>NC_133328.1:144560827-145160827 GCF_042186555.1 Aquarana catesbeiana | reverse complement strand
CTGACCATGTCCATTCCTTTATGACTACAGTGTACCCATCTTCTGATGGCTACTTCCAGCAGGATAATGCACCATGTCACAAAGCTCAAATCATCTCACCACTGGTTTCTTGAAGATGACAATGAGTTCACTGTACTCCAATGGCCTCCACAGTCATCAGATCTCAATCCAGTAGAGAACCTTTGGGATTAAGTGGAACAGGAGATTAGCATCATGGATGTGCAGCCGACAAATCTGCAGCAACTTCATGATGCTATCATGTCAATATGGACCAACATCTCTGAGGAATGTTTCCAACACCTTGTTGAATCTATGCCATGAAGAATTAAGGCAGTTCTGAAGGCAAAAGGGGGTCCAACCCGGTACTAGCAAGGTGTACCTAATAAAGTGGCCGGTGAGTGTATATATACTTGAACTGTTTTATCTTCCAATTCTGCTCAGCGAGTCTTGTGGTTCATATACTGTACCTATGCCACATTAAATAGCAAAACATGTGGGAAAAGCAACATTGGTGCAAGTCTTATGATTCCAGGTGGCTAATAAAGCCAGACAATTCTAAGATCTGGCTGTACCAGGGTGAATTTGATTTAAATCAAATCGATTTAAATCATGATTTGAATCACTAGTAAAAAGGCTTCATTTAAATAAACTCAATCAAAATCATAATTTCTAAAGAGCAACTGTCATCTCTGTCCAGCAGTGGCTCCTCCTCTGACCCGCTGTTGACTCACTGACAGTCCCATTCACTTTAATGAAACGGCCGGTGATGCGGCAGTGACACAACAAGGCGAGGGACGTGGCGGCAGCAGATGAGTGGCCGGTGGGCACGATGACCGCCGGGCACCCACGATTGCTTGTGACAGAGCGAGAACCGGGATCTGTGTGTGTAAACACACAAATCCCAGTTCTTTCAGGGGAGAGGAGACAGATTGTGTCTTCCTACTAAGTAGGAACAACGATCTCTCTCCTAGTCTAGTCAGCCACATTCCCCCCTCAGGGAACACAGTTAACCCCTTGATCGTCCCCTAGTGTTAACCCCTTCCCTGCTAGTGACATTTATACAGTAATCAGTGGCTATTTTTAGCTCTGTATAAATGTCCCAAAAAAGTGTCAAAGGTGTCTGATGTGTTTGTCGCAATGTTGCAGTCCCGATAAAAAGTGCAGATCACCGCCATTGCTAGTAAAAAAAATAATAATAATAAAAATGCCATAAATCTATCCCCTATTTTGTAGACGCTATACATTTTTGCGCAAACCAATCAATATACGCTTATTGCGATTTTTGTTTTACCAAAAATATGTAGAAGAATACATATCGGCCTAAACTGATGAAGAAATTTTAATTTTTAATTTTTGGGGGATATTTATTATAGCAAAAAGTAGAAAATATTGTGTTTTTTCAAAATTGTCGCTCTTTTTTTGTTTATAGCGCAAAAAATAAAAACTGCAGAGGTGATCAAATACCACCAAAAGAAAGCTCTATTCGTGGGGAAAAAAGAACATAAATTTAGCTTGGGTACAACATCGCCGAAGTGGTTAATACTTGCAAACAAAATTAAGGTTTCCTATTTAGACTAATAAGCTGTCAGGTTAGTAAAAGAGCGATATCAGAACCGGTTTTAGGTTAATCCAGGCATGTACTGGCCATCGGGACTACCGGGAGTCTCCCGGTGGGCCAATGGCTCAGTGGTTCGGTTTCAGTGACAGCCAGTGGCGTCGCTAGGGGGTGGCCCATAGCCCCAAGTCCCAGGGGTCCCCCTACACAGGGCCGCGGTCTCTGCAGCCGTGCGGCTGAGTGCGGGCAGGCAACAAGCGAGAGCTGCGCGGGTGAGAAAGCAGAGAGACATCTCTCACCACCCGCCTTGCATCACCGCTGTTCTGCCCTCACTGTGCAGCCGTGAGAATGTTCAGCCGTGGGTATGTTCGGCATGTTCAGGCGCGAGTCGCCGGACCTTCAGCACACATGCACCGCTAACGTCAGTGGCTGCATGAAGGGTGAATATCTCCTAAACCGTGCTTTAAATAAAAGTTAAAAAAAATCTAATTTAAATCAAAAAAATTTAATTTTTTAAGATTAAAAAAAAAAATGCATTCATTTTTATCCACCCTGGGCTGTACACAGGACCACAGGGGCAGCATCAGTCTTTCAGTCACACGTGAAGACAAATAAAAGGAAAAAAGGGAGCCAAAATGTGAATTGAAGCCCACACCACTGCCAAAAGATCCAGATACAACTTTACTTCAGAAAGGGTCAAGTGGAAAATGGAAAGAGTATTCAATGCATTTTGGGGGTCCAAAAACACCCCCTCATCGGGGCTTGGGATAGAAAACAATGTATATGGACTAGACGTCAACTGGGCTTTTAATGGTATTTCTTCCAATGTGACTGTCTGCACAGATTTCATAAGCAGCTGGTTTGGTAGTTAGTACTTAGCCCATAAACACTGTTTTATACCTCAAGCCCTGATGAGAGGGTGGTTTTTGGATCCCCTGCCCCCAAAACATGTTGACTAATCTTGATTGTCCCCCTGATCTTTACTGTAATAAAGTCATATCTGGACCTTTTTGCAGTGGTGTCACACTTCAATTCATATTTTTGATACAATACGCTGCAAGTCAAGGAAACTGCTGATATCCTCTGGGGTGTAGAAGTTCATTGCATGGGAACCAGATCACCCACATCAACATCATTACATTAAAACAGAATTAAAGCAAAACAATTAAAAACCACTGAAAAGTTGAGTTTTTATGACAGAAGAGTCAGAAGAGACTAGCTGTCTCCCTGCCTTTCAGCAGTTCATGTACACTGAGTCGCGCATGGACAGCTCAGAGTACATTTACGGGACCAGCTAGTCAAGCGGCCAGAGAGAACCTGGATGGAAGACCAGGAGAAAAGGACCACCTGGAAAGCTGACAGTGCAGCACTGAGGACATCGTTTGGCAAGTAAGTCTGTCATAATGTGCTAATATGCTGTGCATACTAGCACATTATATCATAAACCTCCTGGGGACCCATTTAAAAAAGATAAATTATTCTGCTTTAAGATTGCAAAGCAATATCAATTATATAGCCTTGTCGGTCAAGCAATGCCTTTCCACTTTCCTTAATTATCGGGAAAAAAGCAATGGAGCTCTGCCAGTTTTGTCCAGGTATACATAAACGCTGCAATAAGACGGTTCATTCCTTCAAAAATGTTATAAATGATCCGGTTTAAACTACCGCACCTGAAGGTTTTTGACCTGTTCTGATGACGACAAAGGATGACTTCTAGCCCTTATTAAAAACTCTATTATGACACCCACACGTTACTTGCACTCAGCTGATGCACATCTGGTGACTGGCAACATTTCCCTATTAATAGGGCTGAGCGCTTGTGCTTTTAATCCTTTACTCTTAATCTTAATGCACTTAGCCAGGAAAATGACAACCTTATTTCCTAGTGAAAGTTTGCACTAAGGGGTTGATTTACTAAAGGCCAATAGACTGTGCACCTTGGAAAGGGCAATTGCACTCTGCAAGTGCAGCTGCTCCAGAGTTTAGTAAATGAGGTAAAGCTTCACTTTGCAAAGAATACCCAATCACATGCAAGGAAAATAAAAAAACAGCATTTTTGCTTGCACATGATTGGTTGATGAAAGTCAGCAGAGCTTCTGCTCATTTACTAAGCTCTGGAGCAACTGCTCTTGCAGTGTGCAACTGCACTTTCCAAAGTGCACAGTCTTTTTGCCTTTAGTAAATCAACCCCTATGTGTCATCTTCACCACTGCAGCCTGCTTATTGGACAATAAATGAGGATCATAAAGCTGCCCCTTCATTGTGCAATAAGCATGTACATGCCCCCAGAAGGTGTAAGGCTGAGCAATGTAACAGTAGAGTCATCTTCTTGGCTAAACAAAATACCAAATCCTAAATTCTAAAAGTCTTCAATAATGTTTTCATTATTTTCTCATATGTAAAACTGAAATTTTGTAACAACTTTCTAAGTGCTGCACACAGGTGAACAATCTTCTGGACATGGCTCTTTGCTTAGCAACTTCAACCTGACTATATGCTACGTAATATGTAGCATCAGAGAGGGTATCAATGTATGATTTTATAGCACCAATATAATCTGAAACCTTACAACAGATGTTTTAGGAAAGAATCATTGGAATGAGAAAAAAAACATAAGAGGTAAATGTAAAAGTTGTCATTACGACAAGAATTATGTTACCAAGTAGTAAAAGATATAAAGTTACACTAGCTGTAAGACTGCGCCAACCACCTGCAGACATGCTAATGATCAAACAATGGCAGCATTGTCTTCAAACAGAGGTCACTTCTTATAGAGACAATAACATGGTTTATCCTAGCTTCTATCCCAATTTAAGTCAACATGCCTTACGAAAGTCACCTGCAACCTGATCAACATTAACCCAAACACAAGGAAAGGAGGACTTATGCAATCATATGAATAATGGTCAAAATGAAATACCCCTGTAACAGAACACTGCACACACGGCAAAGCGGAAGAGTGATTGTTCAATATTTATTCCCTAGAGACCATTACCTAGACCAATATTATTAACTGGTTACGTTTTGTATCTATTCCCTTTATAATCACTAAAAGAGAAATTATAGTCTTGTTTTATATTTTTATTTTATTAGGTACTAAAAATGAGGCAGCTTAGGCCGGCCATACAAGGTTCGAATCTCAGCGGGTTCAGCAAGAACCGGACGAGATTTGAACCGTTAATGGGTAGGCTGAATGTACCAAGTTGATTGATTGATCAACTTGGGTACAGCCAGCCTGCTGAATTCTCTTATGATTATCGCTAGCGGCTACTACTATAGCCGCTAGCAATAATCACTGTGAACAATTGAAAAATATGTGGAAAGGCACTGCACCTAACTGATGGTAGCTGATTCAGCTTGATACTGAGGGATCATAAACCCAATAAAATATATTGAACAAAATGCAGCAAAAAGTTGTGAGTGTTCAAGGATGGCCCCACAGTATGTCTCTTAGAACAAATGACATATGTATATTAAAAAAATTCATATCTTTATTAGAAAACATAAAAAATTGTTCAACAAATCCTTTAGGGGGATATGAGACTATGCACCTAACATGTATTTGTATGTTATATTTGTAGACCTAAATTGTCAATATTAGGCATCTTGTCAGATGAAGAGATTTGAAACCCTGAGGAAGCGACCGTGAAACGCGTAGGAAATATCTCAAAATTTCTCTGATCAGTGCCTTAATGCTTTTACTTGTCACTTGACAACTTGTCTCCATTATTTGAACAATTTTTAATGTTTTGTAATAAAGATTAGGGATGGGCCGAATGGACCCCTGTTCGGTTTGCACCAGAACTTTCGAACACCGCAAAAGTTCGGACCCGAATAAAGAAACCCATTAAAGTCAAGTGGACCCGAACGTCAAAAATCAAAAGTAACCATTCTGAAGGCTTATATGCAAGTAATTGGCCATACAATGGTTATAGGGGTCCAGGTCCTGCCCTGGGGGACATGTAGCAATAAAAAAAAAGTTTGTGAAAAACGTCTTTTTAAATGAGCAGTGATTTTTTGATTTTTAAAGTGAAAGCCTAAAAATGAAAAATTCCTTCCAATACAGTGCCCGGGGGTCTCCTTTAGTCTACCTGTAAAGTGGCAGATCTGTACCATGTCTAGAATTTGCTGCAGCAAAAATTGCATTTATAAAGCCAAAAAAAAATGAAATTTTCCCTGCAAGCTGCCTTTATTTTGCTTAGCAACAGCTGGGGAGCCAGTGTGTATGATGAGGCCACAATGTAGTGCACTGGGAACAAGATTTTTTGGATACATTCTGGTGTCACTTTGACTTTGTATAGAAGTAACGGGTGCATAAAAATTGGACTTTGGGTATCGGTGGCACCTTCCCACCGTAACCCTATAGAGGTAATCTTGATGAAAGCAAGAATTGGCCTTGCTGTAAAAAATTGCAATGATATGCACCTGTCAAACAAGGGCAGAAAAATCGGTCTGTGGGTGTTGGTGGCGCCTTCCCACCGTAACCCTATAGAGGTACTCTTGATGAAAGCAAGAATTGGCCTTGCTGTAAAAAATTGCAATGATATGCACCTGTCAAACAGGTGCAGAAAAATTACTCTTTGGGTGTCAGGGGCACCTTCCTACCGTAACCCTATAGAGGTGCTCTTGATGAAGGCAAAAAAATTGCAATGACAGTGCAATCTGCTGCAGAGGTGCTGAAAAAGGCCCAGACAGCTGAGCTTTGGGGAGTGGGCCGGGAGATACCAGCTGCAGAATGTGATGGAATAGGGTGGCTGTTCTCTACTCTTTCTTGATGTCAGCCTCCATGGGGTTGTGCCGCCTCACCTTCAGTTTCCTCCTCTGCTCTGGCACCCAAGTCGCATCAGTGACATCATCATCATGTCCATCTCCTCCATCTTCATCATTACCACTGGAGACAACTTGGCAATACGCTGCGGCTTGCGGAACATGAATGCCATTTTGTCTACCAGTGTTCCTCCCTCTCTCTAGGCTCATGTTCCTGTCATCCTCAACCTCAGAATCAACATCTGAATCCAGTAATGGCTGGGCATAATCAAGGGGCAAGTGGCTGATGCTGTGGTCAAATAACTCAGCTGACTCCTCAATAGCTGATGTTGGAGCTATGGCAGGAATTTATGTGGACAAGGAGGCAGGTTTATCCACTCTGGCAACTGCAGGGGACTGTACACTTGTCCCTGCTTGCGAGACAGAGGATGAAGAGGATGAGGAAGGTTTAGTAAGCCAGTCCACCACCTCCTCTGCATGCTGTGGCTGGATAGCATGGGCAAACTCACTAAACAGGGGAAATGATGCCCTGCCTGAGGAATGACCACCACGTCCACCTTTGCCTGTGGACACATTTGTTGCTGGCCCCTTTACAGTGCCAGGGGAACGACTGACTCTTCTTGTTGTCCTCCCAGACATTATTGGGAGGGAGAGGGCGGTGCTTATAAGCAAATGTAAAGAAGAAATTGAAATCTGTACGTAGATGCACTTTTAATCAATGTAAAGGGGTGTTTGGTGCACTTTAATTTGAGTACTCACACTACACAGACACACTCCACAGGTACACTATAATGAACTATATTGTGTTAAACTGGCAGTAATGCATACAAAAGTAAATGGTGTTAAACTGGCAGTAACGTACAAAACTATATGGCGTTAAACTGGCAGTAATGCACACAGAACGATATGGCGTTAAACTGGCAGTAACGCACTCAGAACTATATGGCGTTAAACTGGCAGTAACGCACACAAAACGATATAGCGTTAAACTGTCAGTAACGCACACAGAAGTAAATGGCGTTAAACTGGCAGTAACGCAATCAAATAGACGGTGTTCAACCTCCACTACACTGACACTATCTGAACTGTCCCTACTCTAGCTATACACTAATGCAAAGATTACCGACACAGCCTCACTACACCACATTGAAACGATCTGAGCTGTCCCTACTCTACACTAATGTATGTATGAATGACACGGTCTCACTACACTACAGTGAAACTATCTGAGCTGTCTCTACTCTAGCTGCACACTGTACAAAGCTGAATGATGGTCCTCCTCACTATACTCACACTATCCCTAGACTGACACTAAATGAATATTCTACATTTGACAATTGAAGCAAAATAGCACAGTATAGCACACTAACTAATAGCACTGAACAGAGCCCTGTTCTATCTCTCTCCATGCTGAAATCACACTGAAAATGGCAGCCATTGAAAGAATACTTTTATACTGTGTGGCGGGAATGAGCCATGATTGGATAAAGTCATGATGACAGTGTCCAATCATGACTCTGACAGTGCTCTGTGCCCTGATTGGCCGAAGCTTTCACTGCTTCAGCCAATCAGGGCTTGCAATGCACTGTTCAGCGCCGCAATGCATTGTGGTTGGTTCGGGGGCCGAACAAATGGTCAAATGGTCAAACAACCTATTTGTTCGGCTGTTCGTCGAATGTCCGAATAGCGAAAGTTCGGCCCAAACTTATGCTCGGGCCAAACCGTTCGCCCATCTTTAATAAAGATATGAATTTTTAATATACACATGTCATTTGTTGTAAGAGAAATACTGAGAGGCCATCCTTTTTGCTGCATTTTTTTTCAATAAACCCTGTCTTCCCCCGGCGGGGACGGCTACCCCCCCCCCCCCCCCGCAGACAATTGCTCGGCAGGAGGGATTCCCCTGTCAGAAGTGTCTGTGTTGTGTTGATGGGGGATTCGTGCAAATTTGTTTCCTGCAACCCGTGGTTGAAGGAAAGACATTTACACCATGTATGAGCTGTCTTAGTAAAAATTTTAATCAGACAAAGCTAAACAGGACAAGTAGATACTACTATGCTGTCTCTTAAGATAACCGATGGTACTCTGGGAATCCTTATTCATGTGTTAAATGTTCAATTATAGAACAAACATTGTTTAATGTTAAACAAATATTGAAACATAAAACAAAATATAAAACACCAGTTTAAAAACATAAATTATTTATCATCCTTAGTAACCATGTCCTCCCTTAATATCATCTCCTGGAACACCAGGGGACTGAACTCCCCGGTCAAGCGTTCCCTGGTGTTCGAATTCATTAAAGCTAACCCGCATATATGTGTGCTCCAAGAAACGCACCTAATAGGAAGTAGGGTTCTGGCCCTAAAAAAACCATGGGTGGGCTACCACTACCACTCCACGCACTCCAGTTTCTCCAGGGGTGTAACTATCCTGATACTGAAATCTCTTCCTTTTCGGCTCCTGGATTTGGCCCTGGACCCTGATAGTTGGTATGTTATCATTCATGCTAAAATATACTCTCTAACGTGGACCATTGTGGGCTTATATTTGCCCCCTCCGTCTTCCTTGCTGGTGCTCAATCAGATCACCAGCAAAATAGCCGACTTTGCATCTGACAATAATATCATACTGGGTGATTTTAATCTGGTCCCTGACACGGATCTTGACAGACTAACGTCTGCGGGACATCATTGCCCTGGGTTGGCTGAGTGGGCGGATACCTATGGCCTGACTGATGTCTGGAGGTGGCGACACCCCCAGACCAGGGCATACACATGCCACTCAGCCTCTCACAGAACATTTTCCCGAATAGACTTAGTCTTCGCAGGGAGCCTGGTCCTCCCACGGGTCACAGACATACAAATATTGCCTAGGGGAATCTCCGATCACGCACCCTTGTTGTTGTCATTGGACCTTTCGCTGGGCTCAGTAGACAAGATATGGAGGCTCTCTAGATTTTGGATTTCAGACACTGCTGTGGACTCCCAATTCAGAACGGAGTTGCTTGACTTCTGGGCGGTAAATGTGGGCTCGGCTGACCCCACAGTTGTGTGGGATGCCTTTAAGGCCACGACGAGGGGACATTACCAGACCATCATTGCCAGAGTTCGCAGAGAGCATAAGGCAGACTTGATAAAGGCTGAGAGGGAGGTGAGTAGTGCAGAGGTTCTTTTTGTTCGTACCCAAGACCCTATACACTATTCACAATTACAACTTTTGACGAAGGAGGTTGTTCGCCTCTGCATCTCTCTTACCCAGAAAAAAATGTTAGCTCAATCCCAAGGGATCTTTGAGCAGAGGGAGAGGTCAGGCCGTCTGTTGGCCTGGCTCTCCTGGGAGCAGGCGGGAGGGATGAGCATCTCACATATCAGGGACCCCTCGGGACAGATGATCCACACACCGGAAGGGATCAATTGCTGTTTTGCGGAATTTTATGAATCCCTCTACACGTCCAGGGTAGACTATAGAGGAGAGGATCTGGTAGCATACCTAGATGACATTGATATCCCTACCCTTACAGTAACGTATCGTGACAAGCTCGATGCCCCAATTACATCCTTGGAGATACTCCAGGCACTTAAATCACCGGGACCCGATGGCATCCCTGTGGAGTTTTACAAACAATATGGTACAGAACTAGTTGATAAACTTCAGGGCCTCTTCTCTGCATCGATGCGCCTCGAGAAACTCCCGGACACAATGAGTGAAGCGATTATAGTGGTGATCCCCAAGCCAGGGAAAGACCCTACATTATGCTCCTTGTATCGCCCCATATCCCTCCTGAATGTGGATGCAAAAGTACTGGCGAAAGTATTGGCCAATAGGCTTAACTTGGTCATTACTGCCCTGATCCACAGGGACCAAACAGGCTTTATGCCCGGGAGAGGTACTGACATTAATATCAGATGCCTTCATACTCATATAGACAGAGTAGACGAGACGACTAAGGGAACGGTGGCTTCACTCGACGCAGAGAAGGCTTTTGACTCCATCGAGTGGGGCTACTTATGGGAAAAGCTCTCGCTATTCGGGTTTGGCCTGGGTTTCATGAAATGGCTCCGCATGCTATACCATGGCCCTTCAGCTAGAATACGTACCAACGGATGCCTATCAGAGAAATTCAAATTATTTTGGGGCACGAGACAGGGGTGTCCCCTCTCCCCGGGCCTATTTGCTCTGGCGATGGAGCCCCTGGCTATATTGCTGAGGTATTACTGACCCTGGTGTAAGGGGGCTCCAGGTAGGTCCAATCGAGGAGAAGATATCGCTGTATGCGGACGACGCTCTGCTCTACTTAGCGGATGCGTCGTCCTCTTTACAGGCTGCACTGGGTCTGATTAACCGATTCGGCGGGTACTCGGGGATTCGCATTAATTGGGACAAGTCGGTTCTTTTCCCGGTCCATCCCTCGACCCCTAGGGTGCCACACCCGCAGCTCAAATGGGTAGATGACTTCAAATACCTGGGGATTAAAATTAGTGGTAAAGTCCAGGACTATATGGACAACAATCTGCGACCACTCATGACACATCTAATGGCTAGGTGCGCTACTTGGCGTTCCCTTCCATTGACCCCTGTTGGCAGAGTCAATCTGCTAAAAATTATTTACCTTCCCAAATATCTACATTTCTTCCGCAACACACCCATACACATCCCTAGGACTTTTTTCCGAAGGTTGGAGAGTCTGCTGATACACTTTGTCTGGGCTGGGAGGCCACCCAGGGTGGCCAAACAGATCTTATATCTGGCACTACCGGACTGGCACTACCGAATTTTCAAATTCATAATTCGGCAGCCGTTCTGGTCAGGATTCGGTGGTGGTTCTCCCAGCCCACACAGAATCCAGCGGTCAATCTGGAACCAGCCATTCTGGGTTCCTTTGCTGCCCTGAGCAATCTCCCGTTTCGTGGACTTAGGGCCAGTCCGTCCATGACAACTCCGATGCGAACCACCGTGAGGGTCTGGCAGGAGGCTAGGAAGATATACGGGAAACCTAATCACATTTCACCTCACATGCCCCTATGGGGTAACCCTATGCTCCCTCACTTTTACAGTACACCGGACCCCTCTCTATGGGCAAAAAAGGGAATCCTTACATTAAAACATATAGTTCAGGACGGTAGGCTTATGACTTTCCATGCCCTGAGGCAATCAGAGAGATGCAGACAGGAGGTGGGCACCTTCTGGCACATGGTCTGGTCCTGTCCCAAACTCCGACCCTTTTCGTCAGCAGTGGCCTCCACACTGAGCAATGTCACAGGTTTAAATTTACCGTTGGATCCTCAAATACTATTACTCAGCCATTTGGAGGATGTTGAGGGAGACAGGTATAGTAAATTGTGTCTTACCTTCGCATTATATTATGCTAGGCGTGAAATTTTACTGAGATGGAAACTAGCAGAGCCTCCTACTCTGGCCTCGTGGAGAAGGTCGGTGAACACGGTACTTCCCCTATATAGAATGACATATGAAAGTAGGCAATGCCCAGGGAAGTTTGATAAAATCTGGTCCTCTTGGGTGGACGCCTCCGGGGACCCTGAACCCCCTACCCCATAACCATGACGTGAAACACATTGGAGGACATCCTATATCCCATGCCTATTCACCTTGCGCCCGTTCCCCCTCATCCCCTTCCCTCCCCCCCCTCCTTTCCCCCCCGCCCCTACCAGGCTGGATCGAATATTGGTTACTTACATAATATTATCTAAGATTGTATAACACTATAATGCAATAAGGTATACTGTTAAGTGAAACTTCTGACATCTGCACAACTGGAATATCTGATAAATAGTGGCTACCGGTTGAAGGTAGATCCTACTGTCATTATTCTCCCTGCATTGAATGTACTAACTTATCTTGTATTGTAATGCTGATTTGTTTAATAAAATCATTTATAAGGCAGGCAGCATTTTTTTTTTTACACCCAATTGTCTCGTGCCTGGGACTGAACTTGGGTCCTTCTGTCTTTGAGCTGCAGCTCTGTTCACTTTGCCACTGGGGAACCTGAGTCTTTCAGTATACCCCTTCCATAGTACATCTGCTCCTAATACTCTCTAGCCCCACCTGTCTTCCAGCTGTAATGAATCCACAGTCAGATCAGCTAAAACTGCAGCACTTCCTGTGGACTGTGCCCATTTGTTGGATTTGTTTCCCTGGGTGTGTGATATTCTGCTGATCTACTGAACTTTGACCTCTGCCTGTTTCCTGTATTACTCTCTTTGCCTGACAATTCTACATTACTCTGCCAGCCTGTATATGACCCTGCCTGCCTCCGACCACACTTCTGGATTCTGACTTTGTGCCTTGCTGTCAAAATTTGTTGCTGACAAGGCCTGCCTGACTGCGCTAAATGCCACAACCCCCAGTCAAAACTCCACTCTGGACTTAACCTTTCACAGGTCCCGTACACCAATGCAACATATTTTAACTACTCAGAAAATCACTTCTGTAATTATACATGCTCACATGCATATAGTCAAGGGAATGTACAGCTAAGCTGTGCTAAGTAAAAAAGGTTGTACTGACAAAGCAACACTTTAAGGCATGCGTGAATAAAGGGTATGTAATGTATAACAATGCACTTCTCTTATTTGCACCCTTTTGCTTTGTCCAGTATACCATTGAGAGCAATTTGTTATATCTGTTACACAAGTACAAAAAAAATACCCATCAATTATTTCAGAAATTCAGAGCTATTCTGTGCCCTGTACACACATAACCACTTCAGCCCCGGAAGATTTTACCCCCTTCCTGACCAGAGCGTTTTTTGCAATTCGGCACTGCGTCGGTTTAATTGACAATTGCGCGGTCGTGCAATGTGACTCCCAAACAAAATTGATGTCCTTTTTTTCCCACAAATAGAGCTTTCTTTTGGTGGTATTTGATTGCCTCTGCGATTTTTATTTTTTGCGCTATAAACAATATAAGAGCGACAATTTTGAAAAAAACGCATTATTTTTTACATTTTGCTATAATAAATATCCCCCAAAAATATATAAAAAAACATTTTTTTTCCTCAGTTTAAGCCGATCGTATTCTTCTACATAGTTTTGGTAAAAAAAAATCGCAATAAGCGTTGATTGATTGGTTTGTGCAAATGTTATAGCGTTTACTAAATAGGGGATAGTTTTATAGCATTTATATTAAAAAAAAAAATTTTTTACTAGTAATGGCGGCGATCAGCGATTTTTATTGGGCGACGTTATGGCGGACATTTTTTACACATTTTTGGGACCATTGTCATTTATACAGCGATCAGTGCGATTAAAAATGCATTGATTACTGTGTAAATGACACTGTCAGTGAAGGGGTTAACCACTAGGCGGCGGGGAGGGTTTAAGTGTGTCCTAGGGGCGTGATTACTAACTGTCAGGGGGATGGGCTGGTGTGTGACGTCACTGATCTCTGCTCCCAATGACAGGGAGCAGAGATCGAGTGACACTTGTCACTAGGCAGAACAGGAAGATGCTGTTTACATCAGCATCTCCCTGTTCGTCCTCTCCGTGAGGCGATCGCGTGTACCCCCGCGGCGATCGAGTCCGCGGGACCAGCAACCCGACTCACGGAGCTCCCGGCCGGCGCGCGCACGCACCGCCGGCAGCGCGCACGCAATGGCACGGCGGGGAATTCAAATGGACGTACAGGTACGCCCATTTGCCCAGCCGTGCCATTCTGCCGACGTACATCGGCGTGCGCCGGTCGGGAACCGGTTAAGCTGGATAAACACTGGCCATAAGCACTGCTGTGTCACACATTTCACAGAGCCTGCCTTCTGAACTACAGAGGTGCTGAGAGGAGGAGTTTCAGGAGGTGGAGTCAGTACAGGAATCACTGCTTGCAGGCAGCAAGGTACCATGGGATATGTAGTCCTTAGAAACTGAAAGTAAACAGCAAAGGAGAAGCTGCAAAGCCTACAGGGAACCCGGGAAGTTGTGGAAAGAGATGGCAAGCAGAAATGCAAAACTCACAAGAAAGCAGATTTTTTTTCAAGTAAACATATTAGATTTTCCTTAAATGAACCAAAAGATAGGGGTGACACCTGTCATGGACAAACCAAGCAAAAGAAATAACAGGCCATTCATGTTTTACACATAGTGGAACATAGCAACCCATTAAATAAGCTTTACTGTGATTGGCTACCATTCATTATATACACTGCTCTGAGAGCAAATGATGCAAAGACATGGGCAGTGGCCCCTCTGCCCTCTACTACATGCATCACACAGGGCATCTGACAAAATCTTTAAATCAGTAAGTAAGCACTGCAAGTATAGCAAACTGTCTAATCTTCTAATCTGGTGTTCTGATCTAATGTCTGGATTCTAATCTTCCTCAAAGTCAGATATTAATTATACATTCTCCAGCTGGTAGGGATTTACTGACTGTATATGTGGCAGAAAAATCACACAAGACACAGATCTGTGCCTGTTCAGGATAAAAAATACAACTGCTTTGTGCACTAAAGACCAACAACATGGAAGTGTATATCTAGCTCTTATACATAGTGGGTTATTTATGAAAGGCAAATCCACTTTGTACTACAAGTGCAAAGTGCACTTGAAATTGCACTGAAAGTGCACTTGGAAGTGCAGTCACTGTAAATCCGAGGGGTAGATCTGAAATGAGGGGAAGCTCTGCTGATTTTATCATCCAATCATGTGCAAGCCAAAATGTTATTTTTTTATTTTCCTTGCATTTGCCCCTTAGATCTACAGCGACTGCACTTCCAAGTGCACTTTGAACTTGTAGTTTGCACTTACAGTGGAAAGTGGATTTGCCTTTAGTAAATAACCCCCATAGTATCTCTTATACACAGCATTTTTCCTGCACATGATTGAATGATGGAAGATAAGCAGAGCTTCAGCTCATTCACTAAGCTCTGAGGAAAATTCCCTTGCAAAGCGCAACTTCACTTGTAAAGTGAACAGTCTATTTGCCTTTAGGAAAATCAACCCCAATATCTGAGTCTATCTTTGTAGTAACGCCCTTGTGCTCAGCTACATGATAACATTCAGACTTGAAGACGAGGAGACAGCACCAAAAGCCAAATCAGGATTTCAACCATGCTGAGAGTCTATCAAATTGAGCTTCCTGATTGGATGAGAAAACACAAGGTAGCCCTAATTAGGGAGTGGCTGCTCCCTTATTGTCCAATCACAGCTTTAAGCAAGTTTTATTGCTTTGCCTGCAGGGGAATATAGTAACTGGTCAGGTCCAAGCTATGGTGGAGAGCCTGCATTAGAAAACTGAAGTACAACATTACAAATATTTTGGCAGGTAAGACAGTTCACAAAAACTGACTACACTTACACTCCGTGTTAATCAAATGGCTCATGCCCATATTACCACCTGCACAGTTACAGATAAGGATGATTGTGTCTCAACATTCTGTGCCAATGCTAATGAAAACTTAACTGGTATTTTATTCTTTTTCTGCATCAACATGACATGTACTAGGCTGGTTGCCATGGATGATCTGGTTTCATAGGCATCACTTATCTGCAAGTTTGAAAACTTGTCCATGCAAGCATGACATTCAGTTACATGTAATGCTTTGTTTCACTCTATGGTCTCTCTGACTGGTTATTTGGCTCTAATGCTCATCTGAAAGTCCAGATAACAGTGGTTGTGCTGGATTTTGTATTTGCAGTACCATTATTAACCTTAACCTCCCTGGCGGTATGATTATTTTGGATTTTAGGTGCTGAAAGCGGTACCATTATTTTGCATGGAAATTTGGCTTTTTATATTGTAGGTCTGTAAATCTTAACAATAACACACTTAAATCTGTCCAAACAAGAGTCTAGTAGATATCCCGGGTATGATAAAGTTTGAAACACAAAAACATAAATTATAATATAATAAATAAAAATAAACAATTAAAAAAAATTTTAAAAAATAGTAATAAAATACATTTCCCCACAATTCACTATCGCACAATTCTGCAAGTGTTCTAATTTACTATCGCTGTTTTCTAGCTGGTCTAAAGCCACTTTTGACGTAAAGGGACACTTTTTGGTTGCTATGGACAATCTCCAGTTTCCAGGCAGAAAGAACAGTGTATATCATGTAAAACTGCATGCAGGGCATGGGCCAAAGCACTGGGGACAAAAGGGATGTGAAATCATTTCATACAGTACTGTAATCTGTAAGATTACAGTACTGTATGTGTTATGATTTTTACTTTTTTTTTAATTTGCCGCCAGGCTCCGCCCCCGTGCGTCGCGCCGCTCGCAGGGAACGGAGCCTGGCACGGAGAGGCTTCGGAGGAGGACGGAGCCCTCGGACGCTGCGGGTGACATCGCAGGATCCCGGGGACAAGGTAAGTAACGCCGCCCCAGGATCCTGCAATGCGATCCCGAGTGTGGCTCGGGGGTTACCGCTAATGGTACTGAATTTTACCCCGAGCCACACTCGGGAAAACCGCCAGGGAGGCTACCATACATTTTACCATTATATTTTATTTTTTCCTTAGGTTTTGCCCAGTAAAGAATTAGAAAACTATAACGTAAAATGTATTGATTTATTACAGGTGTCTAATTCCAGTGTGCCAACTGTTATGTTCATGTGGGTGGCACTTTAGCAGCTGATGGATGATCTTTTTGAAATAGCATTTATTTCCCCTTTGAAATATTTATTGTCACTGGAATCTAATTAGTCCCTTTGCTAGGATGGAGAGTTATTGCTCGCTTGGCTGTGGCTTAAAATGTCACTTTGGTCTGGGCTAGGCTATGATCTCAAAGAAGGCTTTTCCACCTATAATACATTACCTGGAAAGTCACCAGTACAAGTGTTTACCAAACTTTCTGAAGACTCCTGTCATGCCTGGACCGAAATCTAACAGATGTCAAAAGGATGACATGTCTATCAACATCTGTAAGGGCCAGTTCACACCAGATGGAGTTCCGTGCTCTTTTTTTTTTGCACAAAATGCATACACAGTGTTTTCTATGTATTCTAATGGCTCTAGTTCACACCATGCATTCAGTTGCCGATCAGTTTCTGCACCGGAAACTGACTGACTAGAACCATTGGAATACATGGAAAACACTGTGCATGCATTTTAAGTGCAGAAAAAAAATGCACAGAACTACATCTGGTGAACTGGCCCTTAAGTCTCAAGAAGTTTCAGAGGGATGTTGAACCTTAATAAATCAAATGTAAAGCCTTACTTAAAGTGGATGTAAACCCTCACATATACCCAGTGAAGTGAACAGCCTCAGATGATACACAGGGATTAAACAAATCCTCCTACATAAGTTTTACGTGTATATCTGCAGTCTTCAGCTTTATATATGTTTAGAAATTTCAGATTGTGTTAGGAGATTTTCTCTTCCTGTTCAACACTGCAGTGAAGCCTGAGCATACAGCCAGGACAGCTGATTGGAGGAAAGGCACACACCCCCTCTCCTCATAGGTAGAGACTTTCAGAGATGATTGTTGAATAGTTCAGGGCTCTGCTAATCTATTAATAGCATCCTCCCCAACACAAAACTCCTGCTGCTTTTATCATATGTGATGGAGAACTTGTCAGGAGTTATCAGGCTGATAACAGAAGCAGGAGACAGCTACGGGACTTAGTGCTTTGAAGAGCGATAACAAAACACTGCAGAATTATGTGCCCAGCTCAAATTTCATGAATCGGGTTTACATCCACTTTAATGCATTTCAACTGCTTTAAAAACAGTCTTACAGTTTGTTTACTTTCTAATGCAGCCACAGCCTGAATAGAAAAGCCTGTCCTTTTCCTGCATATGTGGATTTGAACCTTTGCTCTCTGTGGGGATGCAGTGATTTCATTGCACACTTACTACTGAGTTGGAGCCAGATCTTTCTAAACATGGGGAAACATGAGCTTTGCTGATTGCAAAGCTACAGGTCTGATAAGGCGGATATGTAGGACCTCTGAAATGACAGTACTGTTTTCCCACTCTGCAGCTGCTGGCAGAAGCAGGGTTTTTCTACTCAGGCTGTGGCTGCTTTAGAAAGATAACAAACTGTAAGACAGTTTTGCGCACCTTTTTGTTTACATTTCATGTTTCATTTATCTTTCATGTAAGTCCGTAGTCCCCTCATCAGCTGGAAAGTACGATCTGTAGCTTTAGAACATTACAATGTATATTACAGCATTTTAGATAATTGGGGCCCACTGAATATACTGTAAGTCAACTACTTTAATAATGGCTAAAGAGTTTCAATAATATAGTAAAGAGAGTCCTTTTAGAAACGTTTTAAAATTTAAAACCGCATTGGAAATGAAGCACTTATAAATAATCAGTGTAATCTAATATCTCTTGTAGCCTATACCTAAGGTTCAAATAATTAACCTGCAACAAAGAAGTGTAGAAAAACAATTCAAGTTCCCAGTATCAGTCTAAGTACTTCTTTAGGCAGCATGGTGGCTAAGTGGTTAGCATACCTGACCTTAGATTTTTGGGGGCCCGGGTTAACTCCTGCCATAGATCCTATCAGCATGGAGTTGTATGTTGTTGCTGTATTTGGGTGGGTTTCATCTAGAGCACATATGTAAAAACACAAGGCACGTGGGCAAAATTCGGCCCTCCAGGCCATTTTATGTGGCCCTCATCTCCGCCTCCACCTTGTGTCAGTAGTCAACAGCAGAGAGGAGGACAAAACTCCTCTGCCAGATCCTGTGCTTCTCTGTGCAGTCACAGAGGCTCGTCTCTGCCTGCCCCCCACCTCGCCGTCTCAACAGTTGGCAGCAGGGAGGAAGACATAATTCCTCCTACAGATTATGTGCCTCTCTGTGCAGCCGCAGCGCCCCCTTGTCTCCGCCTCCCCTGGTCTTGGATTTAGCAGACTCCGTCAGCTGACTCCAGGCCTCCTCTGGTCCTCCCCAAAACCCTGCACTTTCTGCCTCCCATCTCCACCCCTAGCTTCTTCCTTGCAGAAGCACAAGGTAAAGAGGGTACAATGTAATGTAAGGGAGGGTAGGGGACTCTTGACATCTGATATAGGGAGGGGGGGGGGTGCTCTGGACATCTGCTAATAATTATTCTGAGAATATTACACTTATGTGCCAGGAGGGTCGCAAACGGCTGGTATCATCCACAAGAACCTTTAATGGGGACTGCTCAGACAGAACACTACGGCAGATACATCCAGCCCTTTAAGACCCCTTTCACACTGAGGCGTTTTAGCGCTAAAAATAGTGTCTGTAAAGGGCCTGAAAAAAACCTCAGCTGCAATCCCAGTGTAAAAGCTCGAGTGCTTTCAGACTGGGGCGCTGCGCTGGCAGGGAGTCACAAAAAGTCCTGTCAGCAGCTTCTTTGCAGCGCTATAGGAGCGACGTTTTGTAGGTGGATTTAACTCTTATTCAGCCACTAACGGGGGTTAATACTGCCCCGCTAGCGACCGAATAGCACCGCTAAAACGACGGTAAAGCAGCGCTAAAAATAGAGCCACTTTACCGCCGACGCCCGGGGCGGCTTAGTGTGAAAGGGCTCTAAAAGCAACCATAATGCTAATGCGGACCACAATAAATTGAGTTTGACACCCCTGGTCTAGAGACCCCCACTAGAGATATTATCAGCATAGAGTTGTATGTTGTTGCTGTGTTTGGGTGGGTTTCATCTAGAGTCTCCTACTGTAGATATTATCAGCAAGGAGTACTGTATGTTTGTGTGTTTGAGATGGCTTCTTATAAGTCCTCTCACAATCTATGTACATGGATAAAATAACATTCATGCAGTAAATGATGTATCTGATATGTGCGTTAATGTCATTAGTAAAGTAAAAATCCATCTCTGATGAATACACAACACGCAGTAATAAATATAATACTCGCATTGTGCTTGAGTCTTTTATCTGTCAAACATACTGAGGGAATAAGCAAAAAAAAAAAAACTCTTGCTTTGAATCATTGCCCCTCATCTTGTTATCTTAATGTGCAAGAGATCAAGTGTCATTCCTTCTCTGCTGCATTAGATGTCCTCATTTACAGATTGCAAGTAGAAAAAAAAACTGAAAGTTGTGGGCATAAATTATTCAAAATCTATTGTATTAGCGTGTGTTCTTTGAACATTCGCCACTGGCAAAGGAGGCCAGATTATTTTTCACTTTTAATTGTGTGGATATCTTATCCACTTTGTGGAAAATGAAGAGCGATACCTGAAACCATAGGTGCCTTGAATCGAATAAAGCAGCTTCTTGTGGCTTTTATTTAAAGCCAGAGCAACTATTTCTAAGATGTAACTTTAATGCAGGAAGGGCTGCCCAGACCTGCCCGCTGTTTACTTTTGCAGGGCTTGTCTGTTTGTGTGTAGAACACAGGCAAGGTTAATGTGGGGCTCCACTGGCTCCCTCTTACAAGACTTGAGGTGAATGACTACAGAGGATTACACAATTCCACCAGGGTACAATGGGACGCATTGTGTATACACCACAGTTCAGATTAGAGGGCTTCTTCCACTGTTTTCAGTGTATTACAAAGACATAAAAATCCTCTGTGATGGCTGTGCTAACACCAGCGAGATAACATGTTTAATGAGTCAACATAATGTGCAATATTTCCCGCTGGGACTGACAGCTATGTGCACAATACACAGTCCTTTCCTTTCCTTTCTGATACTTTCTTCTCCTTTCTAAGGTTAATGCAAAAGAAGATTTAGGCTGCTTATCTGCAAACATTTGGAGTCTGTATTATTTATTTATTTAATCATGATGCATTCACTAACTTTTTTTGGTGACTTTTTACAAAAGTTTTTTTTTTAGGTTGGCCAATAACATCAGGAAATTGACACACCATATTGAATCATATGCTTGCACACATTAAATGCTTCAGGACCACCCCACGTACATATACTGCAGCAGGGCGGCCCTTAAGCGCAAAATCACGTACCTGTACGTGATTCCTCTCTTCGGCTCTGGGGCGCCCACTCCCGCTGTGATTGGACACACTGACCCGTAACCTGGACCCGCTGGCTGTTCACAGGAGAGGCAGAACGGCGGTCTGCCTATGTAAACAAGGCAGACTGCCATTTTGTGAGGGAGGAAGATGGAGATCTTGTGTTTCTCCTAAGCGGAAACATGGATTTCTGTTATTCTCCAGTTGCAGCATTCCCCCCACAGTTAAAAAGCACTCCCTAGGAGCACATTTAACCCTTTGATCGCCCCTGATGTTAACCCCTTCCCTGCCAGTGTCATTTATACAGTGACAGTGCATTTTTTATTTCACTGGTCCCCAAAAAGTGTCACTTAGTGTTTTGTCAGTTTTGTCTGCCGCAATGTCGCAGTCCCACTAAAAATGACTGATTGCCGCCATTACTAGTAAAAACAATAAAAAGTCCATAAATCTATCCCATAGTTTGATGTGCGCAAAAGTTATAGCGTCTACAATCAAGTCTTTATATAGCCATATATATATATATATATATATATATATATATATATATATATATATATATAAAATATACATTTAGATTGCCAGAGGACTAAAGGGTTTCTATAGAAAGAACAGGGCAGAAGTTGTTTCCTTTCAGACTCTCTGTCTTTGATTAATCCAAAGGAGTGAGGGCATGTGTAAGAGTCCATGGCTTACTACGCATGCACCAATGGCGCATTGCCGCAAGAGGAAATCCGTGCCAACTGAGCATGTGCCAAAGACGCCACAAGGCGCAAACCTGCACCTGCGCAGAAGACTTGATGGAGAAGGGCAGGAGAATGTCCAGGACGCGCACAGGAAGTGACCTCAACCTGATGGAAAAAGGCAGGAAAATACCCAGGAGGTGCACAGGAAGTGACATCAACCTGATGTAAAAAGGCAGCAAAATGCCCAGGAGGCGCACAGGCAGTGAACTCTAACTTCCCTATATAAGCCCTGGATTTTCTTCAGTCCCTCCTTGTTCCTGTGCTAGTGTGTGATCTGTCTGAACTTGTGACCTGGAAACCCGTTTGACTACTCTTTACTATTATAAAAGGCAGTACAGCGCTTCAGAATTAATACTAATAGAGAAAGTCCATAATCTGATAAGAAAGCACAGACAAGCTTCCAGTGTTGAGAGTGAAGAGATGCACAATATATGGTGACTTCCGTGACACCCTCCACCAACGTAAGGATTGGCCCCTCACCTCATGACATGGACCCCTGAGTTTATCAGTCAGGTCTAATACAGCATTCCCATTAATGGGTTAATGAGCACACATCATAACTTGCAGTGCTGGGACAGTCAGCTTGAACGATCTTCTTCAGCTCCAATCAAATACATGTAATAGAATAAAAACTCACAAGCGAGGCACTGTACCCAGTGCTAAGGATCAACAGCAAACATGAAAACAGCTGTCTGCGGCAATCAGCGTCGAAATGCGAGTGACGTCACAAACATATCAAACGATGTCCGTACGCGTTACGTCCCATAAAGTAGGCGGGGCTTCATCAGCGGCAACGTACGAACGTACTACATCCTTATTTATAACTAAAGTCAGCTGATCCGCTGAGCCAATGGCAACAAACGCTCGGTAGTCACCATAGTTACTACCAAGCCACGGAACTCTGACATTTAACAAGCTGATTTCCCGTTGGACCTATCATAGTAATAATACTCATGAATAGCAAAAATTATAAATTTATAATAACATAACACCAACGTTCCAGCTGATTCCCTTAGATTTCCATATAAATTGGCAAATAGCTAATAAAATTTACAACATCAGTCATCTCGATGTGCAAACAATAAAAAATCACCAAAAACATTAAAAAACTTTAACGATCAGAAATAAAACAATTGATGTCGAATTCGACATTTAAGCCCCCAGGCACAAGTACCTTTGTTTCATGAATCCAATAAGATTCCCTGCGACTAATTTGTCGCAGGAAATTACCCCCCCTCCAGTGTTTGGTCACTCGCTCGATGCCCCAAAACTGGAGACATTTAGGGTTCCTATTATGAACCAATCTATAATGTTTTGATACATTGTGTGTTTTTAGTCCTTTTTTTATGTTGTTTACATGCTCCCCTATCCTTACGTGGAGGGGCCTCGATGTCCTCCCAATATTTTGATGGCCACATCCACATTGGAGCATGTAAACAACACCTAATGTTGCACAAGTGATCAGTTGCTCTATCTTGTACTCTTTATTGGTAGCAGTAGCTCTAAAATTCTTAAGTTTTTTAAGGTTATTTTTAGAATATCTGCATGCTGTACATCACCCGCATGCATAAATACCTGATAAAAACGAGAATAATCTATTTTCGGATTGCACCGGTGGGTCCACCACTCCAGGGGCTAGCCTATCTCGTAAGGAAGGTGCTTTCTTATAAATAAAAGCAGGGCGCTGTGGTAACAGAGGTCCTAACACTCTGTCTTGTTTTAGGATGAACCAATTCTTTTCAATCACTTTTTCAAATTTCTTGTGCTGGACAATATAGTATATATTATAGTCCAACACCATCCTGAAGTTGGAAATACTGGTGCTGATCTCTTTAACTCTATCAGTAACCAATGATGCTCTGTCTAAGGAGCGTACATGCTCAATATCCCTTTCCAGGGAGATTTTATCATAACCTTTCTCTTGAAACCTAGACAAGAGCACCAATGATTGTGAGATAAAGTCTTCTTCCCTTGTGCAATTCCTCCTTAACCTAACAAATTGACCCCTGGGGATGTTGCATAACCATGATTTATGGTGGCAACTCCCCAGGGGTATATATGAGTTACGGTCAGTCGGTTTGAAATAATTGCACAACCTGAAGCCATCATCAGCCTTGTTTATCTCAAGATCCAGGAACACAATTTTTTCAGTACTAAAGTTCCATGTGAGCTCAATGTTCTTAGTATTGGAGCCCAGACTGTGCATAAATGAATCCAAGCTACTCTGATCTCCTTCCCACATAATTTATAATAAAAACATCTTTACCATTCTGAAGCTTCCCTCCAACCACTTTGCATATTATTTTATAATCTCCCTCCACTAAGTCTGGCTGCAACCATTTTAACTGTGGGCAGCTAAAGCTGCTGTCTGTTCACTTCCTGGATTTACACAGACACACAGAGGCACAGCTCCAGCTCTGCAGCTCTCATTGGCTCAATTATGACTCACCCCCTCTCCCTTCCTGGCTAACTTTCATGAGAATGAGAGCGAGAGAGAGAGAGAGAGCTGTGCATGATGTCATAAGCCTAGGCTTTTTACTAGACAAGAAACAGGAAGTGGGCTTATAAGATATTTACTGGCAGAAAAAAAATGTTTTACTATCCAAAGTAAAACAACAAGGGCAGAGGAGTTAACAGATGGAAAGTTGAAAAAATGACTGAAGTTCTGCTTTAAGTTTTAGCTGCTATGCTCTAAAAACAACAAACTTTTCACATAAATAGAGGAAAAAGGAAAAGTAACTTCAAGCCCCACCTGCCGGCTAGACATAAGAATAAAAAATATCCATATGAAATTTTTTTTATTCCATGAGTGTTGTCAGGTTTGTTTCCGGCTGGGGGTGAACATCGGTTGACCAATCTCCCAAGCTCTTTATTCTGATATCTCTCTGCAGAGATCTCACACTCACAAAGAAGTAGTGGTGCAGTGGGTAGCACTTTCGCCTAGCAGTAAGAAGGGTCGCTGGTTCGAATCCCGACCACGACACTACCTGCCTGGAGTTTGCATGTTCTCCCTGTGTCTGCGTGGGTTTCCTCTGGGTACTCCGGTTTCCTCCCACACTCCAAAGACATGCTGGTAGGTTAATTGGATCCTTCTAAATCGGCCCTAGTATAGGTATGAATGTGAGTTAGGGACCTTAGATTGTAAGCTCCTTGAGGGTATAGGGACTGATGTGAATGTATAATATATATATATGTAAAGCGCTGCGTAAATTGACGGCGCTATATAAGTACCTGAAATAAATAAATAAATAAGAAGTAAGTTAAGCTTGGTGACTACGAGTGGTAGCAGACTCTGCAGTGTTCTGACTATAGCGTTTTTGCCATCACTGAGTAAACTATGTTCAATCTTGATAGCTATGCTGGGAATAATAATATATGTTGGTGCAGGTAACCTAAAAAATAAAAGCTAAAATGATTGGTGTTAAAAAAGAAACCAGTTCGTTTGTTAATGCGTACAATCGTTTTCTTGACAGCAAAAGACAGAACAATTACACAAAACTATAATTGTGTCTTGTTGCAGCAATCAAAGTGCTGCCACTAGATTTTTTCACTGATCGTTCCTCAAGGAGTTTCTTTGATGGTCTGTTTGGCAGCATCACAGCTTAACCTTTACATTGCCCCATGGACTTACCTTGTAAGTCATCGGGGCCTGAACACTGTGAAATGTACTAATGGGCCTTTCATGGTTCTCATTATAACTGTATAGATGCTTTAGAAGCCTGCAGGACGAACAGAGCAACACTAGAAGTGAAAAGGAAGGTGCTGTATCAATCACAATGGAAGGGAAAATCTATATCTCAAACACAAGAAAACAAAATGTACATCTGGTATAAGATATGTTAAAGATTCTCTCCCTATAAAATATAACCGTTGGATAAAATAATCCACTGCAGATAAAAAATCTTTTTTTTTTTTTTTTTTGCCCTTTGTGTTCATTAGAAAATGATTACTAAATAATTTTTGCTTATTGGAAAAATATTTTTTTACTTACAAACCTCATACTTTATTTTTATTTATCAATTTTTGCATAAAGAAATTTCTTTTAAAAACATGTCTTGATACGAAAAGTGGTTCTAAAGGTAATTTTTTTTCTTAAAATAAAGAACTTATACTTACCTGCTCTTTGCAATGGTATTGCACAGAGCAGCCCTTTACCTCCTTGTTCTGGGGTCCCCTGCTGGTGGTCTTTGCTCTGTCCCTTCTCCAAGTGCCATGCGTTGAGGTGGCATCCGCGCAGAAGCGCTCTTGAGACGTTTTTTCTGTGCGTCCATAGAAGTACACAAAATGACTCAGCCATGTCCCTGCTCCCTCCTCATAGGATTTGACTATTGGCTCCTGCTGCTCTCAGAGCCACCTGTGAGAGTAAGGCTTCATGTACATGGGACATTGTTTAACCTCTCCTGAACGATTTAACTTGACAGCTAGAAACCGGCGTCTAAAAACGTCCGTTTAGCCGCATTTACATGCCGCGTTTGCGTCTAGAAGCGTTTGTAAAAAAAAAAATAGGGAAACGGCTGTTAAGGAAATGCTGCTAAACACGAGTTACCGCATTTAGCAGTGTTTACAAGCTGTTACAGGCATTTGGCGTTTCAAATGCCTCTGAACGTCCGTCTCGACCCATTTTTTTGCATTCCAAAAAAGGCTTCTAAACTCAACGGCCTAGAAATGACCAGGGCTTTTTTTCTCTGAGAAAAGGTGCAGGAACCCCCTCCGTCTGAGTCACCCCTTGTCTCTGCCCCTACCCACCTCTGACCACCCTCTCTTGATTCCACCCCCTACCCACCTACCAGTACTGCCACTTTTAGAGAATACAGAACCAAGTATCATTTTGTGGCGCTAAATCATTTGTATGGAACATGTTAATGATGAAAAGTAAAGCAGTAAAATAGATCCCCTGCAGCCAGGAACAATAGATCTCCGAGCAGCCAGCATCGATAGATCCTCCAGCAGCCAGTAAAAATAGACCTCTCCCTCAACAGTAGATCCCTTCCAGCAACATAAGACCCCCCCCCAGCAACAATAGATTCCCCATCAGCAACAATAGACCCTCACACAAAATCAGATCCCCACCAGTGACAATAGATCCCCCAGCAGCTAACATCAATAGACCCTCCAGCACATCCCACACCCCATGCTATTACATACATTCAGTGCTGGAGGTGGCGGAACTGCGTTCCCCGCGTTCCCGCTGAAAAAAAGCCCTGGAAATGACTATAAACGACACTGTGTATGAGTACTGATAAGATAACATAAAGGAGAGTCCAGGGGCAGCTGAAAAAAATGCCCAACTGGCCCTAAACGTCCGTTTACCAGCAACAGTGTACATAAGGACGAAAGAGTGAAGAGAGAAGAGATGCAGCCATAAATAGCTCTGGATTGACAGAGGACTCAGATGAGTGTTTAGGGAGGGGGGAACAATTAGTGGGACATTTTGTTTACCTTAATGCAGGGAATCCACAAAGGTAATAAATGTTGTGACTTTAGAAACATTTTAAATGTACAACGTAAAAACACCTACTGACAAGCAGATGAATGTTTTACCTGACTATAATTTCAAAAGACCTAATGGATAATCTAAATTACAAATCTGTTTGTGCACAACTTTCACTAACGTACTTCTGTTTAGTATTGTAAGGAGTCCATAGGTAGAGCAAGATTAGTGTTCGGCACAGGTGAGCAAGCAACCAGTGGGGACAAGTTTATATTAGGTAGACTTAGCATTAGGGTTACAGGAGGGTTGGGGCTAGTGTTAGTGATACATGGAAGGTTAGTGTGACAGTTCATAGGTTTTAGGTTATTGGGTGGGTTAGCGTTAGGGATATAGGGAGAGTCAAAAAAAGGGCATTTCTCTCTGTGCCAGAAGCACTGCTCTAGAAACTACAAGCAACAAACTCCTAGTTCTCAAAGCTCATTTTTAATTGGATTTGTTAAACTGGATCCACAATACAGCTGTATGCTTGCCCAATGCATCATCAATAACACATCCATATAACTCCAATAATACAGTCCTACACTACTCCTCAATAATACAACCATATTCCCCTTCAGTAATATGAGCATATATCTCGCCAATAATTATCCTTCAATAATGTATCAAATACGCCCTCAAAAATACAAATGTACACTCCTCTCAATAATAGTCATACCTCCTCATCAATAACACCGCCATATGACTCCATCAATAATACAGGCAGTGAATCTGTTTGTAAGTCGGAACAGGTCCATTTTTTAAGTGTAGCTCCAGCCAAAAAATCTATTTTTAAGCTTTTTGGATAGAATAGGGAAGGGTTATCACCCCTATAACATTTGTTTTGCTGTCTGTGCCCCTGTTCAGAAGATTTCACCCCACTTTCTGTCCCAATGACAGTTGGATTTTGAAAATTTTGGGCTGTTAGGGAAACATGGACTGGTGATAAAGCATCAGGGGAGACACCTTTTTCCCATATTAACTCTTACAGGAGTGAATTTCCCTTCCTAGGGGTAGATTTCCTCTCACTTCCTGTTGTCTCCCTCCGTTTGTAAGTAGGAGTCGTTTGTAAGTCGGATGTTTGTAAGTAGGGGACCGCCTGTAGTTATGTAACACTCCTCAATAAAACAACCATACTCCCCCTCAATATTACAGATATATATCCCCTCAATAATACAGCAAGAAACACCCCTTTATAATAAAACCATACCTCTTTCAAAATTACAAACATAACCCTTCTCATATACATATCCTCAATAATACATCTACCTCCCTAAACAATAACAACCTCTCAATAAAACAAGAGTACACCCTCCTCATAAATAAATAAATAAAAATGTGTGTGTGTATATATATATATATATATACATATATACATATATATATATATATATATATATATATATATATATATATATATTTCCTCCAGAACATGCTGCCCAACCCCCCCCCATCCAGACTGCCCCCGTGTACACATTGTCCCTTCTACTGTACAAATTGCAACTCCCCCTCACATGCTGCCCCTGTACCCCCACCCATATACATTGTCCCCCTTCCTCCTGCACACTTTGCACACTGTCACCGATAATCTGAGACACCTAGTAGCTGGCACATTGCATTGATTACAACACCTTGCTCAATAATACAACCATACACCCCTCTCAATAATACCAATATACTGTATATTCTCTCAATAATATAGGTAACACCTCCCTTAAATAATACAACTATACCCCCACTCCACTCAATAATATAGCCATGCAGTCCTACAACAATTCAACCATATACACCATCTTTAATAATACAGCTAGAAGACCAATTAATACAATGCAATAAATGGGGTAGGGTAGCCGAGGCCAGGCCAAGGCTGAACACTAGAAAAGAGAAGCTCATCTTTTTTTCCATTTGCATCAGGGTACTAAAATGCAGTGGGAGGTGGTCTGGCACTGGATGAGAATTTATATGGCATAACAAATAGAATATGGTATGCGGCCATGTCTGTGTCTCCTCTCCCGCCTCTACAATGTCATCCTATCAGCAGAGCAGGGGACGGTAGGAGCTAGACATCTGCACAGAGATCTGAAGTCTTTTCATATCAACAAGCAGGTAATCACCTGCTTGTTAATATGATAAGTTGAGCAGCTCCCGCCCTCTGTCCAGATCTGCAGCTCCTGGAGAGGACGCACAGGCTGAATCCTGCCTCTGCCCTGCTGAAGATAGGACTGTGCAGAGGAGGCAGAGAGTAAAAGAGGGCCACCGTGATTAGAGAGAAAAGCGATAGCGATTTGGGGGGGGGGGGGGTGCTGTGATTGCCAGAGGCCCTGTAATGTAAAAGAGCACTAAGATATAAAGGGAACTGCATGGTAAAGGGGCACTGTAATAATTAAAGTTTACAGTACACTAGAGTCCCCTTTACATCACAGTGCCCCTGTACAATGCAGTCCACTTTATATCATATTGCCCCTTTACAGTGCAGTCCCATTTTCATTACAGTGCAGCCCAGGGCCGTCTTTAATATTGATTGGACCCTGGGCAAAACATTTCTTGGGCACCCCCCCCCCCCCTCCATGCAGTTTCGCTCTCCACCTGCTCACTGACTGGTTGCTAGAGGTTACAGCACACATTATGGCTCACTGATTAGTTGCTAGAGGTTACAGCACATGATTTCTGCTTACTGATTGGTTGCTAGAGGTTACAGCACATCATCTCCTCACTGACTACACACCATGGACTGGGGAGGTGAAGGGACTCATTATTAGACAGAAAACTCCTAGGGATCCTAGGACTCAGTGGCATTGCCTAGGGGGAGGGTGTAATCAATGGCAATGCTGATTTTTTTTTTTTTACCAACTACCAATATAAAGAGGAGTTTCAACACTGGCCACCAATGTAATAGGGGTTTACACTGACCACTAGTGTAATAGAAGCATTCACAGTAACCACCAGTATAAGGAGGGATTTACACTGACCACTAATGAAGGCGGGCATTCACACTGGCCACTAGTAGGAATGTAAGGATTGTACACCAAGCATTAATGTAATGAGACGATTTACACTGACCACCAATGTAACTGAGACATTTAGCCTGCATTCATATTTGTGTGTGTTGGGAATGCATGCAAAATCGCTTTCCTGACACCACAGAAACGTGCTGCCCTTTAGCAGATACACAGCAGTGCCATTAATTGTTTTTGTGTGATTTTGAAAGGGTTTGGGACTTTCTTCTGCATTTATAGCGCATAGAGAAGCCCACTGAAATGAATGGGCTGCCCTACACATGACCTACATCTTTATCCATTCTGTCAGTACACATTTGCATCCTAAAACCCATGCTAACCTCTACACCCCTACAACCACTCCAATCCCCCTGCCCTTTAACTCTGCCTGCCTCCTCTGCTCATCTTTGCACCCACCTTCCTTACCTCCATACATACCCTCCTTGCTCACCTGTGCACCCCAAACTGTAATTCCTTCTCTGCCTACCTCTGCACACCCCACATGACCCTCCATCTCACTAATTTGCTTACCTCTGCAGAACAGGCTGATGGTAGGCTTAATGACCACAGTTGTAGGAAGGATTTTCAAGCATGCCCCTTTATCTCCCCAGTGGGCAGCATTCAGTATAGGTGATGGTGGATATGACCCCAGGGAGGCATGATATACATATGAATACTGCCTCTATTTACATATGAATGCTGCTGGTCCGCCACTATTTACATATGAATGCCAGTATTTACATATAAGCACAGGGTCTGCAGGTGAGTCATCTGTACACAACAATAGGGCAGAGCTGGGCAGCAAGAGTAACAGAACTTCACACTGAGATATCAGGACTAAGCACAGGACTAAAACCTCAAGGGAGAAGGGAATTTAAACTGGGATAGTTGGCAAGTATGAGGCAGCTGCTTTGGGCCCCACAACAATGACAGGGCCCAGGGCAGCTTCCCCTTTTGCCCTGCCTTAAAGACGGCCCTGGTGCAGTCCCCTTTACATCATATAGCCCCTTTACAGTGCAGTCCCATTTACATTACAATGCAGTCCACTTTACAACATATTGCCCCTTTACAGTGCAGTTCCATTTACATTACAGTGCAGTCCCCTTTACATCATATTGCCCCTTTGCAGTGCAGTCCCATTTACAGTACAGTGCCCCTTTTCAAGTTTTATGAAGTCAGTCACGGACATTGGTGGACAAGACTGACAAAGGTCAGGTCACCAATGTCAAGCTACCTGGCTTTCTGGAACATTTCCAGACCTGGTCTAATTTAAAAACTGTAGCAAATTCCAGCAACCTTCTGTTTATCTAGAAGTTAAAATGGTTGTAAAGGCAGAAGGTTTTTTTTTTATCTTAATGCATCCTATGCATTAGGATAAAAAACCTTTGGTGTGTAGCAGCTCCCCTCAGCCCCACTAATAGTTACCTGAGTCCCATCTCAATCCAGCGATGTTGCACAAGAGGCTCGGCTGTCCAGGACTCTCCCTCATTGGCTGAGACAGCTGCTGTTAGTCAGTTACCCAATGAGGAGAGAGAAGGGGCAGGGCCAGGTCAAGGCTTTGCGTCTGAATGGACACACAGAACAGAAGCTCGGCTTGGGTGTCCCCATAGCAAGCTGCTTGCTGTGGGGGCACTCGTAGGAGGGAGGGGCCAGAAGTAACAGAGAGGGACCCGAAAAGAGGAGGATTGGAGCTGCTCTGTGCAAAACCACTACACAGAGCAGGTGATTATACATGTTTGTTATTTTTAAACAAAACAAAAAAAGAAAACAAGATTTTAGTATCACTTTAATTTCATATCTGGTGGTCTTCAAAATGTTAATATACCATACAGGCAAACTTCCGATTTATGATAGCATTTTTGTGGGTATGGAATCAGAGGATGAGACAATACAATTATTGTAAACATGAAAGTATATGGAGCTGATTTCTCCCTCTAAAATGCTAGTTGCCTAGATGTCATCATGACTACAGGTTTTTGGTAGCTTTGACTTAAGGCGGAACTACACTGTATCTAAGCACCACAAACCCAAAACACTATCAAATTAATTTTTAATATTCAAAGCAAACTCGCCCATCCACTGATGTCTCCATGCTTTATTTTATTGACAAATTACTATGATAAAACATCCCCCTAGCATTTGTGGCTGTGGCCATCTTCAGTAAGGGCAGATGATTCATGTAGCATTTACTTCCTGGAATCCATCTGCCCTTAGCTCAGGCATGCAGACAGGAGGGTGTGCTTAGCTGAGAAAACTCCTCCCCCCTGAAGACTCCTGGGATGTATGACATAATTTGTCTAGGCCTGGACACCAGGAGGTAACTGAAGAAATGTAAAAAAAAGGTTTAAAACAAGGAAATATGATATACCTTCCTATCTATTTACTAATGCTAGCAGCATAAGGATTAAAAATAGATTATGTTGATTGAAAGAGTGAAGTTGCGCTTTAATACGGATTTTCCAATCTACTAGCCTATTCTGTGTCTCAAAGGATTTTAGCAAGAGACAATCAGGCAGCTACTATTTTCAGGTCAGCATTGGCAGCCTCCATGTTTCTCTCTGTACAGTTTTTCCCCTAATCACAAAAACTGTGTGCAAGTTCTTTGCACGTTAACTACTTTTGCTGGTACATATCTGTGCTAGAAACCACACACAAAAAAAAAAAAAAAAATATCCAGGGCCTTAACTATAAACAATTTTAACAGCAACCAAATCAAAAACATATAGAATATTTTAACAGCAAAATACTCAATTAACATTTCAATGCAACTATATAATCCTTTACAAGAGACTCAGCTTTGACTTCAGACCCAGCTTTGACTTCAGAAAGCCCATTCTGAATTATGTATAAAGAAATCTTAAAATTCAGCATTATTTTAATTTCTTTTTAGATGTAGACTTTTAATTAGGGAATTAGAACTTTTCTAGCAGTCAAAAGAATGCAGGTATAATTAACCACTTGCCGACCGCCGCAGGAAGATATATGTTGACAGAATGGTACAGGCAGGCATATGGGTGTACCTGTACGTGTCCCCCCCCCCATGTCTGCGGCGGACGGCTTCGTTCAAGGAATGATCCGTGCTGAGGGGGAGGCCACTGATTCATGGCCACCCCCTCGCGATCGCTCCTGACGAATGGGAAGCTTACTCTGCCTGTGAACTGTAAACACAGGTCAAAGGGAAGTGATGTCATCTCTCCTCGCGATTCCTTTTTAGTTCGGGAGCCATGGAGAGAGTACGAGAAAAGTGAGTTGCACCAACAGCACATTAACACCAGCGCACAATCACCCCTCGATCACCCCCTGCACCCCAGTCACAGTGTCACCGATTGCAGTGTTAATTTTTTTACTGATCACTGCATTTGGTGTCATTTGTGACTGTAAAAAATGTTAGGGCAGTTAGTGGTAGGCCCGTTTAGGTCTAGGGTACCACCCTAAACCCCCTAATAAAGGTTTAACCCCTTGATCGCCCCCCCCAGTTAACCCTTTCACTCCCTTCGCCAGTCTCACTAAGCGATCTTTTTTATGATCGACGTATTAGTGTCATGGGTGACACTAGGTAGCCAGTTAGTTATTTAGGTTCACCGTCAGCTTTTTATAGCGTCAGGTACCCCCATACACTACCTAATAAAGGTTTTAACCCCCTGATTGCCCCCTAGTTAACCCTTTCACCCTCTGTCACCAGTGATCACCGTAAAAGTGTCACGGGTGACGCTAGGTAGCCAGTTAGTTATTCAGGTTCACCGTCAGCTTTTTATAGCATCAGGCACCCTCATATAATACCTAATAAAGGTTTTAACCCCTGATTGTCCCCTAGTTAACCCTTTCACCCCCTGTCACCAGTGATCACGGTATAAGTGTTACGGGTGACGCTGATTAGTTAGTTTGTTTTCTATAGTGTCAGGGCACCCACCGTTTATTACCCAATAAAGGTTTAACCCCCTGATCGCCCGGCGGGTGATATCAGTTAGGTTTTAGGGTCAGTCAGAGTCGCCCCAGGCAGCGTCAGATTAGTGCCAGTAGCGCTAACACCCATGCACGCAGCATACACCTTCCTTAGTGGTATAGTTATCTGAACGGATCAATATCTCATCCGATCAGATCTATACTAGCGTCCCCAGCAGTTTAGGGTTCCCAAAAACGCAGTGTTAGTGGGATCAGCCCAGATACCTGCTAGCACCTGCGTTTTGCCCCTCCGCCCAGCCAAGCCCAGCCCACCCAAGTGCAGTATCAATCGATCACTGTCACTTAGAAAACACTAAACACATAGCTGCAGCGTTTGCAGAGTCAGACCTGATCCCTGTGATCGCTAACAGTTTTTTTGGTAGCGTTTGATACAGTTGCAGACAGCCTAGGAGCTTTTTTCCTGTGAGTCTCACTAGTATACCAGTCAATTTAGAGCCCAAAATGGCAAATCGAAGGTACACTAGTAAAGAGACCTACACGTTTCTGAGCATGACAGATAGTGAAGAGGAAGTCACTCATCTGTCAGATTCAGGTTCAGAATACGATCCTGTAGACCACAGCGGCTCCATGACAGATAGCTCTGATGACCAGACCTCGATCTTCTTCTGCTGTTGTTGATGTGCAAGAACCGCAGGGGTCTCGTATGTAGCAGAGAAGATCTAGTGCCACTCATCCTTCTGGTGAACTGGCAAGCACCAGCAGCCTAGTACACCCTGGTCGTACATCCAGCACTGCAGTATCACGTGGTGATGTGGCGAGTCCCATAAGTGCAGTTCAAGCTGGCGAGGTGGCAAGCACAAGTAGTGTCCCGCTGCCACCAAGAAGACAAAGACAGACTCGTCATACCCATACAAATTTAAGACCTTTCTGGGCCTATCCCTCGACATGGGCATAGTTAAAATGAGTATGTTGCGGTCATACTGGTCCACTGACCCAATTTACCATATGCCCCTGTTTTCTGCCTCCATGGCCAGGGCACGATACGAGCAGATCTTGCAGTTCATGCACTTCAACGACAATGAACTCTGTCGTCCTCGTGGAGACCCTGGATGAGATCGGCTCTACAAAATTCGGCCTCTCGTAAACCACTTCAAGGAACAGTTTAAAATGAAAATAAGAAAGTTTAAAAAAAATAAGAAAGTTTAAAAAAAAAAAAAAAAAAAAAGCACCCCTGTCCCCCCCCCCGCTCTCGCGCGCAAGCCTCGGTCTGGCGTCATATGTAAACAGCAATTGTACCATGCATGTGAGGTATCACCGCGAAGGTCAGTTCGAGGGCAGAAATTTTAGCAGTAGACCTCCTCTGTAAATCTAAAGTGGTAACCTGTAAAGGCTTTTAAAGGCTTTTAAACCATGTCGTGTTTGGTATCCATGTACTCAGCCTAAGATCATCTTTTTTATGTCATCAAACATCTTGGCATTTTATGGCCTTCAAAACTGTGATAGGTAGTGAGGAGTGAAATCAAAAATCTACGCCTTTAGAAATCCTGAAGGCGGTGCTTGGTTTTCGGGGCCCCGTACACGGCTAGGTTCCCAAAAAGTCCCACACATGTCGTATCCCTGTACTCAGGAGAAGCAGCAAAATTTATTTTGGGGTGCAATTCCACATATAACCATGGCATGTGTGAGCAATATATCATTTAGTGACAACTTTTTTGTAAACTTTTCTTTTTTGTCATTCAATCACTTGGGACAAAAAAAAAATTAAATATTCAATGGGCTCAACATGCCTCTCAGCAATTTCCTTGGGGTGTCTACTTTCCAAAATGGGGTCATTTGTGGGGGGGGGGGTTGTACTGCCCTGCCATTATAGCACCTCAAGAAATGAGATAGGCAGTCATAAATTAAAAGCTGTTTAAATTCCTAGAAAATGTACCCTAGTTTTTAGACGCTATAACTTTTGCGCAAACCAATAAACATACGCTTATTGACATTTTTTTTTACCAAAGACATGTGGCTGAATACATTTTGGCCTAAATGTATGACTAAAATTGAGTTTATTGGATTTTTCTTATAACAAAATCATTTCTATAGTTCTTGACTGTCGAAGTGCTCTAAAGTGTAGAAAATATCTTTTTTTTTTTTCAAAATTTTTGGTCTTTTTCTGTTTATATTGAAAAAAATGAAACTAGCAGAGGCAATCAAATTCCATCAAAAGAAAGCTCTATTTGTGGGAAAAAAAGGACGCAAATTTTGTTTGGGTACAACATTGCATGACCGCGCAACTACCAGTTAAAGCAGCGCTGGTCTTTAGGCAGCCAAATGGTCCGGGGCTTAAGTGGTTAAAATACTTAACACTCCCTAGGACAACCTAAGTGTTCTAAGGGTAATGCTTTACATTTATGCAAATTAAAGATTAACAATGAAAAGGATGAAATGCAGTCTGTCCATCAAAAGTCCAAAACACATTTAAGAGAAAATAATGCCTGCCTACTGCAAATAAAGTAACCATTTCCAATAAAATATGAATATACAGTAGTAGCAGACTAATGCAAAATGTCAAAATAAAGCAATGACTGCTAACATTTGCATTTGCAATTTATGAAAACTGCAGCAAATGTATTTGGAGCATACAGTGTATCAATAAATCACATTTAATGTTTCCACCATCAATTTTAATTGGTAGAAAATATCAGCCATGTTTTCCTTTTACTCGAGCATTTGTATACAGTCGCTGTACTTTATACAGTATATGTCATAATTCCAAATATTTTGCGCAAATATATTAAAACCTAAGATGACTTGTCTCATCAAGGCCACAGATTATGTTCTAATCAAGACGGAATTAAATGGGCCCCTATTGTGGTTGATAACTAGCAGTTGGTATATACAGCACATTAGCAGGAGGACTGTATATTGTCCTCCTGCTAATGTGATTTTTTTTTATTTTAGGACACTGAGTAGGTCCATTTGTGATTCATGAATTGTTTGTAATAAACTTTGCTTAAGTTTGTATATATTGTAATGTGTGTTCCCTTTTTTTTTTTTTTTTTTTTACCAGTAAAGTATGACTAACTTTTTCTAGTTAACTATAAGAAAGCAAAATTTGAATTTCCCCATGGCATTCAACCAGGTGTTAGCAATTATCTATTGCAAAAATGACACCTCAAATTTGTTTGCTATGAACTACGCCTCCTCCCTTTAGGAATTAGAAATTAGGCAAATTTTATACACATCCTAAAAGACTGTCTAAAAATGTGAAGTCTAAAGAAGGCTACAGCATGGTCATCCAATTTCATGGACGCCCTCCCATCGGGCGTGCATTGTGACTGTTGTGTCCTTTGGGCACAGCTGATCATAGTAAAAGGCCAATCATAGCAGCCATTTAGCGTGTTATCAGGTGTGTCTAATCACAGCTGATCACATGTAAACAGGCTTGATGGTAATTGGCAGTCCTTTTCTCACATGTTGTGTCTGTGTTAGGCAAGGAGTGCCGATAACCGGCAAGGCTGTCAGTACATTGTTTACACTGATAAACAGGGCAATGATCATTAGTGCCCTGATTATCTGTGCAACCCTATCAGTGCCAATCAGTACAGCTTATCAGTGCCCATTGGTGCTTCCTCATCAGTGCCCAACAGTGCAGCCTCATCAGTGCAGCCCATCAGTGCAGCCTCATCACTGCACGCCAGAAAAGAAGAAAAATTACTTATTTGCTAAATTTTATAACAGAATCTTAGAAAAACATTTTTTTTTCACGCAAAATTTTATTTTTTTTCGTTCATTTACCAAAGAATAAAAAACCCAGTGGTGATAAAATGCCACCAAAAAAAGATCTATCTATGTAAACAAAAAAATTATAAAAATTTCACATGGGTACAGTGTTGCATAACCGCGCAATTGCCATTCAAAGTGTGACAGCGCTGAAAGATGAAAATTGGCCTGGACAGGAAGGGGGTGAAAGTGCCCAGGATTGAAGTGGTTAAAGTAGGTTTTACAGGTGCTAGAATATCTGTCTCTCATGTCACAGCTCTCTAAAGTATCTCTAAGCTTTCTGAAAAAAATATTCTTAGTCTGTGTTTAGTCTGTCTGGATATAGTGATATAATTGACCCTTTCCTGAATCTCTTAGCTTACTTTATTGGCTATAAATGTCAGCCAATAAAAAATAATAATTTTTACACAAGTTTTTACAGCTGCTAATTGGAGACTGTTGAAGAGCAGTGCCACGAAAAAGAAAAAAAAAAAAGCAGCGCACAGATACTGTTAGAAGGGCTAGCAAGAGGAATGGCAGTGTTAAAGTGCATGTATAGCCAACACTTTTTATTAAATGATTTAATAATTTTGGTTAAAGGTAGAATAGGGAACGAATAGAACCCCTTTCATATTTTTTTGCTGTCTGTGTGGTGAAGTGATGGGAAATCCAACATTTTGGTGTTGTCACTCCACTGATTGGAGAGCTCTGCCTGTGACTCAGCAGAGGGTGTTATGGAATTCTGCAAAGAGATCACTACTTCTCCACAAAAAGCAACTATTTTTCCCTACAGCAATCTGGCATGGGACAGGTTTCTCAGTCCCAGGCTGAATTTTAGAGAAAAATTTTACAATTTTGCAAACCTTTTTTAACAGGTATAACTTTGCATACCTTTAATCTTGTTGCACCTGGAATGTACTTAAATACATTTTAAAACAAAATATATTGATTGGCATAGTATTCATCTTTTAGTTTTCCCACGATGAAGCACTTAGTTTTGTCCAACAATGTAATCAAGCTGACATTATGAATGTCTCTGCATTACAGTAAGACATATTGGTATCATTCTCTGCTCATTCTAAGCAGCCCTTACCTGAAGGTTTGATGGTTCTGGACATCTATAGCATTTCGAGCAAGCAATATATAAATATCTGTTTACGTATAAGGAAAAAAAATGTTTTCAGTTCGCTTCTTGCGCTCAGCAAGACAAAATAGGTGTCACCCAAGCCAGAAAGCAAATTAAAGAATAAAATATATATACTAAGCTAATATCATTCCGGGACTTGATAAACAGTGGTCAGCATCATATGTGAAATTTGTAGGTTTCATTTCAACCCTGTCAAGGAAAATTTGTACCAGATGAATCAAGTAAAAGCTAAAATATCTTCAATGGCACCAACCTTATTTGTTCTCCTGCTCCAGCTTTGGCTGAACTCTTGACCCTTTTGGTAATCAGTGCTGTGCTTTGATAGAAAATTATCCTTTAAAGCTGAAATCAAGGCACCGGAATAAAGACATACCATAGTTTAGTAAAGAGACCCTTGGTACCACACGTAAAACCTTTGGAGAATAGGGAGAAAGGAATGGGGGCATTAAGATCTATGCAGTCCTGTAGTCTGACCTCTGGAAAAAGCTAAGGCTATTAAATTATAGCTCATTGACTATAGCCACTTACTGCCCTCTAGAGTTAGACCGGTGGGGGTAAAAGGCAGATGAGTACCTAAGGCAAGGCTTTGAAACTGTTTCTTGGGAAATGTTAATGTGTTCACTGTTTTTTGTGATGACTGAACATAAATGCTGTAAAACCTTGGTAAATCACACCTCGAAGCCCAATGCCAGTTAACAGAAGTTCAGAAGTTTCTCCAAAGGGTTTGGTTTTATTTCCCATTCATGTTGATGAATTGAAAATCGGGCTGCTTTCATTAAACCAGAAATAATAGACATTTAATTATTGTGGACATGGGTAGATTTATGTACCTGCATGATTATACAGTATATCTATGACCAGGGCTTTTTTTTCTCAAAGAATAGGTGCAGGAACTCCCCCTTCTAAATCATCCTTCGTCTCTGCCCCTACCCACCTCTGAGCACTGTCTCTTGGCTCCACCCACTACCCACCTCCCAGTACCAACTCTGTTAGAGAATACAGAACCAAGTATCATTTTGTGCTACTAAGTAATATGTATAGAATTTGATAGAAGCAACCTTGGCAACATAAAAGACTCCCCCAGCAACAACTGACCCTACTACAGCAAAAATAGGTCCCTCACACAACAACAACCCTCCCCCCAGCAACAATGGACCTCCCCTCAACAAAATACCACCCCAGCAATAATAGACCCCCAGCAGCAACAGCAGATCTCCCATCAGCCAGCAGCATTAAGACCCTTCAGCAGCCAGCAACAATAGACCTCTCTCTCAACAGTAGATCCCTTCCATCAACAATTGACGCCCCCCCCCGCCAGCAACATAAGATTACCCCCCAGCCCGCAACAATAGACCCCCACAAGAAAATAGATCCCCTCCAGAGATAATAGATCCCCCAGCATCCAGCGTCTGTGACCACCTGGACTACCAAACACAGCATGAAGTATTGGTTAATGTAATTATAGGCCAAGGCCCTCTTATTGCCCCTCTGTTTTTCTTGTCTCTAGTGGGTAAACTGAACAATATGCACCTAATGAGCACTTTTAACCGGTTAAATACTATACCACTTTCAACTGTCCTACCCCTCCACCATCATCATAAACGGATTTATTTATTTTTTACAAGTACTTATATGGCGCCGTCAATTTACATACAGATATATATATTGTACATTCACATTAGTCCCTGCCCTCAGGGAGTTTACAGTCTAAGGTCCCTAACTCACATTCATACATACACATACTAGGGCCTATTTAGACAGAAGTCAATTAACCTACCAACATGTCTTTAGCTCCCAACTAAAGCCGGCCATAGACGGTTTGATTCTTGGCCAGCTCAGCAGGGACCAGCCGAGATTCGGACCATGTATGGACAGGATCGATCGATCAACTTGGGTACAACCAGCCTGTCGTATTCTACATGCAATTGTTGCTAGCGGCTATTATTAGCAGTACTCGCTGTGTTTTCTTAGTGGAGATGGCTCCTCCAGCCAGGAGAACACAACAGCTCCTGGGGTTGCAGGAAAGAAAAACACTCTATCTATGGCCAGCTTAAGACTAAACTGAATGCCTCCACTACCCAGCACAGAAAACTATGACAAAAATGGAAAAGCTACATGGATGTTAATGTGATTATCTTTTGCTTCCATTCTTGTCCACTGATTTTGCCTCTAAATATTTGTCAACTCTTCGTAAGATCCACAGTGTTGACAAATGGGCTCCATTATTGTCAAACCTCTCCCTGATCTGTCGTTTCTGCATCCAGTACCTTTAGCAAGTATAAATGTGAAAACAACCAATGAATAACATGTATTAAATTTATTTTGAAATAAATAACACTCTGTTTAAACATAAGAATATTATATTCGCTAAACTGAAGAGCAGAAAACTATTATTTTTGTAATAAAAGTTTCTCCAGATTTTCCAATTAAAAATGAGTACCCACTCATGACGCTGATCTGTTCTCAGTATTTTGTATTTTGGTTGCATTTTCATTGCATCAATGGATGTAATTGGGTCATGAAAAAATCCCATTATTACTGACATTACAGATTCTATTCTTAGACATTAACATAACTGGAGATGAGTTAAACAAAATGTGTGAGAACAACAATGCGATAAAGGGCAGATACAGCATTTTGTACAGTATTTTCTCTGTATACTCTTTGATGACATTATATGTTATAGTATTTAAAGAGACACTATCAACAATTTTTGCTTTCTTGTCACTGAACATCAGGTTATTCGACACAATGGTCAATTACAAATGCTCCCTCCTTTGTGCAATTTTACCTTTCAGATGTAGAGATGCTACCGCTATTTCGTTATGTCGAACATTTCTAGGTGTGTTGAAGGCTTCCAAAGTCTGCGCATCTACAGCAGCTACCTTCTTCATGAGTGCATGAGCATCATGGGAAATGTAGTTCCAAAATATCTAGGGTGCCAAGGTTCGCTATCACTGGCCTAGGCTATAAGGAGATTGCCAAGACCCTGAAACTGAGCTGCAGCACAGCGGCCAAGACCATATTGCGGTTTAAGAGGACAGGTTCCAATCAGAACAGGCCTCGCCATGGTCGACCAAAGAAGTTGAGTGCATGTGCTCAGCGTCATATCCAGAGATTGTTTTCGGGAAAAAAGATGTATGAGTGCCGCCAGCATTGCTGCAGAGGTTGAAGGGGTTCGGGGGCCAGCCTGTCAGTGCTCAGACCATATGCCGCACACTGCATCAAATTGGTCTGCATGGTTGTCGTTACAGAAGCTAGGCCTCTTCTAAAGATGATGCACAAGAAAGCCCACAAACAGTTTGCTGAAGACAAGCAGACTAAGGACATGGATTACTGGAACCAAGATAAACTTATTTGGTTCAGATGGTGTCAAGAATGTGTGGCAGCAACCAGGTGAGGAGTACAAAGACAAGTGTGTCTTGCCTACAGTCAAGGATGGTGGTGGGAGAGTCATGGTCTGGGGCAGCATGAGTGCTGCCGGCACTGGGGAGCTACAGTTCATTGAAGGACCCATGAATGCCAACATGTACTGTGCCATACTGAAGCAGAGCATGATCCCCTCCCTTCAGAGACTGGGCCGCAGGGCAGTATTCCAACATAACGACCCCAAACACACCTCCAAGTTGACCACTTCCTTGCTAAAGAAGCTGAGGGTAAAGATGAAGGACTGGCCAAGCATGTCTCCAGGCCTAAACCCTACTGAACATCTGTGGGGCATCCTCAAATGTAAGGTGGAGTAGTGCAAGGTCTCTAACATCCACCAGCTCCATGATATCGTTCTGGAGGAGTGGAAGAGGACTCCGGTGACAACCCGTGAAGCTCTGGTGAACTCCATTCCCAAGAGGGTTAAGGCAGTGCTGCAAAATAATGGTGGCCACTCAAAAAACATGTACAGAACCAGTATATAAAGTCTGAATGTTGTATCACCCGATATTTGGATATACAGTGCAGACTGGTACACATAACCAAACCATTTTATGAGCGGTGTGAGGCAGGCAATTCCACTTAAAGTGTTTCTCAAAAATGTTTTCTGCTGGTCCCTCTACAGTATTCAAGGGCAGGGTCTCTGCTGTCTCTTCTTCTCTGCTGATTATTCTGTGCTGAGTGTACAGCAATCAACATGTCAAATCTCACCTTATACCTGGATCTCATGTCCCAGCCATGCCGATCGGTGTACATCCTCGCCAAGGCAAACAATATTCCCTTTAACAACCATGATGTGCTACTCTTTAAAGGAGAACATTTAAGTGAAGAATTTGGCAAAGTGAATCCACTTCGAAAGGTGCCGGCCCTAAAAGATGGAGACTTCACAATGGCTGAGAGTACTGCAATTCTGTATCTGGCCAACAAGTATAAGATCCCTGATCACTGGTATCCAGCCGATGTACAAAAACGTGCCCGTGTTGATGAATATCTTGCTTGGCAGCATACCAATACCCGTCCACATGGCTCCAAATTATTCTGGGTGAAGGTAATGACACCCTTTCTCCTTGGCCATGAAGCTGAACCTGAGAAGTTGGAGCCTGTGGTGACTGAATTTAACACCACATTGACTACTATAGAACAAAACTTCCTGGGAGGCAAACCTTTTATAGCTGGTGATGAGATCTCTATAGCCGATCTAGTGGCTATTGTGGAGATCATGCAGCCTGTTGCTGGTGGAATTGATGCTTTTGAAAACAGACCAAAGTTGGCGGATTGGAAGAAAAGAGTGGAAGATGCAATTGGAGCTGAGCTGTTTAAAGAAGCGCATGAGAAAGTTTTCAGAGTAAAAGAGATGCAAAATATGCCCATCTCTCCAGAACTTAAGGAGCGACTTAGAGCCAGATTGCAACAGTTCACCCGTTGATGAAACTTGAAGAGGATATGAAAGTTCAAATTCTTTAATATTAAGAGCCATTTTTTTGCATTATGTAATTCTGCTAGTTCTACTACTCTGTATTCGAGTTTTCAACTTATTAAAAAAAAATTCAAAAATGAAAAAAAAAAAAAATGTATTCTGCTCTTTCATAAGACCAGACAGTATGTATGGGTAAAAACTTGGGGTGAAAGAATTCTCTGCCGTCACCACCCAAAGAGTCACATTGGGAGTAGAGAGCAAGATACCTGGCCTCACGTGTATTTGGGGCTATCCGAAAAGCAGCATCAGAAGCACAAACCTGCAGTGTGTCACACAGAGATGTTAGTGCTAAATAGAACACATGGTAACAGATTTTATGTTGGTGCTTAAGAGAGCCTGAAATAAATCTGGCATAATAAATAAATAATAAATATTGGCAGTGAGTGTTACTTTAACCTCCCCCATATAGTGATCAGTGACAATGCAAAAGCCCCCCCCATCATTAGTGGTCTGCAACACTTGGAATGAAACCAGTACTATATTTATTTTGGTGGCTGCTTTGATCGGTCATTACAGCAATCACATGGCTTCAGTCCCTTCAAATCTGGTGCCATTAGCTGATGCTTTCCCTTTTGGACAGACTCAGCAGCTTTGTGTGCGCACACCAACATAAATGCAAGTTCCTAGTAAGGGCGCTATCCGGCTGTGTAGTGGCAACAGCCAGAAGAAAGTTGTTATTAAAGTAGATGGAAAGTCAACCTATATACAACATCCAAAGACACCTACAGCTTTGTTTAGAAAAACTTTGATCCTGATGCTGAATAAGCTCACAAAAAATACTTTTTCCCCCATGTTTATTTATGGCCACATGGCCACTAACCCTCCATCTGGCTCCTCTTCTTAGTGAGCAGAGAGTGGAGACTTCCAATAGCACCTTCTAGATGGCCTTCAAGATTGAACAGAGCTAAAGCTCAGTCTGATGATTCAAGGGCAAGAGCAATGGAGGAAGCATCTAAAGGCAAACACTTTTGCATAGATAATCAGGTACAGCAGCTTCTGGGTCCCAACAAAACTGTAGGAGAAGCCATGTGTATTGTGACTATAAAGTGTTGTTGTTCCAAAAGTGAAACTAGATCAAGAAGCCTGTAAATCAGGGGTCTCAAACTGGCGGCCCTCCAGCTGTTGCGAAACTACAAGTCCCATGAGGCATTGCAAGGCTGACAGTTACAAGCAGGACTCCCACAGGCAGAGGCATGATAGGACTTGTAGTTTCGCAACAGCTTGAGGGCCGCCGGTTTGAGACCCCTGCTGTAAATGGTAGGATCACCATGCAATTTAGTGTTTTTCCATAAGAATAATTAAAGAGAGCACATTTTTCATTATGCAAGGATTATGGTAACCTTGCTAAATAGATTTTCTTTTTTTTTTACATTTTCCAGGAGAAGCAAATAATTTAGAATGAATTGAATCAACAAGTGATTATATTTCCCTCTTCAATAAAGGCTTTCATTTTTGCCAACTAATGAGGGTGATAAATGTGAAATTTACAAAGATCTGCGTCCCTCTTTATAACAAGAACATCTGTGAGTAGTGAGGTAGGATAAAATATTTCAGAAACAATGTTATTTTTACAAAAGAATCTCCCACATGTTGATATCTGGGAGGGATTACAGGGAGAGACATGGATATCTTTGAAATCATTAGACATTCCCCCACCTACTATACAGAGAAAGAAATCTAAATTTTTTCCCTCCTAAGTATTAAGTAATAATAAATACATCAAAGTGCAAAGAGTCCACTTCACAGTAGCACTGTGATATACTTGTGTTCAAAATAACGTAAATAATCCCTTTATAAATAAGTCCACCATAAATAGTGTAAGAGATAGTGATCATAGTGGGGGGTGGCTACATGGCGACCAGAAGTGACGTCGAAACCGGAAGTGCCGCAAACCCCCGTCTGAGGAGTCCAGAGGTGGTGAGACTGTTCAGTCTATCACTGTGCTGGGTGATGCCTAACGCCAATTCAAGTTGATTTCATTTATAAGCGCACAGTTGATTTTGAAATTGCGAATGGTTTTCCACTTTTTTTAAAAATAGATCTATTGTATTCTTTTCTCACATGTGAATGGCCAATTATGAGTCTGATGGAGAAACATGATGATGTTTAAAGATCTGACAGCTGGTATTTAATAACACAAGCGAGCTATGCCAATCATGAGAGTGGAAGGCATGGCGCTCTGGTGAGTGCCTTTCTGTAGGGGAGAGGGATCACTTGAGCATGAGAGGTAGTGTGTTGATTATTATTATTATTATATTATTATACAGAATTTATATAGCGCCAACAGTTTGCGCAGCGCTTAACAAAATTAAGGCAGACATTACAGTTACATTACAATTTGGTACAAGAGGAATCAGAGGGCCCTGCTCGCTAGAGCTTACAATCTAGGAATGAAGAATCGTTCATTTTTTGGGGATGATTGGATCACTATCTCTTACATTATTTATGGTGGACTTATTTATAAGGGATTATTTATGTTATTTTGAACACAAGTATGTAACAATTCACGCTACTGTGAAGTGGACGCGTTGAACTTTGATGTTTTGAATTTCTTGATTTATGATGGCGGCAGCAGTGAGATGTGATTATTAATTTTAATCACAATTTTTTGATAATTTTTTTTTTTTTTTTGTGGTGGTATTTTTTCATAGGATTTTACTATTTAGATTTTTCGCAGTTTGTATACTTTTAGAAAGGTTAATTCCTTGGATACCTCACAGCATGGGGATTCATTTGCATTATTAATAAATACATGAAGACTTTTAGAGTCAGTAACTAAGGAAATTAAAGAAATAGAGGATCTGAGAAATAAAACTTAAAGTGGATGTAAACCCTCACATATACCCAGTGAACAGCCTCAAATGATACATAGAGATTAACCACTTCAGCCCCGGAAGATTTTGCATGTTTCCTGACCAGAGCACTTTTTGCAATTCGGCACTGCATCGCTTTAACTGACAATTGCGCGGCTGTGCGACAGTAAACCCAAACAAAATTCACGTCCTTTTTTTCCCACAAATAGAGCTTTCTTTTGGTGGTATTTGATCACCTCTGCGGTTTTTATTTTTTGCGCTATAAACAAAAAGAGCAACAATTAAAAAAAAAAAAAAGCAATATTGTTTACTTTTTGCTATAATAAATATCCCCCAAAAATATATAAAGAAAACATAAAAAAACCACAAATTTTTTCTCAATTTAGGCCGATATGTATTCTTCTACATATTTTTGGTAAAAAAAACCGCAATAAGCGTATATTGATTGGTTTGCGCAAAAGTTATAGCGTCTACAAAATAGGGGATAGTTTTATGGCATTTATATTATTAATTTATTTTTTTATTAGTTATGGCGGCGATCTGCGATAAAAATGCACTAATTACTGTGTAAATGACACTAGCAGGGAAGGGGTTAAACACTAAGGGGCGATCAAGGGGTTAAGTCAGTCCTAGGGAGTGATTCTAACTGTTGGGGGAATGTGCTACCACTGACATGACAGCGATCACTGTTCCCGATGACAGGGAGCAGTAGATCCCTGTCATGTCACTAGACAGTACGGGGAAATGCCTTGTTTACATGTCGGCGGGCATCTCCCCGTTCTGAGGCTCCGTGACACGATCGCTGGAACACCGGCGAACATCGAGTCCGCGGGTCCCGCGGGCACGGTCACGCTGTGCATGGCGGGCGCCCGCTAGCCCCGCCAATTAAAGGGGACGAACAGGTATGCCCATTTGCCCACCGCTGCCATTGTGCGGACGTATATCGGTGTCCAGAGGTCGTTAAGTTGTTAAACAAATCCTCCTACATAAGTTTTACATATAAATCTGCTGTCTTCAGCTTTATATACTGTTTAGAAAGTGAAAAAAGAAAAGTGTGTGAGTGTGGCGCTGTCCCAAAGTTGCAGAAGAAATGTCTGCATATATACAGTTTTATCAAAAGTGTCACGTGTGTATTCCTTTAAGTGAAATATGTATGGCAGTTATTACCACTCCTGTGGGTTAAAGTGACTGGTGATTTAAACATGAGAAGCATAATGAGTGCAATAAATCGCATCCAAGGTGTCTAGTGCTATATTCCCTCAAAAGGAAAAAACAGTATTAACCACTGCTAAGAGCATGAAGCGGTCTATGTCTAAACACTAGAAAACACAAAGTTGCAATAAATACATCACACGTGACATGCAAAAAATTCTAAAGTGTCTAGTGCTAAATAAATAAATATTAAAATGTTGTTCTACAAACGTTGCAAATAACAAAGTGACAAGTGCCCTATGAAGAGGTCACTCTGAAAAGTGCTAAACACACGTGCCATGCAAATGGTTCTATGATAGTAAACAGTTCATATGGGTAAGTCCCCGGTGCACTATAAGTGAAAAAAGGCGTCCTTTGTGGGATTCCTCAAAGCATACAACAGGTGTTAATCCAGTGCTGGTGTCTCGCGTTGTGATTGTGCAGAGACTCACCAGCTGTATATCCCCTGCAGGGGTAACGAGTAGTCACAGTATGTGCCACTGTGCAGCAGTGCTTGGCAAGACCAGGACCAGGATGATATCATAAGGACATAAGAAGAAAGGATTCCATAGTGTGAAATCGTTTAAAACCACTATTTATTAGGTCAGATAAAAAGGGTACTCACATTGTAATGGAAAAAATGAGCGGTGTACAATGCTTACAAAGATGTTCCTAAGCGTCAGCTTTGCAGGGAGATGTCAGCAAGGCGTTCAGTCAAAGGCCACGCCCTACGTACGTTTCGTCACTCGGACTTCTACGGGAGCGTCACGCTCCCGTAGAAGTCCGAGTGACGAAACGTACGTAGGGCGTGGCCTTTGACTGAACGCCTTGCTGACATCTCCCTGCAAAGCTGACGCTTAGGAACATCTTTGTAAGCATTGTACACCGCTCATTTTTTCCATTACAATGTGAGTACCCTTTTTATCTGACCTAATAAATAGTGGTTTTAAACGGTTTCACACTATGGAATCCTTTCTTCTTATGTCCTTATGATATCATCCTGGTCCTGGTCTTGCCAAGCACTGCTGCACAGTGGCACATACTGTGACTACTCGTTACCCCTGCAGGGGATATACAGCTGGTGAGTCTCTGCACAATCACAACGCGAGACACCAGCACTGGATTAACACCTGTTGTATGCTTTGAGGAATCCCACAAAGGACGCCTTTTTTCACTTATAGTGCACCGGGGACTTACCCATATGAACTGTTTACTATCATAGAACCATTTGCATGGCACGTGTGTTTAGCACTTTTCAGAGTGACCTCTTCATAGGGCACTTGTCACTTTGTTATTTGCAACGTTTGTAGAACAACATTTTAATATTTATTTATTTAGCACTAGACACTTTAGAATTTTTTGCATGTCACGTGTGATGTATTTATTGCAACTTTGTGTTTTCTAGTGTTTAGACACAGACCGCTTCATGCTCTTAGCAGTGGTTAATACTGTTTTTTCCTTTTGAGGGAATATAGCACTAGACACCTTGGATGCGATTTATTGCACTCATTATGCTTCTCATGTTTAAATCACTAGTCACTTTATTCCACAGGAGTGGTAATAACTGCCATACATATTTCACTTAAAGGAATACACACGTGACACTTTTGATAAAACTGTATATATGCAGACATTTCTTCTGCAACTTTGGGACAGCGCCACACTCACACACTTTTCTTTTTTCACTTTTTCCGCTCATTCCACCCCCTGTGGAGTCAGCGTATGTGAGGGCAGCAGTCTATCAATTTAGGAATATACTTCCCACCTAGGCTTCTAATTACACCCATTAGCGCGGACTCCCTATTTCCTCTGTTTAGAAAGTGTACGTCCTGTTAGAATTTTCCCTTCCTTATTCACCTCTGGGTGTGGATTCTTGCCATACACTGTGAGACAGCTGATTGGAGGAAAGGCACACACCCCCTCTCCACATAGGCAGAGACTTGCAAAACTGTGCTGTGAATAGACCAGCTCTCTGCTAATCAATTTATAACACCCACTCTGACACAAAATTCAGCCTGGTTTTGTCACAGTTGACAGAGAACTTGACAGAAGTTATCATGCTGATAACAGAAGGACGGAGCAGGAGAAAACCATGGGACTTAGGGCTTTGACGAGAGATAAGAAAACACTGCAGATATATGTGCCCAGGTCAAATTTCATGAATCGGGTTTACATCCACTATAAACTCAAAGTGGTATTAAACTCAAAAGCAAACATTTATTATATTGCAGCTTACCAATTCTTAGATGTGATAGCTGCATCAGTTTTTTTTAAGCTTTTTTTTTCTTTTGTTTTCACCTGGTGATCCAGCCAGTAGGTCTGTTGTGTTTCAAAAGCGTAAGCTCTCCAGCATAATGCAGTAGGTTACATGGATGAGACAAACCCTTTAACACAGACTGACAATGTTGCTGTCCACTGTGCCTCCTGTTCTCATTTATCCAGAGTTGTGTCTCACTAATACAGGAGGCATTACTGGCCAGATCACCAGGTGAAAAAAGAGGGGGAAAAAAGCCAAAGAAAAGAAAACTGATGCAGCCATCACATCTAATAATTGGTAAGCTGCAATATATTACATTTTTGGTTTTGGGTTTAATACCGCTTTAAGCTGGCCATACACTTCAACAGAGACCAGGTGAATTTCAATCAGTGTGTGGCAGTCCCCACCCGATATATTGATAGTTTGATGAAGTGACATGTTGGAAAATTTTCCTTGATCAGTGGCTGCAGGAAATCACGTAGTTATTTGAAGAAGAAAAATTAAAGCCTTAAACAAAAATTGACTTGAAATGTTATGTCAACCCCCAAAAATAGGGGAGGAACAAACACTGGGCTTCCTATTGTACATGTGTTTGCACATTTTAATGGTAGATAATAGAACTGAAAATGTGTTAGTTGCCCTAATTTCACTACAAAGTATACCACTAATGTTCATGATATGTTGCTAGATTGTGAATTTTCTACTTTCAAATGTGAACAGAATCTGGACACTGTCATGTACATAACTACAAAGAAAAGACATCAGCCTTTTGGGATAGCGGTCGTCAAAAAATATTTACCATAAGGTATCCCATTAATTGCACAATATCAGAGAGAGCAATCACACCGCTCCAGGGCGGTCTCCTGTTCCACTTCCACTACCACACTAATGAAGGCCCCTCGAACCGCCTTTAGACCCCATTCACACCTGAGCGTTTTGTAGCTTGAAGCCTCAAACTACAAAACGCTGAAGGGGAAAAAATCAATAATTCTCTATGGAGATGGTTCACATCTCCACTCCAAAACGCTTGAAGCCAGAAGCTCCAAAACGCCAGAAGCTCAAACAAGTTCTAGAACTTTCTTTTAGTCAGATTACAGGCATTTTTCTGCTTTTTACATTGGTGACCTTTTGACCTGTACAGAAACGCGTCAAAATCGCGTGACTTTCTGCCTGAAAATGCTATGCTCAAGTGTGAATGGGGCCTTAGGGAAAGGGAGCATTGACTGCTGGAACATGGCATCACTGTGGGTGTGAACCTAAAAGGGAAGTTAAGTAGCTCCCTTAGGATCGCCGCTAAAAAAATAAATAAATATATTTTTTTTAAAAATGCCATAAATCTATCCCGTATTTTGTAGACGCTATAACTTTTGCGCAAACCAATCAATATATGCTTATTGCAATTTTTTTTACCAAAAATATGTAGAAGAATACGTATCGGCTGAAACTGAGGAAAAAATGTGTTTTTTAAAAAAAAAATTGGGATATTTATTATAGCAAAAAGTAAAAAATATTGTGTTTTTTTCAAAATTGTCGCTCTTCTTTTGTTTATAGCGCAAAAAATAAAAACCGCAGAGGCGATCAAATACCACCAAAAGAAAGCTCTATTTGGTGGTACAACGTCGCACGACCGCGCAATTGACGTTTAAAGTGCGACAGCACTGAAAACTAAAAATTGGCCTGGGAAGGAAGGGGGTGAAATTGCCCTGTATTGAACCGGTTAATGGACACCACCTTCCCCATCCTAGGATTCCCAGAGCACTGCCATCACATGTGAATGGACCTCAGACCTTGGACACGTGCCGCATCTCACTCCCTGGATTCTGTCAGACAGACTGAGTTCCCTGTGCCCTACAGGGCAGGAACTGATGTATCCTGTCAGCTCTCATCCCCTCCAGTATATCACTCAGCACCTCTCACTGCATGTGTGAGAGATCAGGTTTTCATACTGCAGGAGGCACCTATTAACACTTTGCATTCCTGCCTCAGCCTGCATGCCAGCCAGCTCTCCTCCTCAGTGATGTGATTTCAGTATTACAGCCTCCCCAAGTGACATGCCTCAGATTCTCTGACAGGGCTTCTGTGTCACTTGAGGCAGGAGGCTCCTTCTTAACCCCTCATGTCCCGGCACAACCTCTGACAAACAGGGTCAAATCCTGGACTCCAGACTCTCCTTGCAGCTCTTTCTACAAGCAATCATCAGTCCTCCTACTCTACCTCCTTTGGGTAAGTATAATTATGGGGTGGTCTGAGATAAGTCAAGTGTAGCTGTTTTAGGGCCACTGATGCATTTGTGCAGCGGTCCAATCAAATCTTATGTTTACTTTATTGGCTGTCACGCCAGCTGTGCTCCCACTCCATCCCCAGAGTCTGGTTCTCACCTGGGTGGCCCTCTAAAATCGATTTTCCCTGCCGATATCCACTTAGTACAGGGGATTGAATAAACACATTTTAAAAATGGCACTGTGAGTTCACTGATGTGCTAGTGCTTTTTGATACACAGACAGTTGACATATAGAATGATATTGATGTTAATACTGAGGATGAAAATCTAAGCAGCTTCCTTCTATTGTTGGGAACTGGCTGCAGGGTTTCTGTGCCTATGCAGTTATGCCTTAAAATGGCTGCCTGAAAATAACCTTATAAAGAGTTTTTACTGTCAAAATCTTATGCCGCGTACAAACGATTGGACATTCCGACATCAAAATCCATGGATTTTTTCCATTGGATGTTGGCTCAAACTTGTCTTGCATACACACGATCACACAAATCTTGTCAGAAATTCCGAATGTCAAGAACGCAGTGATGTACAACACGTACAACAAGCCGAGAAAAATTAAGTTCAATAGCTTTTCTGCTTGATTCCGAGCATGCATGGAACTTTGTGCGTCGGAATTGTGTACACACGATCGGAATTTACGACAATGGATTTTGTTGTTGGAAAATTTGAGAACCAGCTCTCAAATTTTGTGTGATGGAAATTCCGATGGAGCCTACATACGGTCGGAATTTCCGACAACAAGCTCCCATCAAACATTTCCCGTCGGAAAATCCGACCGAGTGTACGGGGCATAAGTCTATGGTATATGCATAATGACCTGCGTTGGTAGCTGCCAACTTTATTCACTCTAGCGCTGACTTTTACTCTGCATATGGTTATTACTCATGTGCCAGCACAGGCCAACTTCTTTTCAGTCACATGCACAGATCATCAGTGGTATACAAATAGGCAACTGGTGACTGTGTAATGAGAGCCACTGTGTACGCACGACTTTTCCCTTGGCGGTGGTGCCCACCCAGTAGTCGACTTTCTGAATGGGGAATACACCACCTACCAAACCAGGTTCCAAGTTCAACCCTCCTAAGACGAAGGATGCCAGTGAAAGTCTCAAGGATGTTGCACTGGCTAGACCAGTACCCTCTCAGTAGGGAGGCCTAGATCTTGCAGTCAGGATTTAATCGGGGGTTGTGGATCCCTTTCATCCACCCTAACACTCCTTCGGGTTTCCTTTCTTGGTGTGGTAACCAAGAAAAATAAAATAAAATAAATAAATAAAAAATATGTGTATATATGTATATGTGTGTGTGTGTATGTATGTGTATGTATGTATATATATATATATATACATATATATATATATATATATTCATTTCCCTGCAGGCTTGTCAGTTAATGGTGGTTCCTGGTGCTTCTACCCTCCTGGTGAAGGCTGACATTGAATCCGCCTTTCGCTTCCTTCCTGTACACTGCGACTGTTCCATCCCAACAACATGGAAGGTCCTGCCCATCTTCTGTCCTTTTGGGCATTGAGATTGACATTGTGGGGATGGTCTGCCGACTTCCTGGGGTTAGCTTCTTTCCTTGGTTAAATTCACAAGGGACTCTAGGAAGCTATGGCTGTAGCAGCTTCAACCTTTTTGGGCCATCTTGTTTTCACATTCCACATACTTCTGATGGGCAGTGCCTTCTGTGGGCATCTATGATATGTATATCAGATGCACGTCATTACGTACCAATTATCAGCTCCTGTGCGTGATGACTTGGAAGCACGGTTGTCCTTCTTGCACTCCTCTAATGGTCCTTCTTTGATGAATGGAGGAATTGTCGAACACACAGCTGCAGTTTTTTACAGGTCTGCATTAGGCTCCTGTAGCTTTGGCATTTCATTCCAGGATGACTGGTCTGCTGAACCTTGGCCAGCCTCATTGGCCCAGCTATTTGTTCTATAACATTATGCTGTTAGAGCCCTTACCTATTATGGTCAAGTGGTTAACTGCCTCTCTGCACGCTCTCCACCTTTGTTCTCCCTGTTGTGTTTTTCCTGGTTCTTGGATGTCTTCAGTTGACTGTGTGATTTCAGATGTAGCTAATTGCTGTGGGTCTTGCTTGTCCTTCCTTTTTTGTGTAGTCTCGTTTCTGACTCCTGTTGCTCCCCCTCCGTGCCTCCCCCCCAGGTAACCTGTCGGCACCTGTCGATGATATCTACCTTTACCCCTGGGGGTCGGGCACCTGGATCTTTTCTCCTACCTCCTCTACTGCAGGATATAGTTGTGGCTGGTTCGACAGTGGGTATCGCTCCCTCTGCTGTATTGTTTGGTTCAGACTACTCAGCTGGGAGAACATCTCCAAAGTTTTCTTGTTCAGAGGATTTTGAAGAAAAATGGTTGGAAACCATTGCCCTCTGTCTGTTTTTGCATTTAGGGCTCTCTTGTTTCGAGTTGCCTTTTCTTGGGCATTCTTTGGCACCTTTAGGGTTAGTGAACTTACTGCTAAGGACAAACGCCCAATTTATGGTAACTCAGAGGATGTGCTGATCACAGAATCCTTTGTTTTTATCACTCGCTTATTCTTCCAACTTCAACGAATTATAATTTTTTCAGGTCTTGCGCCTTTTCCTTTTCCCAGCTGGTCTTGCCTCCTCATGATTTTTCCCATGTACTCTTTTCCCATTGGCACAGCCATTGCTACCCATGGGGTGTTTTTTTTTTGGATGACAGAGATGGCTTTTAGGTAGATGGGAAACATTAAAATTTTTGCTATATGTTCGTCCTCACCTTTTTGTTCTGATTTAATGTCTCTCCTCAGAATTACTTTGGATCATCGTTGACTCCTTCGTTTATTGGGCCTCTTGCCATGCCAAATTTTGATACTGTGGGGAGAATTTTCCTTTGCAGTTGGCAGAATTCATTGTCGCAGTTTTCATGGTCTACACTGGCTGCTGGTATTACCTGAGACAATTTGTTTTAGGCCCCTTCATTCTTATTATTCATGTATGGGGTAACAATGTAGGGCATTATCGGCCGGTAGCTTCCACCTCCTCTATTAGGCATGGTATTGCTCCGTGTCGTGCCAGTTTTACCTATCTATTGTGTGGTCCAACATTGTTCTCCCTTTTCTGGTTTTGGCCCATCACATACTTTGTTCTTGTTTCGCTGCAAGGTGAATGCCTAGGTTTCCAAATTTGTCCACAGGATTGGTGGCATTGTTGTCTGCCGCTGAGGTCTTGAGTGAGATAACAGTATTTATTAAGACCTGATGGGGTTAATTTAAATGACTGGCCTAAATATGTTCACCTCGGCCTACAATTTGGTGTCGAGCAGGGGCTGGTTGTGGTGGAGTGTTCATCAGTGTACCACTGACTTGCGCGTGGCGGTTTTGACCTTGCCAGCAATTGATGTTGCTTTATGGGCTATGCTCTCAAGTTAAATTCTGGGGTCAATCTAATGCCTGTCTGGCACTGATGGTAAGGACAGGCCTCTTAGACTATGTGAGTTTATATTTATGGGTGCTCATGGTATACTGTGACTGGCATTGTTTGGTACATTTGGAAAGTTGTACTTTTGAAAAGTTCAATAAAGCTGTGGCCTTGCCCTATTTCCAACTTAATCATCTTCTGTGTCTTTTTTTTTTTTTGGGGGGGGGGGGGTGCAAGGTATTGGTTTATTAATTGGTCATAAATGAGCCTATGCTTCTCAGCAGTCATGGGTGCAGGCCCTGTCCTCTGCAGTCTTCATATAAAAGAAAAATTCTGGTTGGCCGCACATCCAAAGAAATCACCATTATTAGAAATCTTCATTAAACATCTTCACAACGAGGGGATACAGCATATACAGCTAACGCATTTCATGCTAATTCGGTGCTTAATCATAGCTATTGCACAATGTCTTATGTAGAATATTGCATCAGATGTCCATGTAATAAAATCAAACCCATCTTCATCTATATGAACTATATACACAGGTATTTTTTAATGAAACTCCAGTGGGTGTTGGAGTGAGCCTGAATCCTGGCCTTGACTGAAATGAGTGATGGGATCCATGTCAAGTGTATACCCTGAGGATTTTTCTTTACATTGGCTTTTTTTGCAAATACAATCCTCATATCAACAGACTGCTTTGACAATATATCTACTTGCAATTGCTTGAAGTATATTAATCAATAGCATTCAATTTGCATCACATGTGATTGGAGACAGATGAATGGAGTTTGGAATATATTTTCTCTAATCAATAATTGTTGGAGTGTACTTATTTTCTCTCACATGTGAATCAGACATGTACGGCCAAAGGATTGCTTGGACTGCAAATATTATTCCAATATTAATGCACTACACTTATTCTTTCTGCTACTGCTTGGAATTTACTTTTTCATATAATTAATAGACTCAGCCTGCTTTTGATTAGAAATATATGAATGCTGTTTGGAGCCTTTCTCCAAACAACTGAAAACTAATGAACTGGTATGAACTGAATGATATGTTCAAAGACATATTTATATGATGTTAGAGACCTTGCACTCCTCCACCTTCCGTTTGAGGATGCCCCACAGATGCTCAATAGGGTTTAGGTCTGGAGACATGCTTGGCCAGTCCATCACCTTTACCCTCAGCTTCTTAAGCAAGGCAGTGGTCATCTTGGAGGTGTGTTTGGGGTCGCTATCATGTTGGAATACTGCCCTGCGGCCCAGTCTCTGAAGGGAGGGGATCATGCTCTGCTTCAGTATGTCACAGTACATGTTGGCATTCATGGATTCCTCAATGAACTGTAGCTCCCCAGTGCCAGCAGCACGCATGCAGCCCCAGACCATGATACTCCCACCACCATGCTTGACTGTAGGCAAGACATGCTTGTTTTTGTACTCCTCACCTAATTGCCGCCACGCACGCTTGACACCATCTGAACCAAAAAGGTTTATCTTGGTCTGATTAGACCACAGGACATGATTCCAGTATTCCATGTCCTTAGTCTGCTTGTCTTCAGCAAACTGTTTGCGGGCTTTTTTGTGCATCATCTTTAGAAGAGGCTTCCTTCTGGGACAACAGCCATGCAGACCAATTTGATGCTGTGTGCAGTGTATGGTCTGAGCACTGACAGGCTGACCCCCCCACTCCTTCAACCTCTGCAGTGATGCTGGCAGCACTCGTACGTCTTATTTCCCAAAGACAACCTCTGGATACGACGCTAAGCACTTCTACTCAACTTCTTTGGTCGACCATGGTGAGGCCTGTTCTGAGTGGAACCTGTCCTGTTAAACCGCTGCATGGTCTTGGCCACTGTGCTGCAACTCAGTTTCAGGGTCTTGGCAATCTTCTTATAGCCTAGGCCAGTGAATGGGAACCTTGGCACTTCAGATGTTTTGGAACTACATTTCCCATAATGCTCATGCACTCTGCAGTGTAGTTGAGCATCATGGGAAATGTAGTTTCAAAACATATGGGGTGCCAAGGTTCACCATCACTGGCCTAGGCCATCTTTATGTAGAGCAACAATTATTTTTTTCAGATCCTTAGAGAGTTCTTTGCCATGAGTGTCATGTTGAACTTCCAGTGACCAGTATGAGAGAGTGATAATACCAAATTTAAGTCACCTGCTCCCCAGTCACACCTGAGACCTTGTAACACTAACGAGTCACATGACACTGGGGAGTTTGGACATATTTAAGTGTGTGTATGTATGTATATATATATACGTTGTACCTTCATGGGGATGAGCATTTTCATTATTTCAATTTCCTTTTGCCTTACCGTGGAATCCCCTACATAGATAGATTATACTTAACAGATCTTCTCTTCCCCTTTTATACTTATCACAGTGTCTCTAAAAAATGAACTTGTGTTTAAGACAAGCCCATCCCCAGAGAATAACAAGCACCTTACACTGCTCTAACTTATTTTCTACAACTGTCAGCTGCACTAATCCTACGAAAATCCCGGTACTTCCAGGTATGAAAGAACGAGATACTCCACCCGCCTTCCCCCAGTCTCTAGGCTGCCATTCACCAGCCCCAATTGCTGTCACATGAAGGGTGTGGATAATACCTAGCAGGGACTTTACATGAGTAACACAAAGATTGTACTTATATATAGTAATAAACAAAGATAAAAGTGCTTACATATTTTTAAACAGAAATGAATGGAACTGATGCAAAGTATTACAGTTTTCCTATAAAGGGGCTGTAATAAAATGATCTACAATCACACACCTGCACATCAGATGTGGGCACTGTTTTCATGCAGAGCAAGATATAGGTCTCTGTTTCCTACATATACACTGAGCAACACCTCTATATGCCATTTTAAGAATAAAGAAAATTAACAGAGAAGTTTGGTGTCATAAAAAAATAAACACTTTACTGCAACTCCCTCTTCATTGGCCTACCTCTGCATACTCTATCACCCCTTCAGTCTGTCATGAATGCTGCTGCTAGACTCATCCACCTTATCAACCGCTCTGTCTCTGTTACTCCTCTCTGTCAATCTCTCCACTGGCTTCCGCTTACCCAACGAAATAAATTCAAAATACTAACAACTACCTACAAAACAATCCACAACTCTGCCCCCAGCTACATATTTGACCTAGTCTCAAAATACCAACCTAATTGTTCTCTTTGTTCTTCTCAAGACCTTCTGCTCTCTAGCTCACTCATCACCTCCTCCCATGCTCGTCTCCAGGACTTTTCCAGAGCCTCTCCAAGCCTATGGAACTCCTTACCCCAATCTTTCCGTCTATCTCCTACTCTATGAGCTTTTAGACGATCCCTGAAAACCCTCCTCTTCAGAGAAGCCTATCCTACCCACACCTAACAACTATATTTTTATTTTGTCCATTTGATCATCCCCTACAGCTACTACCCTTTGTTCCACTTGACCCTCCCTTCTAGATTGTAAGCTCTAACGAGCAGAGCCCTCTGATCCCTCTTGTATTGAATTGTATTGTAATTGTACTGTCTTCTTTGATGTTGTAAAGTGCTGCACAAACTGTTGACGCTATATAAATCCTATATTATAATAATAATAATAATAATAACACACATAGGGGTTGATTTACTAAAGGCACTTTGCAAAGTGCAGTTGTCCTCTGCAAGTGCAGTTGCTCCAGAGCTTAGTATATGAGGTAAAGCTTCACTTTGCAAAGAATACCCAATCACGTGCAACGAAAATGAAAAAAAAGAGAAAAAAAAAACCTGAATCTTTGCTTGCACATGATTGGATGATGGAAGACAGCAGAGCTTCTGCTTATTTACTGTTTATTTATTTAAGTGCTGGAGCAACTGCAACTTGCAGAGTGCACAGTCTATTTGCCTATTTCTCCTGCTTCCTGTGGCGCCTCTGCAGGGAGCTGACTGGACCATTAGACAGAAAAACGGGTGGGTGCTGCTGGCTCTGGCTCTCAGCCACACACAAAGGGGCAGAGCCAGCTGTCAATCAGTCATGTGGGGTGGATCCTGAAAATACTGTTGTCAGCAAAAGTCCACTATCAACTCCTGTACTCCTGTGGCCAAAATAAGAATTAAAGGCAAAATAAATGTTGATTTCACTTTTCTTTTTTTCACTTTTAAAAATTAGCAGCCAGTTATGAAAGCGAAACTAAACCCCCCTATCATTTTCAGCCAAGGAAGCTGCCATCTTAGCCTCTGCCATGATGCTGCACATGTGATCAGTTATGACACCAGCCATTTGATGGCTTGACAGTTTGGTTGAGAGCACAAACAAATGGGACAGTTACATGCCTGGTACATGGTGGAATGTAACTGTTTTTTGAAACTGTTAAATCAATGGGTTTAGCTTGCTTTAAACTAGTAAACGCTTTTATAGAAGAATTGCATACTGGATAAAATCACAAGTGAATGTAAACAATATCATGTAAGAGGCATTTGGTGTGACTTTTTTATACTGTAAGCTGCAGCAATACGATGCCATGCATATACCATTCCACAACAGCTACAGTAACTTCCAGAAACAAGATGGGGGAGGATTCAAACTGTGTTCATGATTAGTATGTTGTCTGGACCAAAAGAAATTAAGACTCGTACACACGATGAGAATATTGGACGAAAATAAAAAGGCATTAGGAGCGATTGTTTGATAATCTCTTTGTTGTACACAGCTTTCAAGAGCCTTTCACGACAGTTCATGTGAAACTATCCGAAGGGGCAAGCGTGAAAGTTTTTCTCCGACGATAACAGAATGAACGATTTTCGTGTAATTAGTATAGTATTTGTTTTTTTTAAACCAGATTTTATTTTTATTTTGCTTGTAGTTACAAAAGCTTAAGAACCATAAACCAATACACCAAATAAACAAAAGTACAATAGACTAATAAAAAAAGAGAATAAAAAAAAAAAACACAAACCCAACTGAAAGCACAAAGAGCATACCTAACCGCCAGCATGAAAAGCAGAGTGAATGACATAGTATAAACTTGCAATACTCTGACTCTGGATATGTGCCCTTTTTTAGAGATATGTATAGCAGCAAGGAATTAACCACATGCCGACCAGCCGACGCAATACTGCGGCAGAATGGCACAGCTAGGCGAAACAACGGGGCGCCCCCCCCCCCCCCCCCCCGTGCCGATGCGAGTGGAAGGCGGTCTCGATCACCGTCAGGTTCCCGCAATCGCTCGGGGCACACGGAGAACACACAGTTTCCAGTTCTCTGAGGGGAGATCTGACAGATCCTCTGTTCATACAGAGTATGAACAGGCGATCTGTTAGTTTCCCTGCACAGTCCACATCCCCCTTCAGTTAGAACATTCCCTAGGACACACATCAACCCCTTCACTGCCCCCTAGTGTTAACCCCTTCTCTGCCAGTGACATTTTTACAGTAATCAATGCATTTTTAATCGCACTGATCGCTGTATTAATGCCAATGGTCCCAAAAATGTGTCAAAATTGTCCGACGTGTCTGCCATAATGTCGCAGTCACGATAAAAATCGCTGATGGCCACCATTACTAGTAAAAAAAAAAAATATTAATAAAAATGCCATAAAACTATCCTCTATTTTGTAGACGCTATAACTTTTGCGCAAACAAATCAATATACGCTTATTGCGAGTTTTTTTACCAAAAATATGTAGAAGAATACGTATTGGCCTAAACTGAGGAAAAAAAATGTTTTTTTATATATTTTTTGGGGCTATTTATTATAGCAAAAGGTAAAAAATAATGAATTTTTTTGTTTATAGCGCAAAAAATAAAAACCGCAGAGGTGGTCAAATACCACCAAAAGAAAGCTCTATTGGTGGGGAAAAAAGGCCGCCAATTTTGTTTAGGAGCCACGTCGCATAACCGCGCAATTGTCAGTTAAACCGACGAAGTGCCAAATTGCAAAAAGTGCTCTGGTCTTTGGCCAGTCAAATGGTCCAGGGCTGAAGCGGTTAAAAACTAACTCGATTCAGAACTCATCTGATCTAACCAAGGTGACCAAATTGCTTCAAACCTCTTTGAAGAGTTCCTGAGAAAAAAAGTCTGTATCTCATAAGAAATACACCTAATGAGATCTAATATTCAGTTGGAAAGGGTCTGAGGGTGCAAGGAAGGAATTTGCCTATGGGCCATGAACAGCATACGCACAACAGTGATCCATACTGGTGGCTCAAGTGTGAAGTGGTCAACATAGCCAAGTAAGCATATAAGTGGATACACTAAAATGTTAATATATAGAAGCCCATTAAGTGTGCCCACAACCTCCACCCGATAACTCTGGAGCTTAGGGCAGCACCATAATAGGTGTATCAGAGACCCCGAATTACCAGATCTGGGACATGCCGGGTAAGATCTTAACCCAATAGCACACAAAAATTGTGAGGTCCTGTTCCTATGAAGTATGAAAAGCTGGTTATGGTGTTTGTAGGAAAAAAATAGTGTGACCAAGACCACGCATGCTTGGAAGCCAAATAATACATTACAATACAATACATTGCTTCCGAAGTTGTATTCTGTCTTACGAGCATTTTTCGTAACCTTAGTTTGATATGAAACTAGTATGCAAAAAAAACAGACGATCATTCGCCCCGGTATTCTCATCGTGTGTACTAGGCTTCAGACGTTGTTTTAGTAAAAAATTGATTTTATTTCTCTAAATTTTTATCTTGTAATCAAATAAATCAACAAGTTGTTGAGCCTCGCAGATTTAGAGCTGAGAGCATTGCCAGCTATGGAATGTCGCCTTTTCAATACTCAGAACAAGAGACAAGCCTTGAACAGACAGCAGCATTTGCCAAAGCACCAGTTTCTCTTCACCCAGGAACAATATCTCCTTTGTGTGGGCAGCACTAGACATCACTGGGTCCTCTTTCTGCAGACCTTGCTATACAGGATGCTAAGTGTCAGAGACACAGAGACTGTGGAGCCCTGCTACAACTTCTCTGTGATAATGGGTGCTGCTCATTTTGTGGCTGTGTTGTGCCAATATGTGGGAGATGCATGTTATTCGGAGGTTAAGAGAAAGAGCATAGGAGACTTATGGCTGCCTATTATACTGTGTAAAGACCTCCTAGACTATGCAGAATTTCAGGGCATCATGCAGAAGGAATGCATATTAGATTTCAGTCATTTACTGTGGTGTCAAATGATATAATGTTTATATGCTACAATACAATTTTATTTCAGACTGCAGTAATCAGCTGCTGGAATCGTTAACAACACCGAGCACAATCCAACAACAAACAGGGGGGAGAATTAAAAAAAAGACACAACGGCTACACCTATAGAGAGGAAAAGTCGTGATGAGAATTCCTCAAAAAGCCGTCACCTCAGAAATGATCTTCCTAAGAAGGCTGAGATGTGTTCATCTGAATTAGGGCAGACATACAGAAAAAAGGGGAGAAGAATTTCCCAAAGTAATTCTTCAAAAAGAAACAGGCAAAATGATCAAAAATCCACTTAACACTAATGACTTATAAATATATATGACATACCTCCACCATATACAATAAAAATAGACAACGTTGCCTTGTGACACAGATGACCACCACACTCAGACACACACCCCTCACCAATATCATTAATTGTTAATTCATGTATTAGGATCCCTATGTTGATATAAGTAGAAGTGGTTTTAAAGCAGTTGGCTTAGTATTTCATAAATGCCACACACAGAAAATTGGTCCTGTCCATAACTTAACCACTTGCTTACTGGGCACTTAAACCCCCCTCCTGTCCAGACCAATTTTCAGCTTTTAGCGCTGTCGCAATTTGAATGACAATTTCGCGGTCATACAGCACTGTACTCAAATTAAATTTTTATCATTTTTTCCCCACAAATAGAGCTTTCATCTGGTGGTATTTGATTACCTCTGCAGTTTTTAGTTTTTGTTAAAAAAATTTGAAAGTCCGAATTAAAAAAAAAAAAATTATATATTTTTTATATTTTGTTATAAAATTTTGCAAACAGGTAATTTTTCTAATTCATTGATGTACAGGAAATTATGCGATGGGCCACGACCAGGGAGGAGGAAGTGAAAAATGAATACAGCAGATATACAGTAGGTGCTGAGAAAAAAAAATATCCAATTTGTTTACAGTGCACAGTTTAGTGAGGGATGCTGAAGAGTTGTAAAAGTGGGTGGAACTCCACTTTAATTAGATAAAGACATTGGGCAGTGGTTCATGCATTTGACCCCTGTGATATCAGATGAAAATGAATAATAGACAGTTCACAAATCTAGTATTGGAGTGAAAGCATGATTCCTGGTAATGCAGGTCAAAAGATGGACAGAGCATAAGACCCCTTTCACACTGAGGCGTTTTTGCGCTAAAAATAGTGCTATTAATACGCTCATAAAACGCTCCCCATGCATCTCAATGGACCCTTTCACACTGAGGCGTTGCAATGGCGGGGCGTTGGAGCAGCTTTTGGGCGTTGAAAAAAGCCCCTCTCCATTGAAATGAATTGAAAGCGCTGTAAAAACGCCTGAATAGCGACTATAATCCGCCCTGAGCTGTAGAAAAGTTACATGATCTCACAAAAAGGTAAACATGCAAGCAGAAAAGAGAGCATCTACCACAACAGGACTCAAATTGTGATGTAGGGAGGTGGGGTTGTTCTTTGATGCCCATGCTTCAATAACGCTTGAAAAACGCTGTTAAAATGCCCGCAGTGTGGCTGTTCAGGCTATCAGCAACAGATGGGGGCTAATGGATCTCTAGGGGCCAGGTGAGTGTGTGTATGTATATACTCCTCCCAGTCGGGAAGTGAAAAACGATACAGCTCACCACTCCCCCGATCTTCACCAAATCCACAACATCAGTGCGAAGCCGACGTTCCACGCGTTTCTGGCTAAAAAAAAGTACCTACGTCTGTCCATCCAGATCTCCCATATGTGTCCAGTGTCGTTTACTGTCCTGCTTTTAGAGAGCCTGCTTACGGCTCAAACACTCCAATACCTTTTTCAGATCTCCCGGGGAATGCAGAGGGGAGTTGTCAGCTGGTGGGTGGGTCTGAGCCCTCACTACAGGGAGCGTGATGGAGTCATACTGACGCGTTTCACTCGTGACTCGTGTTTCTTCAGAGCATGGACACTGAGCACAATGTTTTCTTATTAGTCAAACATGGCCATAAACGAATCATATTATAACACCTGCAATCTTTTTTAATCATGCAATTCTACCGGAAATGGAAAATGAAACCTTGAACAGCATACAGGAAATATATACAATATACTCTACCTGCTAAACATTATTATTTCTCAATCTAGTATACTGTACCAGTCCACCCCCTATCCCTTTTGCCTATAATCTCATGATCCTGGAATGCACCTGATTTTGATGTTAGACTACCCTTCTTACCAACAATGATATTCAAATCTGTCTGGGATAATAAATAGTTTGCATAATTTGTGAAGGAGGATGGATTAAAGTACACCTGTCATGGGTGAAGCATGGAAGCTGCCATTGTTACACTCCTGAAAACACCAGTGACCAGCGCTAGTGGTTGCTTGTGTTGAAGTTCAGTACTTTTGAGTCAAAGACTGGGAACAAGCAAGCTGTAAATGTGTATCAGAAATGTGTCAGAATTTGTTATCGCTATACTTGTTCCTGGTCAGTGAGTTAAAGTGACTGTCAGAGAACTAAACTGGCCATAGATGGAGTGAACTTCTTTACTGCAACAACGGGTTGCAGGAAAGAAACTTGCTTGATTCCCCCATCAACACAGTGTTGACGGGGGAATCCCTCCCGTGGTGCCATTGTGTTCTCCCGCCGGGGTGGGGGTGGGGGGGGAGCCATCCTTGCTGGGGGAACACAGTGATTATTGCTAGCGGCTATAACAACCGCTAGTGATAATGGCATGTAAAATCCGGCAGGCTGGTTGTACCCAAGTTGATTGATCAACTTAAATTCAGCCTGCCCATACATAGTTTAAATCTCGGCCAGTTCCTGCTGAATCTGCTGAGATTTGAACAGTCTATGGCTGGCTTAAAATTTTCAAGAGAGCCCTGCATAAATCTCTCATGACAGGCGTACACTTTTAAATAGTATAGTACCTGTGTCTACCTTACCTATTATTATTTTAATACATTTTTATACTTCTTGTCTGGCATTGCTTGTCAACTGCTATTTCCATGTGACATAGGGGTTGATTTACTAAAGGCAAACAGACTGTGCACTTTTGCAAGTGCAGTTGCACTCTGTAAATGCAGTTGCTCCAGAGCTTAGTAAATGAGCAGAAGCTCTGTTGACTTCAATCGTCCAATCACCTGCAAGCAAAAATGCTGCACCTGATTGGGTATTTTTTGCAAAGTTAAGCCTTACTTCATTTACCAAGCTCTGGAGCAACTGCACTTTCAGAGGGAAACTGCACTTTGCAAAGTGCACAGTCTATTTGCCTTTAGTAAATCAGCCCCATTGTGTCTCCTGTGAGTGGTCACTCCTCCACATCATATTATAGTTGGGTGGGTGTAAGCCAAGAAAAAAGCTCATTTTCCATAGTAAAAGGAGAGCACTTACTAGTCTATTTTCTAGAAGCTGAGCCTTCAGAATGAAGACATAGGAACAGACACAAAATATATCCTGTATAGTACATGATAATCCATGGCTAAGAACCTATGTACCTATGTACAATGGTATTTTGGTTGCAATTAGTAATCTTAACAGCTCTTTGCTGGAGAAAGGCTCCATACACACTAGCATTTTTGTTCTGCTGCTTAGAAGCGAAATAGTGTTATTCTATGTGTCCATGCACACTACTACTACTACTACTACTTTAGGCTGTTTTTTTGAGCTTCAGCGTCTAGAAGCAGAAAAAATTAGTTTTTGTATAGTTTTTTGGAGCATTTTTCCAAAAGAAAAAAATGCTGAATGCTCTTAAATGCTTCTAAATGCTACTAAAATGCTCCTAACAGCTCTTTTTAAAGTTTTTTTTTTTTTCACGTACTGCAAAAACGCTAATAAAATGCTAATGCTTCTTTCATAAGCTCAAAAAAAGCTAGAAAAAAATGCACGATGAAAAATTCTGATAATAGCATTTTTGTGCCAGCTTCTAGTAGCATTTTAGTAGCGTTTTTGCAATACATGAAAACATGAAAAAGAAACAAAGCTCAAAATAAGCTGTTAGTAGCATTTAGAAGCAGTTAGGAGCATTTAGGAGCGTTTAAGCGCATTCAATGTTTTTTTTTCTGCTGGAAAACCGATCCGAAAAACTCTACAAAAGCTATTTTATTTTTTTTCTGCTCCTAGACGCTGTAGCTCAAAAAATGCTAATAGCCAGAAGTAGTGTGTATGGACACATAGGATAACACTATGAGCTTCTCAGAGCAGAAAAAAATGCCAATAACAGCTTCTATGAGCTTAAAAAAACGCTATTGTGCATGGAGCAAAAGCTTCTAAGGCTCCATGCACACTAGCGTTTTTAAAGCTACTAAAATGCTACTAGAAGCTGGCAAAAAAATGATATTATCAGCATTTTCCATCCAGCATCCAGCAACGTTAGTGTGCATGGAGCCTCAAAGCTACTAAAACTTGAATACAAGCTGGCACAAAAAAGCTATTATCAGAATTTTTATCCAGCATTTTTTTTCTAGTGTTTTTTTGAGCTTATAAAAAATGCTAGTGTGCATGGAGCCTTAATGTGTTATAATAAACCAGTGATATGGATACAGATTAAAGAGAAACTCCAGTCTGCTCACATAATTTGAAATAAAAACATCTTTGCCATTCTGAAGCTTCCCTCCAACCACTTTGCATATTGTTTTATATACACTGTGATTCTGTACTTGCCAAATATGCTGCAGAAATCTCCCTCCACTGAGTCTGGCTGCAACCATTTTAACTGTGGGCAGCTGAAGCTGCTGCCTGTTCACTTCCTGGATTTACACAGACACACACCTCCAGCTCTGCAGCTCTCATTGGCCCTCTTATGACTCGCCGCCCCTCCCTTCCTGGACAAACTCTCACGAGAGTTAGAGAGAGAGCTGTGCATGATGTCATAAGCCTAGGCTAATGACCAGACAAGAAACCGGAAGTGGGCTGTATAAGGTATTCACTGGCAGAAAAAAAAATGTCTTACTATTGAAAGTTAAAACAACAAGGGCAGAAGATTTACTAGATGGAAAGTTGAAAAAAATGACTGAAGGTTCGCTTTAACAATTTTTTTTTTTTTAAATTCCAGGTCTGTTTTAATACATGAAGAAGTAAAGCTTGAACTATTTGCAGTGAATATAAAGTCACTACTACATGTTGAGTTGTACAGAACACAAAATAACCATATACTTTGTGATACATTATATTACAAGGTTAAAGCGAACTCTATCACTAAAAAAAAGTGTGGATTAAAGATGGAGAGATCCAGGAGACTTCACTTTCCAATTGTCTATCATTAAAGTGGTGCCCGGCAGTGCAGGCAGTGTGGGGGGTAGGTATTTATTTTATTCTTTACAGGCACATCTTTAATTCCTTCTTTATTTTTAGGAACCAAGCTCCTGTAACTATGAATATATCACCTGATAAAATATCCTTGAAGAAGCATATTATTTCAGATCATTAAGCTATAGGTGGGTAAATCAAGCTGGCCAATACCTCTAGATCCCGTTCTATGACAACTCAATCTGCCAACAGGCAGTGATGGCAAACTGTGAACAATATGGAACCCACCCCATAGTGTACGTAAAACACATTATAGTCCCAGTACAACTGTTTTTTTCAATTATTTCCATCATATCTGGGTAAATACATGCTGACTTTTAACATTAGAAGAAGGACCACTGCATTGACCTCTGATAACAGCTAAGGCCTAAAACACCATTGTGTATGGGTACCTGTAACAGTATGCCAAGATAAAGACCAGGGACCTTTTTTCTGGTTTTTGGTCCTATAGGCTTCAATGGATCAAAAACGTGTATTGAAAAACGCAAAATGCACCTGCAATATGCAAACTGCAACCTGCATAGATGTGAATCAGGCCTAAGTCAGCAGAACCCTACCACCAAACACAGCTAGCCAGATGAAAGGGTTATTTTCTTCAGCAAAACTAAAAACTCATTCATTCACTTAGGAAAGTATTTATCTGTATTTCAGATATAATTCAATTCATAATAAATATTCAAGAAATAATTCAAAATAACGTCATGATTAGGTTTACACAAGAATTTCAACACTTAGGGGGTTATTTACGAAAGGCAAATCCACTTTGTATTACAAGTGCACTTGGAAGTGCAGTCGCTGTAAATCTAAGGGGTAGATCTGAAATGAGGGGAAGCTCTGCTGATTTTATCATCCAATCATGTGCAAGCTAAAATGCTGCTTTTTACTTCCCTTGCATGTCCCCCCTCGGATCTACAGCGACTACACTTCCAAGTGCACTTTCAGTGCAATTTCAAGTGCACTTTGCACTTGTAGTTTGCACTTGTAGTGCAAAGTGGATTTGCCTTTAGTAAATAACCCCCTTAGTCTTTAATTATTATAGTGCTGAAGTATGAGCGATGTATATTTACCATTTTATTTATCATTACCTAATTTATCTGGGGTTGACTCTTGAAGATACACACGATGAGAATATCGGACGAATGATTGTTCGTTTTTTTTTTTTTTTTTTTTTTTTTTGCATGCAAGCCTCATATCGAAAACCAATAGGTTACTAAGGTTACAAAAATTCAGAATACAACTTCGGAAGTGATCGTTTCATCGCATGCGTGGTCTTGTTCACATGATTTTTTTTTTTTTTTCATACAAATACTATACTAATTGCACCAAAATTATTTGTTCTGTCATTGTGAGAGAAAAATTTTCATTCTCGTCCCTTCGGATATTTTCTCATGAACTGTCGTGATCGGCTCTAGAAAGCTGTGTACTAACGAATAGAACATCAGATGATTTCTCAGAATCGGGTGTAGGGCATTAAGACTCAGAGGTGTCCTGTGCCTGAATTTGTGCTAATAATACATACTGCCATCCAGCTCCTAAGTACCCAACATTATCATATGTATTTCTTGTTTGTGGGGCTTTGTTATGTGATACTGTTATGGTGAGACAGCTAATCAATCCAGCGTGGATGGAGGAATCTACACTGCTGTCTATTGTACTCAGACAACTGCAGCAGGGGCTGTCTGAATACCTAAACAGTGACTGCATATGATTGGATTCAGCCACTGTTTTGGCTTACAATCTTCCACAGATTACCATGAATTTGAAAGCAACTTTTGTTGAGCTGGGTGGTACTGACAGGGCCACCCACTGCTCGAATTCAGGTCATGCATGGCCAGTTCAACACCCAAGGCCTAGAATAAGCCGGAGACAGAATAATTTACAGCCCAATTCAGGAAGACAAAAAATCCACACTTTAGGCCCGTACACACCATACGAAAATCGGATGGAAAAATTCATATGACAAGCTGTCTGCCGATTTTCGGATCGTTAGTACGGTGCTTTCGACAGCTGATTTCACTTTTTTGTCAGAGTAAAGCTGGATGTGCAGACTATAAAATTTTTGTCGGATGTGAACTCCACATCCGATTTTCTTTCATTAGTACGGTTTTCGTACAAAAAAAATCGTAAGAGCAAGACTTCGCATGCTCAGAAAGGAAATAATACATACAAAAGTATTCAACACAATATGTCACTTCTGATGTTGTATTCTGTCGTACAAAAATTTTCGTATTGTGAGTAACCCCTTCACTTTCGACATGAGACTAGCATGCCATAAAAAAACGGACGTTCGGTCGTCCGAAAAGCTAAGCGTGTGTACGAGGCTTTACAGCGGGGCCTCTCACACTACATAGGGTCAGATGCTACTTTAGTCAAGGGGCAGACGATTAGGGAGTAAATAATTACCTTACTCCTCATTCCAGCAGGCTCCCTCCAGCACTGTGGCTGGTAGGTCTAAGCTGCGACCCAGTTCCAGTCGCACTCCAAGCCTCCTCAACATACAATACAGTGTTAATGTTCCTGTATAGTATGTGATTACGCTGAGGCTCGGCCCACAGAAAAGGATGGAAGAGGTGGAGAGTGCCAAATCGGGAGGTAAGTGGAAGCGCCTCTGCATCTCTTCTCTAGACATAATGGGGTTTATTTACGAAAGGCAAATCCTCTTTGCACTACAAGTGCAAAGTGCACTTGAAAGTGCACTTGGAAGTGCAGTCGCTGTACATCTGAGGGGTAGATCTGAAATGAGGGAAAGCTCTGCTGATTTTATTTTCCAATCATATACAAGCTAAAATGCTTTTTTTTATTTTCCTTGCATGTCCCCCTCAGATCTAAAGTGACTGTACTTCCAAGTGCACTTTTAGTGCAATTTCAAGTGCAAAGTGGATTTGCCTTTAGTAATTAACCCCCAATGAGGCATTAACCATTGCAATGTAGGAGGGCTTCACAGCAAGGGTAGATTTTTCAATTTTCCTGGAGTTGGGCTTTAAATTAATAACGTGGTGAATATACATCTTTAATGAATAAGTCTGTACATTTGAAATTGGGTAAGACTGAATATTCAGATTCTTGCATAAACCAAATTTTTACTGAATTTGCAGGTTTACAATTACAGGTGCCAATAAGGGATTAAAACCCCACCACAGTTTTCCACCTACTAATTACAAAATGGATAAGAAACAACTCATGGGTCACCATGTATGACCCATCTGGCAGCAAACGCCATAGAAACATCATAATCCTGCTTTAAATTCTTAGAATATGATGCTTTTCATTAGTCTATAAAAATGTATCAGAGCAAAGATCAGAAACTATGACCATTAGCATTTTACCTTTATGAGTTAACAGCACTCTGCTGTGATATTTGGCCATTGTGGGTTACAAGGGGTGCAACATATTACTGCCACAACAAGCACAAATCAAATCCAAGGTTAAGAAGCTCTATTGCAAAGGTCTTTTATTACCATTTTGAACGGAGTTCAACTTTTCTCTAATTGCTTCATACAGAGGCGTAGACTGGACATCATAACTTATTATAATTGAGGCACGCCACGATGGTGTCTAATTTGAATAAATATGCAAAAGCATAACTGGTGTAGAAAATATGTATATCATCATAAGAGTTCAGTACTAGAAAATCACAGAATATGATGATAAAGCTTAGAGGATGGGTAACTAATGTATAGCTGATTGTGTACAGTGGTGAAAATAATTATTTGATCCCCTGCAGATTTTGTACGTTTGCCCACTTACAAAGAAATGAAGGGTCTATAATTGTTATCATAGGTGTATTTTAAATGATAGAGACAGAATATCAACCAAAAATCCAGAAAAAAACAAATGATACAAATGTTATAAATTGAGTTGCAGTTCAGTGAGTAAAATAAGTATGTGATTCCCTACCAACCAGCAATAATTCTGGCTCCCACAGACTGGCTACAGTATGTGCTTATGTGGTACACAGATTAGTCCTGTCAATTTAAGAAGGTGCTCCTAACGAGAACCCGTTACGTGTAAAAAAGACACCTGTCCACAGACTTCTTCCATTCAAACCTCACCATCATGAGCAAGACCAAAAAGCTGTCAAAGGACATCAGGGACAAGACCTACACAAGGCTGGAATGGGCTACAAGACCATCAGCAAGAAGCTTGGTGAGAAGGAGACAACTGTTGGAGCGATTATTCACAAATGGAAGAAATACAAAATAACTATCAATTGCATACCTGTCAAATGGCGCTCCTCAGACCCTCCAACCATAACAGAGTGGGTCAGATACATACAAAAAACCTCTGTTATGGAAGAACTCCTCCATCAAGCGAATGATACCCCTTCCAAATTCAGAAAAATATGGTCCTGCCGCTAACATTTTATCACTACTGATGAATATTCCAAACGTATAGCTTAATCTCTCACAAGATAAACCAACAGGCATATAATCTTGCATCCTGGGCCTTTTATCTACCCTTCCTCCCCCTCCTTATAATGACTACTAAGGAAATCACCTACCCCCTCAAAACCTATGGTAACCACTGCCACCACTCCCCTTTATCACCGGTGATACAACCCTAATAAAGAATACAAACAATATACTCAGGACACCTGTATAAAGACATTGAATAACATATCCACAAATGAGTTGAGGAAAACATAACTGCTAAAACCAGCTAATTTTAGTTCTTTCTTGGATGTTTATGTTTTGTTTTTGTTTGTTTGACATGCTCCGATAAGGAGTAAACCTAAAGCTAGGCATACTGCCTATACTTTAACTATGCCAACATACCAGCTGATGTACGAGTGACAAGGTCTCTACCTAGCTGCAACCCGTTTTGTATAGCCCGCAATACTGTGATTTTTCGTATATGTACCCTTTATAAATAAAAATACTTTTGATAAAAAATAACTATCAATCGCCCTTGGTCTGGAGCTCTATGCAAGATTTCTCCTCATGGGGTAAGGATGATCATGAGAAAAGTGAGGGATCAGCCCAGAACTACACTGGAGGAGCTTGTGAATAATCTCAAGGCAGTTGGGACCACAGTCACCAAACAAACCATTGGTAACACAATACGCTGCCATAGATTGAAATCCTGTACCGCCCACAAGGTCCCCCTCCTCAAGAAGGCACATGTACAGGCCGTCTAAAGTTGGCCAATGAGCATCTAAATCATTCAGAGAAGGACTGGGAGAAGGTGCTGTGGTCAGATGAGCCCAAAATTGAGTTCTTTGGCATTAACTCGACTCGCCGTGTTTGGAGGAAGAAAAATGCTGACTATGAGCCTAAGAACACCATCCCTACAGTCAAGCATGGAGGTGGAAACATTATGCTTTGGGGCTGTTTCTTTGCTAAAAGTACAGGCCAACTTTGCCGCATTGATGGACTGGGCCATGTATTTCCTGGCGGACTCTGCATGTGCCGTTTGCGAACATGCCTGAGCTCATCCTTACTAGTAACCAACCACAAGAGATGTCTTACCTCTCCTCTGTGCTTGCCAACAATGGTTTCTCCACCAAGTACCAAGTTACGTTTTGCTTGGGGAATGCTTATTTTACTCACTGAACTGCAACTCAATTTATAACATTTGTATCATGTGTTTTTCTGGATTTTTGGTTGATATTCTGTTTCTATCATTTAAAATACACCTATAATAAAATGACAGACCCTTAATTTCTTTGTAGGTGGGTAAACTTACAAAATCTGCAGGGGATCAAATAAATATTTTTCCCACTGTCTGTTAGATGACAATTTAAATAAGGGGCCAAAGATTATCAGTGTTAAAAAGCCTGATTTTACACAATGCTCACTTACCTTGCAGCCCTCACATGCACTGACTCCATAATGATATCCAGATGACTTGTCCTGACACACAAAACAGGGTTTGTAAACTCGAGGAGGAGGGGGAGGGGATGGAGGACTGGGCACAAGCTCTTCTGAACTGGTACTTTGTGTCTCAATAGCTGTAAAAACAAAGAAAAAAAAAAAAAGAAAATTCTTTAAATATTTATAGCAAGAATTTTGGTAAACTGCAAGCATGATGTTATCACAGCTAGCAGGCAACTGACATTAGAACATTAAGAGCTCATGCACAAGTTTAGGTTTATATGGAATTTTTATTTTACAGATCTGAACACAGCTCTATGATAGACAAAGTGTTTCTGCACATGGCGTCGTTTAGCAGCATTTTGCAGCACTGAAAAAAAAAATACCACAATCCCACATTCCAGGGTGCGTGTTTTGGAGTGATTAAAAGCATACACTGAACATTTGTTACTATTATATCATTTCATGGGCACTGCTACAGCTGAGCACTTCTGAACCTGAAGTTCAATGAGATATAGGGATTTATTACTGAAACTGGAGAATGCAAAATCTGGTGCAGCTGTGCATTGTAGCCAATCAGCTTCTAACTTCAGCTTGTTCAATTAAGCCTTGACCAAAAAAACTGGAAGCTGACTGGTTTCTATGCAGAGCTGCACCACATTTTGCACTCTTCAATTTTAGTAAATTAACCCCATAGAGTGACCATGCACCTCTTTTGTATAATGCTGATGGAGTCCTGAATCCTGAGACTGCTCCGGCACAGCTCCGGGGCTTGTGGAACCCGGGTTACATTACTACTGGAAGCTCCTTATCCAGCTCCCCCAGCCCCTCCTATGTGTAAATCATCCTATGTCTATTAGGGGCACAGGGTGACCGAGAACCCCAGTCTGACCTCAAGAATATATAAAGATAAAGTCCACCGTTCATCAGAGACCATTGCTAGATGGTCTGAGGTGGGGTGGAGCAGCTCTCCCTGCTGATTGGACAGTCTACTGATGAGAAATTTGAATATCTTTGTGTGCCTATGTTCAAAAGTGAGACATCAGGGGTCTGATAAGAACCCTGTTATTTCACCAAAGCCCTCCAACGTGGCTCCTAAAACAATTGTAACATAATATAGTTTAAAAATAATAAAAACAATAATATTGTGAAAAAATAATAAAAAAATACAATTGTAAAAAATAAAAAATAATAATAATAAAAAACAACTGACACCGTACACTGTCCTACTGACACCATCCACTGTCTTTCTGACACCGTCCTCTGCCCTATTCACAAAGTTCATTGCCCTACTGACACCGTCCACTGTTCTACTGACTGACACCATCCACTGCCCTACTGACACCAACCTCTGCCCTACTGACACCATCCACTGTTCTACTGACTGACACCATCCACTGCCCTACTGACACCAACTTCTGCCCTACTGACACCGTCTACTGCTCTACCGACTGACACCATTCACTGCCCTACTGACACCAACCTCTGCCCTACTGACACCATACACTGTTCTACTGACTGACACCATCCACTGTCCCACTGACACCAACCTCTGCCCTACTGACACCATCCACTGTTCTACTGACTGACACCATCCACTGTCCCACTGACACCAACCTCTGCCCTACTGACACCATCCACTGTTCTACTGACTGACACCATCCACTGTCCCACTGACACCAACCTCTGCCCTTTTGACACCCTCCACTGCCCTTCTGACACCCTCCACTCCCCTTTTGAAACTGTGTTTTAATACATGTTTAGATTTATGTATAAGAGTGTGTGTGTCTGGGCTTGTTCACACTTGACTAAATTTCTGACGCTCAACAAACGATTCTATAGCGTTTGTATAGCGTTAGTATGTAGAACGTTAAAACTGCTCTACGATGGAAAGTGACAGAAATAACGGATACTCTAATAAAATTTTAACGTGCTGCGACTGCACCAAAAACTCCTGCCAGAGCGTTTGCGGAGTGTTACCATAGACTAAAATGGATGGCGTTGAAAGGCTTCAAACGCCTTCTGACTCGACATGAGGCTTCAATTTTGAAGCGACGCTAACGTTTAGTGTGAACAGCACAAAGTGCTGTCTATTCTATCTTGTGCATAGGCATTTGAGGGGCGTTTTTAATGCCTGCTCTTAATGCCAGTGTGAACCGGATCTCCATCTAAGTGGACAAAGAGGAGGTGCTGCTGATTTGCCGGGACCAGTGACAACCCAACCAGGAAGGAGATTGCGGAACCACAGAGGGGGACACCGATTGATTCCTACCAGTGGATTTACTTTTACTTGCCCATTACCCCTGCAGGGGTTGGGTCTTCCGGTGAGTGGGGACACAAGCGGGGGCTCCAGGAGAAAAGTTTACACAACAATCACAATAATTTACATGGGACCTGTTTGGAAGGCCAAGACACTCTTCACAGATTTTTTCTTCTTTTTTATGCAGAACTTTAATTTTGCTTGGACACCTACACCATTTGGACTTGATTTAAAAAAAAAATTTTGGTGCACTATCACATTAGTCATCTACTACACCATTGATGAGACTTATGCATTTTTTGGGCATTTTTGTGCGTTTCTTTTGCAATTTTGCTCACTCACACCAATATTACGCACATTTATATATTGGTTATGTTTTACGTTTTTGAGTGTATGTATTCCTTTTATTATTATTTACAACGCATTTGCACTTTTGGTTTTTATACTATGTGATGTTTTACATTTGTGATATACGCATGACACGTTTCGTTTAACAATTATACATTTGTTCACAGTACTTTTCACATATTGCCACCACACATTCCTTATGGTATCATTTTAATAATATACACTTTTGAACAGCGCCACATTCCCCACTAGAGTTTTTTATTAATTTTTGGATTTCACTTCAGTGTTTTTTCCATTTTCTGGGGGGGCTGCAGTTCTCTTTTAAATATTGTCCTAAGCGCGGAATATTCTAGTTTGTATATATACTGTATATATGTGTGTGTGTGTGTGTTTATGTATATATACGCACACACACACGAGTATTTGAATTTTGGGGTGCACATCCTAATGCAATAGGCTGCGCACACCTATGACAGTGTGAGACATGCTATACCTTACCCTACACAGATGTCCTTAGTGCATAGGGAAGAGTTCTTGAATCCACAAAAAAGCTGCTTCCACTGTGTAGACGTGATAAGTATATTTTAATTTGCAATTGTCTGTACTGCAATTTTTGGAACCAGACAATTCTGCTGCTGTTATTGTTGTGATAAGTAATCAGGAAGGTAGCGGGAAAGAGGAAACCGCTCTCACCATGTTTCCAGTCTTGACTGGAAAGGAAACTATCCTATTCTGCTACATAAACTGCTTATTTACTCAGAGTACTTTGCTGTATGACACTTATTTCCATTAACTGTTACAGAACGAGGGCCGCATGGAACAGACCAATAGAGGACAGCCATGCTGTTGATGCTTTCAAATGGTTAAAAAAAGAGCTTAGTGGAAATCCACATAATCCCTAGATCAAGAGTTGTTTCATAATGTTGTACTGTGGACTATGAGCAAACAAATGTCCACATAGGTGCAAAAATACAAACGCTATATTGCAGAATCAACATAACATACTAGTATTCGCTGGGTCCCGTATAACTGTATATAATAATGTAATCTAATAACGTCTTCCTCTACAGTCTTATGACTCAAAAGCTATATAAAAAGGTAAATAAAAGCAGCAATATAGTTAGTTAATATTTAAAGAATAGCGATCCTCTCTCTCTATATATACGTAGAAATGCATTACATAAACGGCGCACATAACTGAACATTGTTAGTGGTAAATATATGATAAATCTATACAGTCCTCAAATTATTTTTCTGTGTTCTACGCTAAATGGCTACATTCTGGTTAACATTAAATACATGACTTAAAGTATAACTAAAGGCAAAACTTTTTTCTTAGTTTTGGATAGAGTGGAGAGGGATTAGAACCCTTAGCTGTGTTTATTGCTGTCTGTGCCCCTGTGAAGGAGATTCACCCTCTCTATTTGTCCTGTTTTCTATTATCATTGAAGGTAAATTTAAAAGAAAATCCCAAATTTTGTGTCGTCCCAAGAAAAGTAGAGGTGCAATCTTCCAATGGGGACACTAGTTCTGGTGACCTGGGGGGCCTCAAGGAATTCCCCTAATTTGCAGGGATTTCCTCTAACTTCCTGATTGGCTATGGGACAGGAAGTGAATGGAGATCTCCGCAATGGGACACAGATGTGACATTTTACAAACCATTACTGCAAAGCAATTGCTGTAAATTAAAGCTAAACTCCAGCCTTATCTTCAGCCTTGCACCGTTTTACAGGCTCCTTTTCTATATTGAAATCACTTTCTCTTTCTCTGCACACTGTGAACTTCTTACAGTGTGCTCTAGAAGCTGTGTCAAGTCAAATATTACCCAGCTAATTTCCTGGCTACAGGACATCCAGTATCATTTCCTCCCCAGCCTTACTTTCCCTAGCCACTTGCCAACCGGGTCAATTCTGACACTTCTCTCATATTTGTAAAAATCTGTGTTTTTTTTTTTTTTGCTAGAAAATTACTTAGAACCCCCCAAACACAGTATTTGCGCTAATTTTCAAACAATTTTTATTTTATTTTTTTTAAATACACTTTAATAAATAAAAAAAAATTTAAAAAGCACAATATATAACCCAATTTTTTTGTATAACGTGAAAGATGATGTTACGCTGAGTAAAGAGATACACAACATGTCAAGCTTTAAAATTGTGTACGCTCATGGAATGGCGGCAAACTACAGTACTTAAATATCTCCATAGGCGACGCTTTAAAAATTTCTACAGGTTACCAGTTTAGATTTACAGAGGAAATCTAGTACTAGAATTATTGCTCTTGCTCTGACGTTTCACGGCGATATCTCATGTGTTGTTTGAACAGCGTTTACACATGTGGGAGTGACCTACGTATTATGCATTCACCACTGCGCGCAAGCATGGGGGTGCTTTATTTTTAGTTTTTGTTACTATCATTTATTTTATTACATTTTATTTTTACACTTTCCCTTTAAAAAAATTTTTTTGATCATTATTATTCCTATTGCAAGGAATGTAAACATCCCTTGTGATAGAAATAAGCAGTGACAGGTTTCTCTTTATGGAGAGATCTGGGGTCAATTAGACCCAAATATCTGCTCTACAATGTAAAGCATTAGATTAAAAAAAAAAATTGATATAGTGCTTTTAAAAAATGGCCTTGTTTATTTGTTTATTTGTCCGGAACTGGAAGTGATGCTTCTCCTCTCATCTTTTTGACCCACCAGGTAAGCCGCCCCTCCTCTCCCCTTGTCCAACACTGTTGGTTAGAGATTGGGCTCAGTTAAGTATTAGGGAGATTGGGGGGAACTGACAATGGAAGTTTTTTTTTTACCGTAAAGTGGAGCTCCACCCAAAAGGGGAAGTTCAGTTTATTTGCCTCCTCCCCCTGCCCCTCCACTGCAACATTTGGCACCTTTTGGGGATCACCTCTCAGGTACCTGCTCTCACTTCTGGCTGACCTCACTGCGGTGAACTCAAGCAGAGGTTTGGTCCCCCTCCTCCTCTTCCCCGCCACCGGGTCATTCACAAATCACAGGGCACTTCGCACATGTGCAGTAGGGAACTAGCTGTGAAGCCACAAGGCTTCACTGCCTGTTTACCTTACCCGAGATGACGGCAGCAGCACCCAAGAGCCAGGTGAAGACAGCGCTGGATTCGTGGACAGGTAGGTTTCATAATATTAAAAGTCAGCAACTGCAGTATTTGTAGCTGCTGACTTAGCATTTTTTTCTGAAGGAGCCTGAAGCTCTACTTTAATGCAGGGAATGGTGTGGTGAGCATTTCTGCGTTTGTACTGCTCTTTATCTATATTCAGAAGCCTGTCAATTAGTGCAGAAAAAAAGCTCACAGAACTGCATCTGGTGTGAAATAGCACTAAGGGCCAGTTCACACCACATACAGTCCAGTGCATTTTTTTTTCTGCATCAAAAAGAAAGTAGGTTATATGGTTTTCAATGGCATAGTTCACACCAGTGCTTGCAGTTCCAGTGCGTTCCAGTTCCAGAAAAAAAAAGTAGAACATGTTGCATTTTGCCTGCACTGGAACCCCGTAAAAAGCATCAAAATGCACCAAAAACACACTGGAACACACATGTTCTTATTTAAGGTTAAGAAAAAAAGAGGGGGAAAATGCACTGGACTGCTTTAAAAATACATAAAAAATGTGCATGCAAAAAAGCATCTGGAACGCATCCGGACTGTGTTTCTATGGTGTGGACTGGCCCTAAAGGTACCCTTTCAAAATTGTTTTGTTTTACAATACATCTTATTCAAAAATTAGGGATCTGACAAACTGACGCATTATATCTACATAGAATGAAAAACATATAAAGCTCAGATATTTGACTATAGGTTCAAGAGGCACACCTGTGGACCTTTCACGACACTGTGGCAGCCAATATATTCTTTGGATCTGTATTTTACAGTATGCAACCTAATAATTCAAGGGGAATAGGTAGTAGAGGTCGACCGATATGGGTTTTTCTCTGGCCGATGCCGATATTTAGAAATCGCGGTGGCCGATGGCCGATATGTGATGCCGATTTTTTTGGGCCGATATATTAGGCCGATTTTTTTTTTTTTTTCTTTTTTTTCCCCCCTTCATCTCATAAAATCTAACAGTTAGACCCCTTTTTTTAGGCGCTTTTGGGCTAAAAATAGCGCCTGTAAAGTGCCTGTTAAACGGCTTCCCTACAGTCTCAGTGTGATATCCCGAGTGCTTTCACACTGAGGCGATGCGCTGGCAGGATGTCTTTGGAGCGGTGTATACTGCTCCTCCACCACTCCTGCCCATTGAAATGAATGCGCACCGCTGCCGAAGCGGCTGCAAAGCGTTTCGGCAGCAGCACTTCAGGGGCGCATTTAACCCCTTCCTCGGCCGCTAGCTGGTTTATAAGCGCCGCGCTAGCAGCCGAATAGCGCCGCTAAAATGACGGTAAAGCGCCGCTAAAACTAACAGCGTTTTACCATCAACGCCTGCCTGCTCCAGTGTGAGAGCAACCTTAAGTAATAAGTGATGCAGAACATTTTTTACATTTAAACATTTATTGAACAAAACAAACCTCCAATCAGTTCACTTGTATGTATAATTTAGATTAAAAAAAAAAAAAACTATATCTTAAATATTAAATACACAAAAACAGGTAACCAAAACTTTTGGACAAAAAAAATGGGCTAACTTTACTGCTTATTTTTTTTTTTTTTTTTTAATTAGTGTATTTTATTTTAAAAAATTGCGTTTGAAAGACCGCTGCGCAAATACCGCGTGACATAAAATATTGCAACAACCGCTATTTTATTCCCTAGGGTCTCTGCTAAAAAAAATATATATAATGTTTGGGGGTTCCAAGTGATTTTCTAGCAGAAAATACAGAATTTTTACTTGTAAGCAACAAATGTCAGAAAAGATTTAGTCTTTAAATGGTTAAACTGAGAACTTCTACACACAGAGTTCAGTCTATTGATAAAAGAACCCGAAGAGATACAAATGTATCTTCTTATCAGACTTGGCAGGCTGCCCAGAGGAGGAGAGAAGAAACCTTCAGACAACTTGCAATTGACTTCAATTACAGAAGTCATTTGCAAGTCCTGCTGAAGTTATAATCGGCTTTTTTTATCAGCACAATCGGCCGATGCCGATTTAGTAAAAAAAGCCAAATATCGGCCGATATATCGGTCGACCTCTAATAGGTAGTATCCCTAAGGCCAAAATGACAATTTACCTTGGATGTCCCGGTTTTCTCCTAAGTTCGAGGGTCTGTTTGCAGCCAGGATCAGCATAGGTACAAGGAGCGAACATTATAAGCAAGCGGATACACCAGTTTTGAAGACTTTTCTTCAGAAAGGATGACAGTACAATATCTTGTATAATTGTTCTGATATTTTCTCAGGTCCTGCTTCTTCTGGACAAACTCCATGAGTATTTTCTATGCATGGTGTATGTTTTTCACCTTATGGCAAGCCCCTCTCTTTGGCTGAAATACACCTGAAGCACTCCTGCCCTGAAGCCATCTGCACGCTGTTCCTCTGTTTCCTCTTGTGATATATGTTTGGGCATTTCCTGGTTTTTTTCTTTCTTCTGCAACTTGGTACCAACAGGTTCCCCTGAGGAAGCTATAAGTGAAACGCATAGTGCTCCCTCCTGTGGGGCCCTGATATGTAATGCCCTGTACACACGATCGGACTTTCCGACAACAAAACCGTGGATTTTTGTCCAAAGGGTGTTGGCTCCAACTTGTATTGCATACACACAGTCACACAAATGTTGGCCAACAATTACGAACGTAGTGACGTACAAGACGTACGGCGAGCTGATAAAAAGGAAGTTCAGTAGTGATGCGTGAATCTGAGCATGCGTGTTTGTACTTTGGATTTTTGTCAGATGGACTTGTGTACACACGATCGGAAAATCCGACAACAAATATTCGTTAGCGGAAAATTTGAGAGCATGCTAGCCAACATTTGTTGGCGGAAAGTCCGATAACAAATGTTCGACGAAGCATACACACGGTCGGACTTTCCGCCAACAAGCTCACATCCAACATTTGTTGTCGGAAAATCTGATCGTGTGTACGGGGCATAAGACCTTCTGCATACACCAGCTTCAGAGTCCATCATACCTACAGGGTTTCCTAAGGTTTCACCTAGGTGGGACAACACCATACTATTTTATTATGTATTTCAGTATTACATTTTAATATGTTTTTTACATGATGTTAAATAAACTTGATTTTCATTCAACTAAGTGCTCTCTTTTTCATCTTGGGTCCACTGGTGGCTACCATACCAATTAAAAGTCCACGTTCATTCTTGTTTTTTTGCATATATTTGCATGTGGTGCCACACTCTGAGTCATGTCTTAACCACTTTTTATGACAATTTACCTTGTATCACAATAATTTAGTATTGATATATAATATGTCATTAACTGAACGTAGGCTAATTCCAGAGCACACGGTGACAGGTACACTTTAATAGAAAGCAGTAGCCTTTCTGGAATGAGTCATTGTCCCCATGGAGAGCATACAGAAGGACTTTTATGTGGTGTACTATTAAAATAAATAAATGAATTATTCTGGAATGAAATCAGCCATGTGCGCTATGTCAGTGTATTCCTTCGCACATCAAGTCCAACAGAACAGCTTCTTAATGCAGCCCAAGGGAGCATTGCAACGTGACATTCAATAAAAAGTGCTCAATTCTTTGTAGCTTAGACACAAGTAGATCTGGAAAACACGACTATCAAGGAATGGAATTAGCATGCTTCTGATTTTTACATAACTTAAACATCTTCTCCAGGGTAGCGACCAATCTGAAAGTCCTACGTGGGCACAGTAAAAGTTTGTTTTTTTGGCTTTTGTAAACATATTCGCTATATTTCAATATACATTATATATAATTGAAAAGAAAAAAACATCTACTGCTAAATGGAATATCTGCATTGACTAACAGATGCTATGCTGATTACTGCCAGGACACTATTTGCATAGAGTTTGCATGTTCTTCTTTGTGAATTTACTCTTGGGATTACCAGGGCAATCCTAAAAAGTTTAAATAAAAAATATCTTCATCTGCCATACTGATTTCTTTAGCAAGGGCACTATTGGGAAGATTCTTAGGGGTTGATTTACTAAAGGCAAATAGACCGTGCACTTTGCAAATAGCAGTTGCTCATAGAGCTTATTAAATGAGGTAAAGCTTCACTTTGCAAAGAATACCCAATCACGTGCAAGGAAAACAAAATTTTGTATTTATTTTTGCTTGCGCATGATTGGATGAAGGAAGTCAGCAGAGCTTCTGCTCATTTACTAAGCTCTGGAGCAACTGCACTTTGCAAAGTGTACAGTCTATATGGGGGAGATTTACTGAAACTGTTGCACCCAGAATCTGGTGCAGCTGTGCATGGTAGCCAATCAACTTGTTCAATTAAGCTTTGATATAAAACCTGGAAGCTGATTGATTTCTATGCAGAGCTACACCAGATTTTGAACACTCCAGTTTTCGTAAATAACTCATGTCTTTAGTAAATCAATCCGAATTGTTAGCTTTTTTTAAGCTCATCCCTGCCCTGGGATGGTTTATTTAAAGTGATTCTAGGGCTCGGTTTACACTAGTGTGACTTTGATGGGACTTTACACTCTCTGGCACTCAAGTCGCATCAAAGTAATGCAGGAACCCTCACATATACCCAGTAAAGCGACTGGCTTCAGGTGATACACAGAGATTAAACAAATCTTCCTACATAAGTTGTACCTGTTTATCTGCAGACTTCTCTTCTCTACATCCTTTCAAATTGCAGAGTTTATGAAGTTTGTCCAAGTGGGCAACAAAAAGAGGTTGGAGGGCTGAAATACCCTCTGCAAAGCTCAGTGTGGAGAGCTCTGAGAGCTGATTGGATGTAAGGGACACCCCCCCCCCCCCATCCTTTACTCAGTACACTGGAACAGAGCTGAGGCTGTCAATCAGCTGGAGCTCCCTTCCCCGTCACCCTTTTTCTCTTGGCATCAGGAAAACTTGTCAGAAGTCACTCATGCTGATAGCAGAGGAACGAGGCAGCAGACAGAAATGACACCTAGGGGTCGATTTACTAAAGGCAAATAGATTGTGAACTTTGCACGTGCAGTTGCTCCAAAGCTTAGTAAATGAGGTAAAGCTTCACATTGCAAAGAATAGTCAATCACCTTCAAGGAAAAATAAAAAACAACCTTTTTGCTTGCACTTGATTGGATGATAGAAGTCAGCAGAGCACAGTGCACAGTCTATTTTCCTTTAGTAAATCAACCCTTTAGTGCTCCTAACTGAGGCAACTACAGACTATTGAGGGATGTGCTTTGTTCATATTTCATGTCTGAGGTTTACAACCACTTTGCATAGAATGGAACAGGTACCACCAAGTCGCATAGATCAGAACGGGTGCCACTGAAATCAATGGGCTGCAACTTGTCATGAGACTTTAGGGGGGTGATTTACTAAACACAAATAGACTGTGCACTTTACAAAGTGCAGTTGCTACATAGCTTAGTAAATGAAGTAAAGCAGCTCTTTGCAAAGAGTACCCAATCATGTGCAGGGAAAATTAAAAAAAAAAAAACCTGCATTTTTGCTTGCACGATTGGATGGATGCTGGAATTCAGCAGAGCTTCTGCTTATTTACTAACCTTTGGAGCAATTGCTCTTGCAGAGTGCAACTTCACTTTGCAAAGTGCACAGTGTATTTTTCTTTAGTAAATCAACCTCACAGTGTCCAAAGTTGCATGACAAGTCGCACTAGTGTGAACAGAGAGCCTAAAGCGCTCCTGTCTCCTCCTTTTTGCCGAGTGCCCCCATAGAAAGCTGCTTCCTATTCATATTTATTATATTTCTTTCTTTCGTGCTTTGGGATTTGTAATGAGGTTTTAGGCATATTTTAAAAGAGAAGGTCAAATGCAACATACAGAACTTTATTCCCAGCGCACTTAGTGTGAACTTTTGAATTGAAAATACATCTTCTCTGGTCCATGGATTTTACATGCACTGGAAAATGCATATATTGTGAACAGGTTCTAAAAGATCCAATTTTCCTCTGACTTGTACATACAGTACACACGTATATTCTATGAAATAGTGTGTTTATATAAAGCACTGTCAGAATACACCGATCTTCACCGACCTTATAGTACACTGATCAGCACCACCGGCTATAGCCAGTGGCACTGGTCGAGACAAAATTTTACAACAGGCTGGTTGTACACAATTGGACTGATAGATCCACTTGTGTACAACCAGCCTGCCCATACATGGATCGAAATACAGGGTGCAGAGATAGACTGAGGTAGAGCAGTGAACCTTGGAACTGGTGGGGGGAGAGCTTTGGATGTGGGTGCAGAGGTGAGCTGGGGGGCTTAAAGTGGAGTCCCAGTCATTTTTGTTTATTAAAAGGCAGCAGCGTCAAAAAGTGTACCTGCTCACACTCGCCTGTCCCACGGCCCAGTGATGCAGCCGCCCGAACCCTCGCCTCTCCCCGGCATTACAAGTGTGGGCACCCACCTGTGATGGCTTGTGGCTTCTTAGCCGGGTGTGTACTGTGCATGCGTGAGTCGCACTGCGCCTTCCCAATAGTCGGGCAATTTTCTGGGACCTGTGATGTGATTGCAGGGATGGAGGGGGAGTGGAGAACTTCCGTTCGAGTCACCTAGATGGCCCGAGCAAAAGTGGGAGCAAGTGCCTGTCAAAACTTTTTATCAAATTAGTATTGGAGCTTGGAGATTCTAATAAACGCACCACCTCCTTTAATATGAAAAAAAAATGTATACACCCAGAGAGCAAAAAATTTAGTTTTAAGGTGCAAGAAAATCAATAAAATCAAAATTTCAAAAAATATATAGAATTTTTTATTACATAGATAATATAAAACTATTTATAAAATTCGGGCCAAAACAACCAAATGGTCAAAGTACAAAACTATGATTGCCTCTACATGTTTCACTACAAATGTGGCTTCTTCTGGAGCTTTTGTAGGACCTTGTTTTTAACACATTACCACCTTTCAAAGTAATCACGGTTCCAAATGATCCCCAAGACCCACCAAGAGGTTCAATGGGGAATGTCTGTACCACAAAAAGTGGGGGGAAAACGATTGCCCTATAGTCACACCTATTATCTCAAGAAGTTTTGCGAATTGATCGATCAATAGTCAAATCCTTTGCCCAAATACAAACTTCCTCTGGTGACGGCAAATTTCAAGATACTTGTGCCATCTGAGCACTCCCCTCTTTCAATTTACCACTGTTCCTTAGCTCAGTGTCAGTAGGACAACTTTTTAACCAGGGAGGATCAAAAACTTTTTGTTCAATCTATCCTAATGGATTAAACCTTCTAAACAGGTTATGGAGCCTCACTGGTAACAGGGTGAATGGCCACACATTTTCTGTCAAAACTAGGTACCTGCCCCCCCCCCCCCCAAAAAAAAATGAGGGGGGGAATGCTTAAAGCGGAACTGTAGATGTGGGTGCAGAGGTAAGAGGTAAGCTAAAGTTGGAGAGTTTAAGTGATGAACTGTGGACAGGGAGGCAGAGGTAAGCTGTGGGACAGTAAGCAGCCTTGGATAGGGTGTGGGGAGTTCAGAGTTGACATGTGTAAGGGCAAGAGCTGTGGACGTGGGTGCAGAAATAAGATGCAGTAAAGAAGGGGGGTGCAAAAATGCCGAGTGTGAACAGGAGTACAGAGGTCAGCTGTGGACAAGGAGTGCAGAGGTGAGCCACCATGTTTACGTCACTGCTGCAAATTAGACTTGTGGCAGATCGGCTAAGCAGCTCTCACTGCACTGTACAGGCAAGAGACATCACCAAGTGCTGGAAGTAAAGAGACAGCTAGTTAGAATAAGGAAAACAGAGGCTGAGATAAGCTGAGGCAGAGCGCTGAACGTTGGAACTGGTGGGGGGGGGGGGGGGGAGCTGTGGATGTGGGTGCAGAACAATAGAATCCATATACATATACATCAATAAACATTTACGATGTGGGTGCAGAGCTGAGCTGGAGTTGGGAGGATAAGTGATGAGCTGTGGACAGGGGTGCAGAGGTAAACTGTGGGATAGCAAAAAGCCTTGGATAGGCTAGGTGGAGTGCAGAGTTGACATGTGAAAGAAGGCAGGCTGTGGATGTGAGTGTGAGGATGAGCTGGTGTGGGGAAGGGGGGTGAAAAGTACTGAGCAGTGGAAGGGGTAAAGAGACAATCTGTGAGCGGGAGAGCAGAGGTGAACTGTGGATAAGGGATGCAGCGTGAGCCACAATGTTTATTTCATTGCTATAAATTAGATAGGGGTACAAATGTGTGCTGTTAAAGGGGTGCAGAGATGAGCTGTGGACAGGGGTTGAAAAAGTGAACTGTGGATGGGGGATGCAGAGGTGAGCTGTGGACAGTGGATGCAGAGGTCAACTGTTGATGCGGTGGTGCAGAAGTGAGCTGTGGCTAGAGGGTGCAGAAGTGATCCATGGACAGGGAGTGCAGAAATGAGCTATGGAAAAGGGTGCAGAGAAGAGATATGGATAATGAGTGAAGAGGGAAGCTGTGGAAAGGGATACAGAGGTGAGCTGTGGATGGAGGGGGTGCAGAGGAGAGCTGTTAACCGGGGTGCAGAAGTAACCTGTGAACAGGGGTGAAAAGGCGAACTGTGAACGGGGGGGCAGATGTGAGCTGTGAACAGAGGTCAAAAAGTGAGCTGTGAAGGGGGGGGACAGAAGTGAGCTGTGAACAGGGGAGCAGAGGTGAGTTGTGGATGGAGGGGTGTGCAAAGCTGAGCTGTGAACAGAGGAGCAGAGGTGAGTTGTGAATGGAGAGTGTGCAGAGCTGAGCTGTGAACAGGGGAGCAGAGCTGAGTTGTGGACGGGGGGGTGTGCAGAGCTGAGCTAAGAACAGGGGAGCAGAGGTGAGTTGTGGACGGAGGGTGTGCAGAGTTGAGCTGTGAACAGGAGAGCAGAGGTGAGTTGTGGACAGGGGGTGTGCAGAGCTGAGCTGTGAACAGGGGAGCAGAGGTGAGTTGTGGACGGGGGGGTGTGCAGAGCTGAGCTGTGAACAGGGGAGCAGAGGTGAGTTGTGGACGGGGGGTGTGCAGAACTGAGCTGTGAACAGGGGAGCAGAGGTGAGTTGTGGATGGAGGGTGTGCAGAGTTGAGCTGTGAACAGGGGAGCAGAGGTGAGTTGTGGATGGGGGTGTGTGCAGAGCTGAGCTAAGAACAGGGGAGCAGAGATGAGTTGTGGACAGGAGGTGTGCAAAGCTGAGCTGTGAACAGGGGAGCAGAGGTGAGTTGTGAATGGAGGGTGTGCAGAGCTGAGCTGTGAACAGGGGAGCAGAGGTGAGTTGTGGACGGGGGGGTGTGCAGAGCTGAACTGTGAACAGGGGAACAGAGCTGAGTTGTGGATGGGGGTGTGTGCAGAGCTGAGCTGTGAACAGGGGAGCAGAGGTAAGTTGTGGACGGGGGGGGTGTGCAGAGCTGAGCTGTGAACAGGGGAGCAGAACTGAGTTGTGGACGGGGGTGTGTGCAGAGCTGAGCTAAGAACAGGGGAGCAGAGGTGAGTTGTGGATGGAGGGTGTGCAGAGTTGAGCTGTGAACAGGGGAGCAGAGGTGAGTTGTGGACGGGGGGTGTGCAGAGCTGAGCTGTGAACAGGGGAGCAGAGGTGAGTTGTGGACGGGGGGTGTGCAGAGCTGAGCTGTGAACAGGGGAGCAGAGGTGAGTTGTGGATGGAGGGTGTGCAGAGTTGAGCTGTGAACAGGGGAGCAGAGGTGAGTTGTGGATGGGGGTGTGTGCAGAGCTGAGCTAAGAACAGGGGAGCAGAGATGAGTTGTGGACAGGGGGTGTGCAGAGCTGAGCTGTGAACAGGGGAGCAGAGGTGAGTTGTGAATGGAGGGTGTGCAGAGCTGAGCTGTGAACAGGGGAGCAGAGGTGAGTTGTGGACGGGGGGGTGTGCAGAGCTGAACTGTGAACAGGGGAACAGAGCTGAGTTGTGGACGGGGGGGTGTGCAGAGCTGAGCTAAGAACAGGGGAGCAGAGGTGAGTTGTGGACGGAGGGGGTGTGCAGAGCTGAGCTGTGAACAGGGGAGCAGAGCTGACTTGTGGACGGGGGTGTGTGCAGAGCTGAGCTAAGAACAGGGGAGCAGAGGTGAGTTGTGGATGGAGGGTGTGCAGAGTTGAGCTGTGAACAGGGGAGCAGAGGTGAGTTGTGGACGGGGGGGTGTGCAGAGCTGAGCTGTGAACAGGGGAGCAGAGGTGAGTTGTGGGTGGAGGGTGTGCAGAGCTGAGCTGTGAACAGGGGAGCAGAGGTGAGTTGTGGACGAGGGGGTGTGCAGAGCTGAGCTGTGAACAGGGGAGCAGAGGTGAGTTGTGAATGGAGGGTGTGCAGAGCTGAGCTGTGAACAGGGGAGCAGAGGTGAGTTGTGGATGGGGGGGTGTGCAGAGCTGAACTGTGAACAGGGGAACAGAGCTGAGTTGTGGATGGGGGTGTGTGCAGAGCTGAGCTGTGAACAGGGGAGCAGAGGTAAGTTGTGGACGGGGGGGGTGTGCAGAGCTGAGCTGTGAACAGGGGAGCAGAACTGAGTTGTGGACGGGGGTGTGTGCAGAGCTGAGCTAAGAACAGGGGAGCAGAGGTGAGTTGTGGATGGAGGGTGTGCAGAGTTGAGCTGTGAACAGGGGAGCAGAGGTGAGTTGTGGACGGGGGGTGTGCAGAGCTGAGCTGTGAACAGGGGAGCAGAGGTGAGTTGTGGACGGGGGGTGTGCAGAGCTGAGCTGTGAACAGGGGAGCAGAGGTGAGTTGTGGATGGAGGGTGTGCAGAGTTGAGCTGTGAACAGGGGAGCAGAGGTGAGTTGTGGATGGGGGTGTGTGCAGAGCTGAGCTAAGAACAGGGGAGCAGAGATGAGTTGTGGACAGGGGGTGTGCAGAGCTGAGCTGTGAACAGGGGAGCAGAGGTGAGTTGTGAATGGAGGGTGTGCAGAGCTGAGCTGTGAACAGGGGAGCAGAGGTGAGTTGTGGACGGGGGGGTGTGCAGAGCTGAACTGTGAACAGGGGAACAGAGCTGAGTTGTGGACGGGGGGGTGTGCAGAGCTGAGCTAAGAACAGGGGAGCAGAGGTGAGTTGTGGACGGAGGGGGTGTGCAGAGCTGAGCTGTGAACAGGGGAGCAGAGCTGACTTGTGGACGGGGGTGTGTGCAGAGCTGAGCTAAGAACAGGGGAGCAGAGGTGAGTTGTGGATGGAGGGTGTGCAGAGTTGAGCTGTGAACAGGGGAGCAGAGGTGAGTTGTGGACGGGGGGGTGTGCAGAGCTGAGCTGTGAACAGGGGAGCAGAGGTGAGTTGTGGGTGGAGGGTGTGCAGAGCTGAGCTGTGAACAGGGGAGCAGAGGTGAGTTGTGGACGAGGGGGTGTGCAGAGCTGAGCTGTGAACAGGGGAGCAGAGGTGAGTTGTGAATGGAGGGTGTGCAGAGCTGAGCTGTGAACAGGGGAGCAGAGGTGAGTTGTGGATGGGGGGGTGTGCAGAGCTGAACTGTGAACAGGGGAACAGAGCTGAGTTGTGGACGGGGGGGTGTGCAGAGCTGAGCTAAGAACAGGGGAGCAGAGGTGAGTTGTGGACGGAGGGTATGCAGAGTTGAGCTGTGAACAGGGGAGCAGAGCTGAGTTGTGGACGGGGGGTGTGCAGAGCTGAGCTGTGAACAGGGGAGCAGAGGTGAGTTGTGGGCGGAGGGTGTGCAGAGCTGAGCTGTGAACAGGGGAGCAGAGGTGAGTTGTGGACGGGGGGTGTGCAGAGCTGAGCTGTGAATAGGGGAGCAGAGCTGAGTTGTGGACGGGGGTGTGTGCAGAGCTGAGCTAAGAACAGGGGAGCAGAGGTGAGTTGTGAATGGAGGGTGTGCAGAGTTGAGCTGTGAACAGGGGAGCAGAGGTGAGTTGTGAATGGAGGGTGTGCAGAGCTGATCTGTGAACAGGGGAGCAGAGGTGAGTTGTGGACGGGGGGGTGTGCAGAGCTGAACTGTGAACAGGGGAACAGAGCTGAGTTGTGGACGGGGGGTGTGCAGAGCTGAGCTAAGAACAGGGGAGCAGAGGTGAGTTGTGGACGGGGGGTGTGCAGAGCTGAGCTGTGAATAGGGGAGCAGAGCTGAGTTGTGGACGGGGGCGTGTGCAGAGCTGAGCTAAGAACAGGGGAGCAGAGGTGAGTTGTGAATGGAGGGTGTGCAGAGTTGAGCTGTGAACAGGGGAGCAGAGGTGAGTTGTGGACGGGGAGTGTGCAGAGCTGAGCTGTGAACAGGGGAGCAGAGGTGAGTTGTGGGCGGAGGGTGTGCAGAGCTGAGCTGTGAACAGGGGAGCAGAGGTGAGTTGTGGACGGGGGGGTGTGCAGAGCTGAGCTATGAACAGGGGAGCAGAGGTGAGTTGTGGACAGGGGGTGTGCAGAGCTGAGCTGTGAACAGGGGAGCAGAGGTGAGTTGTGAATGGAGGGTGTGCAGAGCTGAGCTGTGAACAGGGGAGCAGAGATGAGTTGTGAATGGAGGGTGTGCAGAGCTGAGCTGTGAACAGGGGAGCAGAGGTGAGTTGTGGACGGGGGGTGTGCAGAGCTGAACTGTGAACAGGGGAACAGAGCTGAGTTGTGGACGGGGGTGTGCAGAGCTGAGCTAAGAACAGGGGAGCAGAGGTGAGTTGTGGACGGAGGGTATGCAGAGTTGAGCTGTGAACAGGGGAGCAGAGCTGAGTTTGTGGACGGGGGGTGTGCAGAGCTGAGCTGTGAACAGGGGAGCAGAGGTGAGTTGTGGGCGGAGGGTGTGCAGAGCTGAGCTGTGAACAGGGTAGCAGAGGTGAGTTGTGGACGGGGGGTGTGCAAAGCTGAGCTGTGAATAGGGGAGCAGAGCTGAGTTGTGGACGGGGGTGTGTGCAGAGCTGAGCTAAGAACAGGGGAGCAGAGGTGAGTTGTGAATGGAGGGTATGCAGAGTTGAGCTGTGAACATGGGAGCAGAGGTGAGTTGTGGACAGGGAGTGTGCAGAGCTGAGCTGTGAACAGGGGAGCAGAGGTGAGTTGTGGGCGGAGGGTGTGCAGAGCTGAGCTGTGAACAGGGGAGCAGAGGTGAGTTGTGGACGGGGGGGTGTGCAGAGCTGAGCTATGAACAGGGGAGCAGAGGTGAGTTGTGGATAGGGGGTGTGCAGAGCTGAGCTGTGAACAGGGAAGCAGAGGTGAGTTGTGAATGGAGGGTATGCAGAGTTGAGCTGTGAACAGGGGAGCAGAGGTGAGTTGTGGGCGGAGGGTGTGCAGAGCTGATCTGTGAACAGGGAAGCAGAGGTGAGTTGTGGACGGGGGGTGTGCAGAGCTGAGCTGTGAACAGGGGAGCAGAGGTGAGTTGTGGGCGGAGGGTGTGCAGAGCTGATCTGTGAACAGGGGAGCAGAGCTGAGTTGTGAACGGGGGGGTGTGCAGAGCTGAGCTGTGAACAGGGGTGCAGAGGTGAGTTGTGGACGGGAGTGTGCAGAGCTGAGCTGTGAACAGGGGTGCAAAGATGAGTTGTGGACGGGGGGTGTGCAGAGTTGAGCTGTGAACAGGGGTGCAGAGGTGAGTTGTGGGCGGGAGGGTGTGCAGAGCTGAGAACAGGGGTGCAGAGGTGAGTTGTGGATGGGGGTGTGCAGAGCTGAGCTGTGAACAGGGGTGCAGAGGTGAGTTGTGGATGGGGGGGTGTGCAGAGCTGAGCTGTGAACAGGGGAGCAGAGGTGAGTTGTGGATGGGGGTGTGCAGAGCTGATATGTGAACAGGGGAGCAGAGGTGAGTTGTGGACGGGAGGGTGTGCAGAGTTGAGCTGTGAACAGGGGTGCAGAGGTGAGTTATGGACGGAGGGTGTGCAGAGCTGAGCTAAGAACAGGGGAGCAGAGCTGAGTTGTGGACGGGGGTGTGCAGAGCTGAGCTGTGAACAGGGGAGCAGAGGTGAGTTGTGGACGGGGGGTGTGCAGAGCTGAGCTGTGAACAGAGGAGCAGAGGTGAGTTGTGGATGGAGGGTGTGCAGAGCTGAGCTGTGAACAGGGGAGCAGAGGTGAGTTGTGGACAGAGGGTGTGCAGAGCTGAGCTAAGAACAGGGGAGCAGAGCTGAGTTGTGGACGGGGGTGTGTAGAGCTGAGCTGTGAACAGGGGAGCAGAGGTGAGTTGTGGACGGGGAGGGTGTGCAGAGCTGAGCTGTGAACAGGGGAGCAGAGGTGAGTTGTGGACGGGAGGGTGTGCAGAGCTGAGCTGTGAACAGGGGAGCAGAGCTGAGTTGTGGACGGGGGTGTGCAGAGCTGAGCTGTGAACAGGGGAGCAGAGGTGAGTTGTGGACAGGAGGGTGTGCAGAGTTGAGCTGTGAACAGGGGTGCAGAGGTGAGTTGTGGACGGGGGGGTGTGTAGAGCTGACCTGTGAACAGGGGAGCAGAGGTGAGTTGTGGACAGAGGGTGTGCAGAGCTGAGCTAAGAACAGGGGAGCAGAGCTGAGTTGTGGACGGGGGTGTGCAGAGCTGAGCTGTGAACAGGGGAGCAGAGGTGAGTTGTGGACGGGGGTGTGCAGAGCTGAGCTATGAACAGGGGAGCAGAGGTGAGTTGTGGACAGGGGGGTGTGAAGAGCTGAGCTGTGAACAGGGGAGCAGAGGTGAGTTGTGAACAGGGGGTGTGCAGAGCTGAGCTGTGAACAGGGGAGCAGAGGTGAGTTGTGGATGGAGGGTGTGCAGAGCTGAGCTGTGAACAGGGGAGCAGAGGTGAGTTGTGGACAGAGGGTGTGCAGAGCTGAGCTAAGAACAGGGGAGCAGAGCTGAGTTGTGGACGGGGGGGTGTGCAGAGCTGAGCTGTGAACAGGGGAGCAGAGGTGAGTTGTGGACGGGAGGGTGTGCAGAGCTGAGCTGTGAACAGGGGAGCAGAGGTGAGTTGTGGACGGGAGGGTGTGCAGAGTTGAGCTGTGAACAGGGGAGCAGAGGTGAGTTGTGGACGGGGGGGGTGTGCAGAGCTGAGCTGTGAACAGGGGAGCAGAGGTGAGTTGTGGACCGGGGGGGGTGTGCAGAGCTGAGCTAAGAACAGGGGAGCAGAGCTGAGTTGTGGACGGGGGTGTGCAGAGCTGAGCTGTGAACAGGGGAGCAGAGGTGAGTTGTGGACGGGGGTGTGCAGAGCTGAGCTCTGAACAGGGGAGCAGAGGTGAGTTGTGGACGGGGGGTGTGAAGAGCTGAGCTGTGAACAGGGGAGCAGAGGTGAGTTGTGGACGGGGGGTGTGAAGAGCTGAGCTGTGAACAGGGGAGCAGAGGTGAGTTGTGAATGGAGGGTATGCAGAGCTGAGCTGTGAATGGTGGGGCAGAAGTGAGCTGTGGTAGATGGGTGCAAAGATGAACTGTGGACATTTTCAGAAGTGAGCTGCGCATGGAAGTGCAGAAGTGAGTTGTTGTCAAAGGGCTGCAAAAAGAAAAAAATGGGGATTGGAGATTGGGGGGTGCAAATGAACTGTGGATAGAGGTGCAAAGGTGAACTTTGAAAGGGGGGTGGAGCTGAACTTTGGATGTGTGTGTGCAAAAAAGTATATGTAATGGCAGTTTCACTTTTTAAAAATGCTTATAGTGAGTTTTGCATAAAGTATATTAAACTCGAAACACAGATGTGTAGATGCAACCTTGTAACTTTTGTATAACACTTTCAAGCAAGTTCATAAAATGATGGCACCAACCTTCTGGAATGTACTCAAAAACATCAAATCATTCTACAGTTGCAGACAGAATTGTAATGTACTACTATTTAAGTCTCTATGTCTTCACTTTCCCTATTCTCCTACAATCATCTTGGCATGATGAACTGCCCGATAAAGTGCTTGGTATGTGAGTTAATTACATTCATCACATTTCCTTAACCCCTGTATAACCTCCCATGATGAGCTCAAAATGGAAAACAGATACAAGATGCTGTAAGCTTGGCAATATCCCAGCACACTATATGATTTCAACAAGTATGAGGTTTGAATGGAAGCTGTCTTCAGATACTTGTGCTAGTAACACAATGGGGTGTGGTTAGAGTATATATCAAAGTCCGTCAGTTTTGGAAAAATAAGACACAGCACATGGCCATGCCCGCAGTTATCCATCACGCTGCCTCTTACCACTACACAGCAGATCATGTATTTCCTCTTACATATCTATAGTCTCATCAAATTGAAAAGCTTGACACTGGCTGGAAAATTAGACCCTAGGACAGAAATAAAGACAGATCACAGAGGGGGCTGATAGATCACTCTGAGTAATATATGGTTTCCAACATCACCCGCTGCTCTTGTAACGCACACTCCCTTATTACCTGCAGGCATAAGCTGCACACAATCCAAGAGCTCTTTTGAGTTGCTGAAAGCACATTGTACGTGCTGAAGTAAGGACATTCTTCTACAGAAAACATGTCGACGCGTTCCACTCCCTTGGTGAAATGAGTAGACTCCAATATCACTCCCTGTCTTTTGTGTGTCAACAAATTCCTCCCTAGCTCCTGTGCTGTATCTATATCACCCTTCTTAACACTGTGCTATGAGAAAAAATCCCAGCAATGTCATTTTGTCAAGACACTAAACAGCAGGGCTAAGTGATAAGCGGGAGAATAAATGACCAAAATAAAGAAAAAAAAAAAAGGGTTCCTTTATGACATCCTTTAGAACTGATAAGCATGGCTTGTTTAACTGTAAAAGCTGAAATACTTTGCAAAAATCCTCAAAACAAAAGCCCTCTTGGCAATTCCCAACATGTCTGGAATTTTTCTTTTGAGGTTAAATAAAGGAGAGCTCCTTCTTGCCATCAGAGCAAGGGTTAATAAGGTGCGGCATGCTCGGAGTCAGAGCGCTTTCACGATGGAAAGACCATGCTGGGACATAGACATGTTCTTGCTTAATTCCTGATTAGAAGCAGCAGGCATTTTCCAATATATTCTTTTTTTACTCATCAGCCCTATAGAATGAAACATTTACCGTATTTTTAATATATGGTCAGGGTGGCTGAGCCTTGAGTTGTAAAGCAAAAGGCATTTCCTGCATGGCCCCGGAGGGGATGGCGAGCAATGAGCTCAGAATCCCTGGTGGGAAGGAGCAATTTGAGCTAATTAGGGTGAAAAGCGGAGTTGCCTTTGGTCAATACATTCTCTTAGCCCTCGATTTTTGTTGGCACCAAAAAAAAAAAAAAAAAAGAGTCGGTGCAGACTTTCTATTCTTTTAGTGTGTGCGTACGCTTCTAGAGTGCATGGCCTGTAGCTCACAGGCATCAGGCAGAAAGTCAAAGGAAACGCCAAAGTTCAACCAAAGTACAAGTAATTAGAAACAGATTCTCTGCCGTTTAAATGTGCAGAGCTTTGTGCGAGTTATTTATATGACGCCAACTTGGAGGGGAAAAGTACATATACATTTAACGTCTATTAGAAAAAAAATACGTTTTGTCTTCTGTCTAGAGAAATGTTGGTTTGAAGGAAAGTGATGTACTTAAGAAAATCTGCTATTCTTAGAACGTTCCTCATAGACAGGTTTCTAAAGCTCCAGAGTAAAATATAACAGAAGGTTTGGACTCGGCATCAAGTCTGCAAATCTGAAGAGTTATTTGGAGAAGTGAAGTCATGATTTGGTCGGTCTGGGGAAAAAGGTATGTGATTTGCAGTTGGCTGCAAGAAGGAAGGTATGAGATGGAGAACTTCCAGCCTTGACTTAGGAATAACCTAGCCATGACCCCCTAGGGGAAGGGTACATGACCCGGTCATGGCGGAGGTCGACTACGAACTGTTGCTGGGGCTATGAATCCCTGCTATTCTCACCAAATACATGCAACAGGTGCAGATTGTAAGAATGTTACTGAGGGAACAAAGGAACAGAGTAGGTAGGAGCTTGAGTCTGCTTTTTCCCAGCCATGTAGAAGAAACGAATAAAAGATTCCAGCTTCAAATGATTGATTGCAGGCAAAATGAAAAAGCAATTTTCTACATCTCTAGGGATTACACAAAGTCACACACCAACACTATCGAAATAAAGTTTACACAATATAAGTGCTTGTAAAGTCTTTTTTTTTCTATACACTATACAACACATTATACAAAAAGCAAAAGGGTAATGGGACTTTAAATGACGTGCGTGATTACACGCACCTCCATCCCTAAGACCTCCTTCACATTGGGGTGGTACAGGCGTTAGCTGTAAAGTGCCGCAAGTTTTAGCGTCGCTTTACCGCTGTTATAGCGATGCCTTTCAGCCGCTAGCGGGGAGCTTTAAACCCACGCTATCGGCAAAAGAAAGGGTTAATAGCGCAGGTGTTGCGGCGCTGCTGAATTGCTTAGCAAGCGCTTCAGCGGCGCTGCCCATTCATTTCAACAGGCAGGGGCGGTGCGGGAGCTCCACCCCAAAGATGCTGCTTGCAGGACTTTCTTTTCCCATCCTGCAAGTGCACTGCCCCAGTGTGAAAGCACTCAGGCTTTCACGCTGGGGTGGCTTGAGCGGTGCTTTTCAGGACCTATTTTTAGCGCTAAATGCTTCAAAAGTGCCCCAGTGTGAAGGGGTCTTAATCATAAATAAGAAAGGGGTTTTTGGGACTTTGAGTGAGGCACAAGACATGTGGTAGGAGAAATTATGTAAATTGTTTAACCACTTCAGCCCCGGATACGGCACAGCGTAGCTTTAACTCACAATTGTGCGATGTTGTACCCAAACAAAATTAATGTCCTTTTTTCCCCACAAATAGAGTTTTCTTTTGGTGCTATTTGATCACCTCTGCGGTTTTTATTTTTTGCGCTATAAACAAAAAAAAAAAAAAAAAAAAAAGAAACAATATTTTTTACTTTTTGCTATAATAAATATCCAAAAAAAAAAAACAAAAGCAAATTTCTTCATCAGTTTAGGCCAATATCTATTCTTCTACATATTTTTGGTAAAAAAATTGCAATAAGCATATATTTATTGGTTTGCGCAACAGTTATAGCGTCTACAAAATAGGGGATAAATTTATGGCATTTTTATTATAATTTTTTTTTTGACTAGTAATGGCAGTGATCAGTGATTTTTAGCGGGACTGTGACATTGCGGCAGATAGATCACTTTTTTGACACTTTTTTGGGACCAGTGACATTTATACAGCGATCAGTGCTATAAAAATGCACTGATTACTGTATAAATGACACTGGCAGGGAAGGGGTTATCACTAGGGGCGATCAAGGGGTTAAATGTGTTCCCTGGGAGGTGTTTCTAACAGTGGGGGGGGGAGGCTGACTGTTAGAACAGAGAGATCGCTGTTCCTAATCACTAGAAACAGAAGATCACTCTGTACTTCCCTGTCAGAACAGGGATCTGTTTGTTTACATTGACAGATCCCGGTTCTGGCTCTCTGTGAAGCGATCGCGGGTGGCCAGCGAACATCGTGGGTGCCGGCCACGCGCATCAGCTTCCCTGCCTGCTTTAGCTCATAAAGGGACCGACATACAGCTACGGCAATTTGCCGGAACGAGCCGACCTGCCGCAGTATAATGACGGCAGCTGGCCGGCAAGCGGTTAATTGGCATAAAAACAAAGCATACCTCATAACATGTGATACATGGTTGAACATGAGTATTTTTATCTATATACAAGATGATGACATACAAAAAAGAAAAATTCATATATGTATACATGCACACATCTGAAATTGCATAGTATCCCATGAAAGTAACTAGTATAAAAAGCCAAATGCTTATTGGTTAATGGATAAAAATGGGTTGTAGGATACAGATGAATCACAGTTGAGGTCAAGCTATGTGTTGGGAACATGTTGACATTATAAGGCTCGACGCGTTTCGTGGCCAGTTGCCACTCATCAGGAGAAAGCGCATAGCATGTCTGAAAAAAACATATATAGCAATATATATATATATATATATATATATATATATATATATATATATATATGTATGTACCTGTAATAAATAATACTGTATATCTATATAATAAGTTGACCTGGTGCAAATTTGTAGAAACATAATGCAGTGGGCAAGTCATACTACATGAGCAATTAAGTACCAAGAAATTTTATAACTCATTGTGGATTATTATTATACAGGATTTATATAGCGCCAACCATTTGCTCAGTGCTTTACAGAATGAAGGCAGACATTACAGTTACAATACAATTGGTACAAGAGGAATCAGAGGGCCCTGCTCGTTAGAGCTTATTTGTATTAATTAGCATTGTCCTGTACAAGAGTTGTATAGTCTCATGAAGATAGTGCACAATTATAATTTTCATAATTTAAAAGTGTATTAATAGCAATAATTTATATTTTTAATGGAGAAAGATTAAAACTCTTGACAGATGTTACTGCCATTGGAGGCTCTGTTTGAGAGATTAATGCCCCATACACACGGTCGGATTTTCCGACGGAAAATGTGTGATAGGACCTTGTTGTCGGAAATTCCGACCGTGTGCAGGCTCCATCACACATTTTCCATCGGATTTTCCGACACACAAAGTTTGAGAGCAGGATATAAAATTTTCCGACAACAAAATCCGTTGTCGGAATTTCCGATCGTGTGTACAAAATCCGACGGACAAAGTGCCACGCATGCTCAGAATAAATAAAGAGATTTATAGTCACGACGTACGTGTTTTACGTCACCGCGTTCAGAATGATCGGATTTTCCGACAACTTTGTGTGACCGTGTGTATGCAAGACAAGTTTGAGCCAACATCCGTCGGAAAAAATCCCTAGGATTTTGTTGTCGGAATGTCCGATCAATGTCCGACCGTGTGTACGGGGCATTACAGTGTATACACACAAAAGTATATATCAATATTTTTTTTTGTAGGACAATGCTGGAATCTCAGTCAGTTTTATATTGTTTTTTGTTTTCCTGTTACGGATTGTCCCTCACTTCCTCTCTGGTAAAACATAGTTCCCATAACAGAAAGTGAGGGGAAATTTCTCAAATGGAACTCCAAATACCAGTAAAACCAGACAGGGGTTCCAACTTTGCCCCATATACTTTAGAGTGAATTTAAATAAATTCTAATCAAATATGCATTTTTGGTAAAGCTTTAATTTTTTTTTTTTTTTTATAAAATACCAAACATGTCATATATACTTGGTCTGTGCAATAATTTTGCACACATTAGCCCAATTCCCCTTTTCTGGGGTAACCCCACCAGTGCCCTTGCCCTCCCCCGCCAAGCACCCCCATAGAAAGCCGCTTTCTATGGGGGTGCTTGGCGGTTTTTAACCTTTAGACTTTAGTACCACTTTCATCTTTTTTTGCTGTTGTGACCTGACTTTCTGTTAAGGGATGGCTATGTTCGTTCTCCGTGGTCTCACTGTATTTAGGAACATAGCTACACTCTCTTGCTTGCTCCCAAGATGGACCAGGGACCATGGCAGGGATATGCGATTAGCGGACCTCCAGCTGTTGCAGAACTACAAATCCCATGAGGCATAGCAAGACTCCGACAGCCACAAGCATGACACCCAGAGGCAGAGGCATGATGGGATTTGTCATTTTGCAACAGCTGGAGTCCAGGGATATGCTAATTGCATATCCCTGAACTATGAGATTTGCAGTCTGCATGGAGCAAGGCACATGATCACAAATAAAGTGTGCTGCTTCTTCCAAACAAAAGGAAGTATGGGGGAAAAGGTGAGTTTCAGGAGCTCACGGAGGATGTTAAAAGGAGGCAGAAAAACACAGTAGGAAAAAAATATAACTACAGGGCCATTAAATTGTGAATGTATAGTCATTATTTATGGCGAGAAAGAATAGTGTCTAGTTTTACTTTAAGGGGTTATGTTGATAGTCTTATGCCCTCTGCCCATTGTTTTAATGCCTGCTTTTAGTTACTGTTTATGGAATAGGGTCCTTAAAAGTACTGTAATCCCTAACAAAAAAAAAACTTTATTTGGTCTGTTAAATATACCATTAAATGAGTTTTATCATAGCTGTTTGAGAAGTTTAAAAAAAAAAAATGGCTGATCTTGCCAGAAATCTTGTCAGTTGGTAATTTCCTGTGTTCTCTGAACATGCTACATTTTTATCACTTACTTAGCTCATAATTATCTCTGAAAAATGCAGAACTCCACCCCTCTATGTTTTTAAGAAGAGTAGAGGGAGGGGGAGGTTGTAATGCTTTGTTTCTGTTGTCCTGATGCGTTAGGGCAGTCATGGTGAACCTTGGCACCCCAGATTTTTTGGAACTACATTTCCCATGATGCTCAACTACACTGCAGAGTTAATGAGTATCATGGGAAATGTAGTTCCAAAACATCTGGGGTGCCAAGATTCGCCATCACTGCGTTAGGGTAAATGAGCCTTGTCACCCTAGGACAGGATGTGTGATCCTGTCCTAGAGTCCCCAGGTAAAAAAAAATTTAAAAAATGCAGCCACCACATTTAGGGACAAGTAAGCTGCTATTACTTGAAATATTTAAAGGATAAGTTCACCTTTGGGAACATGTTACATGTTCCACCTGTTTTTTTAGGGTGGAGCATGTAACATGTTCCCACTGCTGCAACCTCTCCCCGACCCACCGCCTCTAGTGACAGTGAGCTGGGGAACACAATAAAAAAAAAAACCTCAGCTGTGCAGGGTTCTGTGAATGGGAGAACTACAAGAACTGACAGCCTTTGTGGCTGTCGGCTTGTAGTTCTCAATGAACTACCAGGGCACTGTTGAACACTGTAGGTAGTTCATTGTTTCTTCCTGTTGTTGTCAGGGCTGGTGCTACCACTAGGCGAAGGAAGCAGTCGCCTAGGGCGCACTGTCACCTAGGGCGCAGCCATGGCTGCTAATTTCCCTACTCTCCACTTGGGCCAGCATCAGCATAATCCTGGTTTCCCGCAGTCCCACCGCAAGTCCCGAAACAGGGTGCAAGAATGCAGGCTTGAGCACAGATGCCGATGACAGAACTCTTGGCTGCCGTTCCCCCAAGCCACTTCCTGTCATCGCGGATCTCCAATCACTGTTAAATGATGACAAAATAATCAACCACCCCGTGTGTCATTTTCTAAGCCACACCTCTTCAATTGTGACTAGTCACCTGCTTCAGGAACTTGCTATTGCCATTCACCAGGTCCACCTTCCTTAGCCTCCTGCAGCTCTTCATCCACTTCACACCATGGCACACAGTATGTAATCTCTAGAAATTCACTCCATGTGCATTTTCTCTCAGGATCTCGCCCCACTGTTTACAGGAAGGAGGGGCGGGGTAAAAGGTTATGGGGGGCATTGTGTGCAGGAAGTGGGTGTAGGGGTAATAGGAGGCAGTGTGTACAGGAAGGGTGGCCATGTGTGCAGGAAGGGGAGTGCAGGGTTAAAGGGCACCATGTGTGCAGGAAGAGTGGCAGTGTGTACAGGAAGAGGGTATAGTGTTAAAATGGGGCAGTGTGTACAGAAAGGGGGTGTAGTGTTAAAGGAGGGCAGTGTGTACAGGAAGGGGGTGTAGTGTTAAAGGAGGACAGTGTGTACAGGAAGGGGTGTAGTGTTAAAGGGGGCAGTGTGTACAGGAAGGGGGTAAAGTGTTAAAGGAGGGCAGTGTGTACAGGAAGGGGGTGTAGTGTTGAAGGGGGGCAGTGTGTACAGGAAGGGGGTATAGTGTTGAAGGGGGGCAGTGTGTACAGGAAGGGGGTGTAGTGTTAAAATGGGGCAGTGTGTACAGGAAGGGGTGTAGTGTTAAAGGGGGGCAGTGTGTACAGGAAGGGGTGCAGTGTTAATGGGGGGCAGTGTGTACAGGAAGGGGGTGTAGTGTTAAAATGGGGCAGTGTGTACAGGAAGGGGTGTAGTGTTAAAGGGGGGCAGTGTGTACAGGAAGGGGTGCAGTGTTAATGGGGGGCAGTGTGTACAGGAAGGGGGTGTAGTGTTAAAGGGGGCAGTGTGTACAGGAAGGGGTGTAGTGTTAAAGGGGGGCAGTCAGTAGACGAAGGGGGTGTAGTGTTAAAGGGGGCAGTGTGTATAGGAAGGGGTGTAGTGTTAAAGTGGGGCAGTGTGTACAGGAAGGGGTGTAGTGTTAAAGGGGGGCAGTGTGTACAGGAAGGGTGTATTGTTAAAGGGGGGCAGTGTGTACAGGAAGGGGGTGTAGTGTTAAAGTGGGGCAGTGTGTACAGGAAGGGGTGTAGTGTTAAAGGGGGGCAGTGTGTACAGGAAGGTGTGTAGTGTTAAAGGGGGGCAGTGTGTACAGGAAGGGGTGTAGTGTTAAAGGGGGGCATGTGTGTACAGGAAGGGGTGTAGTGTTAAAGGGGGCAGTGTGTACAGGAAGGGGGTGTAGTGTTAAAGGGGGCAGTGTGTACAGGAAGGGGGTGTAGTGTTAAAGGGAGGCAGTGTGTACAGGAAGGGGGCTGTAGAGTTAAAGGGGGGCAGTGTGTGTAGGAGGGGGGCAGTGTGTACAGTTTTATGCAAAGCATTACACCACTTTCTAGGAAAACTGGGTATTTTCTATTCTCATTCCATAACAAAACCAATAAATAAGGGGATTAATCCTCATTTTAGGATAGTTGATAATCCAAAATCCATTCAAATGATTCTCCTTTGGCCAACTGTGCATCCAGAACCACTGGTTTATAGCACAAATACAGCCAGTTGTGAAATTTACCAAGGTGTAGTCAGAGGCGCTACTGTAGCATTACAGCATCACGCAGGTCCACCAGCTGCTTAGTTAAAAATGTCCTTAAAGGGTATCTCCACTTTCATGGGAAAAAAAATTAGCAAATAAAAAAAATAAAATAATATGAGGTATACAATTGCAACACAAGTCATGTTGTAATTGAATGTTATTAAAAAATACCTTTCCTTTTCAATCTGCAGCTCTGTAATTTTCTGTAAAATGCAACATGGCTACCTGGAGGAGTTCTGTACACAGAATGTGTACAGAACGCCCCCCAGATATGTTATTTCCTGCTTCTGTGATTGGCTGACTGATTTTCCCAGAAGTCTGCACAAAGATATAAATCAGATTTTGAGCATCCCCTGCAACAAAAATTAAATTTTTTGTGAGATACGCTCCAAGAGAAATCATATCTAAGGCTGGCCATACATTATACAATTTTCTTGTACAACTTTCCTTTAGATTTACCAAAACCATATAATATGAGGTCAAACCTAAACACGTTCAATTTGTAAGCAATCAGGCCGTCTCTTTCACTACATAGTTGAAGGTAAATCTAAAGAAAATTGAATAAGAAATTTGTATGGCGTATGGCCAGCTTAAAAGGGACACAGACCTTGCAGCTTGTCTCATTATTGCCCTGCAGGTGCAGCAGCTGATTGATAATTATAAAACCACATGGACACAGACAAACAGCTATTCCTTCAGAATAACAAAGGTAGGAATAGGCGACAAAGTTTCTTAAAATCCTTGCAAAGTACACAGATTACCCAGAGGGGAATGTTTTTTTTCTCAACAAAAGTGGAGTTACTCTTTAAGTTTACCACTATTGCCAAACAAGTATTCTATTGGAACAGCTTGTATTACCAAATGCTTAGCCAATCTGTGGTTGCACAAGGGCATGGCAGAAACATCTGTATATAAATATTCTAAAAGCTGATGAGGACTGTACTGCCATTTATGCTGGATGACTACTTGCACATTAGCACATCTGAAGAACTCTGCAGAAGAACAAAAAGAATGCATCAACAAGCAGCATCTTTTGGGAGTACCGTCTCAAGGGCTTATTCCAAATAACCAACTCAAACTTAAGGAGAAACACTTTATTTTCTGTGCCTGACAGATCTATGTCTTCCAAAGTATGTGCGTGGGCTAACGTAGAGATTTTGCATGTCGTACTTTACTGAAGAAAGGTATTACCGTTATAGCGGAAGAGGAGAAAAATAAATTACATTCAGATTACAGGTAGTCACAGTCCTTCATACTGGATTCTCTTTGGACATCAAAGGCTGAGTTTACAACTTTTCTTCCATATGCTGCATATCTTCTCCCAGATGGCAGAAAAATCCTTATTTATGCTATTCTATCTATTGACAGTCTAACTGACAAGTTCCCCCTCCCCATAATTCATCTGCTGTTATTAGGAATAAGAAAATGTACTGGATATACACCATACGCTTGGAAGAAAACATGCAATATATAACAGACAGAAACTATAGTGAAGCCAGATACTGGAAATCCACTAGAAATGCTGGCCGGTACTCTCTATTTTGTCCTGGGTGGAGACTTTGATTCAATTTCATTTTGTATATCTTAACGACTTAAGGACCGGGCCTCTTTCTGAGATTTGTTATTGTTAAAAACAATTTTTTTTGCTAGAAAGTTACTTAGATCCCCCAAACATTATACTTTTTTTTTCTAACACCCTAGAGAATAAAATGGCGGTCGTTGCAATACTTCCTGTCACACCGTATTTGCGCAGCGGTCTTACAAGCGCACTTTTTTTTGAAAAAAAAAAACACTTTTTTGAATTAAAAAATAAGACAACAGTAAGGTTAGCCCAATTTTTTTTTTTTAATGTTGTGAAAAAAAATGTTACGCCGAGTAAATTGATACCCAACATGTCACGCTTCAAAATTGCCCCCGTTGGTGGAATTAAAAAAGATTAAAAATCTCCATAGGCGACGTTTAAAAAAATTCTACAGGTTGCATGTTTTAAGTTACAGAGGAGGTCTAGGGCTAGAATTATTGCTCTCGCTCTACCGATCGCGGCAATATCTCTCACATGTGTGGTTTGAACACCGTTTTCATATGCAGGCACTAGTCACATATGCGTTCGCTTCTGCAGGTGAACTCGTTGGGTCGGGGGGCGTTTAAAAAAATTATTTTTTTTCTTATTTATTTTACCTTTTTTTTTTTTTTTTTTTTACATTTTTACACTGGTTTTTTTTTTTTTTTAAATGTGTCACTTTTACTCCTATTACAAAGAATGTAATCATCCCTTGTAATAGAAAAAAAGCATGACAGGACCTCTTAAATATGAGATCTGGAGTGAAAAAGACCTCAGATCTCATATTTACATTAAAATGCAATTAAAAAAAAAAAAAATTGTCATTTAAAAAAATGAAAAATGGCCCTTTAAGAGCTATGGGCGGAAGTGACATTTTTAAGTCGCTTTCCCGCCCTGCGGTGATATGGAGACGGGTGGGGGCCATCTTCCTCTCACTCGCCTCCATACCCAGGCAGTGGACAGACGCGAACACCTCCACTGCTGCCCACAGCTCCGGTAAGCGGAGGAGGGCACCGGATCACGGCGGGGGGGGGCCTCTCCCGGCGCCGATAAAAGTGACCTTGCGGCGAATCCGCTGCAGAGACCACTTTTATCTTAAACCGGACCACCCGCTGAAGAAGAGGATACCGGGGTTATGGCAACTAGCTGCTGCCATAACAACGATACCCTCCTTCAAAGTACCGACGTATAACGACAGTGGGCGGTCCGGAAGTGATTCAGCCAGCTTTAGACAGTTTGATTCGAACCACGTATGGGCAGACTTAATGTCAACAATTTGGTCGATTGATCAACTTGTATACAACCAGCCTGCTGGATTTTACATGCGATATAGCCGCTAGCAATAATCACTGTTCTCCCGGTGGAGAGGGATTCTCCCGAACACAATAGCTTCACAGGAGGGATTCCCCCATCAACACTGACTGTGTTGACTGTGTTGATGAGGGAAACCAAGTGATTTTATTTCCTGCAACCTGTGTCTATGGGCAGTCTTAGCCATTTATTGCAAAAGAAATAGAAAACATAAAGCACAGTTTTTGTCTGCTCTCCAGTTTCCTGCCCCTCCGACTGTAAGCATGTCCTGCTGCTTTTTTTACTCCCTAATTTTGCATACATACCTTTTTCATGGTTTTTCGTTCCAGTCACATAATGTCATGGGTCCTCATTGTCCTCTAGCAGAGGGTGAATCCTGAATGCTGAAGGGAATGGCAGCACATAATGATGTGGCACCATTTTCTACAGCCTTCTCTTGAGCCCAGGGTGTCTTGCTTACGTACCCTCAGGAGTCCTGTTTTTGATGACCTGGGCTCACAGGAAGTGGGTTAAATGGAGTGGGATGGCATTCCATCAGGAAGAGAACTAGTGATAACATGCAGACCGGTAAATCAACATAGCTGCTTTTTTATGCAATGGATTTTTTTTTTAATGATACACTGATGTTGGGTTTTTATGTGGGCTGCGTTTCTACAAAAGCACTCTTCAGTCTTACAGTAAAATTGTCATGAGGGAAATATCAAGGCTGTCATTTCTGATTTCACCTTCTGAAAAAAATAAACGAGTTTCTTGTCATGTTGGATTAGTATAAGTATTAAGCCTCGTACACACGGTACGATTGTTGGCCAACCGAGCGTCTGATTTTTGTCAAAAGGGCGTGTGCCAGGATCTTGTCTTGCATACTAACACTACACAATTGTCGTACCACAAGCACGAACGTAGTGACGTACTACGAGGAATTTCAGCTCTTCAGCGCCACCCTTTGGGCACCTTCTGCTAATTTCGTGTTTGGTGAGCATTGATTCCGAGCATGTTTGTACTTTCAACTTTTGTGTGACGGATTTGTGTACTGACCATACGAAAATCTGACATCAAACCGCTGTGGAAAATTTACTAGCCTGTCATCCAACATTTGTTGGCAGAAAATTGGACAACAATTGTCAAAAGGAACGTACTGACGGTATGATTTTAGGACAACAGTCTGTCAACAGACAATCTCCTGCCAACAATCGTATCGTGTGTACGGGGCTTAAGAATTAGTAAAAGGTCTGACTTTCATTTGCTGCATGCTTCTCTGGGATCTCTGAATCAAAGGTATTAAAACATGACAGCCGAGCAACTAGCCCTGCCAGAAAGTCAGCAGCCTTTGTATCTCTCTCATGACAGGTGTACTTTAGACTAGGCATGAAACACTAGATATCATTCATACATTTACAGGTACTTATATAGCGCTGACAATTTACCCAGCACTTTACACACATATATATTGTACAGATTTAAGGTCCCTAACTTAGGCCAGCCATAGATGGTGCAAATTTCTTTCCTGTAACCTGAAATTCACACGATTTCCCCATCAACAGAAACAGTGTTGACAGCGGAATTCCTCCTGCCGAGCCATTGTTTTCTCCCGTTCGGGAGGGCTTCTCCCGCCTTGGTCCCCACGCCGGGAGAAGAGAAGAGAATTGCTCAGCAGGAGGAATCCCCCTGTCTACACTGTCAGAAGACAGTGATTATTGCTAGCAGCTATAGCAAGCAAATCCAGCGGGCTGGTTGTACACAAGTTGATCAATCGACTTGGTATATTCCGCCTGGCCATTAATGGTTTGAATCATGGGCATAACATAAGGGGTTGCAGGGGTCACAATCGCAACCCCGACCCTAGCTCCAGGGGGCCCCTGCAACCTCCCTGTCATATTATCATATCCTCCATAAAATCCAGCCATAGGGCCCTACAGCCACGCTCCAGTACTGGGCTTCTACTTTGCCTTCCACAGTCCACACCCCTCTGTTCTCATTGGCTGGGAAGAAGCTGTGACCCATTTCCTGAATGGAGGAGCACGAGGTGAGAACAGCCCAGGATGGGGAAGTGTCTGTGCTGTGTGCTGGCAACATGGAATGGTAACCAAGCTCAGCGAGGCAAGAGGAGGAGAGTGCCATCCTGTAGCCACGATGGGACCAATGTCACTGGTGAGGTATGGCACTGCTCAGTGTCTCTTAGTCACCAGCTGGAATCTCTGTACCCCCCACCCGGGGATGTCTACTAACCCCACTTCCCTTACAACTGGGGAAAAGACACACACCACCGGGAGGTGACCTTCCCCCAACACCTGACAACACTGACAGAGAAACCTTCAGAAATTGCTAAAACAAATCCCTTAACACCTCCTCAGGGAGCCCCTGAAGGGCTGCAGGCTCCAGATTTTGTGTCACATGGCTTTGCCCTCCCAGATCTAAGTTGCTCCCTGACCACCCCCTCTACCCTGCATGCTGTGCCCGCCTGCTGAGCTCCTTTCCCATTACAGCACTCTATACTGTTCCTCCTCCGCCGGGCTGAAATCACATTCCTTTACAACACAGCCAGTTAGCCATGATCTGCCCAGGGTGTATCTGCCTACTGCAACTACACTGCTGTTCCGACCAGAGAATTTCACAGGTCAGAAGGGAAACATAAAAGCCAGATACACCCTGTGAAGACTGACAGACTGTGTGTAAAGGAATGTGATTTCAGCCCTGTGTAGTGTGTGTGGGGGAGCTGCATACAGTGCTGGGATGGGAAAGGAGCTCTGCCAAGTGACCTGCCATGGGTCCCTGTCCTCTGATTCTCCAGCGGTAATCCCTGTTCTGATTCTCCATTGGTAATCCCTGTCCTCTGATTCTCCCGTGGTAATCCCTGTTCTCTAATGTAAAGAGGAACTCTGGGAACTCAAAACTCTTAAGCCACTTTGAGTATCTTGGCTTGCAGTGGATGTATCTGAACGCACGTTGGAAGTAGTGGGGGGGCCAGGTCAACTTTTGCATCAGGGCCCACAAGCTTCAAGCTTACATTCACACATACACATACTAGGGCTAATGTAGACAAGAGCTAATTAATTTACCAGCATGTCTTTGTAGTGTGGTAAGAAACCCATGCAGGCACAGAGAGAACATACAAACTCCAGGCAGGTAGTGTTGGGATTTGAACTGATAACACTAGTGCTGCCAAGCAAAAGTGCTAACCACTTAGCCACTGTGCTGACAAGAGATGGGCTTGGGCGTTTTCAAAATCCCACGTGCACTGCCCAATCCTGCTAAGACACGGCTAATCACAAGCAGTGAGACATTTCCCGGTTTGCAGCTGCACAGATCGGGAAATGCCTCACTGCCTGTGAGTAGCCGTGTGCAGTGTCAGCGTCCTGGTGGGATCGGACACGTGGGATTTCAAACGCGCCCGAGCCCATCTCTAGTGCTGGTTATAAAAGCACATTTCAATTTCCATTTTTTTATCAGTGGTTATCATCACAGACATGCACACCCATATTCAATGTCTATCCACTGAGAATACCTAGTGTCCTATATGACACCTATTACCAAATTACAGTATATGTGGTAATCACAAGAAACAATGAACCATAGAAGGATATCCTAGTGCCCTTTGGCATGGCCAATAGATATGGAGCCCATAAATCTTTCCGGGTTCCTTCCCCACCTGGCGCACCCCCTACCCTCAACTCCTTTCTTCTTCTCCTTCCCTTAACCTTCCCATGCCCATTATTTTACAAAAAACCTTTGTTGAAAGGCAGAAAGAAGAGAGAGCTACACCATGTCAGATGTAGAGTATGGTGGTCCCATCCCTGAGCAATAGTACAAAAAAAAATACCCCCTAAATGGGGCTTTAAAAGACCACCAACTCTGAGGTATAAAAAAATAGCTTTTAATTGAATATGATTTAGGATAAAAAGACTTGTAACGTCTACACATTGCATAAATACATCAAACAAAAAACAGAACACTAATACACAGAATGAAATACAAATTGACATATGTACTCTCCGAAGGGTGGTGTATCCTAATACCCAACGCGTTTCCACGCCAGACCGGAGTAGTAGAGGGCTTCAAAAGCAATGCGTTTCCAACATCTATATAGCAGAAACTGTGCTTGTTTGGTAGCGATAAGGCTCCACCAATAGACAGTGAATGTTTATAAAAAGTACTTGGGACAGAGTATTTCTAGAGCATAATTGTAGGCTGCATAGCAGGCGGATGAATATCCAAAAAGTCCCTGGTTCAATGTGTCCTGTGGATATGGGGGTCCTGTGTACAGCGATCCTCCTCGGTGTCAGTGCCTGTATGGTTTATGCCTCAGAGTTGGTGGTCTTTTAAAGTCCAATTTAGGGGGTATTTCTTTTTGTTTTGTTGAAAGGCAGGGAATCAGCTCTCTGGCAGACAGCTTGGGAGTCTTAGACCCCTTTCACACTGGGGCGCTTTTTAGGCATTTTAGCGCTAAAAATATCACCTTTAAAGCGCCTCTCAAGCCACCCCAGTGTGAAAGCCGGGTGGGCTAAACAGAGAAGGCTACACAAGTATTGAAATTGGGCTGGTTCCTGCTGAACCAGCTGAATTTCAATACGCATTTAGCCAGCTTTACCAATTATTTGCACTCATCTAGGTACAGGGCTGTTCAATGTTCACTTGATGCCTATAGTTACTTTTAGACTGACTGTAGCTATTTGTAGGAAAATCTTTCATGATAGAAATATTTGGGCCACCTACTCTGACCTCCCTTTATGAAAATGGTAGCTGCCTGGCTATTATGCTCAATACTTTTTGAAGTCAAGTATGCAGATCAGTCATTTCAAACTTCACTTGCTGTATGATTGTCCCTTGTCAAAGACAGCCAAGCAGCTAGCATTTTTAGACAAATTCAGAAATAGCAGCACAAATTTTCATCTTAATAAACACTTCTTAGGCTAGATTCTCATCCATGCATTTTAAGGCACATGTGTTTAATAACAATGGAATGCATGACACTGCATGTCAGCATACTTTCTACAGCAGCAACAATGCGGGTCAATGTGTGTGTTTTTTTACAAGCATCGACATGCAATGTAATGCATGTTACAACACATGGTTTTATTTGCTTTTATTACTTTCACTTAAAAATGCCATAAGAGGAAGAGGTGTGTGATGATGAATGTACCATGCCAAACATGAAGACATCAGCATATCACACAACTGCCAAAGTTGGTGGGTGGACGCTTCCTCCCTTGGAAGTTGTGTTCATGTTTCTTCCAAATGCGTTACATCACCCCGAGTCTACAAATGTGCTGATATAGCTAGAATCAGCAATTATTGGGCCAAACAACATATTTCCAGTCATGGAGCTGCTGTTCCTGTGTTAGTCTTGTCCCGATGTTCCTTAGCCCACTATGGATACGTCTGGTGGTTAACCATGGCCAGAAGAAATACTCTCATTTTGTATTATACTTCAGTTAAATTTGCACTGTCCTGTCTGATCCTGGTAGAGTATTGTGGTGGTCAGTGTTGTGTTGTGGACTGGCAAAGCTTTGTTGCCGATCACACCTGATGTCTCCTACATTCATCCAGCAAGAATGGCCTTCCACAGTTTGGTTAGTTTTGTACAATTTTCATGTTCTGCTCAATCGATTCACTTCAAAAGGCTTGCTACCTTAGAAAAGCCTAGCAATTATACAGTTCTAGTGATGCTTTTTACCACCCTGCCCCAATTCCAAGGTTAAAATTATGTTTGTTGCAGAGTCATGTTTTTGTTTTTTGCACCAGTTTCAGAAAGCCAACAACAGAGACTGGTTTAGCCAACAACTTAGTGGTCTCCAAACTGTGGCCCATGGGCTGAATGTGGCCCTTTGCTTGCCTTTATTTGGCCCTTGGGGTACTGTTCCTCCCAATGATATAAAGCACTCTTCCTTGCACTGAGATAAGGACCATTTCTTCCACTGACAACAGTGGGGCACTCAGCCTACTGACACTAAAGATGGAGAATAATTCTTCACCCTGATATAAACAACTAGGACTTAATTCTCCCACTAATGCCAATAATGGGCCTCCATTTCTTCTGATCACAAGCACTATTTTATTTTTTTACTCCCACTGACCACCAAGTCTGAAACACTATCTACTCCCACTCACGCTCTGTATTTTCTACTCCCACTGGCCACAGTCTGGCCCTCTTAAAGTATAAAGGAAGACAAAACTGGCCCTTTGTTTATAAAGTTTGGAGACCCCTGTAAAAGGGGGGCACAATTATTGTGGACACACCTTCATGGGTTTGCCCCTGCCTTTCCACGGGTGTTTAAACTGTTTAGAATGGATTTAAAGTGGTTGTAAACCCTTTACAACCACTTTATACTACAGGCAAGCCTATAATTGTAGCACGGTTTAGGAGATATCCCTGTATTTGCATGTGCTGACATCATCGGCACCTGCGCACTTAAGCAATCTGAAGCAACGGCACGTACGTGCCGTTGCTTCAGTTGTACTGTGCCATTACTGGCGGCTCCTGTGTGCATGCACGGGAGTGACGTCATCGCGGCTCCAGCTAATCACAGTGCCGAAGCTGCTATACCCGGAAGTAACCCCCGGAGAGATTTCAGCTGCCAGAGTGGTGAATGAGGACCGCTGTGGGGGCTTTGATCTCAGGTAAGTCATTCATAATGAGTGTGGTGTTTCGTTATTTGCTTATTGTGTTTTTGAAATGGGGGGAAAAAGGGTGCAGAGTGCAATCCCAACCACAGAGGGAATAATAAATGGTAAACATTACATATTATTCTGTTAAAAGGAGTCAGTACAACTTTCTGCTATTCAAATGCTGTGGTCCACTGCACTGACCCCACAAAGATTGGAATTAATTCCAATTGGAAATAATACAAAATAAAATGTAAAGCTAATACATGAAGTAAACTAAAAGAAAAATATCTGGCAAAACTTGTTAATCAAATATTGCAACCTGCTGGGACACCAGGGCACTAAGCCATATCTTAAATGCTTTATCCTGTTTAAGATAGTCAAATAGATCTGTCTTTAAAGAGCAACTGCAGTCTGCTCACATAATTTGTAATAAAAACATTGTTGCCATTCTAAAGCTTCCCTCCAACCACTTTGCATATTATTTTATATATACAGTAATACCTTGGATTACGAGCATAATTTGTTCCAGGAGAAGGCTTGTAATCCAAAGCAGTCGTATATCAAAGCGAGGTCCCCATAGGAAATAATGGAAACTCAGATAATCCGTTCCACAGTGACTGCTTGTTTATGCAGTACCGCATGTGGCTAGAGGTGTGGGGGCGCCGGAGACACTCGGAAACATTCGGAAGCGCTTGGGGACCACACAGAGACGCTCGGGAAAGGAGTGTTTCTGAGTGTTTCCGAGCATCTCAGAGTGTCTTTGAGCAACACCAGCGCCCCCGCACCTCTGGCCAAATGTGGTACTGCACACCCCAGAGGCTTGAATCCTGCTCATCTTGTGATACAACACTCGCAAAGCGAGTCAGGATTTTTTTTGTTAAAACAGCTTGTATTGCGAAACGCTCTTAAACCGCATTACTCGCAATCTAAGGTTCCACTGTACTATGATTCTGTACTTGCCAAATATGCTGCAGAACTCTCCGTCTACTAAGTTTGGCTGCAGCCATTTTAACTGTGGGCAGCTGAAGCTCCTGCCTGTTCACTTCCTGAATTTACACACACACATACAGAGGCACACCTCCAGCTCTACAGCCTTGCATCTCTCATTGGCCCTCTTATGGCTCATCCCCCCTCCCTTCCTAGCAAACTCTCACGAGAGTGAGAGAGTGAGCTCTGAATGATGTCATAAGCCTAGGCTTTTTACTAGACAAGAAAGAAAAAGTGGGCTGTGTAAGGTATTTTCTGGCAGAAAAAAAAATAGTTTTACTCTCCAAAATCAAAACAACAAGGGCAGAAAATTTAATAGATGGAAAGTTGAAAAAATGACTGAAGGTCTGCTTTAACAATCCACTGCTTTGCCTAAAATTTGTACAGATAAAATGAATTCATTGCCAGGCTGCCAGGTAGACACTGAAACAGCTAATGTTACATGAGCCAATTAATTTCATGCCAGCTGCACGGTATGATACTAATTGATCTATGGATAGCCTTGAAAATAATGTCCATTTACATGAACAATTAGTGTGACTAGAGAATGGTTCAATAACACTGATAACCCTTTATACTCCACAACTAGCCCCTACACCACTGAGCCAAACCCAAATAATATTTGTATTTTGTAATACACAGGTTTCTTATTAAAGTGGACCACTTGGCAGGAGTATGAAAACCCTAGAGAGAGCAACCCCCACCCATTACTGCTGTCAATTCTACGGAAACAAACCAAAGAACATCAGGAAGTATGTGGCCATCCACGTAAGACGTTAAATCATTTTACACCGTGAGAGGAAATCATCGGACACTTGTGGGTTACATTATAACTTCTTTTCAAAACCACAAACCAATGATGTTCCTCATTTTCAACCATTCCTGAAGGAGTCAAAATATGTCCTCTACCTCTCACATCCCCATTCCAAAGATGATACAGACAAGCACCACCATCAACCATATGTAACCTTCCTTACAACCAGACATTTTTAAAGCAGTAATTAATTAATAAATTTACATTTCTATAGTTCTTTTCTCCCTGGGGACTTAAAGAGTTTTATCTACCACTGGAGCAGACGATGAAGTAGCTATATTGGGTGTTCTCAGTAGAATATCATACTAGGGTCAATTTTAGACAGGAGTCAATCATCCTACCGGCAAGTCTTTGGAGTGTGGAAACCGGAAAACCAGGAGGAAATCCACACAAACTTAAGCCGGTTATAAACCCTTCGAATATCGGCCGGTTCAGCAGGAGCTGGCCAAGATTCGAACCATGTATGGGCAGACTGAATGTACTCAAGTTGGGTACAACCAGCCTGTCAGATTTTTTTTTTCTTCAATATGATTTTATTAACGCCCAACGTGGGCGAAGGCACTGAAATACAGACATAGCACATCTTCATGAAAAACAACATTCTGGAGAGATGGAGAAGAAACAAGGTCACAAGGTCATGTACATTAATTTTACATTTATGTTATGGATGTTGAACATTTTCTAAATTGGTGTAAAACTCTACATTATATGTACAATTATCCTCTTAATGGAATAGGTGGGGCAAGGAAAGCCTGTCGGATTTTACATGTGATCATTGCTAGCGCCTGTAATAGCCGCTAGCAATAATCACTGTGTTCTCCTGGCATAGGATTTTTCCTATAATATGTAGAGTTTACAGTAAATGGCAGTGACCTTGCATGGAGTTTGCATGTTCTGCCTAAAGCTGGCCATGGACAGAAGCCATTTCCCCCGCTCCCTTGCCAGGAGAACACAATGGAGGGATTCCCCCATCGACATGGACTGTGTTGGTGGGGGAATTGATCAGTTTTATTTCCTGCAACACATGGTTGCAGGAAATAAAAATCGCTCTGTCCATGGCCAGCTTTAGGCAGAACATGCAAACTCCATGCAAGGTCACCTCTATTTACTGTAAACTCTACTTATTATAGGAAAAAGTAATAATACATAATCTGTATCATTTCCTTTCTGTTATCAACAGCTTTTAAGGTTTAACTCCAAGCTACAGGTACAAAACTACCCACAGACATGATAAGGTCAAACAACTGCACAATATTCTGCGCATCTGGGACATAAGCTTAAATGCTTGTTTAGCCAAGTCTACATATCTGGGCACTAAGCAGAGATATTCCTGGTACAAGCCAGGACAATCTAAATTGGAAGAATGTGATCCCAAGGCCTTGCACACACAATGAGAATATTGGCGTTATTGGTATTTATTGGCGCATAAATTCTCACTGTACGTAATCTGTCGGCGCTCGTCCTGCCCCCCTCCCTGTCCCCTCTAGGCTGCAGATGGGCATCAATCAGGCTGCACTGAGGCAATGGGGAGGCTGCTGCATTAATAGCAATGGTGAGGCTGCTGCATTGATGGCAATGGTGAGGCTGCTGCATTGATGGAAATGGTGAGGCTGCATAGATGTGGACGTATGAGGCTGCATTAATGGCACTTGTGAGGCTGCAGATGGGTATTGATCAGACTGCATTGATGGCAAGGGAGAGGCTGCAGATAGGCACTGACCCTTATTTTGCTTCAAAGTTCCTTATTTAAAATTTAAGTTTTTTTCCTGAAACTTCCCTCTTAAAAAAAAGTGTGTGTTATACGCCGATAAATACGGTAATCATCTGTTTTATTTTTTTTGCATGCTAGTCTCGAATAGAAAACAAATAGGTCACTAAAGTTACGAAAATTCTCGTAAGCCAGAATGCAATTTTGGAAGTGATGTAGTGCATTGTATGGTTTCATAATGTATTCTTTTGTTTCTGAGCATGCGCGGTCTTGGTCACTTAATTTTTTATTTATTTATTTTTTTTTTACAAATACTATGCTAATTAAATGAAATGTTATTTTCTGAGAAACATTTTTGTGCTTGTCCCTTCAGATATTTTCGCATGAACTGATGTGATCGACTCTCAAAAGCGCTTTATTAGATCTTATAATCTAATAAATAGATTATCGGACGTTCACTCGGAATGCATTTTGCTCTTGTTGTGTGTACTAGCCTTAACCCATAGATCAGTCACACAGTGTTGACTGCAGAGGTTGAGGAATGACTTTGGCTGTACTGTACAGCTGCTATCTTCTGATCCAACTCGAAATTGTTGGAGTTTGACAGAAATTTTTTGTTTATGGGTACTCTATCAGGCAAGGAAATCATGAACGTTATAAACTGATCATGTAAACTTATAAACTATCAACATTATAGGCTCAATTTACAAAGTTTGACAAAAGAATGAGGATCTTTGTTTTCAGCCATACAACTGCAATTTTCAGATCCCATTGGGCTCAGCTGAAAAAAAAAAAAAAAGCTGGCCGCCATACATTGTACAAATTCCAGCAGGTTCCAGCCAAAATTCGCTCAGTGGGAGGCCCTGTCATCCATCTCCCGTTGGACATCCCTCAATTGAAAAATCAAAGGAGCTGGACTAAAAATGATCTGCTTGGGTAATTTTGACCATCAGCTGGGCTGGCTGACAAAAACAATGGCTGTAGCTTTAGATCGGTCCTCCACACTATAAAGGGTGGACGGAGAAATCTTTTTTGTTTTGTTTTTTAGTTCGTATCAGTGGATGGCCTGCTTAAATGTCCATTTTTAAAATAAGATTGTATTTCTTTATGTGTTAGCATTGTAAACTGAGCCTTGTGGCTGTTTCTTAGAAAATATAGAAAATCTTGCTTCTGCCATGGTCTTAGAAAATAATGGCTGCGTCTCGAAATGCCCATTATTCAATACAGCCATGACTGTTGCATGTGCAGCTATTGAGAAGACACATGGGGCTGAATGCAGACACTGCATAACCATGGGCAGTCTGAGCACTGAGGAGAACACTAGGTCTACAGTCTGTAATCATATTCAGGAAAGTCATTTAGAGGGCAGGCGTTGCCAACGAACAGGGTTTCTCTTGAGTACACTTAGCCCGTAGACATAGTGGGTTCCGATGTTTCTGAAGATACCTGTGATTATGACAATTATCTGAGATAAATTAATATTATTTAGTAAATGGAAATGGTGCTAACTGGATGCTATTCAATGACGTGAGCATACCACATTTTTTGGTTATTGGGTAATTCTATAATGTAAATCATTTAACACATCAACAAAAGTCATTGATGACAACCAAGCAGTGAGTGAACAACCAAAAAAGAAACGTACCACTCTTTATTGAAATATTAGTAATGGGGCTGGAAATTTCCCATCTACTCCCCAATGTTCTCCACCCTAAGCCGGGCTTAGAACTTCTGCTCATACATAATTAATTAATTAGCAGTTTAACAAAGAAAAACCTTGTGATGGTCTGATTGTTTTCTAACTTCTGCCCATCTTCTCTGATTACATTTAAATATCTATCAAAGGCTGAAAAACTGGAAACAAGATTTTACACATGGAGCAACTGTACAAAATTAGTATCTACTATTTCTGGGCGTTGTGCCATTCACTGTTTACTTTCATCTTACTCCATAAACTTTTCAGAATGAGGCAAAATATCAAATTCCCATTAAAATGGTCAGTAAACACCCTAGGATGTCAAAGAGCTGAATGTTATTTTCCAGTGCTCACAATGTTAGTGGGAAATGAAAAATCAATGCACTGAAACGTGATTCTAGTGAAACATTACAAATACACCACACTGCCAAGATTGCTGGATTACGGCACAAGTACAGATGTTTCACTTTGACTATCACAGAGCTAGATTTTTATCTTTAACAAACTGAAGCTTTCTATTTAACAAGGTTATGATAGCGGCACTTTCAGAAGTTGTCCAACCACCCACCATCTGTTTCTAAAAAAAAGCACCCTTGCTTGTAGTAGTGCTGTACACTTCTACTACAGATTTATACACATTTTTGCTTTTCAGTAAATGTGTCCTTAATTGTCCTGATCTGGCCATACACTGAACAAAACTTTTGGCTAAATTAACGTTTAATAAACAGACACTTACCTGTCCCACAATCCAGTGGTGCCCTCACCTGTGCCGTTTTCACCCTGTGTCCTCCCACGGCAGCACCCGCATCTTCATTATGGGCACTCGGCTGTAACAGCTTGCGGCTCCACTGCTGGGTGCCCACTGCATATGCGTAAGCGGCGCTGTGCTCTGTGACTGGTCCTGAAGTCTTCTGGGACCTGTTATGTGTCCCAGAAGACTTGGGGAAGGAGAACTCCCGCTTATGATCGCCTAAGGCGACTGGAACGGAAGTGGGAGCGGGTACCTTTCAAAATCGGGGTACACGCTCCCCCTCCTCCCCAAAAGCTCAGTTTCACAAACAGGAGTCAGGTAGGAGGCCTTAAAGTGGAACTTCCCCTTTTGGGTGGAGCTCTGCTTTAATGTAGAATGCAAAACTTTTTTTTTTTCATTTTGGTAAGAGCAAGTAAGGCATTACTGCTGCTAGTAAACGGACATTTCGGAGCAGTTGGGCATTTTTTTCAGCTGCCCCTGAACTCTCCTCTGTTATCTTATGAGTATATGTACACGGAGTTGTTTATAGGACATTCAGAGACATTTGAAACACCAAATGCTTGTGACTGCTTGTAAACTCGTGTAAAAGCTGTAACCTGAGTTTAGGCACATTTTAGTTTATAAGCGTTCTTAAAGAGAAACATGTAAAGGGAGAAACACAATTTTCACCACATGCTGTTATCTGCAAGGGGGGTGGGGGTGAAACAGACAGAGAGAGGGAGAGAGAGAGACAGGCAGAGAGAGAGAGACAGGCACATAGAGAGACAGACATGGAGAGGGAGGCAGGCAGAGAGAAAGAGAGAGGCAGAGAGAGAGACAGACGCAGGGAGAGAGACTGTCAGAGAGAGAGACAGGCACAGACAGAGAGAGAGAGAGACTGGCAGAGAGAGAGACAGGCACAGACAGAGAGAGACTTCAGAGAGAGAGACAGGCACAGACAGAGAGAGAGAGACTGGCAGAGAGAGAGACAGGCACAGAGAGAGAGAGACTGGCAGAGAGAGAGAGACTGGCAAAGAGGGAGAGAGAGAAAGACTGGCAGAGAGAGAGAGATGGACAGAAAGAGGCAGAGAGAGAACTCTCTTCTCTCACAGAATGGCTGAAATGGTTAATAATTTACATATTTTTCCTGCATTGTGGACATTTGGGAGGGTCTCCAGAGGTTATCTTTAAAAAGTCTTCTAACCTCAACTGCTGATAACTGCTCCTAAACTCAGTATGTAAAAGCTGTTAAATGGATGTTTTTCACTGTTGTGTCCAGCATTCAGAAGAGGTTTTCAACTGCCCCATGTATATGAGGCCTCAGGGTTATAACGCCTGTCACATTTTTTTTTTTTTGTCATCTGTGTCTCATTGCAGAGAGTTCCCTTCACTTCCTGTCCCATAGCCAAACAGGAAGTGAGAGGAAATCCCTGCAAATTAAGGGAATTCTTTTGGGGATCCCCAGAGCACTAGAACTAATGTCCACATTGGAAGATTTCCCCTCTATTACTTTTCTGAGGACAACCCAAAATTAGGGATTTTCTTTTACTTTCACTTTTAATGATAATGGTAAATAGGACAAATAGAGTGGGTGAATCCTCTTATGGGGACACAGACAGCAATAAAAACTGACAAGCATTCTAATATCTGTCCACCTCCTCTAGCCTGTCTGAATGCGTTTTCTCCTGGCAGGAGAAAGCTACTTAAAAATCTGCGCTGAGAGCACTCACCAGAACGTTCTGGCGGGGAGGGGAAGTCCCCTCTGTCAGAACATAATAGCACAGCAGGGGTGATAGCTGTACTAACATCTCATTGTTAGTACAGTGCCTCCTCCTGAGCTATCAGTTTTTTTTGTTCAGCCCCACTGGGTTGAATGAAAAAAAAAAAAACCTAGCAGTGTCTAGCAGGCTTTATTTTTATTTATTTATTTCAGGTACTTATATAGCTTACAATCTAAGGTCCCTAACTCACATTCATACATACTAGGGGAAATTTAGACAGGATCCAATTAACCTACCAGCATGTCTTTGGAGTGTGGGAGGAAACCGGAGTACCCGGAGGAAACCCACGCAGGCACAGGGAGAACATGCAAACTCCAGGCAGGTAGTGTCATGGTCGGGATTCGAACCAGCAACCCTTCTTACTGCTAGGCGAGAGTGCTACCCAGTACACCACTGGCTTTAGATGCACTAAGTGCTTTGACAATATTGGCACAGGAAGTACTTTTACTTTTCAGGAGGAATTATAGACAAAGGGTGCATTTTCAGGCTACTAAGTAAGAATGAAGCTTTCCAGAATATCCTATGACATAGAAAATATTCACTTTTTAGGTGCTGGTCCAATTTAGGGATGCCTGTCTGTCAAACCTACAGAACCAATGCCTGAAATGTGTTTTATTCTCACTACATGAACATATGCACTGGTATAAATGCATTGGCAAAGATTGTTTTAAAAAAATTCCAAATGACATCTACATCTATCTAGCTATCTTATATACGTATCAAATAATACATAAAAAAGTATATTAATGTACTATAGTAGAACTGCAGCACTCAGTGTATTCCACCAGATAGCTCTGATGGCTGTTCCAAGACAGAGAGTTCTGCCCACATGTGAATGTTGCTAATAATATTCATGAAAGTCACTTCTATTACACTACACATCATTTCCTCAGCTACCTGCTGTTACATTATTAAATATCTTTTCTGCCCATTTACACTGATCATTCTTGTTCTTTCCTGAGTGTTGTCATTACTCCACCAACATGCTTTACTAAGGTGTCATTAGATTATATGTTCGTGGTAAATACGAGTAAATATCTGTGCTTTGCCGTTCAGGTCTGATCTTAGCACCTGGCCTCTGGGAAATCATGTAAGTAAGTGGAAAGGCATCATTTTAATTTCAGTTTCTTGTTTATTCCATTGAACTAAACAAGGGCAGTATTTTATCACCCTTGATGTCAACAGGAAAATAGATACAGTATTTTCATTAGAGTTGTGGTACTATTGCAGAGGTAGGTAGGAATCAAAGGAACATTGGTTAGTAATCCCTAGCCTTGATTTATCCATATTTTCTAAAAATTGCTAGCTTTGATTTATCCATATTTTCTAAAAATTGCTTACAAACATACAGGAAAAATTTATTATAAGACTCAACAATATCAAAACATTTCCCATAGTGCAACCATTTCAAACACTGCTATCGGAAACAAGGCCATACTGGTCAATCCATTACATACAAAATATAGTGCAGCGCTCAAATAAATGTGTGTAAAAAGACAAAAATGGAAAATAAAGGACCTAGGTCCCCCCAAATATGTGGGCCACGCAAAGTGGCAAAAGATCCAAACAGAACGTGTGATGATCAGAATAATGAGTATATAAACCAATGAAACGGTATCATAAACAAAAATAAATACACATGATATGTAAGGTGGAAAAATTTGTGCCTGAAAATAAAATGATGTCACTCAAAGTTCATAAATGAATCAACATTCAGTGTATAATAGTCCACTATAGGAAATGAGTCCCATAAGTTGAAAGAAGGTCACCCGCGAAAGGACACAAAATTTTTTTCCCTCGTTGTGTGGTGCGCCACAATATGGTAAGATTGGCACGCTTACCCGAAGGTGTGGACTTTACTGGTATGTATTGAGGAATCACCTCAATAATATCCCGCACTGGTGCAGTATACGATGCTCAGTTATGAATGGACAGTCAGCGATCATTGACTCTGTTCATTAAGAAAAGGAAGGAGCCAGTAAATGACATATATACCGGCTCATTCCTCTGCTCTCCATTCTGACAGATCTGGGACAAGGGGGGACCGGAGGAGGACCCGGAGAGCCGGAGAAGCACGTGGAGGACCCGGGGAGCCGGAGGATCACATGGAGGACCCGGGGAGCCGGAGGAGCACATGGAGGACCCGGGGAGCCGGAGGAGGACATGGAGGACCCGGAGAGCCGGAGGAGCACATGAAGGACCCGGGGAGCCGGAGGAGCACATGAAGGACCCGGGGAGCCGGAGGAGCACATGAAGGACCCGGGGAGCCGGAGGAGCACATGAAGGACCCGGGGAGCCGGAGGAGCACATGGAGGACCCGGTGAGCCGGAGGAGCACATGGAGGACCCGGGGAGTAGGAGGAGCACATGGAGGACCCGGGGAATAGGAGGAGCACATGGAGGACCCGGGGAGCCGGAGGAGGGCCTGGGGAGCCGGAGAAGGACACAGGGGACATTTGAAGGGGAGATCGTGTGGCGTAGGTTGGGGGCAATTATGAGCACCAATCTCCCTGTATAGCTTTCAATAAAGCAGCTGACAGCCATAGGAGAGAGAGGAGGAGAAGCAGCTGTCAGTTGTTTTATTGAAAGCTATACAGGGATATAACTGCCCCTACCGGCGCACCGGTATCGGATTAAGCATAAAATACTCGTGCAAATGCTCGGTATCGGCACCAATACCGATACTAGTATTGGTATCGGTGTAACCCTACTAACTACTGATTTCCTTTCCTTTACAGAAACAGACATGCCTTTTAAAGTTTATGTAAAGGGGAAAAACAGTACAGGCATACCCACTTTTAAGTACAAATTTTCAGCAAAGACACACTTTCCCATGTTTTAGCCCTTTACAAAAGCTAAAGGTACATCATATTACCAGTTGATCTGCCAAAAATCCAATATGCTCCAACTGCCTGTTTCATCTGACAATTCAGAATCTTTTCTGCACTGAAATCCCAACCAGCACTGTGAAACCTGCCTGCTTGGCTACAGAACTCTGCCTATCTCCCAGCCCTCTATCTCTCTATACATACATACTGTAATTAACTGACAGGCATGGCAAAACATGCATTGACACAACAAAAATGTAACATGAAGGGTTTTTCCCCAATGTAATGCAGCATGTGTTCTAATGCCCATGCATTATGCTGACTTTGAAAAACACTATGGGGTTGATTTACTAAAGGCAAATCCACTTTGCACTTGGAAGTGCACTTGGAAGTGCAGTCTCTGTAGATCTGAGGGGAAGCTCTGAAATGAGGTGAAGCTTTGCTGATTTTATCATCCAATCATGTGCAAAATAAAATGCGTTTTTTTATTTTTCTTACATGTCCCCTTCGGATCTACAGCGACTTTACTTCCAAGTGCACTTTCAAGTGTACTTGCAGTGCACTTGTAGTGCAAAGTGGATTTGCCTTTAGTAAATAACCCCCAAAGTGTGACGTTTAGTAGGGCATAGCTTTGCTTCCATAGCTTACTAACACTCTTGACCAGGATCTCAAACTGATCACAGAGCTAAATTGAATAGATGATGAGGCAAGTGTGATATCAGTAGGTGATATGTAAGGGGCAACATCGTGTTTAGCACTCTGGTCTTGAAGACTGGGTCCATTAGATACACTATTTACACAAAACAGTGTGGATAGAAGAATCTCTCCTGCTGGCTGTTGAATTTAGAAAGTCACAGTACCAGTGGCTGTCTTAATACCCAAACAGTGGCTGCATCTGACTGGATGCAGGCACTGATCAGCTGACGATTTTCCACTTTGAATTTTCAATCAAAGTCAGTCAAACCGGGTGATGCCAGGAGACACTCACAGCTTCTATTTTGGCTGATTTAACCATGTTTTTCCATCTTGTGCGTTTTGCAGGCATGGACTAATATGAAGAGCATTGTGTAATCTGCTAAAGTTTTACAAAAAAATAAAAAAGAAACAGCCAGTCCCATATTATAAAAAGTACAAATATTGAACCCCATAACATTACAAGTACAAGCACATCTAATGTTTTTTTCCCTCTTTTAATAGCATAGGGAGCGGTTGCAACAAGTGTCAGGTTTTTAGGCCGGCCATACATGGTTTGAATCTTGGCCGGTTCAGCTGGAACCTTTAATGGGCAGGCTGAATGTAGCAAGTTGATCGATCAACTTGGGTACAACCAGCCTGCAGTATTCTCTTGGGATTATCGCAAGCGGCTGCTATAGCAACTAGCGATAATCACTGTTCTTCTACCAGCGGGGGCAGCTTCCCCCACCCCGCCCCCGCTCCTAGCAGGCGGGATTCCCCCATCAACACTGTCTGTGTTGATGGGGGAATCAAGCAAATTTCTTCCCTGCAATCCATGGTTGCAGAAAAGAAATTTTCTCTGTGTATGGCCAGCAGCTAGCGTGCTCCCTAGGGCTGAAACAACGAATCGATTAATCGACAACTAATCGATTATGAAATTAATCGATTACTATTTTCATAATTGATTAATCGGCCAGTAACATAATGGAGTTAAAAAAAAACTAAGGTGAGCCCTTTATAGTTCAAAAAGAGCAAATAATCGCTACTTTCACAGTTCTACAGTAAAAAAAATGAACCCCTTACAGTAGTGATTATCTGATTTTTTTGTACTATAAAGGGCTAATTTTAGTTTTTTTAACCCCATTATGTTACTAAACGTCTTAGACCTGGTTCACATCTATGTGTTTTTTGGTGCTTTTTGCAGAAACACACTACAGTTCATTTACATGGTTTCCTATGGGACACGTTCACATCTATGCTTTTTTCAGCTGCTGCATATTTGGAAAGGCTCAGGGACTACCAAGCCTTATGCTGGCCACATGGATCAATTTTCACACGAGAATATTCAGACGAAAAATCTTTGTACATTCGCTGAATAAAAGAATGTTGTTTGAAATTTTCACTTGTTTTTAACATTCTGTTTTTAAAGTGAATGTAATTTCTGAACGAAAACCACATACACTGTCTGAAAATTCCTTTGACCAAGAAGTTTTCTATTTCCAAATTTTCCCGTCACTGTAGTTGAAAATGAACGTCGATTTGACCCCACTAACGATTAGAAAATCGAATGAACGTTCTTAAAATGACAGTTTTTTTTAAAGGAAGGAACATTGTTTGTTTTTTTTTTAAATAAAAAAATTGATCTCTGAGTCTGATATTTGCCAGATTCACCCTTTAATAGTATATACAGTATATCTCTCCTCTAATAGTTTATACAGTATATCTCTTTTAATAGTATATACAGTATATCTCTTCTAATAGTATATACAATATCTCTCCTTTAATAGTAGATACAGTATATCTCTCCTCTAATAGTATATACAGTATATATCTTCTCTAATAGTATATACAGTATATCGCCTCTAATAGTATATACAGTATATATCTTCTGTCTGTTATTCTCAGAGTGGATTAGATATTTTGCTCCATAACCATATAGTTGGTTATTTATATTTACCACTGCATAGAGATATTTAAGAATAAATTGCCTTTTTTTTAAACTTTACATATTAACTAAGTTATACACCACACTTTCTTTTAAGGTTATTAACCGATTAATCGAAACAATAATCGGCCAACTAATCGATTGTGAAAATAATCGTTAGTTGCAGCCCTAGTGCTCCCACTTGGGAGATTCACCTTCTCTGCTCATCCTAGTGACCATTCTGTTGTCACCACAACAAGAATAATGGGAGAGTTCCCTCACTTTGGAGAGATTTGCTCTAACTTCCTGTTGTGTCCTAAGGAGCAGGAAGTGAAGGGAAAATTAATGGGACACAAACACAAAAAAAAGAAAACTGACGTGTTTAACACTTCCCTACTCTAACCAAACCTAAAAGTTTTATTTTTAAATGTAAAATCTAATTAGAGCAAGGTATGCTGTTTTTATTAATTTGTTTTTTTTTTTGTGTTTTTTTTTTAATTAAAGGTGCATTTTATTTGTACACCCATTTTTTTAGAGGTTTGAATTATTATTTGTCTCTGACTAAAAAGGTAATAGCCAGATTAGCTTTTGCATCAGATTGTTGACAGCAAACAGGAGTGAACATGGCACACCCCAAACAGAAAAGTGTTTATACAGTTGAGAGACAGGCATGTCTATTGTTTGCAAAGATAAGCAGGGCCCCAGCGAACAATTAAACCTTTCAATAAATAATCTGTAAGCACATTCCTTTGATTTACTGTTATTTGATACAGCAGTTAGTTTCAATGGGGCAGTTAATATTGATCATGTTAAGCACTGCAGAAAAACATGAAGCACTTCTAGAATTCTATGGATTACTGCTCTTTATTCTGTCCGTCTTTTAGGTTACTTGCAATGGCTGGGAAATTTAAAGTCAATAACTCTAATTAGTGTTATATGCCCTTCAAAATACAAATGTGAAATGTTCCTGCTTTTTAAAGGAAAAAAATTATAATATTGCCAGACTCAAAAATATGTTTTTAAGAAAGGGTGTCTCATTTTTCTCTACAACATAAAATTGTGTAACAGACATGAATTGATTCTGTTGTCTATGATGGACTTCAAAGTACATCAGACCAACCACATGTAGAGGAAATCTGTATCATTCTGGATATTTTTTGGACAATTGCTATGGTCACCTCCGCAACTGCTCACACACAGATAAACGATAAAATTCACATAAACATACTCACCCCATTTTATCTATGTGCGCAGGTTTATATGAAGAACTCTTTGGCAGGTGTCTTACCTTTGGCGTGGTATTACACAGGTTGACCTCTTATAAAGAACAGATACATGGGAATCTAATCAGATTCCAGTAACCAAGATGCCCTTTTTTCTGCAATCTCTAGTAACAAAACATTTCATCATTCAAATGTAGAGATCATCCAATATGTATCCATAGCTTAGCAGAGCACAAATGTTCTTCTATACACTCTGAAGTCAATCTGCCATTTTCATAGGTCCCAAATCTTCCTATTTTGGAGGGACTGACCTTCTTATGAACAACCAAATCCTTCTGCTATCATTTCTTCCTCTTTTTGGTCGGATCTATACTATTTATCTACCCAAACCTTTTACCAAACCTGTCATCGACTTCTAAATATTGTATTTGTAATTTTGAAACCTAGTATGCAAGAAAAGAAGTGGAGAAACAAACACTTGTGGGTATAGTCAATCCTTATTTTATCAATTCTTAGTGGTCAGCAAAACTCTAGGCGTGAAGAGGTAAACATTTTAAAAACTCCAGTCTCCCCTCCCCAAAAAAATTTTAAGTCAGCAGATACAAATACTGTAGCTGCTGACTTTAAATTTAAGGGCACTTACATGTTCAGGGATCCAGCGCTGTCCTCACCCGAGCCGATTCTTCAATCGTCTTTGGATCCAGGCGCTGGAATCTTCACTAAGTGAAACCGTCAGTGAAGCCTTACAGCTTCATAGTTGGCCTCAGACTGCACATGTGCGAGCTGTGATGCACTTTGTGAAAAGTCCTGCAGTCTTTTAGGACCTGTAATGTTTGATGCAGTGATCTGACCTGTCAAGACCAGGTACACCCCCCCCCCCAAAAAAAAGAGGGGGGGATGCAAACAAGCAGAACTTCCCCTTTTGGCTGAAGTTCTGCCTTGTGCCAAATCTTCTAGTTGGAAAAGTTGAGGCTTCTCCATAGCGTGCATTCAGGATTGGGGTGTCCTTAGGCACAGGGTTGTTAAGACATCTGCACTTAGGGAATATGGTTTATTCATCTATTATCTTGGCAGGTTCTATTTAAAAGACAATCCATCTCAGTAAATACATTCATATTGCATAAGAATAATTAATTTCATAGCAACTGCAGTGGTGATTAAGGTTGAAAGTTTTATTCAACCAGCATTAACTATAATAAAAATAGCATGTACTATAAAACAGCATTAACTATAATAAAAATAGCATGTTGTACTGCTGAATGCACACATTGTACTGCTGAATACACACATGTAAGAAACACGTGTTAAGTAAAGGAGGAATAGCTGAGTTTGATAGGAATTTCTGAACAGGTCATCCTTGCTTGTGGCACATGGGGATATCTGTTAGGAAATCTAAAAGCTAAAACAAGTATTGATATTGTATTACAAACCAAATTATTTAACTAAATTGTTTAAAATGTGTGCTTAGACTTCCAGTATAACATACTACTGAGTTTCAATATAATACTATTTTTTTTTAAGATACCTAATATGGGAGGGAAAGTTTTTCTTCTTCAAAATAATTAAAATAGCATTTTACGCCACTGGCATTTGTCATTGTATATCAAGAAATACACATAAACATGTCTGATTAGGACACAGAACACAGAGTACTTTACAAAGCAGTTTACTTTTTTCTCAGCTGCAGATCCCATCTGTAATGAAAGCGGACTGATTCAATGAATAATATACTGTACATTATGACGTCATGTTTAATGAGCTCTGGTGGTTTACGTTATGTCTGGAGAGCAGTGATGTCATACCTCCAAACATATGAACGTATAGTATCACCTGTAAAGGGTAATGCCTCAGGGAAATCGGTGACTGGGACAAAATGTATTATTGTTGTTTTGTACGATGTGTCTGCAGATCAACGGAGTCAAATTCAAAACGATCCTGAACGGGAAAATTATAGTAAATAAAAACATTTTTTATTATGTTATTTACTATTATAAAGAATAATGAACATCTTTAAATGGCAAGTCCAGAAAGCACAAGGCTCAAATCTAAGTGCAGTTTGGTCAGTTGAGTTAAGCCGGCCATAGACGAATCGAAATTTGTCCGGTTCAGCAGGTACTGGCCGAATTTCGATCCATGTATGGACAGGCTATTTGTACTGAAGTCGATCAATTGATTGACTTCAGTACAACCAGCCTGTTGGGTTATTTTTTCCCATTCAATCACTGCTGGCAGCTATAGCCACAAGCACCGATCACTGTATTCTGATGGCTGGGAAACTTCATGCTGTCAGAATACAATATCTCAGCGCATAGTCCATAGTGGCTGAAGGAAAGACAATTGCATTGCACAGAGCATAGAGGCTGGATTAGACTTTGTTCTTACAGATTGCTGGATTAGCCATTGTGATTGGCTCTTATCCTCTGCTCCCGACTCCACAGGTGCCTTGACCACAGTCTCCTTTGACTGCATATCCACCTGTCACTCATTGATCATTGGTTACCAGCTTTTTTTGCATACTACTTCACAGTCTCCATTGATGACACAGGACTATGTTTTCATGTGAATATCTCGATTCCCCAGCTGGGGGCCACAGTCCAGTTGTTTGAACATATGGTGTCAGAACCACTTCATGGGTATTCATCCATTCAGTAACACAGTCACCATAGGTCTTTCAGCTTGGGTCACCATTTCATGAACTGCCCTCTTTGTCTCATTTCCGTAATTTTGTTCCCATCTAAGTCTATGCACCCGGTACATCACATTGGCGCTGCGGCATTGACAGACGTTATTACCCCATTTTGACATTTTGCAGACTCCTTCTACCCATACTGTGTATAAGAGGTGGCTGCAGACTCCTTTAATATGCATGGCATGCAGCTGAAGATTCCTTCTTCCTATACTGTGTGTGAGATGCAGCTGCAGTCTCCTTCTACCCATACTGCATATGAGAGGTGGCTACAGACTTCTTCTACCCATACTGCATATGAGAGGTGGCTGCAGACTCCCTCTACCCATATTCTGAATCAGAGACAGCTGCAGACTTCTACCCATACTGCGTATGAGAGGCAGCTGCAGGATCCTTCTACCCCTACTATGTTTGAGATGCCGCTGCAGACTCCTTCTACCCATACTGTGTATGAGAGGGGGCTACAGTCTCCTTCTACCCGTACCGTGTATGAAATGCAGCTGCAGACTTCTTCTACCCATACTGTGTATGAGAGGCAGCTGCAGGTTCCTTCTACCCATACTGTGCATGAGATGCAGCTGCAGACTCCTTTTACCCATACTGTATATGAGAGGCACCTGCAGACTCTGTCTACCCATACTGCGCATGAGAGGCAGCTGTCTGCTATTTCACCCCTACGGTGTATGAGAGGGGGCTGCAGACTTCTTCTACCTATGTAGTATGTATGAGAGGCACTGTCTTTCATACACAGTATAGGGGGGATAATACTTCTCCTACCTATTATATGTTTGAGAGGTGATTTGGTATTATTCCACTCCTACTGTGTATGATAGCTGCCTTTTATACACAGTAGGAATGGAACGTTACTCCTTCTACCCATATTGGTCAAGTAAGCCGTATAGGATTCAGCTGCCTATTCCTTCTACCCATACTGCATATGCAAGATCAATGTCTTCTCCTTCTACCCATACTGTGTATGAGAGGTGGCTGTCTTCTCCTCCTACCCATACTGTGTATGAGAGGTGGCTGTCTTCTCCTTCTACCCATACTGTGTATGAGAGGTGACTGTCTTCTCCTTCTACCCATACTGTGTATGAGAGGTGGCTGTCTTCTCCTTCTACCCATACTGCTTATGAGAGGTGCCTGTCTACTCCTTCTACCCATACTGCGTATGAAAGATGTCTGTCTTCTCCTTCTACCCATACTGTGTATGAGAGGTGGCTGTCTTCTCCTTCTACCCATACTGTGTACGAGAGGTGGTTGTCTTCTCCTTCTACCCATACTGTGTATGAGAGGTGGTTGTCTTCTCCTTCTACCCATACTGTGTATGAGAGGTGGCTGTCTTCTCGTTCTACCCATACTGTGTATGAGAGGTGGCTGTCTTCTCCTTCTACCCATACTGTGTATGAGAGGTGGCTGTCTTCTCTTTCTACCCATACTGCGTAGGAGAGATGGCTGCCTACTCCTTTCACCCATACTGCGTATGAGAGGTGGCTGTCCTCTCCTTCTACCCATACTGTGTACGAGAGGTGGCTGTCTTCTCTTTCTACCCATGCTGTGTATGAGAGGTGGCTGTCTTCTCCTTATACCCATACAGCATATGAGAGGTGGCTGTCTTCTCCTGCTGCCCGCTTCGCCTTCTACCCATAATATATATGAGGGACAACTGCCTGTTTCTTCTACCAATAATGTGTATGAGAGGCAGCCGCCTACTTCTTCTAGCCATACTATGTAATGCTGTTTTTGGACGACATCAACATATAAAGAGGTCAAGAGCACGTATTCACTTTGCTAACTACAAAAGACCACCCTAAACACATACTTTTATTTTCTTTATTCTGCAAAAGGTCAAGAAATCAAATTAAATCATGCTTCTTGCAATTAAAACCATCACGATCTGACAAATAATTAAATAATTATGCTTCCCTTTAAGAAATCTCTTCTGTAACCCATGGAAATACAGATCTAGATTAAAACATCAGGAACAAAATTTTCACTCTTATTCATTTCCATTTCAGTTAATTATAGCCTGGAGCTCTGTAGCAGTCCAGGCTCTAGTCTTTTGAAGCCTGGAATGGCCTACAGAAAAGCGTTTTTTCACAAGTGCAGACTTTGATGAAAAAAAATAAAGGTGATTCGGCTTGCAGTTTTAATGGTTTAATTTGACAAGCGATTGCTGTAAAGCGCTGTTTTGATGCAGGACCCAAAGATCCTTGAGAGGGAGGACTAATATGTTAAATGGGACAGAAGTAAATGCAGCACAAGCAAATTTAGTAAGTCTTTACCTCTTGTAAGGCATATATATCCTGAAGGTTAGTTCATGTAGCAATTAAGAAGGAAAAGTAACAGCCTCTAGATTTGCTAATATCACAGCTCATCTCAGGTAGAAGCGGCTATTTCGTTGCCACATTTGCAAACACCAACGCATTATTATACTAGTACTACATACCGCTGTATGGATCAAAACATTTGCCATAGTTAAAGCTTTATAACGAACTTCTCCAAATGTAATCTTGGCACGCCGTAGCTAAGAGTGGTTCACTACACACTTGTATAAGACTTACAATAATGAAAAATTGTGTAGTGTATATTATGAAAAAACACCCCTTGGCATTTTTCACTACGAATCCAACAAAGCAAAGACAAAATACAAAAATAAAACACTCAGTTTTAAACGTAGTTTACTCAGTTTTATATATTACATAGTCATTCTCCCCTCTGCAACACTGATAATGAGAAGGTATGATCATTTACAGTATAAATCTTACAAAAAGTCAAATACAATACAAAAATACTGACACTACAGGAAAGAAAGGCGACAGTTAGGTCTTGTATGCATCTTAGGTGTATATATATATATATATATATATATATATATATATATATATATATACACACATACTGCATTTATATCAGCATGTTTGTAGCTGGCACCCAACTCATTACTGCACTATTTTAAGGGTTTATTGTCATTCAACATAATTAAGATATTACATAATATATTACGCAAATACTGTACATTCTACATCTCGATTCCTATTTATTCTTAAGGTATACTTAAAACATTTTGAACTTTCCAAGGGTAGTGTTCTTCACAAAATTACTCAAGGTTCTATTAGACTCCACCAGCACAGATACCCTATTACAAGGAAAGGGCATCTTAGACATTGGCTTCTACCCTTAGCTAGTTCTATCTCCATAAGCAAGGCTTTAAATCTCTGTATCACCAAGTTTAAACATGGGAAGTATGCACAAATGTATACTCTTCTGCATATGTGTAGTTTTATTTTAGCAATTTTAATTTTATTTCTTTAGTACCACTGTTGGGACTTGGCGATGAAATAGAGAAAATACATTAATATTTCAAAGTTGTGGTTATACTACATTATTTTTTTATTGCAAACTATATGCAGCATACACCCCCCACAAGATCTGCATGCCTTAAGCTGCTTTATGCTGGCTTTCTTGACGTAATGGTTAATTATCGCATTAGGGATGTAGATTGCCAAATCCATAACTGGCTTAAAAATATATAAAATATGAGCATCGTATCTTCTCATGTATCTCTGGGCATGACTAACAACTCTTTGAAGTATGTCAAGCATGGGCTTTTTGTTTACAACATACCCTGGCTACCAAAAATAGGAAAATATATCTAATATATAAAATGCACTCGCTCATACCAACGTTCTTAAACATAAAACTGTTTTCCCTGTATGTACAGTATATGTTAATACTAGATTTAGTATATATAATATCACAGTTCATACAAGGTCTGGGAGGCGTCCCATAATTTGGATCCGTTATCAAAATCAATACAGTGGGTGGAGAAAGCAAATTTAAGATGGTGGCTGTTTGTGTTTTTAAAAGCGAAAGGATCTATGGGTAACAGATTGCTGATCATGATATTAAATACGAGAATAATAATACATGTGACATTACATTATACAAAAAGAAAAAAAAACAGTAAAGTCCTTCACATATTTTAATACTCATCTGTCCCAAGTTTAGAACACACAAAAAAATGGTACCATAAAAAAGATGTTTCTGTCAAGGTAATAGTATGATCGATAGCTACCCCAGCAGAAGCATTAGTGAGCAAAAAATTTCCAACCATTATTTTCCGCAACAAAAAATAACTACAGGTATAAATCTCAGCTTTCCGGCATAGTAAAAAAAAATATAAAGGATAACAGGGTGAGTGTAAAAACACCTCCTAAAAGCCCAGCATCCATAGTAAAAGTTTACTTTACATTCCACCGTGCTCCTACAAGATCTGTGCATTTTGCATTCCCCATAACTTTTGAAGACTCTGAACTATAAAATAAATATGTCAATATTTCAGTGCAGTAATCCAAAAGGCATAGGTTCCTATGTTTTATCTATACAACTGAGGTACCAGCCATAACTCTCCCTGGAAAATTAGAAAACCATTCGAAGAAAGTAAATAAAGTCTAAATAGATTATTTTTTGAAATGTCTATTCTTTAAAAATGTAATGCTGATGTTTACACCAGACATGTAAGACACATGTGGCAATAGATTCTTCCTAAAAAAAATCTGTATACAATTCACAGCAGTAAAACAAGGGAAAGTTATTTGATACACTACACAATTATTGTTCTATCAATAAGCCTAGATATTGGCAACAGTAAGCTATATCAACAGCAGGAAAGATACACTATACATGGATAACTACTGAAATATTTTTTTTATAAATAGAGACCGCAAAGCCAATAACTTTACATTTTAAACAGCGGGTATACCTAAAATAACAGTGCACATAACAGATTTTTTCCATTTGTTAACATTACAGATATGTGCGAGATATCGTGATCGTTAACCATCCTCAACTCAAACGATACATTTCTCCTAATATTATGAAACAATCTAATAACAAGAAATGAAAGTGGATTAAATAGCAATATGTTAATATTAATTTTACAGCTGAAGATCACGTGAAAGGGGTCTGCCTTAAATCTGTAAATGGCACTATATCTGTAAAAAAAAAATGCAAGGTATGAGTGGGTTAATCCCTTTTAAACTGTGTTTTAAGTGTCTTTTTTTCTTTTGCCATGGATTTAATGTTTGGATTTGGTCCAAAACACTTGCACAAGCCAAACTGCGCTGGAAAAAAAAAAAAATCTGTTTATATACTCTCTTTCACGAAGGCACTAGAAAATAATTTATGTAGAGGCTGGATTTATAAAACACCAAGGGAGTGGTGTGGAGGAGGAGGCAGCACACACATTGAAATGCAATCACACATTAAAAATAGGTAGTTTGATAACATAATCAGAGGGCAAGAGGCTTCACAGACATTCCAAAGCTTCTAAAAGGCAACTTTACAAAAAGCCTGAAAGAGAACAATATCGTATGCTATCATTTAGCTTCCTGATGTCATGTGGACAACTGATATGCCGAACACTTTCACTGTTTATATAGACACAATTCATGTTTACCCTGATTAACGCCCCATAGGCCAACTTCCTCTTAGATTAATAAAAAAGCCTAAAACAAAAACATTTAGAGTGTCCTTTAGGTGACCAGCAGTCAAAACTTTTTTGAATTAAATATGTATTACATGGAAGAGAAGAATCAGGGCTATTTTTTTTAAGACTTCCTAAGAAATGACAGCTCATACTTCTCTGTTATCATTGGCGAAGACTAACATACATAACAGATTTAAAAAAAAGGCATAAAACAAAAACATTTACAGGACGAGTGTCCTTTAAGTGACCAGCAAAAGAAACCTTTCAAATTTAACACATATTATATGGAAGAAAAGAATCAGGGCTATTTTTTAAGGACTTCCTAAGAAATGACAGCTCATGCTTCTCTGATATCATTGGCATAGACTAACATACATAACAGAGTAAAAAAAAAAAAAAAAAGGCATAAAACAAAAACATTTAGAGGACGAGTGTCCTTTAAGTGACCAGCAGAAGAAACCTTTCAAATTGAATACATATTATATGTAAGAGCAGAATCAGGGCTAATTTTTAAGATTTCCTAAGAAATGACAGCTCATGCTTTTCTGTTGTTGTTGGCAAAGACTAACACACATTACAGATTCTTTTTTAATCAAAGAAAAGACATGTAGGAACCATGTTGTCATATTTAATTGCAAGCAGGAGAAATATGCAATGGTGGGCGCTGAGATCCACAAATTTTGTTTTATGATCACGCATTTAGATGGAAGGAACTAAATTTCATTTAGTCGTACAGAGCACAGGGTGCTCATAAAGCAGAAAAAAAAAAAAGGTAACAACATAATTGAAGGAGCAATCCACAGCCGAGGTGTTGAACACTGTGTTAAAACCACTGTGATAAACAGCCTGGCAATTCATCTAAATCAGTGTCAGAGCAAAGCAGCATCCTGCAGGCTCCTTTTTTTTGGAGCAGTGAATGGCTTGTGAAGTTCTAGTGCCTTTGGTCATTTCTCAAAAAACTTGAAGCCTGGGTGCTAAAGCCTTACTACTGTTTACAATGTGTGTGCTCCCCAGCACCATGTCAAGATCAGATAACGGCACTTTTGCAGACCACATGTAAGAAGGCTCCTTCTCCTCCTTCACAAAACATCCTACTGTAGATGGAAAAAGCACTGACTGTATCTTGGGGCATGCCTGTAATTGATGGCTGAATCCTGAAGTCTCCAGCAGCCAGGGTTATTTAGCAATGCTGAAACTTTGAAAGTCAGGGCAAAGCAAATTTAAAGGTGCTAAGGTCAAGCTTAAGAATTATGGCTTTGCAAGCAGCCAACAGCGATAAATGTGAATATAGTACATTTGTTATCCTACTGCTCCCATCTAGCAGTTAAATATACAAACACAACAAAAACATTTTCTTTAGCCGACGCCTACAAAAACACTTTTTATTCCAACTGTTATTTTTGCGTTAAAAAAAAGACCCTAGGTAAAATTAAAGACATTTCAATGAAATAAATGAGGATGAACAAACACTTTCTATCCCAGCCCCATTTTATTGCTTTCAAAAAACGACCTTAGGTAAAATGAAATAAGTTCCAATGTAATAAATGAGGATACACAAGTATCCTCTCATCTACAACTACTAAAAAAACGACCTTCGGTAAAATGAAGTAAGTTCCAATGAAATAAATGAGGATAGACAAATAGCCTCTCATCTACGACTAAAACTACTAAAAAAATGAATGAAATAAGTTCCAATGAAATAAATGAGGATACACAAGTATCCTCTCATCTACGACTAAAACTAGTAAAAAAATGAATAAAATAAGTTCCAATGAAATAAATGAGGATACACAAGTATCCTCTCATGTACTACTAAAACTAGTAAAAAAATGAATAAAATAAGTTCCAATGAAATAAATGAGGATACACAAGTATCCTCTCATCTACGACTAAAACTAGTAAAAAAATGAATAAAATAAGTTCCAATGAAATAAATGAGGATACACAAGTATCCTCTCATCTACAACTACAACTACTAAAAACTGGTCCAATAAAAACAGAACACACTCGTGTTATGCTATTGGATAAAATGCATTAAAGAGGCAGTAAAGGTAAAATAGACTTTTATAAATAAATATGAGTTTTGCATTTTATGTGGTATAAGCAAAAAAGTGAACTATAAAAGGGGCGTAAATCATACTGGCGTTCGAAGCACTGCTCAGGAAATGACAGCTAGTAAACATAGATCAATATTTACAGGTTAAAATCAATTTGACTTTTTTATATATGCTTTTTTTATAGTGTGCAAAATACAACCTGCGCATGATCAGGTAAAACGCAGGTAGTAAAAGTACATGATCATGTACAGTTAATTATTAATTGCACTTGTCAGCTGCACTTGAGATAAATAAAACAAATAGGAGTGCCTTTTATTAGCTGTCATTTTGGAGTGGAAGTTAATTTTTATGGCATGCAGCGAGAAGTAGCAAGGGGGGAAGAAATCAAAAGCAGACTGGCTGGTAAGTGGACCTACATTGAGCACTGTGCCGGTGTTGGTGCTGCCATTCTGTCTGTCCCAATCCGCTGAAGCATGCTTTGAGAGCTTTTTCCTGTAGCATGCAAGAAGATGGGCTCGCAGTGTAGAAATCCAGCATTTGCCCAGGGCTCACTGCTAGAACATCCATACAGTCAAACATGATTTCCCCCCTATACGAGATGCCTGGAAAAGTGCTTTTCCTTTAGGTGCACAGGAAAATGGCATCGAAAAGTACACCCAACTCCATCAAACTCTGCCCCTTTTTTTTGGCACGTAGGCTGTTGGTCTATTTCCCAGACCAGAATCATGAATTATGACAGACAACACAGCTAAAAGCCTGTAATTGATCCAAATGATCATTTACTATTTTCCAAGCTTCCCAGCCATTCCAGCTAAGCAGAAGAAGGAGGGGGGGAGAGGAGATGAAGAAATCCAAGCTGTCAGCTGCAGGCTAAAACCTCTCGAAATTCCTGAAGGTGCTTGCAGGCTGCTGGAGCAGATCGTACGCCCGTACCCACTCTCTGGGTGTAAGTGAGCTGAAAGTCTGCAAAAATAACAACATTTATTCCATCTAGCACTCGGCGTCCCCCCTTCCAAAGCGAATAGATCCTTCTGCTTTTGAACAGCTCACTTCCTACTACTTGTGTCACACAAAATGAAAGATTGGATTGCCTAATATATGCGAGTGAACTCTCCATGAACCCTTCCCAGGCTGCTAACCTTCAAATGACCCAAACCGGTCTGACATCACCAACTCCCAGGATTCTCACACAGCTTAAAGACTACCAGCAGCCCTGCAGAAACAGACAGGCGGAGAGAGAAGCAGGCTGCTCGGCAAATGCTCAGCTTTATCATGTGTTGTCCTCGGCTCCACATTCTGACAGTAAATGCGCTACTTGAAACAGGAAGATAACAGGAAAACGTGCGCGCTGGCTTGATGTGTCAATCCTGACCTGTCAAGAGGTTTATTCTGCTTTAATTGTGTGCTCTGAGCAAAAAAGAAAAAAAAAAAAAAAAGCATTTGCCCTGGATTCGATTTTTTTTCGTAGCTGCTCCTCTAATAGTGGGATTGTAGAAAAATGGGGAATTTTAGGGCAATTTTACCTATGAGGTTTTAGCTATTTGTTATGGAATAAGAGATGTAACTCTTGGTTGACTGATGATTAATTTGCAGTAGATTTTAATCAAGGTAGTATTTTTTTTTTATAAGGGGTTAAAATCTTTGCAAACAGAATCTGATGTGTAGCTAGGCAGAATTCCCATAGACTGATCCCCGGAAAACTAGGAGAATGACTAGGTGTCGTCCTGCTGTGTAGGACTTTTGTAGGGGGCGCTACCAAGTACTTCCAGCCTCTGGAAACACTATTGAAAATAGAGATTGTCGAATTTACTAGATCATTTCTGTACAATTGTCACCAATCATTTCTTTTTATACAGAGAATCCCATGTGTAACTCCAATCCCAAAATTCCCGTACACTGTCTGATCCCAGGAATACTAGGGCAATGACTAGGTGTCGTCCTGATTTGTAGGACATTTGCAGGGGACTCTAACGAGTACTACCAGCCTTTGATAACACTATTGTAAATAGAGATTTTTCTAATTTAATAGATCATTTTTTGTACGACTATCACCACCCATTCCTTTTTATACAAAGAATCCCATGTGTAACTCCATTCTCAAGATTTCCATACACTGTCTGATCCCAGGAATACTAGAGCAATGACTAGGTGTTGTCCTGCTGTATAGGACTTTTGTAGGGGGCGCTAATGAGTACTTCCAGCCTTTGGAAACACTATTGTAAATATAGATTTTCTCATTTAATAGATCATGTCTTGTAGGACTATCACCACCCATTCCTTTTTATACAAAAAATCCCATGTGTAACTCCATTCTCAAGATTTCCATACACTGATCCCAGGAATACTAGAGCAATGACCAGATTAAAATATTTGCAAACAGAATCCGATGTGTTGGTAGGCAGAAAACCCATAGACTGATCCCTGAAAAACTAGGGGAATGACTAGGTATTGTCCTGCTGTATAGGACTTTTGTAGGGGGTGCTAATGAGTACTTCCAGCCTTTGGAAACACTATTGTAAATAGAGATTGTCTAATTTACTAGATCGTTTCTGTATGATTCCTTTTTGTACAGAGAATCCCATGTGTAGTTCCAGTCTCAGGATTGTCATAGACGTTCTGATCACAGGAAGACCAAGGCACTGATTAGGTGTGATCCTTCTGTGTAGGGGGCACTACAGTGCTTCGAACCACTAGAATAACTATTCAGACATTGTCTAATTAACGATAATTTCTGTATGACTGTTGCCAATTATTCATTTTTGTACAGAGAATACCAATATGTAGCTTCAGTCTCAAAATTCCCATAGACAGTCTGATCCCAGGAATACGAGGGCAATGGCTAGGTATGATCCTGATGTGTAAAATTATTGTAGGGGGCACTAATGAGTGCTTCCAGCCTCTGGAAACACTATTCTTAATAGAGATTGTCTAATTTTCTAGATCATTTCAGTATGATTCCTTTTTGTACAGAGAATCCCATGTGTAGATACAGTCTCAGGATTCCCATGGACATTCTGATCACAGGAAGACTAAGGCAATGACTAGGAGTGATCCTTCTGTAAGGGGTTAAAATCTTTACAAACAGAGTCCCACATGTAGCTAGGCAGAATTCCCATAGACTGATCCCAGGGCAATAACTAGGTGTCGTCCTGCTGTGTAGGACTTTTATAGGGGGCGCTAATGAGTACATTCAGCCTTTGGAAGCACTAATGTAAATATAGATAGTTTAATTTACTAGGTAATTTCTGTGTCATTCGTTTTTGTACCGAGAATCCCATGTGTAGTTACAGTCTCAGGATTCCTATAGACATTCTGATCACACGAAGACTAAGGCAATGACAGGTATGATCATTCTGTGTATAACTTTTGAAGGGGCACTAATGAGCAGTTTCAACCATTAGAAACACTATTCAGAGATTGTACAAAAAGGAATGATTGGCAACAGTCGTACAGAAAGATCTAGTTAATTATAAAGATAATCCTATGTGTAGATCCATTACCAAGATTCCCATAGACAGTCTGATCCCAGGCATACAAGGCAATTGACTAGGTATGATCCTTATGTGTAGAATTATTGTAGGGGGCGCTAATGAGCGCTTCCAGCCTCTGGAAATACTCCATAGATAGGCGTTAAGGGATTTACCGCCTATCTCCAGGGTAAAACAATAACCCTTCGTTGCAGTGAGACTTCCATCGCACTGCAAGGATTAAACGCTCATTTATGTCTAGGGTAATGGAAAAAGCACTTTTACTTTCCCAATCCTCTGCCCCCCTCCCCCCCATGGCATCCCTCTGCATCCTAATAAAGGCTATGATTTGCTGGAGCATAGGGGAGTAGTTGTTGCGGGTGTCAGACACTCCCACCTGCCTGGGAAAAGTCTGAGAGATTGAGGGATCAGGTAAGTGCTTTTCTCTGGTGCCTTAAACATGAACAAGAATTAAACCCTTGCAGTACAGTAGCAGCCTCATTGCAAGGGAGGATTACTGTTTTCCCTGGTCATCAGCTTTAAGTGTCAATTGCACATTTATCACCTTTATACTTTGAATCACACCAAAACATTTGAAGCAGACAGAATTGCCAACAATAAGTCCCTTACCTGAACTTTATGAGCTACAGAATCTGAATAATTCATATGTGCTAGTGAAAGGAATGAGCTGAAAGCCCTGGCATCAGACATGGTGGAGAATGCTGCATGGATGTCTTACCAACCTCCATTCTTGTCTATTAGGGAAGTCTTAAGCCTTCCATACATAATTTTTTTCTTTTTTTTCATTCAACCAGCAGGTTCATACTCACTATGAGATCCGTTTTTTGTTTTCTGCAAAAAAAATGTCTGATTCTGCTGCTCTCTATAAAACTTCTGTTCATGTCCCCAATTCAGCTAAGAATTTTGAGGGCTGTAGTGGCAACTTTGCACATGCTCAGTTTTCAGTGAGTTTCTGCGCAGCCTATGTGACTACACATGTGGGCATATACACAGTGGTAAATGACAGCCCACTCCCTCCCTCCTCCTCCATGCCCACTAACCAGATAAACACAACAGGGGTGGGATATTGCATGCAGATTAATGGTGGCTTCACCACCCTCTTATTCTAAGACATAGGCTGGAGGGGTGTGACACAGCCTGTGACTGGGAAAAATCCACCAGTCACAGCTGAGCATACCAGTTTGGTATTGCCAAAAAAATAATAAAGATCTGTCAAGAAAAACAATTGCCTGTTATGCCATAGATGTTAGGGTCCAATGAATAAACTTCATATATCAAAAGAACAGGTTTATCAGACAAATGGATTAGAATATTTGGGGGTGCACTGACCCAGACTAGAGAAAGTTGTCCTCTGGCTGGCTGCTTTGGATTATTGCATCATGATTGTTAGCTTTATTAAATAAACCCCTATGAGTTGTTGGATTTTCTGGATCCAAATGCAGATATATATATTAAAACGGGTCTCCAAACCATGGGCCACATCTGGCCCACTACAAGATTTTATCCAGCTTGCACCTACAGTCCGTGGCTTATCCTCAATGTGCAAAAATGAGGATTAAGGTAATGTAATCTGATGTCTGATGTAAAGGGGACTCTGATGGGGACCCTGATTCTTGATCCCAACCACAGCACAATCTTCCTAAAGTTTGCATACTCTCCCTCTGCATGTATGGGTTTCCTTGGGGTACTCCAGTTTTCTCCCACACTCCAAAGACATGCTGGTAGGTTAGTTAACTCCTGTCTAAGTTGGCCCTAGTATGTGTATGTACAGTGCCTTGAAAAAGTATTCACACCCCTCGAAATTGTCCACATTTTGTCATGTTACGGTCAAAAATGTAAATGTATTTTATTGGAATTTTATGTGATAGACCAACATGAAGTGGGACCTAATTGTGAAGCAGAAGGAAAATGATAAATGGTTTTCAAAATTTTTACCAATAAATATCTGAAAAGTGTGGGGTGCATTTGTATTCTAAAATCTAGTGGAACCAATTGTCTTCAGAGGTCACCTAATTAGTAAATAGAGCCTACCTGTGTGTAATTGAATCTCAGTATAAATACAGCTGTTCTGTGAAGCCCTCAGAGGCTTGTTAGAGTAACTTAGTGAACAAACAGCATCATGAAGGCCAAGGAACAGACCAGAAAGGTCAGGGATAAAGCTGTGAAGTTTAAAGCAGGGTTAGGTTATAAAAAATATCCCAAGCTTTGAACATCTCATGGAGCACTGTTCAATCCATCATCCGAAAATGGAAAGAGTATGGCACAACTGCAAACCTACCAAGACATGGCCGCCCACCTAAACTGACAGGCCGGGTAAGGAGAGAATTAATCAGAGAAGCAGCCAAGAGGCCCCTGGTAACTCTGGAGGAGCTGCAGAACCACAGCTCATTACAGGACAACTATTATGCCGCGTACACACGAGCGGACTTTACGGCAGACTTTGCCCGGCGGACTTTTCTACGTACTTTACGACGGACTTTCTGAATGAACGGACTTGCCTACACACAATCCACCAAAGTCCGTCGAATTCGTAGGTGATGACGTACGACCGGACTAAAACAAGGAAGTTCATAGCCAGTAGCCAATAGCTGCCCTAGCGTGGCTTTTTGTCCGTCGAACTAGCATACAGACGGCGGACTTTTCGACCGGACTCGATTTCAACGGATTAATTTAAAACATGTTTCAAATCTAAGTCCGTCCAACTTTTGAGAAAACAAAGTCCGCTGGAGCCCACACACGATCGAATTGTCCGACCAAATCCAGTCCGCCGGGCAAAGTCTGCCGTAAAGTCCGCTCGTGTGTACGCGGCATTAGTCGTGCACTCCACAAATCTGGCCTTTATGGAAGAGTGGTAAGAAGAAAGCCATTGTTGAAAGAAAACTCTGGTCAGATGGGACCAAAATGTAACCTTTTGGCCTAAAAGCAAAATGCTATGTGTGGCAGAAAACTAACACTGAACATCACCCTGAACACACCATCCCCACCACGAAACATGGTGGTGGCAGCATCATGTTGTGGGGATGCTTTTCTTCAGCAGGGACAGGGAAGCTGGTCAGAGTTGATGGGAAGATGGATGGAGCCAAATACAGGGCAATCTTAGAAGAAAACCTGTTGATTCTGCAAAAGACTTGAGACTGGGGCAGAGGTACAGCCAGAGCTACAATCGAATGGTTTAGATCAAAGCATAGTCATGTGTTAGAATGGCCCAGTCAAAAACCAGACCTAAATCCAATTGATAATCTGTGGCAAGACTTGAAAATTTCTGTTCACAGACGCTCCAATCTGACAGAGCTTGAGCTATTTTGCAAAGAAGAATGGGCAAAAATTTCACTCTGTAGATGTGCAAAGCTGGTAGAGACATCCCCAAAAAAGACTTGCAACTGTAATTGCAGCGAAAGGTGGTTCTACAAAGTATTGACTCAGGGGGGCTGAATACAAATGTGCGCCACACATTTTTTTTTGAAAAAAAAAAAAAAAAGTCTTGGAAAAATTGTTTGCAATAACTCCATCAGTATCACCAGCAAAGCAGCTTCATTATTATCCCATTAAATAAAAAGAAGAGAATGTGCGCTGCATTTGGAGATTTCATAATTTGCTGCGTCACAAATGTTAATTCTCCATTACGAACACTAGTTTACAAGACCGACCGCTTCTGCTTCCGAGCATGCGTGTTTGTACTTTGGACTTTTTTCCGACGGACTTGTGTACACACGAACGGAAAGTCCGACAACATAAATTTGTTGGCGGAAAATTTGAAAACATGCTAGCCAACATTTGTTGGCGAAAAGCCCGACAACAATTGTCCGATGGAGCATACACACGGTCGGATTTTCCGTCCAAACAGCCTGACATCCAACATTTCCTGTCGGAAAGTCCGACCGTGTGTGCAAGGCTTAAATGCGGATTTTTTTGAGCCACAAATATTTGTAAAGTATACAATGTGGCCCTCGTACTGAACATTTTGGGGACCCCTCTATTGGCATATATGTGAAATCTATCAACAAATTATTTGGTCACCGGTGACAAAGAAAAACATCTGGCACCAGCTTAACATTGCATTTTTCTGCCTAGTGTTACCAATCTGATGTGTTTTATTGTGTGCCAAGCTAAGTACCTCTTGCGAATTTCTTTACTACCCCCCCCTCCTTTTTTTTTCTTTTTTCTTTTTATTTATTATTTGGAGTTTACAGATCACTGTCATTTTTAGTCATTTCATGCTCAGGAATGATGTATCTTTTCTATTTGTCACAAGCTATTTCCACATAGTCCTTTGATTTCACACAGCAGCATTCATGTCCAGTGTGGTACAATGTTTGCAGATAACCATTAATCCACAGCTCTGTCCTGATAAAGGGGCAGGCAAAGGGTGAGAAGTCACATATGTCAAATTTAATCAGAGCGCACTGCTTTTTCTTTATTAGAACAATAAGAAGGCAAACAATCAAGGGCAAGCCAGCAGCAGCGTTGGTGTTAATATCACAGCACATTTTGCCTATGGGGTGAGCCTTGTGTGCTTGTATCCCTAATCACCCCCCCTCTTCCCCACAGTCCCCTTCAGCACAAGAGGCCACTGTTGCGGCATCGATGAAAGCCATATTTTCTTTCTCACTGCTACAGCATGGAATGGATGTACTCTTCAAAATAGCGCCTGCCACTTCAAAGGGTCATTTTCTAACACTTAACTTGTAAAATGACTGCTGTCTTTGTGGCTTCTTGCACCCCTAAGCACTGCTCATTATTGCCACCTTTACCGCCGATGCACCCGGCACTGTACAATCATTATTACTGTTGTGTCTACGATTAACATCGCCGTTTCCTACATCTATAACCTGTTTTATTTTTGAGTGACTCTACATCCAGACATTTCATTTCTATGTATTATTGTGTGTCATCTGACTGTGGCCATAGATGAACAGATATTTTCCCAAGAATGACATCTGCCCTTCCTTGCAAGAGTCATCCAAAAGCTGGTCATAGATGGATGGAAACTCAGCTGGTTCAGTGGGGACTGAGCACATTTCAATCCGTGTGTGGCTACTCCCGCTCAGGAAAAGTCAATCTACCGACTGTATTCTGTCAAATGGGTTTGTTGGAAAATTTCTCTCCATCAATGGCTGCAGCCAAGCAAGCCCAGCTGTCAGAACGCAATGGGGGTTATTTACGAAAGGCAAATCCACTTTGCACTACAAGTGCAAAGTGAACTTGAAAGTGCAGTCACTGTAAATCTGAGGGGTTGATCTGAAATGAGTGGAAGCTCTGCTGATTCCATCATCCAATCATGTGCAAGCTAAAATGCTGTTTTTTATCTTCCTTGAATGTCCCCCTCGGATTTACAGCGACTGCACTTCCAAGTGTACTTTCAGTGCAACTTGTAGTTTGCACTTATAATGCAACGTGGTTTTGCCTTTAGTAAATAACCCCCAATGTCTCAACGGGGAAGATTCCTCCATCGGCCTCTATTGTGTGGATGGAGGAGTGATCCATCTATGGCCAGCCTTACTCAGGGACAAAATTCTTGCCTGAGGGCAGATCCACACCAGGAATCAGACAGGAACATGCTGCACATTCCAGTGCGGTTCTCATGCGGTGAGGTACTCTATTTGAACCCATTTATTTTAAATGGCTCAAATCACACTGGACCGCACCAAAAGTAGTGCAGAAAAGTTCAGGATTTAAAAAAAAAACGAAAGAAAAAAAAACATTTATACTCACCTAGGTGGATGCAGCATCAATCTGATGATGCATTTGTCCCCTGCCGGCTCTGTAGCGATAACTGAGTGTTTGAACACCACTGAACACTCAGTGCGACCCCTCCTCTCTTAGCAGAGATTGGTGACTGTCAGTCAGCGGCTCTCTGCTCTCCCCTCCAGTGCTCACCGAAGCTATGGAGGGTGCAGGAGGGGCTGGCTCAGACTCTTGGTGGATCGCTGAGAGGCTAAGCCAGGTGCTGGTCCATGTATCTGGGTAGATCCCAGCCATATGTTCGGGATCTTTCCCAAGCCTGAACCGGCTGAAAACAGGTCACAGGAGTGCAAAACGAACTGCATTCCTGTGATCCATAGAAGAAGTATGGCCGAAAAAGCTTTCGCCATATTTCTCATGAAAAAATGCACTTCATTTGTGGTGTTGTTAAGCTAACAACTGCAGCGCGTTTTGAATGTGGTGGAGAAAATAGATAAGGAACGTGCGTTTCCACCACCGTGTTCTGGGGATAACAGATGGACAAGTTGACAGCTATGGATCTTTCACAATGATTACCCTACTCACAGGGAAATCTTAAAAAAAATTTGGAAAATGCCCCTATGTGACATCAAGGGCCTATAACTTCCTAAGGTGTATATATATTGCCTTGCAGCACATGAGAGAGGATTTTATATCTGCAAGTTACTGCTTGCCTTTACCCCCACCCCACTAATAAGCAGCGTAATGCTGCGTACACACGAGCGGAATGTCCGACAGAAAAAGTCTGACGGAAGCTTTTCATTGTATATTCCAATCGTGTGTGTGCCTCATCGGACTTTTTTTTTAGAAAATTCTGACGGACCAAGAAATAGAACATTTTCTAAATGTTTCCGACAGAACCAATTCCTATCGGGAAAACCGCTCGTCTGTATGCTGTTCCAACGGACCAAAAACGACGCATGCTCTGAAGCAAGTGCGAGACGGAAGCTATTGGCTACTGGCTATTGAACTTCCTTTTTCTAGTCCCGTCGTACGTGCTGTACGTCACCGCATTCTGGGTGGTCAGACTTTGGTTTGACCGTGTGTAGGCAAGACCGCTTGAATGGAATTCCATTCGAGTTCTGTCAGAGAAACCTTCGGAGTTTATTCCGACAGCAAAACCGGTCGTGTGTACAGGGCATCAGGCTCCATGCACACTAGCGTTTTTCATAAGCTCAGAAAAAAGCTAGAAAAAATGCTGAATGAAAAATGCTGATAATAGCATTTTTGTGCCAGCTTCTAGTAACATTTAGTAGCTTTTAGAAGCTTTTAGGAACATTTATTAGCGTTTTTGCAGTACATAAAGAAAAAAAAAGCAAAACAAAAAAGCTAAAAAAAAGCTGTTTGCAGCATTTTAGTAGCATTTGGGAACAGTTAGGAGCATTCAGAATTTATTTCTGCTGGAAAAACACATGAAGAAACCCTACGAAAACATTTTTTTTCTGCTCCTTGATGATGAAGCTCAAAAATTGCTAACAGCCTAAAGGAGTGTGCTTGGACACATAAGATAACATTATGAGCTTCTAGGAGCAGAAAAAATTTTCTAATAACAGCTTCTAGGAGCTTAAAAAATCGCTAGTGTATATGAAGCCTTAATGAGCTAACCAATGGACTCAAAGGCCAGATAACTGTAGTATGAAGTTGACTTTGCTTCATCACATGATACTTAGTTATTATGTGTACCGTATATACTCGAGTATAAGTCAAGATTTTCAGCCCTTTTTTTTGTCCTGAAAGTGCCCCCCTCGACTTATACTCGAGTTACCGCTGTCTGCTTACATGATCAGCGTGTCATGCAGGCAGACGGCGGCCAGCGTGTGATATTACCATTCGGCGGCCATTCACTGTTCAAAAGCCGCGCCTCCTCCTCATCTGTGATAGGCAGAAAACTCCATTTCTCAGCAGTCAGCGGTCAGCCTATCATGGACATTCTCTCATCCTCGTCCGTGGTATGAGGATGAGAGAATGTCCGTGATAGGCTGACCGCTGACTGCTGGGAAATGGAGTGTTCACTGACGAGGAGGAGGCGCGGCTTTTGAACAGTAGAATGGCCGAATGGTATTATCACACACTGATCGGTGCAGAGCGGCACACGGAGGATGGAGATCGCCACACTGAGGCATGCACAGGACACAGGTAGGATGCACACATACACAGGGTCACAGGTAGGTGACACATGCACAGGACACAGGTAGGTGACACATGCACAGGACACAGGTAGGTGACACATACACAGGGACACAGGTAGGTGACACATACACAGGGACACAGGTAGGTGACACATGCACAGGACACAGGTAGGTGACACATGCACAGGACACAGGTAGGTGACACATGCACAGGACACAGATAGGTGACACATGCACAGGACACAGGTAGGATGCACACATACACAGGACACAGGTAGGTGACACATGCACAGGACACAGGTAGGTGACACATGCACAGGACACAGGTAGGTGACACATGCACAGGACACAAGTAGGTGACACATGCACAGGACACAGGTAGGATGCACACATACACAGGACACAGGTAGGTGCTCATGCACAGGACACAGGTAGGTGACACATGCACAGGACACAGGTAGGTGACACATGCACAGGACACAGGTAGGTGACACATGCACAGGACACAGGTAGGTGAAACATGCACAGGACACAAGTAGGTGACACATGCACAGGACACAAGTAGGTGACACATGCACAGGACACAGGTAGGATGCACACATACACAGGACACAGGTAGGTGCTCATGCACAGGACACAGGTAGGTGACACATGCACAGGACACAGGTAGGTGACACATGCACAGGACACAGGTAGGTGACACATGCACAGGACACAGGTAGGTGAAACATGCACAGGACACAAGTAGGTGACACATGCACAGGACACAAGTAGGTGACACATGCACAGGACACAGGTAGGATGCACACATACACTGGACACAGGTAGGTGACACATGCACAGGACACAGGTAGGTGACACATGCACAAGACACAGGTAGGTGACACATGCACAGGACACAGGTAGGATGCACACATACACAGGACACAGGTAGGTGACACATGCACAGGACACAGGTAGGATGCACACATACACAGGACACAGGTAGGTGACACATGCACAGGACACAGGGAGGTATTAAGCTGCAGATGGGCATTGTTGACCCTCTTTTTCCACTTACATCAGCTGCTGCATTTCTCACCCTCGTGTTATACTCGGGTCAGTAAGTTTTTCCCAGTTTTTTGTGGTAAATTAGGGGCCTCGACTTATACTCGGAACGACTTATACTTGAGTATATACGGTAGATAGTTTGAGGGAGGTAGGGTTTGAGAATTGCTAGAAAAATTTACATTTAGTACATTCTATAATACTGATTACATTACACCTTACTTTTTTCTGCTTCATTAATAACATTGGACATAAAGCAATGTTATGCCTGATAGGGTTCAGAAGCCAACTTTAAGAAGCCTAATAGTTCAAAAGGTTGTGGCAAATAATTAACATTTGCACTGTATTATTAGAGGGCTTGTTTGGTCTGTAAAAAAAAACAAAAACTTTTGCTAATGTGATCGGCTTAAAGTGGTATTAACCATTTGCCAACCAGCCACCACAGCTGCACTGCGGCAGGTTGGCTTGGCTGCGCAAATCGCCGTCACTGTACGTCGGGCACATGCATGGCGATCTGTGGGTGCACATGCCTGCCCATTCGCTAGTGGGGGAGCCAACCAGCGGGCCCGGCGGACTCAATGCCTGCCAGCCACCCGCGATCGATCAAGAGAGAGGCAGAACGGGGATCTGCCAGTGTAAACAAACAGATCCCTGTTCTGTCAGGGTAGTAGAGTGAGATTGTCTGTTCCTAGTGATTAGGAACAGACAATCCTCCGATCAGCCCAGCCCCCATACAGTTAGAAACACCTCCCAGGGAACACATTTAACCCCTTGATCACCACTTGTGTTAACACCTTCCCTGCCAGTGTCATTTATATAGTAATCAGTGGATTTTTATAGCACTGATCGCTGTATAAATGTCACTGGTCCCAAAAAAGTGTCAAAAGTGTCTGATCTGTCCGCCGCAATGTCGTAGTCCCGCTAAAAATCGCAGATCACCGCCATTACTAGTAAAAAAAAAAGAATGAATAATAAAAATGCCATAAATCTATCCCCTTTATTGTAAACGCGATAACCTTTGTGCAACCAATCAATATACGCTAATTGGGATTTTTTTCATCAAAAATAGGTAGCAGAAAACATATTGGCATAAACTGAGGAAGAAATTTGTTTTTTTACATTTTTTTTTTACATTTTTTGGGGGATATTTATTATAGCAAAACGTAAAAAATATTGTTTTTTTTCTTCAAAATGGTCGCTCTTTTTTTCAGATAAAACGTATGTCAAGGGCGCTCAGAATGTCAGGACCAGGCAGATAGTGTCTTGGTTATTGGATGGATGAAGTGGTCTTCAAACACTTAGAGCTGCACTCAAAGAGGGAAGCAATCTCTAAAAGAAAACAAATAAAAGAAAAAAAGGCGCCTCTAAGTGCAGAATTAAAACTTTTAATATCCCCAAACAAGATTAAAAACACTTACAGAATCAAGGATAAGAAGAGGCATAACAAGGATGTATGAAGCAGGTGATCCGGCATCAGGAGGTCCCAGTGTATCACAGCTTTCCAGGGATAACGATATGCAGCAGCAGAAGGTCCCAGGATAACCAGCAGGTGAACACCCCAGGCTCTGGGAAAACTGGTGAAGCAACTGCGTCGTCCTCGTCAGCGTGGAGCATGAATCCCGGAAATGACGTCAGCGGGAGGGGACAACAACCAGCATGGACCGCAAACAGGAAATATGTCATCAAAATAGGACGCGTTTCGGAACTACTGATTGGTTCCTTCTTCAAGCCAGTGACAACAGGTTTGTAGAAGCTTAGCTTCTTATAGTCTATGGGCGGAGCTGTGGGTGGGGCTATGGGTGGTGATAAGGGAAGAAAAACAATTCTGCAGCATCCTAGGAAGTAGTGTGATCCATAAGCATAAAACTGCACAGTAAACATAAAGACAGAGCGGGATGCAGCCCGCACACGAAAAACAGCAAGACAAATACAGAAAGACATTACAAAAGTATATATAAGGAAAGGAACTTGAAATCAATGAAAAAATATATATAAAATGGAACAAAACGGTCAAACCGTATATTGCTCCTCAGTAGCAGGTGCCACTAAAAATTAATTGTTTAAAAGATGATCACTGGATCAATATATGAGGATAACAAACAGAATAAAGTACATAGGTATACATGCATGTACATGAATGCGCACACAAGAAACAACCACAGACGCAAAAAACCCACAAAAAACGCATAGATGAAAAAAAACGCATAGATGCAAAAAAACGCATAGATGAAAGAAAAAAAAATGCATAGATGCAAAAACAAAACAAAAAATGCATAGATGCCAAAAACGCATAGATGCAAGGAGAAAAAAACAAAAACGTCCATTGGATGAATCATTATGCGCACACGCATACACACATCCTAAAGGAAAGCTTTGATACACTTGGACCTCCTGATGCCGGATCACCTGCTTCATACATCCATGTTATGCCTCTTCTTATCCTTGATTCTGTAAGTGTTTTTAATCTTGTTTGGGGGTATTAAAAGTTTTAATTCTGCACTTAGAGGAGCCTTTTCTTTTATTCGTTCTTTTTTTGTTTATAGCGCAAAAAAAGAAAAAAAATGCAGAGGTGATCAAATACCACCAAAAGAAACCTCTATTTGTCGGAAAAAAAGGACATCAATTTTGTTTGGGTACAATGTTGCACGACTGCACAACTGTCAGTTAAAGTGACGCAAAAAATGGCCTGGTCAGGAAGTGGGTAAATCCTTCCAGGGCCGAAGTGGTTAAATCCAAAACCCAAAATGTAATATATTGCAGCTTACCAATCATTGGATGCGGTGCTTGTATTTGTTTTCTTTTTTTTGTTTTTTTCCCCTCTGTTTTCACCTGGTGATCTGGCCAATCAAAAACCTCCTGTATTAGAGTGCCCCCACTCTGGATGAAGGAGCACAGGGACACATTTGGACAGTAGAATTGTCAGTCTGGGGAGAAGGGAGTGTTAGATGTTCTAGCAGATTTAAATATACCACAAAATTGAAGCAAAACTCAAGCTAATACTTTATAAGCAGTTACAGCAAACAGTTTTATCCCTTTGGGATAAGGGTTTTACATAAATAAAAGCTGATCATTGTAAGCACCCCTTCTAGTGGTAAATGGTTTTCCTCATATCGGTAACTGCTGGAGAGCTTGTTCTTTTGAAAATGGAGGAAAGCAAGCCTCCAAGAAATGAATACAGCCATCACATCAAAGCTGAAGCTGAAATATAATAAATGTCAGCTTTTGGGTTTAATAGCAGTTTAACCACTTCCCGACCGCGCTACAGCCAAAACAACGTGGTCGTATAGTTCTGGGAGGGCATCCATAGACATCCTCCCAGAACGTCCCAGAATCCCCCCCTGCCGCGGGCATCAGGCGCACTCTGTGACTGCTGATCACACATCAGGGTAAAGGGTCAATCACAGCGGCCCTTTATCATGTGATCAGCAGGGTCCAATCACAGCTGATCACATGTTAACAGACTTGCTGGTTATCTGCAGTCCTTTCCTCCCACGCTGTCTGAGGGAGGAAAAGAGAGCCGTTAACCAGCAAGCCTGTCAGCACATCGTTTACACTGATAATCAGTGCCCTGATTATCAATGCAGCCCTATCAGTGCTGCCTATCAGTGCCCATCAGTGCAGCCTCATCAGCTCATATCAGTGAAGAAGAAAAATTACTTATTTGCTACTTTTTTAACAGAAACTAAGAAAAATGTTTTTTTGTTTTTTTTCCTGGCCTTTTTTTGTTTGTTTAGCAAAAAAAATAAAAACCCCAGTGGTAATTAAATACCATTAAAAGAAAGCTCTATCTGTCTCAAAAAATTTACAAAATTGTCATATGAGTACAGTGTTGCATGACCGCGCAATTGTCATTCAAAGTGTGACAGCACTGAAAGCTGAAAATTGGCCGCGGCAGGAAGGGGGTAATAGTGCCCAGTATTAAAGTGGTTAATGTACTGTACATAATGATATACTGTAAATGGGTGTTGAGGTCTAGAAAGAAAATATAAACTTCTTGTTATGTATGGTTTATACATATATAGTTTAAAAAAACTATTAGATGGGCACCAGTGGAGGCCGTTGGTAATTTTTTTTTTGAGGGGGTGGCAAACAGTACTATCCCCCCCCCCCCCCGGCAGTTTAGTGGATCTGGTGCACTTACCCCATCTATGGTGGGCAGCGCTTCTCGGGGGCTTCACCGGCGACTTCCCTTGCTCGGCGGCGGCGGCTTTCCCTTCCCCTGCTCTCCACGGGCGGTGGTGGCAGCTTCCATTTCCTCCCTCCTCCTCAGTAGCCAACTAGGACTCTTCTCTTTTTGGCCAATCGGAAAATGGGTCTCAGACCTGCTTCTGGTTGGCCGGATTGATGATCAGTATTTCAATAGCAAATATTCATTCTGCGCCACGAGCTCACTCTATTTTGAAGCTTTTTAGAGCCTCTCGCTCTAATCAGGTGCTTCAAAAACACCCCCCACTGTAATTCACACGCCTGGCGTCCTGAAAGGGGCTGAACGCATGAATAGGCGGTGTCCTGCCAAAGTAGCGGCCGTGGATAGAGCTTTGGGGTGGCGGCCTTGGATAGAGGGGGCGGTGCTCCAGCGCCCCTAATGGACGGACCGCCACTGATGGACCTTAATGATTGCAACATACAGGGATATGAGGGATATACAGGGATATGAGAATTCCTATTGACATGAACACACACACACACTCACACACATTGAACTGGATGGACTGGTGTCTTTATTCAACCTATGGGGTTCAGTAACTGTTGGGCAGCCATTCTTATTTATACTTATGCAGCCTATTCCTGGATGGTATTGCTGTAGTCACTGTGCTTTTACTCTTCTCTCTTAAAACATATCTAAACCCAGTCTTTAGATGTGGTGGCTGCATTGGTTTTATTTTTTTAGGCTCTTTTTTTTTTTTGACCTTGTAATCCTGCAAATAAAGCAAGCCATACGCGAGTCCAAAAAATTAACGAAATTTCATACATTTGAAAGAATGATTGTTCGATTTATGAATCATTATTGTGCCCACAGCAACAACTGATTTTTGTGCGGATATTGAAAATAATGGATCGAACATGTTGGAAATTTTTATCAGTATGAACGATAGGGTTATCGTTTGAACAAAAAAACTGAAATGCACATGAGCAAAAAGGGTGTTTTCTGTCCCAAAAGTTCTGTCGTATTTTATTTTGATGACCATAGTATAGTGTACATTTTGTGAAGTAATCCAGATAGATCTGGCTGGAAATGTGTGAAACAAAGCTATTTAACATAATAACCCCAGTGTTATTGTTATTATTTTAGAACTTATACCACCGTGTGCACATTTGACATCAGTTTCTAAGCTGAATACTCGATTATAAGCAGGTCCTCTAGGTACCCCACAATGGGGATACCCCGTTTCCTCAACAACCCAAGTACCAGAGCTGACACCTCGGTGAACACTCTAGCAGGCGTTGACAGATCGAAAGGCAGCATCAACAACCATTGATGAAGGAAGAAAATTGGGATGAGTAGGTATGCATCCTTGATATCCCCTGACACGAGGAAGTCCCTCTGTGGAAGTGAAGCAATTGCTGACTGGGTGGACTCCTGAATTTTTTACTTTGAAGTACTTGTTAAAACCCTTGTAGTTCAGAATAGGCTGGACATCTCTGTTTGGTTTGGGAACTGTGAACAGGTGGGACTAGAAGCTGTAAAAGCTCTTTTTATCTGACACAGGTGCCATGAGCCCTTGCGACAGCATGTCCATGGAGTATTCCTAAACCTCAACAGCTTCTTCTTTTTCCACATTATGAGGAGTTTTCCCTGATGCTGCATCCTCCCTCATGAGGTGAGGGGGAAGGCACAAAGGAAGTGGAGTATTGTGCCCCTGAAAGAGTGAAGAGCTAAGCTTACCCTTTGGGGAACCATTGAACTTTGCAGGGGGACCTCCCTACCTGATAGAGGGATTTGGGAGCCCAACCCATCATACATCCCCAACTCTCTGCCTGCATGAGGCCATGACTTGCTGAGGGTTAAATGGCCTGAGGACTGGCAAGTCACCCCAATAAACAAGTGTCCCAATACTTGCCATGCCTGGTGATGAAATAGCTGCAGCTGTGTAGGGCCGAAGGCAGAATGTTGCTGAATCTGAGAGCAATGCAGGACCCAGCAACTCAGAATGTGCATGTATTGTACCTGAGACCAGAAAAATGGCACCTGCACAGATCCAGATGCATGAAGGTAAAAAACCTTCTCTGTGAAGCAGGGCCCCCAGCCCCCCCCCGCATACTCACCTTAGCTCACTTTCGATCCAGCGATCTGCACAAGAGCCTTGGCACTCTGAGGACTTTCCCTCATTGGCTCCTAATGTTGTTAACTACAGTCAGTGAGCTTGTGAGCCAAAGAGGAGAGAGAGGGGGCGGGGCTGAGCCACAGCTCTGTGTGTGAATGAACATGTAGACCCGCAGCTTGGGAACGAGCCTGCTTGGGTGCTCTCATTGCAAGCTGCTTGCTCTGGGGGCACTCAGTAAGAGGGAGGGGCCAAGAGCACTGGCAAAGGGACCTGAGAAGAGGAGGATCAGGGCTGATCTATGCAAAACGACTGCACAGAGCAGGTGAGTAAAACATGTTTGTTTTTAAAAAAAAATAAAGCATTTAATATCACTTTAACACACAGAAAAATGGATACAACCCCTTTTTTTATGCAAAGGATACGTTGCCCACTACTGAATAGGGAACTATTCAAAATGAATGGCACCACAACACATAACTGTAAATGACCCCCAAGGGTTTAAGAATCAACAGCCAAACCTGAAAAAATGTATTTAGTATATGTTGAGCAGACTTTTTCAACCAGGGTGCCCAGGCACCCTGGGGCGCCTTGAGGTTTCTTCAGGGGTGCCGTGGCAAAATGCCTAAAAATTGCCCCAAAAGTTTATACAAGCCACGAGATGGATGAAGCCTGCCTTTTAGTTACACAAAGCCACAGGTTTTCATTGTGCACCATTACGACCTTCTAGTCGCTGGCGTCCTAACAACCAATGACCCTCCACTGCCCCTCCATGTCAGCACTGGGGTCACTTTAGCTGAGTGTTGGAGAAAAACTGAGGGAAAAGAGAAACATTGGAATACTAGTCAGTACCAGTGTGCAAAAATGTATTGGATTTTTCACAGGTGTAGCAGCTACCTGTCCACGGCTCAAAACAATTCCTGTGTTGATACAAATTTTAGCCACACTTATTTATTTTCATTTTAAATGTACATGAGAAACACATAATACGATATTGCAAACTTCAATGTGTGCAACAGGAAAGAAAGCACACAATTATCCTGGCAACAATCGGTTAACCATCATGATAAGCAATGATTTCTGTTTTCTGTCAAGAACACTAAACGGCAACAGAGATGTCCTTTGGGGAGTCTTCTTCCATTACTCTAATGCCTGCTATTATTCTAACGATGCCATCAAGAAGCATACCAAAGTTTTTATTTTCGGTTTTTGTTTATACTAATAACGAAAACGGTCTACATATATGAGTGGAAGACCTCATGCACGCTGGATGTTTTTTAACGTTACTGTTAGGGGCATTTTGCGTTTGTTTTTTTTTTTCTGCCTCTAAACACCCCTGCATGTTATTCTATGTGTCCATGCAGGCATATTGATTTAGAGGCAGAAAAAACCCCACTATCAGCACATCTGGGAGCAGCAAAAAAGCATTTAATGCATGTAAATGTGTGTTAGCGCTAGGTGCGTCAAGTGCTTGAGTGTTAAAGGGTTTGTTAACCCATCCATATATAACTATGCCAGCCCCTCTATAAGAGGCTGGCATAGCACACTGTGTCTGTAGTTTTAAAAAAACGAGCAGTGCAAATATCTAATTTGAGCTGTCTTCAGGCCGGTCACATCACTTGCGGCCGCTTTACAGCTCTGATCTATTGTTTCTGCGGGAGGGGCCATAATCGCCCTCTGACGTCAGCCGGTGAGATCACGTGGCCGCTCGTCTCCTCCACAGAAGCCGTGTCTCATAGCTCTATAGCGGTCGCGAGTCACGTGACCGGCCTGAAGACAGCTGAAATTAGGTATTTACACTGCTCGTTTTTTTAACTACAGACACAGTGTGCTATGCCAGCCTCTAATAGAGAAGCTGGCAGTGAAAATGTTTTAATTTTATTCTACAAGAATAGCGGGGGGGGGAGGCGGTGAAGGGCCAGACGGAGACAGACACAGAGGGGGATGACAGGCAGGGAGGAGTGGGGAGAGAGGACAGCAGAGAGGACAGCATATGACGGAGGGCTGCAATTAGACCACGATGATCAGGGCGGAGCTACCCTTGTTATCATGGTCTATTTAGAGAGGGTATACAGGAAGTGGCAAATTCAGTTTTTTTTTTTACAATTTAGAGGGGGGCAGATTACACAGCACAAGCGCTGTGCTGTGTAATCTGCTTTAAGGGACCAGGATCTGAATATTTTTTGGGGGGGTTATGAAACACTTTAATTCATTTCAATGGCTATTCTGGCTAATGAAATGAATCAACGCCAAGGCACTTGATGAGCCTAAACGTGTCTAGATGTGTTTACTACGGTCAAGTGTTTTTTTTTCTGCAAAATCCCTCTTGCCAGGAGGAAAGGTATCTAGGAGAGATGGGCAAATGCCTTGTGTGCAAGAGGAAGTATGGCATACATATATGTTGAGTGTGTAGACTAAAAATTGTTGCACAAAAAATTTCAGTCTAAACATAAACTTTCTGTATGAACAAAATGGGATGCTGCTCTACCAACCAGATGTTTAAAAATCAGTATATGGCCTCAGCCAGTGCTACTCCACTGGCCATGCCCCCTTTCCAATGCCTTTCGTCCCACCCACTGGACCTCTATGACTAAGCACCAGTGGGTGGGTAAAAAGCATCAGAGGGCATGGCCAGTGGAGTAGTGCTGGTTGAGGCCATATACTCAAAAACATCTGGTCGGTTGAGTAGAGTCCCATACTTTTCATATCAGCACTTATGGATTAGTGAAACTGGATGCCTGCTTCTTTTTTCTGAGCTCCAGCGGGGTAGCGATTTGTGCCTTGGGCTTCGAGTGGCCCTCCATCCTTTTCAAGGTCGCAGTAAACATTCAAACAGTAAACATGGTGAGTATTTTGCAGTTCTCATTTGTTTTTGAAAGTGAAGAAATAAAATAAAAATGTACTTTTCTTTCTTCTTTTTTTCAGGTTTCAAAACTTTGTGACAAAAAGCGAGATCTGCAAAATACTCAACATGCCTCTCAGCAAATAGCTTGGGGTGTCTACTTTCCAAAATGGGGTAATTTGGGGGGGGGGGGTTGTGCTATCTGGGCATTTTATGGCCTCCGAAACTGTGATAGGTAGTGAGGAGTGAAATCAAAAATTTACGCCCTTAGAAAGCCTGAAGGCAGTGATTGGTTTTCGTGGTTCTGTACACGGTTATACCACGTACACACGGTTGGATTTTCCAATGGGAAATGTTCGATGGGAGCTTGTTGTCAGAAATTCCGACCGTATGTAGGCTCCATCGGACATTTTCCATCAGAATTTCGGACAAACAAGATTTGAGATCTGGATCTCAAATTTTCCAACAACAAAATCCATTGTCAAAAATTCCGATCATGTGTACACAATTCCGACGCACAAAGTTCCACGCATGCCGCACTGGCTATTGAACTTAATTTTTCTCGGCTCGTCATACGTGTTGTACGTCACCGCGTTCTTAGAGATTGGAATTTCCAACAAGATTTGTGTGACCGTGTGTATGCAAGACAAATTTGAGCCAACATCCGTCGGAAAAAATGTTTTTTTGTTATTGGAATGTGCGATCGTGTGTACGCGGCATTAGACTGCCAAAAAGTCTCACACATGTGGTATCCCCATACTCAGGAGAAGCAGCAGAATGTATTTTGGGGTGTAATTCCACAAATAACCATAGCATTTTTGAAATTTGGGTACAGCATTGCATGACTGCGCAATTACCAGTTAAAGCAGCGCGGTGCCAAATTGTAAAACGTGCTCTGATCATTGAGCAGCCAAATCTTCCGGGGCTGAACTGGTTAATATATACAGTGTCTCACAAAGTGAGTACACCCCTCACATTTTTGTAAATATTTTATTATATTTTTTCATGTGACAACACTGAAGAAATTACACTTTGTTACAATGAAAAGTAGTGAGTGTACAGCTTGTATAACAGTGTAAATTTGCTGTTTCCTCAAAATAACTCAACACACAGCCATTAATGTCTAAACCGCTGGCAACCAATGTGAGTACACCCCGAAGTGAAAATGTCAAAATTGGGCCCAAAGTGTCAATATTTTGTGTGGCCACCATTATTTTCCAGCCGTGACTTAACCCTCTTGGGCATGGAGTTCACCAGAGCTTCAAAGGTTGCCACCAGAGTCCTCTTCCACTCCTCCATGATGACATCATGGAGCTGGTGGATGTTAGAGACCTTGTGCTCCTCCACCTTCCGGTTTAGGATGCCCCATAGATGCTCAATAGGGTTTAGGTCTGGAGACATTTTTGGACAGTCCATCACCTTTACCTTCAACTTCTTTAGCAAGGCAGTGGTCATCTTGGAGGTGTGTTTGGGGTCATTATCATGTTGGAATACTGCCCTGAGGCCCAGTCTCCGAAGGGAGGGGATCATGCTCTGCTTCAGTATGTCACAGTACATGTTGGCATGTTGGCAATGAACTGTAGCTCCCCAGTACCGGCAGCACTAATGCAGCCCCAGACCATGACACTCCCACCACCATGCTTGACTGTAGGCAAGACACACTTGTCTTAGTACTCCTCACCTGGTTGCCGCCACACACTCTTGACACCATCTGAACCAAATAAGTTTATCTTGGTCTCATCAGACCACAGGGCATGTTTCCAGAAATCCATGTCCTTAGTCTGCTTGTCTTCAGCAAACTGTTTGAAGGCTTTCTTGTGCATAATCTTTATGTAGAGCAATAATTCTTTTTTTCAGATCCTCAGAGAGTTCTTTGCCATGAGGTGCCATGTTGAACTTCCAGTGACCAGTATGAGAGAGTGAGAGCGATATCACCAAATTTAACACACCTGCTCCCTATTCACACCTGAGACCTTGTAACACTAACGAGTCACATGACACCGGGGAGGGAAATGGCTAAATTTGGACATTTTCACTTAAGGGTGTACTCACTTGCCAGCGGTTTAGACATTAATAGCTGTGTGTTGAGTTATTTTGAGGTGACAGCAAATATATACTGTTATACAAGCTGTACACTCACTACTTTATATTGTAGCAAACTGTCATTTCTTCAGTGTTGTCACATGAAAAGATATAATAAAATATTTACAAAAATGTGAGGGGTGTACTCACTTTTGTCAGATACTGTATATACTGTTCAACCACATCCCAAAGGTGCTCCATTGGATTGAGATCTGGTGACTGTGGAGGCCATTGGAGTACTCATTGCCATGTTTAAGAAACCAGTTTGAGATGATTTGAGCTTGGTGACATTATGCATTACCCTGCCAGAAGTAGCCATCAGAAGATGGGTACACTGTAGTCATAAAGGGATGGACATTGTCAGCAGCAATACTCAAAAGTGGCTCAAAGTGTGCCAAGAAAATTTCCCCCACACCATTACATCACTACCACCAGCCTGAACCGTTGATACAAGGCAGGATGGATCCATGCTTTCATGTTGTTTACCCCAAATTATGACCATCTGAATGTTGCAGCTGAAATCGAGACTCATCAGACCAGGCAATGTCTTCTATTGTCCAATTTTGTAGCCTCAGTTTCTTTTGCTTAGCTAACAGGAGTGACACCCCTTGTGGTCTTCTGCTGCTGTAGCCCATCTGCTTCAAGGTTCAATGTGTTGTGCATTCAGAGATGGTATTCTGCATACCCTGGTTGTAACGAGTGGCTATTTGAGTTACTGTTGCTTTTCTATCATCTCTGCCCATTCACCTCTGACCTTTGACATCAACAAGGCATTTTCCTCCATGCAACTGCCACTCACTGGATATTTTCTCTTTCTCTGACCATTCTCTGTAAACCCTAGAGATGGTTGTGCATGAAAATCCCAGTAGATCAGCAGTTTTGTAAATACTTAGACCAGCCCATCTGGCACCAACAACCATGCCCACGTTCAAAGTCACTTAAATCCCCTTTCTTCCCCATTCTGATGCTCGGCTTCATCTTCACCACGTCTAGATGCCTAAATGCATCGAGTTGCTATCATGTGATTGGCTGATTAGTGATTTGTGTTACCAAGCAATATAGGTGTACCTAATAAAGTGGCTGGTGAGTGTGTGTATATAGTACCATGTCACCAGTAGGGCCCTCTAACTCTCTCGCCTTTATTATGTGTTGTAATTGAACGGACTCCCTTCATACTTTAAAGCACTACTCAGACTGTTGGCTCTAAATAAGTCCAGTATGATAATATAAAAATATTATCAAGAATCTTTTTTAAATTCATGAACTGCGGCAGAGATATTAGGTTTAATCAGTATCAAAACAGATGCAAGCCCTCTGAATAGATAATCATATGAAACATATATAAACTATGTATGGTTTATTTTAGGCCAATATGTCTGCTGGCTTGGCAGTAAGTGGGATAATGCTGAAACATTATAGCTGTAATCATGATTAACCTCAGAGGAGACAATGGTGTGATCTGAACATTCCTGGCCAGAAAGTGGAATTTTAATGGGAAAGCTGAGATGTTTATCAGTGAGACATTGTTGATGTCTGAGACACTGCTGATAGTACTAATAACAAAATCAAGACCATAGGAAATCGAATGTGCTCAAAATACTAATACTGTTCTGAATCCATTATCAATTACCATGGACATACAATATATAAAGTCCTAATAAGAAAAGTTTTAGCCCTGGTTAACACCATTGTGGCTTTGAAATCAGATCAGTGCAATTTGGATCTGCAATTTCATTGTGGCTTGCGACTTCATTTAACAGAAGTCAATGCAAGTTACAATGAAATTGCAGAAAAGTAGTCCAGGAACCTTTTTCAAAGTTGTTGCGACTTGAATGGCTCCATTGCCGAAAATAGGCTGTGATTTTTCATGTGATTTTGAACTGTCAAATTGGTGTGAATGAGGGCTTAGGGTTCCTTCACACTAGAATGCAGTGAGGGAAACTCAAGTTCCCTTCATTGTTACAGCACTGTATTCCAAATGCAGTGGGTGTGTGATCTGCTGCGAGTGTCAACACAGATCCCAAACACAGTGTGTCTGCCTGCACTGGATTATACTGTACCATAGTACCAGGCAATTCGGTTGTAGTGAGTTTTTGAAAAGTAGTACATGCACTACTTTTAGTGAGATCAGTGCTATTTCACCCGTTCAAATGAACAGGCTAAGAATCGCATTGCACTGAATCGCACAGGAATGCGGGCCGCGTTCCTATGCGATTCAGGTGTAAACCAGCCCTTCATGACATCGCCATATTCGCTATGAACCTATGCAACTCTATTGTTTGGGCGCAAACATACAAAACCCTAAAGCCCCGTACACAGGGGCCAAATGTCAGCTTCTACGGACAAGAATGCTGGAAAACCAGCAGCCGACCGACTCCCGATCTGAGTACTGAGAGCTCTAACCGGAGTGTTCTGGTGGTGGGGGGGGGGGGGGGGTGAGGAGATTGCTGTACTAATGTTGGATAGTTAGTACAGCGGCTTCGACTTGAGCTGTCAGCTTTTTTTCGTTCAGCCAAAACTATTATGCCGCGTACACATGGTCGGATTTTCCAACGCGAAATGTTGGATGTGAGCTTGTTGTCGGAAAGTACAACCGTGTGTATGCTCCACAGAACATTTGCTGTCAGACTTAAATGTTTAACAAATGTTTGCTAGCAGGTTCTCAAATTTTCCGCCAACAAAACTTTGTTGTCGGAAAGTCCAATAATAATCTAGCGCAAAATAAAAAACGCAAAAAGAAAAGCATGAATCAACACTCACCAAACTTCTACTAACACAAAATTAGCAGACGGAGCCCAAAGGGTGTCGCTAAAGAGCTGAAAAACCATGTAGTACGTCTAGTACGTCACTACGTTCGTAATTGTTGGCCAACATTTGTGTGACCATGTGTATGCAAAACAAGTTGGAGCCAACAACCTTCAAACAATATTCTATGGTTTTGTTGTCGGAAAGTCGGATCGTGTGTACGGGGCATTAGTGTGTACCAGGCTTAAATGGCCCCATCCTATCCCCCAGTGTGATGACAGATATAGTAGGAAAAGTGAAAGATTCTCTTTACACACCCCTACATCAAGGAAAGCTTTCCTAGGTTACACATCCAGCTTTTGGCGGTCATTCCTAAATAGAATCTTTACAACTGTTGTCTTGGTAGAAAGCTGTGACAATGGACATTATTACATTAGAGTCCATGCAAAAACTAAAATCCCTGGATCTATAGACACACCCAATCTAACACTAACCTATCTATCCCTGTAAAGAAAAAATGAGTATACATACCTTTTTGGAAGCCGATCTGACCCGCTCCATCCCGATCTCCAGCGGCGGAAGCTCTGACAACTGTAGTGAAATGAATGGGAAGTGACGGCTTCCAAAAAGGTATGTATACTCATTTTTTTTTTTACTGGGATAGAGAGGTTAGTGTTATGCCCCATACACACGATTGGATTTTCCAACAACAAATGTTGGATGTGAGCTTGTTGGCTAGCAGGTTCTCAAATTTTCCGCCAACAAATGTTTGTTGTCAGAAAGTCCGATCGTGTGTACACAAGTCCATTGCACAAAAGTCCATGCATGCTCGGAATCAAGTACAAGCCAGAAGCACTCAGTCTTGTAAAACTAGCGTTCGTAATGGAGATATCACGTTCTTGTACGTAACCACGTTCATAATTGTTGGCCAACATTTGTGTGACCGTGTGTAGCCAAGACAAGTTGGAGCCATCAACCTTCGAACAAAAATCCACGGTTTTGTTGTCGGAAAGTCTGATCGTGTGTACAGGGCATTAGCTCTGTGGTGTCTATAGATGCAGGGATTTTAGTTTTTGCATGGACTTTCACTTTAATCATTTTGTACAGGAACTGTTACATGTGATAGCAAGAGCAATGATAAGTGTCACGTTTCTTCTCCAACCGCAACCGCAGTACTAGCAGTAAGACCTACTGAGCATGTACTTGTTAACGTCTCTATGCAAACAACTGAGCCTAAACTGTCAAAGTCATTTCTTAATGCCATTTTAAATGATTAAAAAAAATGCTCACATACTATATTAAGGAACACAGCACATAAGCTGGGGAGTACTTTTATCTTTAATAAATGTATATATGCATTGCTGGGGGTGAAAAGCGAAAGCTACACATATGCACACACATCTGTGAACAATGCAACTCCTGAAAGATCTAGGTAACCTAAACCTTGAAGCTGTTGCTCACATTTCAAAAGCAATTTTTTAATTGACCAGAGACAGATTAGGGACACCTGGGGATAAGACGCGTCCTTGCACTGTACTTATAACTTATCATCGATGAAATAAGAATACCTATTTGTAGGTCAAAAATAATTTGTGACTATACATATTTCACTTTTGTTTTGTTTTTTTAGCAATCTCAAGTTATTCAATTCTGTTTTTGATAAAATATGAGATACGGTATGTTAAATCCTTTCCTTGACTTGGATTCAAGCCCTTTCACTGCTAACATCCATTTTGGCCTTCAGGGATGCCATGAATGGTCAGGTTGAGAATTAAATGTTGTTTGAAGCCATTTGTTTGTAGTACAATGTTGAGTTTAATTAATAACTGCAAGCCACTAAGGCCAAAGGAGAAACATGTCTTGTTATAATGTTCAGCAAATATTACCATTCAGCTTCATTTAATCTAAAGCTGACCATTGAGAGATCGAAATTCGGCTAGTTCAAAAGGACCATTTAACTCAGAATAAACACAGCCACTTGTTTTTGCATACTTGCCCCAGGTAAGCAACACAAAGAATTGAAGCATAAATGTAGGCAGGTGCAGTCTGTAGTCCCCACTGTAGGTGGCATTGGACTGAAGTGACAATGAAGAAGGGAAGGAAGTCGTGAGGAACCTGGTTCTTCTATGACATTCTGCACTAGGGAGGCAGCTGTCTGATTGGACGCTGGCGCATCATGTGACCTAGGTGGTCATCTTGGGTCAGAGCAGAATCTAATGAATGCAAGAATGTAAACCCTCACATATACACAATGAAGTGAATTGCCTCAGATGAAATGCAGAGATGAAACAAATCCTTCTACATATGTTTTACTTGTATACCTGATGTCTTCCACTTTCTACACCCTTTGAGAAGTGCAGTTTGTGTTAAAAATCTGTCTTCATCTTTCAGTAGTACATAGGGGTGGGTGGGGAGACTTGACAATGTGTGAGAGCTGATTGGAGGAAAGGGACACACCCCTCCCTCCACATAGGCAGAGGAACGAAGGAACATGCAGAGCTGTATTCTGACTAGACAAGCTCCCTGCTTATCTCCCTCTAAGCTCCCTTTCCAACACAAATTTTTAGCTCATGCTATCTCATGTGTCGGAGAACTTCTCAGTAGTGACTCATGCAGATAACAGAGGAACAAAGCACTAGAGAGAAATGACACTCAGAGCTTTGGAGAGAGACAAGTAAACACTACAGATATATGTGATTAGTTCAAATTTCATGAATGGGGTTTACAACCACTTTAAGACTCCGGTTCCTGGGTTTGGAACGCTTTGTGTGAGGGGCTAGTGTAGGGACACGTTCCTCGTCTGGAAGGGGCAGTATATGGCGGCAGGGAAATGATCCTGAGAAGTAGGGAAAATATAGGGGCTACGCTATCTCCTCGTAGGAAGCCTCCCGTTTGGGTGTGGACTGGCCAGGCCGCATTCCCGCTCATCATTGCAGAAGCTTTCATTTCAAGATCACGATCCTTTGCTATAGTTTTTAAGTGGCTCCAGTTGGCTGTGCCTACCCACTAAGCCTGATTGTATGTTTTTGGAAATTTCTCAATACTGTATACTGTTCTCTTCCACCTCGGCCTCTGCTTGTTCTCTTTGCCGCTGGTGCACCATGCTGCACCCTTCCTACACTTGGCAGCATTGAGCAGGATATGCCCCTTTTCGCAGCTGGTGTGGAAGGAGGAGCGGGGACCACTATGGTACTCTCAGAAACGATCTTGGCTCTAGTGCCCAAGTTTATCGGGTCAAACATCTCTCTATCAGAGTGAGAGGAGAGACTGGAGAGTGGCGCTCAGCTGTATCAAGTCCCTACCCGCCTGATTGTGGACCTGGTCATTAACTCCTTAGAGAATGATGCTCGTCGAGCTTTCCGGGCAACCCTAGAACGAATTGTGGCATGCCTGGAAGGCCTGTTTGGGGAAAATGTGACAGTTACAGAACTGAGATGCAGAGTTTTCATCCGCAAGCAGCAACAATAGCTTCACCCACTTTGCGTTAGCCCTCCAAAATCTTTGTAAGCATGTGCATGGCTGTGTCGACATAAGCGCCTCAGATAAGTTACTGCCAGACCAGTTTGTGGTAGGGATGAAGGCCGGACCTGTCAGGAGAGCCTTGCAGGAACAAGTAAGAGTGCAACCCTCCCTCACCTTTAATTACATTGTCGTGGAGGAAGTTGCGCAGGCGAAGGAGGTTGCAGAAGCAACTGTTGCTGTGACAAAGAAACATGGATCGTTGTATGTAAAGGAGGAGGCCTTGGCATCTTCCCCCTGTCAGCCATGCAGACCGCCATCAGGGAACTAACCCAGAACATGGCCTCCATGAGGCAAGAATCCGCTGCGGAGAGACCCAGATGAAGACCGGAAGTCAATCCAATCCTAGTGGCGGGAACTGCAACAGCAAGTGTTTTACGCCCTGAAGCCAGGCAGGCACCAGCTGCCTATGTTTTTCCTCTAATCTATTTTGGGTGTATGGAGAGCAGTTTAAAATAGAAGTGTGTTTTTTTCACCTTTTATACTTACCTAGGTGGATGCAGCATGGGACCGATGTTGCATCTGTTCCCTGGCGCCTCTGCACTGAGAACCGAGCGATCAAACACCGCTGATGGCTCAGTTCTCACAGATCCCCCAAATGAAAGCTGCTGATTGTCAATCAGCAGCTCTCCTCTCTGCTCCTCCATGCTCACTGGAGCACTGAGCTGTGGAGGGGCGGGGAGTGGCCGTCTCAGGCTCTCAGCAGTTTGCCAGACTTCATTGTCGTGATGATGCGGTGCCTAGACTTATTCCAGTGACGTCAGCAGAGAGCGGACTTGAGACCAATCTCTGCTGAAAACGGGTCACAGGAGTGCAAAACGAATTGCACTCCTGTGATCCTTAGGAGAAGCCCAGCCAAATGAGCTCAGGCTGGACTCCTTTAAATCTCAGGCCCAGGCCTGAGTTTTTTTTAAGCTGCTGCCAAATGACCTACTCCCACTCCTATTCTATGCTTTTTAAAAATAAATTGGTATGCATGCAGAAACCAGTGGATATCTGCACATGCACACAAATGTCACCAGCTTATGATGAATGGGCACTGTAGTGCCCCACAACATTTGTGCACTTGTGCCTACATCCACAGTGGCTTACTAACACAGTGCCTAGTCTATAAGACCCCAAATCCCTCCTCTGCCGTAGATTGGTGTTTTTGAATACTCTCAATTTTCAAAAAATAGCACAGTTGACATCCAGGTAAACCAAGTGATGTCATGTCATTGCTTTGGGTTGCCATAGTAGAGACCCAATCAAAGCCAATCCTGGCTTTGTATGGGTCTCTGACTAGCCAGCAGATGCGCCAGCTAGTAGCTCAGGTCTCCCAGTGGGACGGGAGAGCATGAGCAAGCTGCAGATGGCGACAGGGGGGACGTCCCCTCCCGCTGCTTGTAATAGCCATTGAGTTGCTAGTTAGCTGCTCCGATTGCTATTACAAGAGCCGACCGTCTGTTTTAAAAAACGGTTAAAGAGTGGAGAGTGCAGTCTAGAGTCAGTCTGTTAGCTGGGAGAAGGGAGAAGGGAGGAGAAGGGGTGTGCCTTGTCACCCTAGGGTACAGGGCTGTGTGTTTCTGTTGATGCAAGCAGTTTAGGGAGAGACAACGCTAATCACTGTATGCAAGATTGCCTCCACAAGATGCTGAAGGAGAGGGGAGCCACCCTGAAACAGAAAATCTGGGCAGAAGTCAGGGTACCAATTTACACTGGAACAAAAGCAATCATTAAAGTGGTTCTAAAAGCTGATGGTAAAAAAAAAAACCTTCAGTCTGCCCCCCCAATATTTACCCTAGACGATCTCCATCCAGCGATGTGCGTGAGAGCAGCTGCTCTCCTGGGTCTCTGTCTTGATTGGCTCAGACACAGCAGTGGGATCGGCTTCCTCTGCTGTCAATCACAGCTCACAGCCAGTGAGGAGCGAGCGGGGGCAGGGCTAAGCCCCATTCTGTGTGTCTTATGGACACACAGAGCAGGGCTCGGGAGTGAGCACACGAGTGCCCCTATAGCAAACAGCTTTCTATAGGGGCACTCAGAGAAGAGGAGGGGCTGGGGGAGGGGGGCTAGAGAGACCCGAGAAGAGGAGGATCGAGGCTGCTCTGTGCAAAAGCACTACACAGAGCAGGTAAGTAAAACATGATTTTTTATTTAAAAAAAAAAACAAAAAACCTTTAATATCACTTTAAAAGGTAAAGAAGTTGCTTACTCTATACAAAATACTGAATGAGCTGTTAAAAGTGCTTAAAATTTGAAGGCTTAAAGTCACTGTATTTTTTTTTTGTATTATTAAAATAAAAAGTTGTACTTACCCGCTCTGTGAAATGGAATTACACAGAGCAGTCTCTTACCTCCTGCCAGCGTTGCTTGCTCCTCCTTTCCTGTAGGTGCCCCCACAGCAAGCCATATACTAAAAGGGCACCCCATGGGGGCATGCTGTCAAGCCACACTGTGTGCATCCATAAACATACACAGAGTGGCTCAGCCACGCCCCCTGGCCCCTCCTCATAGGATTTAATTAACAGTAATGGGAGCCTATGGATCCTGCAAAACTAGGAAGGGAAGGGAGAGGAGCTGCAGCTGGGACAGTGCTGTATCGTGAGAGGAGTCAGGTAAGTGTTTAGGGATGGGGGGGGGGGCAGGGGGGAGGTAGTGGGGAGTGTTTTACCTTAACGCAGGGAATTAATATCACTTTAAGCCCAGGTTCATACTAGTGCGATCTCAGACATTGCATATGATTTCCGATCACATGCGATGCCTGAGCAATGCTAGTTCAGCCATACAGTTGTGTGGCTGAACTTGCATTGGATTTGCACAGAAAAAGGTGCAGGGACTTTGTTCTCACCCATGCGATCCTATTCCTGTCCGAATCCACAATTCGCACTGCGATCTGTGAACCGATCTTGGGATATCATCCCTGCTGGAAGCCGTGGTTCCTCCTACCGGCAAAAACATCACTACACAGCACAATAGTAACGCAAGGGCCAGTGGGAGGAACCACAACGGAGTGAGTAAGCTGTGAGCAAACAGTACAATATTACACCAACACAAACGCACAAACTAACTTGCATTGGATTTGCACAGAAAAGGGTGCAGGGACTTTTTTCCCCCACACTGGAATCAGATCGCATGGGTGTTCTCACCAATGCGATCCTATTCCTGTCCGAATCCACAATTCGCACTGCGATCTGTGAACCGATCTGGGGGTATCATTAACATTGAATTGGCACCAGCAGAGGTTCACAGAAGGCAGTGCGGACTGCATGCGGGAGAGATCCCACATTGCACAAGTGTGAACTTTATAAAACTATCATTATAAAAATCGAAAGCATGCCAGTTTATGAAAAATAAGTTAAATAGCAGTTAGGCAGGTGGCAAGCCTATTCTTCTCTTTCTTGCAGAACTATGCTGTTATCTTATAGTCTGAGTACATCATATAGGGGGTTATTTACGAAAAGCAAATCCACTTTGCATTGCAAGTGCACTTGGAAGTGCAGTCGCTCTAAATCTAAGGGGTAGATCTGAAATGAGTGGAAGCTCTGCTGATTTTATCATCCAATCATATACAAGCTAAAATGCTGTTTTTTATTTTCCTTGCATGTCCCCCTCAGATCTACTGCAACTTTACCTTCAAGTGCACTTGCAGTGCAAAGTGGATTTTCCTTTAGTAAATAACCTCCATAGTGTCCCTGCTGGAAGCAGTGGTTCCTCCTACCGGCAAAAACATCACTACACAGCACAAAAGTGACGCAAGGGCCAGTGGGAGGAACCACAACAGAGTGAATAAGCTGTGAGCGTACAGTACAATATTACACCAACACAAACGCACAAACTACACAAACACATCAGCAATGAGGACCCAACTGGGGCGGCAGGCTGGAATCATACAATGTACATGGTGACAGCAGCCTGATGTGTGTTGTGCCACCCCGGGTAGCTGTGCCATTGCAGGCCGTGGGCTCTTGGTTTTGCAGAAATCCAGCGTGGCAGCAGATGCCTTATTGCCACCTGCTCTCAATGAGACATCTCTCCATGTATGGCCAGGTTTATGTTAAACCACCTAGCGTTTTAGTTGAGTGGCTGTAGCAGATTTATAGACAGTTTATATTCATAAATCACAGTTCTATGTGTCAAGACTAAATAGCTCTATACAGTTCAAACTGACTAGCTTTCAAAAGTCAAAGTAATTTGCACTTTATTCATAATATACTACAGGGAATATCCTTTACTTATCCACCTATATATTATAGCTATTTAATTCAAGTATGTCTGTCTTAAGCTTTTAACTGAAAAAAAAAAGAACTGTAATATATACTAGCAGTTGCTTAAGATCCTGCAATTCATTTATTATTCATTGAGGGAAGGCATAAAAGGTATTCCAGATGAAACACATTCATAAGTACTTTATGGAAAACTGAAAGTTATTTTCCTGGTAATTACTGAAATGCCTAATAATGTTCTTATTGTAAACAAAAAGCAATTCAGTAAATCTGTTATACATTTCCTAAAGATCATATTAGGTCGCCCTTTACCCATCCAGTCCTAAGTGGAAGTCATTTGTGTGCACTGGTCATTTCTTTAAGGGCCTGTTCATGGAATCCGTGTTTCGTGCAGTGGCGATCTGCAGTAGGTGTCCATATTAAAGCCGAATTTCAGTCATTTTTTCATCTTTCTATGTATTAAATCGTCTGCCCTTGTTGTTTTAACTTTGGATAGTAAAATGTTTTTTCTGCCCATAAATACCATATGTTTCTTGTCTGGAAAAAAGCCTAGGCTTATGACTTATGACTCTCGTGAGAGTTTGCCATGAAGGGAAGGGGGATGAGTCATAAGAGGGACAATGAGAGCTGCAGAGCTGGAGGTGTGCCTATGTGTAAATCCAGCAAGTGAACAGGCAGCAGCTTCAGCTGCCCACAGCTAAAATGGTTGCAGCCAGACTCAGTGGAGGGAGATTTCTGCAGCATATTTGGCATGTAAAGAATCACAGTATATATAAAATAATATGCAAAGTGGTTGGAGGGAAGCTTCAGAATGGCAAAGATGTTTTTATTGCAAATTATGTGAGCAGACTGCAGTTCCTCTTTAAGTTTATGACATCTCAAACCCAAGTCGCAAACGCAGTGCTTTTTCCTGCATCAGATCGCATGGTACAGAAGCACCAAAGAGTTTCCAAAAGTAGTGCATGCATTACTTTTTGTGTGGTATGATTTGAACCCATTCAAAATCACTGTTCGGTTTACACAACAAACCTTATAAATAAATAAGAAATTCCTTTTTGACACAATCGCATTTTTATTTTTTTTAGAACAACACAACCTTGAAAATGTGAGTGGCTTAGTGGTTAGCACTCCTGCCTTGCGGAACTAAGTTTCTTGGTTTGAATCCCAACCAGGACATTACCGACACGGAGTTTACATGTTCTTCCTGTGTTTGCTTGGGTTTCCTCTCATACCCCAAAGACATGCTGGTGTTGTCTGAATGAACTACAAGCCCCAACATCCCTAGCTGCTGTCGGCTTGTAGTTCTCAATGAACTACCATGGCGCTGTGGAGCACTGCAGTAGTTCATTGAGTCTTCCTTACAGGGGGTATCGGCTTAACCGTATGGGATGTAAGGGTAACCCAATACACTGACAGTTTGCAGGAGACCTGCATGGCATCAGTGATCTGCTGATAGCTGGTTCAATGCTTTCCAGGCTCCTGCAACAAAAAATAATAAATGCACATTTTTTTTACCTGCAAAGAATTTTTTTTGAAAAAGTGAACTTATCCTTTAAGCTTCTTGAGGGCATGGACTGATGTGAATGTGAAGTGTTGCATAAATTGTTGGTGCTATACAAAATACCTGTTATAAATAAAACATTCTCAGATCAAAAAAGTGGAGCTAACCATAGACTCTATTAGAGCATGATAAAAAGCTTATCAAAAGCATTTTACTTTTTTTTTTATTTTTTTTTTATTTGACACCTGACTGCTTTGTAAGACACCCCTCAATTCTATACAAACTTTGACTTCGAGCAATGGGGTTGATTTACTAAAAGCAAACCCACTGTGCACTTTACATATTGCAGTTGCACTCTCCACATGCGATTATTCAAGAACTTAGTAAATGAGGGAGAACTCTGCTGACTTCCATCATCCAATCATGTGCAAGCAAAAATGCAGTTTTTTTTTCCTTGCACGTGATTGGCTATTCTTTGCAAAGTGAAGCTTTACCTCATTTACTAAGATCTGGAGCAACTGCACTTACAGAGTGAAAGTGCACTTTGCAAAGTGCACAGTGTATTTGCTTTTAGTAAATCAACCCCAAAGTCAAGAGTTAACACTTTCTCCTAGTTTCGCCTTCTGTCGATGTGGACATACAAATGCTTCCTTGACACAACCAGGTTTCTGTTAGGAATCCCATAGTAGAGATTCCATTGCCTGTAGTGTTCCTCTTTCCTTGGCTGGTTCAAGGCCTACCGATGAAGCCCATACATAGGGCGAAACACGTATGGGGTGGATCTGCGGATGAGGAGATAGTTATGAGGGTATGATGTATAACGCTGTTGGATGTCCCCATATCCATTGTTAAGCGTATACCAAAGCACTGAGAGTGCTTTAATATGTGTGAGTGCTTTTCTAGGGCTTTTTTAATAAAGAAGGTTTTGATACAGAGAACATTATTAATGCCATTTTGTTTTTATATGTATCCCTGCTTTTGGGTGTGGAGCTGCCAGAGGTGGAGAGGGCTTTAGTGGAGTCGAGGAGACATTGCCCTGAAACGGATAACATATTTGGACCTTGATGTAATATGGGGGTCCACATTTGGAGGTGAGCATATTTATTGTACAGGGTGGCTGCATGCACAACACGGACAGCTCTGGAAGAAACATGTCTGGTTGACGAACGGTTGTTCAGAAACTAACTGAAAAGCACGAAATGAAAAGCGTGAACTGAAAAGCGCAAACTGAAAATCGCAAAATGAAAAGCACGAAATGAAGCGCGAATCAACACTCACCAAACTTCTGCTAACCCAAAATTAGCAGAAAGAGCCCAAAGGGTGGCGCCAAAGAGCTGAAAATCCACGTAATATGTCACTATGTTTGTGTTTGTTGTCCGACAATTCCTTGCCATTTGTATGCAAGACAAAATCCAGGCACACGCCTTTGGACAAAAGTCTGAGGTTTTGTTTGCGGAAAATCCAATCGTGTGTACGAGGTTTAAGTCTCCATTCGCACAGAATCCCAGCAGCAAGAATCTACTGATTCCTGTGACTGGGATTGACAGCAGTGTGCACCAACCCCATACATTGCAATGACAGGCTGTTGGCCACCACAGCTATCTGCACACTTTGTGTGTGTCCAGCTTCAATCACCACAGGTAATCACTGGCTGTGCAAACAGTCATGAACAGCTGTGGCCACTGACAGCCTATCATTGCAGTGTAGAGGCTTGGCAGCCACAGCTATATGCACGCAGCTGTCAATCCCAGCTGCAGGAATCAGCAGCTTTTTGCCGCTGGGGTTTGCAGCAAAGTAATGCACCAATTGCATATGTACACCCCTGGCTGACGCTTTTCCTGCTAATGAGGGAGCAATTCAAAAAATGTTGCTCAACTATGTCGTTTTACTGTCGTTTAACTGCTAGTGTAAACGGGCCCTTAGAGGAGCCTTTCTTAAGCTTTTTACCCCCAAAGAACCCCAAAAATAATTTTCAGGTCTCTGGGAACCCTAACTGATATCAATGGATTTGGGGGAAATGGAAAAATGCCTTATTCATGGGTAGTCAGTAGGGATAATAAAACCCTTATGCCCTGTACACACGATAGGATTTTCCGATGGTAAATGTGTGATAGGACCTTGTTGTCGGAAATTCCGACCGTGTGTAGGCTGCATCACACATTTTCCATCGGAATTTCCGACACACAAAGTTTGAGAGCTTGCTATAAAATTTTACGACAACAAAATCCGTTGTCGGAAATTCCGATCGTGTGTACACAAATCCGACGCACAAAGTGCCACGCATGCTCGGAATAAATTAAGAAACAAAAGCTATTGGCTACTGCCCCGTTTATAGTCCCGAAGTACGTGTTTTTTACGTCATCGCATTCAGAACAATTTCCGACAACTTTGTGTGACCGTGTGTATGCAAGACAAGTTTGAGCCAACATCCGTCGAAAAAAATCCATGGATTTTGTTGTCGGAATGTCCGATCATTGTCCGACCGTGTGTACGGGGCATTACAGTGCTGGTTGGAATGTCACCCTTACAGACAGCTAAAAGGTTAAAGGTATCATGTAGCTGGCTTTGCCAATTGGCATTCGTCTTGCAACTATCCAGGCACCATCCAATGGGAAGTCAAACAGCCACAGCCCAAGGAACCTCTAGCAACCCCTGGAGGAACCCTAGGATTCCATGGAAACCTGGTTGAGAATGGCTGCTTTATGCGGCGTACACACGGCCAGACTTCCCGACAGAAAAAAGTCAGATGGGAGCTTTTGGTCGGATATTCGGACCGTGTATATGCCCTATCAGATTTTTTCTGTTGACATTTCTGACGGACTCAGATATAGAACATGTTCTAAATCTTGCTGACGGAGTTTAGCCCGTTGGCAAGTCCACTTGTGTGTACGCGGCATTAGAGAGTGCTCCCTATTTCTCTCCTCATTGTTAGCTGTTAGCAGATACCTATATCCTGAGAGGGGTTCTAACCCTTCCCTATTTTAAACAGAATATGAAAAAATGTTTGGCTGGACATATACTTTAAAGCTGAACTCTCTGCAAAATAAAAGTATTTGGTGTACATACCTGAATTTGATCCGGTAGCAGTCCCTGTACAGCAGAACTGCAATGTAAGAATAAGCAGTATAAGGAGTCAATCAGTTCATGTGTTGGCAAGAAGCATGCTGATGGGTGGAGGGAGCAGAAAAACAGAGAAATTAGCAAATCACTCTGCTGCTTCTATTAACACTGCCCAATAATTGGCTGTTGCAGGTCCAGGACAACCAGGTCTCAGAGAAAGTAGGTTGAATGATGCTGGTCACAAGACTGAGGACATCTAGTGGCAGAACTAAAGTAATGCAGGGGGATCTCTGAACTGAAGCTGAATATTGCAGCAAGCAATGATTTTATTTAAAGTGTTGCTAAACCCAGGACACTGCATTCACTATATCTGGTCTCTCACAGTACACAGAACAAGGAAATGCAATCATTTTAGTAAATATAAACTGCTAAATACCTTTTCTAATCAGCAGTATATAGCAGTCTTGTGATTTCTATCAGTTCCTGGTGAAGCTTGTAGGAGGAGTTTTCATACTGCACTGAGCTGTCCTATGAGGCTGCAGGGCTCCTGACCCTCTGTCTGGACATGTCTGGACAGTGCCGACTGGCCCTGTGCTGATCACATGCACTCTCCCAAAAAATAGAGAAAAAACCTCTCTAGCAATATACACCAAACTGAGCATGTGCAGCTTGACTCCAAAGGGACTCTGTCTTATCCAAACTTGTCCAGGCGGACAGTGCAGGGAGGGGAGGATCTGTGCATACAGGATCAAGCTGCCTTTTTACACAATGCAGAGGATTAACCCTTTAGGCCTCATGCACCCAAGGCATTTTTACAAATGCTTTTAGCAGCGTCAGATATTTTTTTTGCAGCTTAAAAAAGCCTCTCCATGTTATTCTATGTGTCCATTCACACACAGGATTTTAGGAGCTGTAAGTGGCATAGGTGTTTTCAAGCTGTAAAAAAAAAACGTTCCTAGGACCGGCGTTACAGCTGTAAAAACGTCTGACGCTGGTAAAAGCTGCTAAACGCAGCTTAACGCTAGATACAGCCGCGTGAAGCCTCGTCAAGTGTTTTTTTTTTTACATGTCAAAATTAATGGTTCCCTATGAGAGCCCATTGATTTGAATAGAAGTCGCACCACAAGTCGGATCACAATGATCCGACTTGCGGTGCGGCTTGTGCGCTGAAGATCTTGAAGGGGAACCCTCCCCAAAATGAAAAAAAAAACTGGCATGGGGTTCCCCCCAAGAGCATACCAGACCCTTCAGTCTGGTATGGATTTTAAGGGGAACCCCACGCCAAAGAAACTGACGTGGGGTACCCCCAAAATCTATACTAAACTCTTATCAGAGCATGCAGCCTGGCAGGTTAGGAAAGGGGGGGATGAGCGAGCGCCCCCCCTTTTTGACCATACCAGACTACATGCCCTCAACATGGGGGTGTGCTTTGGTGCTAATGGCACCTTTTCGTTGTGTGCCATTACTTATATAGCCATGGGGTTGACGTCATCAGTATGCCCCGGTGACGTCATCAGTATGCCCCGCTCCTTGTGATGTCACTGCCTGGGGCATGATGTGGCTGTGACGTCACAAGGGGCAGGGCATCCGGATGACGTCACCGGGTGGCCCCACTCCATGGCTATATAAGTAATGGCACACGACGGACCCAGCATTACAGCGGGAGAGAGCATCGGCAGAACACTGGAGGAAGAACAGAGGGAGAAGACAGTGGAGAAACTAGAACCGGCAGAGGGAGAAGACAGGAGAGAGAGGAGAACTGGCAGTGGAAGAAGACATCTGCGGAGAGAGGAGAAGGACCGGAGGATGAAGACATCACATCGCCGGGGGGAGAAGAAATCAGAAGGAGAGGAGACGCCGGAGCTGCTTTAATAAATTACTTTGTCAAAAACCTGTGTACTGTTTTTATTTTTGACACTTTTTTGGGGTGAATGGGTAGGGGTACAATGTACCCCTACTCATTCACCTAGGGTTGGGGGGCTGGGATGTGGGGGCCCTGTGTTAAAGGGGGCTTCCAGATTCCGATAAGTCCTCCGCCCGCAGACCCAGACAAGCAACGGCCAGGGTTGTCGGGAAGAGGCCCTTGTCCCTATCAACATGGGGACAAGGTTCTTCGGGGTTGGGGGGCGCAGGGCCCCCCTGCTCCAAAGCACCCACCCCCCCATGTTGAGGACATGTGGCCTGGTATGACCTGCCGGGCTGAGTGCTCGCATAAGGGTCTAGTATGGATTTTGGAGGGACCCCATGGCAATTCTTTTGGCGTGGGTGTGCCCCTTAAAATTCATACCAGACCGAAGGGTCTGGTATGCTCTTGGAGGGGAACCCCACAAGCCGCACCGCAAGTTGGATCATCATGATCCAACTTGTGGTGTGACTTTTATTCAAATTAATGTGCTCTCATAGGGAACCAATGATTTTGAATAGAGGCAGAGAAACACTGCTAAGAGCTAGCACAGCTAAATGTGCCTTAACACCAATGCAAAAAGCTACTAAAAGCGCGTTTTTACAGTCGCTTTTTCCTGCCGTTGGTAGTGGCTTTGCAGCTCATTTTTTCTAAAGCCCTGTGTGCATGAGGCCTTAGGTTCCACAGTGAGTATAACAAGTAACACTTTCATTTTAAGCCTAGGTTCACATTGATGCGATTTGGCACCTGATTTGACATGTCAAATCACGTGCCAAGTCGCCAGCTATTGTCGGCAATGGCACTGATTCCCCAAAAAAAGTTTCTGTACTGCTTTTGGCAACTTCGGGTGCGATTTGAATAGACATCTGTGCAGGTACCCACACAGATGTCTCTGAAATTGCCCCCCGAAGTCGGACTGACATGCGGGTATGAAATCAATTTCAATCCAGCAGCAGTGTGAACCTAGGCTTAGTTGGTTATTATTTGTATTGTATTATTTTTGGCTGGCGTTCTGCTCTTCAAGCATGTTGTGGCCGTTTACTGGAGCTAACAGCACACCATCATTATACAAAAAAAATTTGATCAAAGCCCTTCCTCTCTTTCTACATGTGGTATCACCCAGGTAATATAAAAAGAAATAGTATTTATTTCTTCTGTTTTATTTAGCTTAGAGAAATCACAAAGATATGTGTAGACTGAGGAGGAAACAATGCTGAAACCGCTGAAATGCAGAACTCTATGTTATTTACACAGGCGAAGGCCTGTTATCTCACATACGATATCAAAGTCATATATTTAGATGTAAACGCCAGCAGCCATAATCACAGACTTTAAAAGAATGTATCATAAAGTAAACAGTCATAAAATCTGAAATATCTCCTTCATATAATTGTGGCAACAACCTGTCCCGGGTAAGTAGTAAGTAATATGTTTGTTCTAGATGTTAAAAGCACACATAGTGAATGTTTGCACAGTGAGTGGCTGCGGGTGCGTGCTTTCAGTAGTGCGAGACGTACTAGACAGGTGCTTATATAATGCAGGAAATATAAACAAGAACTGTATGAGCAGCCAATGTTTAGGATTCCACTGTACCTCTTTCCAGGTATGTACAAGGTATAAATACAATGAGGTGTAACAAAGAGCAGGAGCTCAGCGTGAGGATAAGACAAACCTATATCATAAAACATGGCTGTTTGGCCTTGTAACACAATGAATAATGGAGAAAACACAGCTGCTGGAGTGACATAAAAGGATTTTTATTGCAAGTTTCAATACCACCTACCCATTAATCACCCAACTCCCTTCCTGAGATCTGTAGCTCCTGCAACGACTAACAGAATAGAAAGCGAGTTTCGGCTGAGAAGGCAAGCAGACAAAAGGGATGACTATGTCCTCTGTCAACTGACGCAATGACATCACCTTCGGCAACTAATCAGTTATTAAAAGAGAAGTGCCGGAATGTAAAAAAAAGAAAACACCTGCTGCAGCATCGATCAAAAGCTGTAAGCTGTCCCCTGCTGGCTCTAAGCATGAGAGCTGAGCGATCACGTGACCGCTGACCGCTTAGTTCTCGGTCTCCACTGAGCAGAGAGCAGTGACCGACTCTCTGCTCCCCTCCAGTGCCACTGGGCAGAAGAGGGGGTGGGAGCAGCTGGCTGAGCGTCCTCAGAGGCTGAGCCATCTGCCTGTAAGGCATCTAGTTGGATCCTGACATTATTGTCAGGATGCCTCGAGAGCCTGGAGTTTATTTATTTATTTATTGCAGGTTCTATAGCGCCATCAATTTATGCAGCGCTTTACACATCTATATTGTGCATTCACATCATTCTCTGACCTCAAAGAGCTTACAATCTAAGGTCCCTAACTGATATGTGATGTAAGCCGACAGCAAGCTTTAGCCCGCTGTTGGCTGATTCTGGGTCACAGGAGAGTGCAAGTAAGTGCACTCCTATGACCCACATGTGAGGTATGGCCAAAAGAGCTTTGGCCATATTTACCTTATAAGGGTAATAAACACACACACTTGTCACATGATTAGGAGCCTTGGCATCCCAGGGCAATGGTCTTGCTAGCCAAGGTAGGTATTGCATGCCCTTTTGTTACCTATTAGGACTTAAAGGGACAGGATGGGCAAGTTTTTTTGTTTTGTTTTTTCCCCACTATAGTTCCGCTGTGAGGCGAGCTTTTCTTCCGGCAATGATTGGTTTTCACAGAAAACTCAATTCAACGGTTGATATCTTCTGACTCTACTGCAAAATCTATATTCAAACTAGAGTCCTAAGCCTTGGTTCACACTGGGACGACTTGTCAGGCGACCTAGGTCGCCTGACAAGTAGCGTCCCGTTCAGTACAATGGAACCGTTCTAATCGGAGCGACGCAAATCGCTCGACTTAGAAAAAGGTTCCTGTACGACTTTGGGGGCGACTTGGGGCGACTTGCATAGACTTCTATACAGAAGTCGTTTTGCAAGTCGCCCCGGCAGTCGTGTGCAGGTCGCCTCGGTGAGGCGACCTCCAAGTCGTGCCGCCTCTGGTGTGAACCGAGGCTAAGTCATAAAAGCTTACCTGCTACATTTTTTGGAACATGTTGCAGAAGCATTACTCCCTGTGCACTTGTACAATAAGGGCCACACAATGGAGAGACTATAGTGTTGATTTACTAAGGGCAATAGACTGTCCACTTTGCAGCGAAAGGGGTAAAGCTCTTCTGCCTTTCATCATACAACCACGTACAAGCAAAAATGCTTTTTTTAAAAAAATGTGTTAAATTTCGTTTAGGTTATTAATTTTCTAACTAATTCAAAATTTTCCAGACAATTCTAATTTAGATTGGTCGAAAAAGATCGACCGATTCAAATTCTATGTGAAGAATAGCTGGTCGTTAAGCAGTGGGCCGGGAAGACAGCCGCCGCATCCCTAACACCCATTGAGTCATCATCAGCAGTCAGTGGGCTTCCTCGCTGAAAGCTGAAATGTAAACAAAAGATTGCCAGCAATAGAGAAGTCAGATAAAAAAACCATGTGGGGTCTCCCCTTCAAATCCATACCAGACCCTTCGGATTTTAAGGGGAACCCCACAGCAAAATTAAAAAATTAAAAAAAAAACAGCATGGGCCTCCTCCCCAAAAAAAGCACCTTGCCCCCATGTAGGACTCTTCCCCACAACCCTGGGTGGCTGGGGGCTTTAAGAAGGGGGCTGCCAGATCCCGCCCTCCCATGTGAATGAGTATGGGGTACATGGTACCCCTACCCATTCACCAAAAAAGTGTAAAAAGGGAATAAAGACACAAGAGTTTTTGACAATTCCTTTATTAAAAATAAAAAAAACAATGCCCCAGATCTATTGTCAATCACGATGCCTGCCGCACTGCTGGACGCGGAAAAAGAAAAAACCTCCAGTCTCGTCAAATGCTCCCGACAAACTGCCTGTTGCTCCGTCTGACTTTCTTAAATAGCTAAGGGGCAGCGTCATGATGTCAATGGGTGACCCCGCCCCCTTGTGGCATCACCGACCGATGCATGCTGGGATGGCGATGTTACATGGGGTCGGTGCCACCAGGTGACGTTGCAAGGTGGCCCCATCCCTTGCCTATTTAAGAACTGTCAAACAGTGAAGCAGGCAGTCGGGCGTTTAGACTTCATCACTGGCTTTTTTTTTGTAGCTTTTTTCGGGTCCGACACTGAGGTGGGCGTCTTAATTGATGATGGATCTACATCGGGGGACATCGCCATCCTGCCCGCAGACCCCCACAACCACAGCCCAGGGTTGTGGGAAAGAGGCCCTTGTCCCCATCAACATGGGGACAAGATGCTTTGCGGTGGGGGTGGGCAGAGCCCCCCTGCCCCAAAGCATCCCCCCATGTTGAGGGCATGTGTCCACCCCCTTTCCTGGCCTGCCAGGCTGCATGCTAAGATAAGGGTCTGGTATAGATTTGGGTGGGACCCCATGCTGTTTTTTTACATTTCAGCTCTCAGCAGGGAAGCCTGCTGAAAGTTGATCACTCATCGGTTGCTAAGGACACGGTGGTCGGCTTCCCGGCCCGCTGCTTAACAACCAGGTATTCTTCACACAGAATTTGAATCGGTCAATGATTTTTCGACCTATTCGAAGTCAAATTGTTCCAAAAATTTGGAATTCATTAGAAAACAAATAAACAAAACAAATTTCTCCTCCCCCAGTGCTTTCTACTGGCTAAAAAAAAACGTCTGAAGCTTTAAAACGCTTGTAAAAAGCTGCAAAAATGCTTTAAAAAAGCTTGTAAAAAGCTGAAAAAAAATATTTTTAAAAAGCTGCGAAAACGTTTAAAAACCACCCGAAAAACGCCAGGTGTGAACAGAGCCTTAATGTTTATTACTTTACTGTGAAAGAGTTATTTTCTTCTGCATCTCTCTCTGGGGCAAGACACCTAAGTATTAATGAAAGTAGCATAAGGCCATCTCTTTTTTTTTATTTTTTAACCCAGCCTTTTTCCTATCATCTATTTTAAAGCTGAAGTTTAGCAAAAAAAAATGTCTATAGCTTTAGTAACCTAACTTTCCTGTAATATGTTCCACGATGTGCATGTAACTGGATCCTGGAGAAATCTTCTGTGCAGGGTTCCTAGTCTGCCTGGTCCCCTCCCTGTCCCTGAACTTCCGGCGCTGTGGGAGTTAGTAGCTCTGAGTCTGTAAAGATGCAGTGACCAAGCTCCTGACTGGGACCCACCCTCTCCCCCCCTCCTTCTCCAATGAGAAAAACTGTTTCATTTTTACATTGCATGTAATATGATTTTTAAATGGGGGGCAGAATCCTGTAACTTGTGAGACTTGTGTATTACATGCAGTCTAACTATGAAATAACTTTTCCTAATGGAGAAGGAGGTCAGAAGGGGTGGGTCCCTGTCGGGAGCGTGTTCACTGCAGCTTTACAGAGGACCTGAAGCTATTAACTCCCGTAGCGCTGGACGTTCAGCAGCATGAAGAGGATAAAAAGGATTGAGCAGGAAAGAACTTGCTGAAAGAAACAAAAAGAACTTTATGGGCACAACATGAGGCAGAATGGATATATATAAAAAATATGTCTTTATTACAAAAATACATATTGACAAATAAGCGCTAAAAATGACAAACAACAACACCCTCAACTGGACAAGGTCAACAGATACCTAGATACCAAGCCAGGAGGCATGGATTCTTGTCAGAGGGTTATAGAACAGTCCATTGGGGAAAAGTTTGTACATATATCAAGAAGTGGGGTCCATGAACTCCTCCAAAGGTTGTTAGTCAATGCTTTTCGCATTAAATTGCTTCCTCAGGACAGAAATGGGTAGGTGCTGATTGGCCCTGAACATCAGGTTGTGGGCATCACCACATAAGACAGACTAATGTGTTAAAAACATTCCTTCAACAGGCTGAAAATCCAAAGGCTGTCAGCATTTGCAAGCCCAAGCTAGGGCCCCCAGATTCGGCAGAATCCGCCCTCTCTGGTAAACGGGACAGTGATATTTTCTAATCAGAGTATAATGGTGAAGATAAATTAAAGCTCAAGGTAACAATTGGGGAATACATGACTTGAACATATCGGTTCAGATCTAAGTATCATAGATGAAATAAGCCTTCAAAAGAGCTACAGAGGCAAAAAATGTCCCTTTCACACGTACTCTAGATATAGCACGCTAAATACCAGATATAGCTGAAAAAAAGCCTTGTCACTAATGTATTTAGGATCCTCCACTTAGAGGCTCACTAGTGGAGCCAAAAAAACCCGGTAGGGTGGAGGCACCTGGAAATTTTAGTAGCGCAGGTTTCCCTGTCAGTTCATACAGCATGAAGAGGAATCACCATCACTGCACTGAGGGTTTCTAAGGGATCTATCTTAATGCACAATATGGGACATTCTTAATTAGAGGTAAGTTAGGTCACTAAAGTTATAGAGATTTTTTTTTTTTTTTTTTTAGCTGTACTTTAGCTTTGCCTATGAAACCAAGTTCCATTTAAGCCAATTAGTCTGAGTTTCGGACATCTGCCTACTACAGCGTTATACTCATATTTGCCGATAGTACCTTCAATGACACCTCCTTACAGACTCGCTGAGTTATACAAAATAAACTGACACCTAACAAATGTTTCTAATAACAGATAATGATTATCATTACTCTAATCGGGAGAGAAGAGCACCAAGCAGGTTTCCTCCAGCTAAATCATGTCAATTTGTATTGAACTACAATGTCCTCCAGTATAAACAGTTCTATTATTTTCTTTTATTCCAAGTACTTCTCAGAGGATCTCTTCACAGAAAAACTGTCAGCGGCCTTTTGTGCGTCTCTTATGGGCATACACATTAGGCTTTAAGAGTTACTAGAAGCACAATATGTATGGCAAGTCTCACAGCCATCAATATCAACATATTACAGCTTTAAATTACAATGTAACAAAGGATCCTATGTACCCTGGGCGAAAAGCCTTATTTTATTGGTATTGTATGGCTACCAGTAAGGGGAGGTAATATAACACACACGAATGACAAGGCAAGTCTATAAATCTGAAGGAAAACATACTTGCCATAAATACTTTGCTTTCTCAGGACATATTGTGTTTACATAAAATCAATTTTAAAAGCAGCTATTAATAATTAGCATTCATAACTCAACAATGATTATATTCTAATTAAATACAGACCTCAAAGACCCTACTTGACTTTGTAACATCCACCCAATGCCATGAAATGTATTTACTGATTTGTTTTTTAATTTATTTTAGATTTAAGGCATACTAATTTGTAAGCAGTTAAATAAATTAGACAGGAACACATTTATTTAAAGGAATAATTTTATGAAAAGGGTAAGCAATAATATCATAATAAATTACTGTTTGGCATCTTAAACAACTGTGTTGTAGTCTGTTATTTTATTTTCTGAGTGCATTTTGTTTTGTTTTTTGTTTTATATTATTTTGTTTTTTTATTTCAGCCTGTTTATATTTTAATAGATTTTTAAGGTTTGCCGATGGTTAGGGTATTTACCACTCTCTCCATCTTCAGATGGAGAATGGTACCATCTACAGCTGCTATTCACATCCCCGAATCATACAGAACCTCTCATGGGAAGCCACTTCTCGAATTCAAGATGATGTGGTCGCTCGTTGATCTAATGTCTTCTACAGAAGTATTGCTGGCAAGCCATCTTAAAGCGTTTGTTACCCCAACACTTCATATTCCTGATATGTGCCTGCTGTACCATGTACTTGTATGAGAAAGTATCCTGTTCTCCTTGTATTGCTTCCTTTATGTGAAATAAGTGGTGTCCCTGCCAGTCCCTCTGCTTTGCTATTAAAAACTGACCACACTAAGCAGGAGAGCACACCATTGTCAGTTCTCTAGCTGTGCTGGGAACTCAGTATGCTCTCCTCCAATTATCAGACTTGTCCTGACATGACCCCAAACTGCCCAGACATAAACTGGGAAGCTCAGTGTGTTGTTGCTTCTCTTCCCCCCAGCTCTTATGCAGCTGAGAAAAGAGAGAATGTGATCACTTATAAAAAGGGCAAAAAAGGTATTTATAATGTTTATTTTTTTATATATATATATCTATACACAATTGTTTGCCTTTCATTTAGTTTACAATCACTTTAATACTACACTACAAACTTTTGACCAAGCTAGAGACAGAAAATAATAATAATAATGGCGAGACTGATAAACAAGCATTTTTAAAGTTTGCTGAATAAAATTGTATAACTGAATATTCTGCAGACTAGTCAATGTAATTTATTTTTAAGGCCCCTTTCACACATGCGGACCGTATGTCCGTATTTCATCCATCTGTTTTCAGATGAAATACAGACATACATGCATCCCTATGGGATAGTGGGTGTCAGCGGATGTATATCCGCTAACACCCGATAGCATCCGGCCCCGCTATTGTCAGATTCTGCAGATGGAAGAAAATCCAATTTTTCTATCCGTCTGCAGAGCGGATCGGATGAACATGGACAGATGGTCCGTGTTCCTCTGATCCCCCATAGGGGAGAGCGTAGATCTGACAGGGCAGTCCCTGCACAGTATGCGGGTCCCGCCCTGTCATCCGCCGGCTCAGCTGGGGAAAACGGAGAGATCCCCTCTGAGCAGCGGATGTTCATGGGTCGGATCAACGCGGATCCGTCCTGTGTGAAAGTGGCCTAAGATCACACAAATGTTAAAAATATCCATAATTGTGACAAAATATCCAGAAATGGCTATGTCTGGTGCTCATATGATGTGCTTATAAGTGAATCAGCAGATAAATAGAAAGTAAGGGAATATATGTGACCAACCAACAATCCACTCAAGTATGTTAACTCTAGATGGCGGCTAAATCTTTAAGTGTCAGCAAAAACAAATAAAATGTAGTTTCCATGCAGTTACACGGTCTGTAGGCTGAGGCTTCCTATTGCCCCCCCATTATCGCCATGCTGCCCCATCCATGGCACTGACACAGGAGAGCCGAAGCTTACAAATCATGTTGGCATCATGATGGCACTGACGCTGATTTAAAAAAATAAATAAAAAGGTATCTACACAAAACTGCATATGAGGAGGAGGGAGGCAACATTTTTTAAATAAACTCTATTGGCCTTTACTTCCACTTTAATCAGGATCTAGAAGAATCATACTAAACACCCTTAAAAAATCCACCAATTCTCTCAGTCCAGTACACCCTTGTTCAACAGTACCACATCCTAAAGAAGGCTTTTTAGGATTTAGGAATCCAAAAAAATATGCTTTTGGTGTTCTCCTCCTTGCACACTCAAGGGATTTTAAACAGTCATTATTAGGGATGTGTATAGTATATTTAAAGATGTGGGGTTCTCGGAGACTCTCACATTGCTCAGCCTTGGGTTGTAGAGTTCCCTGTGCGATCGGGATGAGCTGTTCGATTTCGTCCGCCCACCCCCTACGCATTGTCCTCGTCATGCCTTGATGAGGGCATTGGACTTTCCAAGATGGCGGTCTTGTTCCTATGACGCTTTGCGTCTGTGGTGCATGTGCTGTCCGTCATCCCTGGTGCATGCGCAGTGGCGTTCCTCACTGCGCCCGCAACTCGGCGGTGACGAAGCTGAGAATAATCAGTTATCTGCCTTCAGCAGTACCATTTTAACCCCTTATTGAGTCAACCTTATTGAAAATCAAGGTAATCATTTTTTCTGAAACTTTTTTGGTCAGGAGCTATACTTTCAGACTTATTGTACTGGCTACTCTAAACCCCTGTTCTATAGCCTTATTTATATATTTCTTTTTAAAAATATCACCAGTATAGCCCTTCTCTGCAAGCAGCCAAGGTGGTTGAGCTGGATGAATGGTATGTCAAACGCACTGATCGATTTAATTGTTTTGTTTACATCTTTTATGGAGTTAAAGCAGTCCTGGTGAGGTTTGGTTCCTTTTTGTGTCCATATGTTTCTATATCCTTATGTTTTGATATTATTGTTTTTTCTTCAAAAAATTTTGCATAGTTCCCTTTTAAAGGATCACTAAAGGTAATTTTTTTAAAAAATAACAAACATGTTATACTTACCTCCACTGTGCAGCTCATTTTGCACAGAGTGGCCCCGAACCTGGTCTTCTGGGGTCCCTCGGCGGCTGTCTCGGCTCCCCCCTGCAAGGACTCAACACTTTCATGCGAGCTCCCTCGCATGGTGTTAAGTGCTTGCGGGCGCGCTCCCGTGATACAGCCGGCGGCCATAGCCGCTCACTGTATCACTCAGCCCCACACCCCGGCGCGCCACATCATTGGATGTGATTGACAGCAGCGCAAGCCAATGGTTGCGCTGCTTTCAATCCATCCACTCTAGCCAATCAACGGCCAGGCTGAGCAGCAAAGAGGATGTTGGGGGCGAGCGCGGGACATTCGAGAGGTCATGTAAGTAAAACGGGGGGCGGGGGGGACCGGTATTGGCAGATGTTTTTTCACCTTAATGAATAAGATTCTTTAAGGTGAAAAAAATTTTACCTTTACAAAACCCTTTAAACTCTATGCAAATTTGCATGTTTAGTCATGTCAATGTATTATCCTCTAATGCCGCGTACACACGGTCGGACTTTTCGTCTACAAAAGTCCAACGGACGCCGACGGACTAAAGCTGGCTGGTATTCCGATCGTGTGTGGGCTTCTCCGGACTTTCAGCAGACTTTTTCAGCCTCAAATCCGACGGACTTTAGATTTGAAACATGCTTCAAATCTTTACGTCGTAACTACGACGGACCCCGAAATCCGCTCGTCTGTGTGCTAGTCCGACGGACAAAAACCCATGCTAGGGCAGCTATTGGCTACTGGCTATGAACTTCCTTATTTTAGTCCGGTGTACGTCATCACGTACGAATCCGTCGGACTTTTGTGTGGTCGTGTGTAGGCAAGTCCGTTCGTTAGAAAGTCTGCTGCAAGTCCGCCGAAAGTCCGCAGGAAGTCTGTCGGACAGGCTGTCGGACTTTTGTAGACGAAAAGTCCGACCGTGTGTACGCGGCATAATACGTTCATGAGATACTTACTCAATTGTTTTGTCATTCATAGTATAAAAAGAGCCACACCATCAATCTCCTGAAGAAACTCTATGGAGTGAAACATGTCGAGAGTGGTAGTGCTTTGCTTGTATATGCTTTAATAATTAACTTATATTTCGATACGGATGTGCCCTTCCTTCTCATGTTTTTATTCTTTTCTTTAATAAAAAATTTTAAATTTTTATGCTACTTGATGAGTTTTGATCTCTATACCCAACACCTTTAAAGTCCCGAGGTTTGTTACCTCTTTGCCCCGTTTTTCAATTATTTGAAATTTTTCATATTTGGGATGTGGTGTTTGATTTCTCCATCTTGCTCTTTATCTATTGGTCTTTACTTCCACTTAATCAGGGTCTGGAAGAATCATACTAAACACCCTTAAAAATCCACCAATTCTGTCAGTCCAGTACACACTTTGTTCAACAGTAACATATCCTAATGAAGGCTTTGTAGGATTTAAGAATCCAAAAAATATGCCTTTGGTGTTTTCCTCCTTGCACACTCAAGGGATTTTAAACAGTCGTTATTAGAGATGTGTATAGTATATTTAAAGATGTGGGGTTCTGGGAGGGTCTCACATTGAAGTCCCCATACTGTCATTTAAACCTAGACTCAGCTAAAATCATGTATTTTGTTTTGGATATGGTTAGAGCCTCTGCCAAGGTTTAAGTGCTGTCTATATCCCTATTAGGGAAGTTTCCCCCCACTTCCTGTCCCGTGGAAATACAAACAAAAACATTGTTTTAGTAGAGTGAAAAAGGGTCTGAACTACTAACAATGACTTCAATTTACTAAAGGAGTAGTGCGTGTTTCCTTCCACAGTGAATTTTAATTTATTTTGGTAAATGAGGTAAAGTAAAGTGAACACTTTGCAAATAATACCCAATCAGGTGTGAAAAAAGTTAACAAAATAAAAATCTGAATTCAGTAAAACTTCACCCTATTCACTAAGCTAAGAGGAAAATAATTTTACATCTTTAGTAAATCACCCCAATGTTTCTTTTCTTATACAGGTTTTACAGTGCCAACAGGAAGTGAGGAAAAAAATCTGCCTAATGCAGTCACAGGCAGAAAAACTAACCTGGCATATATTTTAAATCTTTCAGGGATAGTTTACACTTGCTTCAAAACAAGGCTTTGGACACGCTTTGTTAAAGCTCTCTGAACGCCAGTCAAAGCTCCTGTCACTAAACAAAATGGTTAGCTTACAGTCCTGTTTACACCTTGCTTTTGCTTGGTGCTTCGATGAGGCTTTGGTGGGGCTTCAGTGGGGCTTCAAGCACGCTTTGCCATAGACTTCTATGGAGGCTTTGAAGCACCACTGAAGCTACACGGGGTATAATTTTTGAAGCAAAGCTGAAGCAAAGCAAAGCAAAAGCACGTGTAAACAGGACTGTAAGCTAACCATTTTATTCAGTGACAGGAGCTTTGATGACTAGCATTCAGAGAGCTTTAACAAAGCCTGTCCGAAGCCTTGATGAAGCCGAAGCAAGTGTAAATGAGCCGAAACTCTATTAGCTGTAGCATGGCTTTAAAGTTGTTCTAAAGGTTCAAGGTTATTTTTACCTAAGGTAAAAAACCTTCTCTGTGCAGCGCCCCCCGCCCCCAATACTTACCTGAGCCCCTATCATGATGCATGAGAGCTTCGGATCTGCATGGACCTCCCTCCTCATTGGCTGAGACTCAAGCACAACCAGTGAGCCAATGAAGAGAGAAAGAGGGCACGGCCGAGCCGTGGCTCTGTGTGTGAATAGACATGGCTCAGGAGCACACCTGCTTGGTGCCCCCATTGCAAGCTGCTAGCTCTGGGGGCACTCAACAGGAAAAAGGAGCCAGAAGCTCCGGCAGGGGACCAGAGAAGAGGAGGACCGGGGCTGCTCTGTGCAAAACCGCTGCACAGAGCAGGTAAGTATAACATGTTTGTTTTTTTTAGTTATTGCCTTTAATATCACTTTAATTACAGATCTGATTCAACAGTAAACACTGATGTATGGCAAGAAAGCAAAGTGAAGCTCAATTTTTTTTTTTAGTTTGGATAGGGTTAGGAAGGCTTAAAATGGGTATACACGGCCCGGAAATTGGCTGGTTCAGCAGAAACCAAATTTCAGTCCATGTGTACCGCTGTTTGTTCGACAGAAGCCAGTCTAGCGACCGCCTTCTGTCAAACGGTGCAGCTGGAAAACCAGAATTCATTCAGTGCTTGTAGCCAATAGCTGCAGAACTGATTTTTGTATTCTAATGGGGGAGATCAGATCTCCTGCTGTCAGAATACAATAGAATAGCAGGAGAAATCCCTATAAAGACATCATTTCAGTTGATGTGGGGATCTTTCAGTTTTTTTTTTTGTTTAACCTGCTGGATGTGTATACTCAGCTTTAAAAACTGAGAAGATTATCTACAAAGAGAATAAGAGGAATTCCTCCAATAGGAACACAGACAGCAATAAAAACATAGATTATACTATAAAATTTTGGTGTTTTCAAAGGTGTGATTTTTTTTTTCCTTGTGGCTCCTCCTACATGACAGGTATTGCTTTTGGAGGGCTGCTACGGATCTTTTTTATTTTTTCATTTTAATCTACTAAAAAGAAAAAAAAAATGGAAAATACATCAGCGGGTTCAGAAGGTGCATATCGAAACAGTGGATAGGCGGATCACCGTTACAGTGGCATTTAAAAGGTTTGCTCATCTCTAATGACAGCTAACCACACAAAACATGTCAAGTTTTCTTTTTCAATTATATTTCATTCTCCCAGTGTTGAACATAACAAGTATAAACTGAATGGTCTGTTGCCCACTCAGCAACCATTAGGAAGCTGTTAGTTTAAGTGTCTGGCCTTGGAAGGCTGTGTGTCAAGCTGAACTATCTGTCATGAAGGGTTATACAAATAGTAGAGAAAATGCTAGTTCAGTGTGATGCCCGAAAGGGTGACATATATTCTACAACTGGTTACTGAGGACATCAGTCTTATCAATGGGTGGGAGAAGGTACTCGGCAAGATAGTGCTTCTGTGATTTATACTGATGAGATTCCAATTTATTCTTCAAGCCTTTATAGTCATCAGAAAATACTTTGCTATGCGGCTGGGGATGTAATAATTTCACATCCTTTCCCTGCAATTCTATTATGCCATCTGGTCCCCCAGCTCCTATGTACCCATGCCTGTGTAAACCATCTGTGCTCCTTCCTTGCGCATTTATATTTACATTAATGCAGCAAACTGCCTTCAAGTACTTAGCATGCTGGTGAAGACACGGTGAAATTTCTGGCTATAGGTGTTTATTTCTAGAGCAAAATAATATCCAGGATATTAGGACTTCAGTTGTTACTAAACCATATATCAGAGACCCAGAAGGTCAATTTGCCATTATCCTGCATGTCAATAATGAGACCCTCACATACTGTAGCAGGAAGTGAGGTATCAGACAGCAAAGTCCGACAGGGGTGCGAACCCTGAAAGCTGGCAGATTTAAGGTCATTTTAAACATGAAACTATTAGTAGGGCAGCACAGTGGCTGATGCAGCGTACACACGGTCGGACTTTTCGACCGGACTGGTCCGACGGACGCCGATGGACCAAATCCAGCGGACAATCCGATCGTGTGTGGGCTTCACCGGACCTTCAGCGGACTTTTTCCAGTCGCAAATCTGATGGACTTTAGATTTGGAACATGCTTCAAATCTTTACGTCGTAACTCCGCCGGACCCAGAAATCCGCTCGTCTGTATGCTAGTCCGACGGACAAAAACCGACGCTAGGGCACTATTGGCTACTGGCTATCAACTTCTTATTTTAGTCCGGTGTACGTCATCACGTATGAATCCGTCGGACTTTGGTGTGATCGTGTGTAGGCAAGTCTGTTTGTTAAAAAGTCCGTCAGAAGTCCGTCAAAAGTCCGTCGAAAGTCTGCTGGAAAGTCTGTTGGACCAGTCCGGTCGAAAAGTCCGCCTGTGTGTATGCGGCATAAGTGGGTAGCACTTCCGCCTTGTAACACTAGGGTTGCCGGTTTCAATCCCAACCATGACCCTGCCTGGAGTTGGCATGTTCTCCCTGTGCCTACGTGAGTTTCCTCCCACACTCCAAAGATGTGCTGGTAGGTAAATGGGCCCTAGTGTGTGTGAATGTGAGTTAGGGATCTTAGATTGTAAGCTTCTTGCGCAGAGCGCAGTGTAAATTGACAGCACTATATGATTACCTGTAATAAATAAACCAGTAAATATTTTTAGTTGACAGGTCGATCTGTTGCGCCACATGAATGCCAGGGTGAATCTAAGTTTTAGGACTAGTGACCAGTATTGCCTGTGGCCTCCCTGCAGCAGATCTTTGCCATGTTCTGCACAGTGTATCTGTGTGGAAGTAGCCACCTTGATGGAGGCACAGCTGTGCTTTCACTTGTCAGAGCTGCGCCCCATGATGATTGTTGATATGATAAATGGTGGGGGAATATCTAACGATAGGAAGCACAGATGCACAGAATAGATGAAGCAGAAGCAGGAATATGCATGAACTACATGGTCCTCAGGTACAGTTTCTTCTCCCCAAGAGGCATTACAATAGGGACATCACAAAATCTCATGAGACGAGCAGTCAGAGGCAGCAGTGCCTTTGATCTCACACTGCTGATATATAGCTATGGGGTGGTGGGCACAGGAATATCTGGACATGCCTGGAAATGCTATGCTATTTTTTAGGATACATTTTTTTTTTTTAAAGGTAGACTTTTATGGGTACTGCTTAGGCAAAATTAAAGTGATTCTATAGGATGTGATTTTTTTTTTTCAAATAACAAACATGTTATACTTACCTGCTCTGTGTAATGGTTTTGCACAGAGCAGCCCCGATCCTCTTCTTTTTGGGTCCCCCACCATTGGTCCTGGCTCCTCCCCCCTGCCGAATGCCCCCAATAGCAAGCCTCTTGTTATGGGGGCACTTGAGCAGGCTCACTCTTGAGCCACGCTTCTGTGAATGGTCATTGTCTATTCATACATAGAGCGCAGCTCAGCCCTGCCCCCCAATCTCTTCTCATAGGCTCACTGGCTGTGATTGAGCCGTTGCTGTGTTAGCCACTGAAGAGAGAGAGACCCGGGAGAACCGCTGCTCTCATGCACATTGCTGGATCAAGATAAGGCTCAGGTAAGTCTAAGAGGGACTGGAGGGGAGCTGCATTAAGGTAAAAAAACTTCTGCCTTCAGAACCACTTTAACATTTCTAAATATTCCCTATAAGGTAACACATCTTCACTTTTTAAACTCAGGTCCACATTAAATACAACATTCTATATTTCCAGCAGTGTCTGTACCGTAGATACTAATGTAATATGAAAGCCAATTTTGCTTTTGGGGAGTTTCCTGTTATTCTAGTGTCTGCTAGACTCTATTTCATCAATGAAAAGATATGCAGGGATACCCTCATCCCATTTGACTCCTATAGAATCTGACACAGTTATAAAACTAGATCTGATCTAAACAGATTACAAGAATCATCCATTAGTAAAGACATGCACAGAAGTTTACATTCTGAGAAAGGTCACTGCAAAAAGTCAATTAGTTTAATTTCAATGTGTACAGCTATGAGTGTTATAAACTCAATAGTGCATAATTTATATGCACAGACAGAAATTGTTGAGTCAGCAGCTTATGTGTACTGCTTTGCATTGCACAGGCTAGTTCTATATTTATGAGGCTTTCAGCACTTGCTGTACATGATGAGCATTATTATAATTCTAGCATAAAAGATCAGGTTTTGATTCTGCTTACATTTTAATTAAATATGGTAAAATGTGGATTATGTAAGTATCCAAAGTGCCATATTGTGTAGAAGCAAGATTTAATCAAATCTTTGTAAGTATTTGTTTTAGCAATAAATTTTATTTACGTTGTGCCGCATGCTGTTTATTAAAATGAAGCATTGCATCAATCTGTAAATAGATTTTTTTTCTTCATACTGTCTTGTGGAAAATAGTTCTTTGCTTATATTTATTGAAAATGGTCCACCACGTTCAGGGCTAGTTCGATTTTCCCAGGGTACAAGAACCTGAGATAGTCTGCTTATTCTTATGGTGATGTAGGCATCTACAGTAACATCCTGAGGCTCAGTCTAAGGCCGGCCATAGACGGTTCAAATCTGAACCGGCCGAGATTTGAACCATGTATGGGCAGGCTGAATGTACCAAGTTGATAAACCTGGGTAAAACCAGCCTGCCAGATTTTGCATGAGATTATCGCTAACGGCTGGTATAGCTGCTAGCAATAATTACTGTCCCGCCGAGCCAATGTATTCTCCCAGCAGAGGGGGCAGGGGAAGAGCCATTCCCCTGTCAACACTGTCTGTGGTTGCAGGAAGGAAATTTGCTCAGTGTATGGACTGCATAATACCCCCCCCCCCCCCCCCAAGGTCCACCATAATGTGATTTTCTCTTTCCCAATTTTTACCAATGCCTCGACACTTGTGACCACAACAATATCCCAATATTGCATCCCAGAGCTTCCTATGCATTCAATAATACACTAAGCACATATTTTGACTAACTATAATACTTACACTAACCTTTAATATGCAACTTTTTCATCTTTACATGCTTCATACAATCACTACATGAGGAGCTAAATTGAGGAATAGGACCTCCAAGGTAGTATTCTCAGAAATACTACCGGTACCTCGAGCCAAACCAGAAAGGCAGCGGGAGATTAGGGAAGTTAACAAGTGACTGAGGAGCTGGTGTAGAAAGGAGGGTTTTGGGTTTCTGGAGAACTGAGCCAACTTCTCAGTCAGTTACCGGCTCTTTAGCAGGGATGGACTGCACCTAAATGGGGAGGGTGCAGCTCGGCTAGGAGAGAAGATGGCCGAAAAGTTAGAGGGGCTTTTAAACTAGGCAATGGGGGGGTCCAGAGGAAGAGATAGTTGGTGTGGAACAAATTTTAGAGGGTAGTATTGGGGGCATTAGTGGTAAATTGACTAAAGCACTTAAACCCGAGGTAAGTTAAATTAACAAGTCCAAATTGCAACCTCCAAACAACCAAAAAGGTGATAGTATGTGACCGGACAAAACTACGTGGCTAGTTCACTAATGCCAGGAGTCTGGCGGACAAGATGGGTGAACTTGAGCTGCTGTTGTATGAGGAGGATTTAGATTTTGTGGGACTTTCGGAAACTTGGTTCAGTAAAAGGGTCACTGGTTCATATCCCAACCACGACACTACCTGCCTGGAGTTTGCATGTTCTCCTTGTGCCTGTGTAGGTTTCCTCCGGGTACACTGGTTTCCTCCTACACTCCAAAGACATGCTGGTAGGTTAATTGGCTTCTGTCCAAAACTGGCCCTAGTATATGAATGTGAGTTGGGGACCTTGGATTGTGGGCTCCTTGAGGGTAGGGACCGATGTGAGTGTGCAATGTATGTGTGGAGTGCTGCGTAAATTGACGGCGCTATATGGGTACCTTAAATAAATAATCTTAAAGAGACACAATGAACAGGGATAGGGACAATTGTAGACACGTACCCACACTCACTCAGGTTGAACTGGATGGACTGGTGTCTTTATTCAACCTTATTAACTATGTAACTATATAACTCTCATAATTGGCTGGCGGAAGGAACCACGCATTCATCTAAGGCTCTCCAGTTCCTAAATGTCTTGCAGGACAATTTCATGGGTCCCATGGTAAATGCACCAACAAGAAACAATGCGTTACTAGACCTACTGATTACTAACAATACAGACCTGATCGCGGATGTAGAAATACGGGGCAATTTAGGAAACAGCGAACACAGGTCAATTTGTTTCAGCATAAATCACACAAATAGGAAACACAAGGATAATACAAAGACACTGAATTTCAAAAGAGCCAACTGTCCTAAACTACGCTTCTTGCTAGAAGATATTAAATGGGATAAAATCCTGAGCATATTATAGGTATTAGCCAGTGCATCCCAATGGGAAATATATTTAAAAGAGCTAACAAAAATCCTGGGTGCCTTAACTCCAACGTAAAAATCCATGTAAAAGCAAAAGAAAAGGCCTTCAAAAAATACAAGGCTGAGGGTTCATCATCAGCATTCCAACTTTACAAAGAATGCAATAAGAAATGTAAGGGTGCAATCAGCGTGGTTAAGATAGAACACGAAAGGCGCATAGCGGAGGAGAAAAATTCTTTATAAGTATATAAATAGTAAGAGAGGGAGGTCTGGTTACAAAAGATGGAGAGATGGCAAAGGTTTTGAATTTTTCTTCTCCTCAGGCTTCACGAGGGAAACGGGGGGTTTCAGTAACCGAGACTGCATGGTTTATCCTCATGACACGCCACAGGGAGCACCCTCATGGCTAACAGAGGAATTAGAAATAGACTTGAAAAACTTAGCACAAATAAGTCACTGGGACCAGATGGCCTGCACCCATGGGTCCTTAAGGAACTTAGTCAAGTGATTGCCAGACCATTGTTCCTAATTTTTAGGAGCAGTCTACTGAAGGGAATGGTACCAGCTGATTGGAAAGAAGCCAATGTAGCACCAATATTTAAAAAAAGGCCAAGATATATCCTGGGGAACTAGACCAGTTAGCCTAACATCAATAGTTTGCAAGCTCTTGGATGGGATGATAAGGGGCTATATACAAGATTTTAGTAATAAAAACAGTATCATTAGCAGTAATCAGCATGGATTTATGAAGAATCATTCTTGCCAAACCAATCTATTAACCTTCTATGAGCAGGTGAGCTGCCATCTAGATAAAGGAAAGGCAGTTGACGTGGTGTATCTGGATTTTGCAAAGGCATTTGATACAGTTCCCCATAAACGTTTACTGTACATGATGGGTGGTTACTGTACAAACTAAGGTCTGTCGGCATCGACCATAGGGTGAGTTCATGAATTGAAAACTGGCTACGGGGCGAGTTCAGAGGGTGGTGATAAATGGGGGGTACTCTGAATGGTCTGGCGTGGTAAGCGGGGGTCCCCCAGGGTTCTGTCCTGGGACCAATCCTATTTAATTTAGTCATAAACGATCTGGATTAAGGGATAAACAGCTCAATCTCAGTGTTTGTGGACGATACTAAGCTAAGCAGGGCAATAACTTCTACGCAGGATGTGGAAACCTTGCAAAAAGATCTAAACAAATTCATAGGGTGGGCAACTACATGGCAAATGAGGTTTAATGTTGAAAAATGTAAAATAATGCATTTGGGTGCCAATAATATGAATACAATCTACTCGCTAGGGGGAGAACCTCTGCAGGAATCTAGGATAAAACAGTAATTCTCCCACTATTTAAGACTTTGGTCCGGCCACACCTGGGATATGCCGTCCAAGTTCTGGGCACGAGTCGTCAGGAGGGATGTGCTGGAACTGGAGAAGGTCCAGAGAAGGGCAACAAAGCTAATAAAGGGACTGGAGGATCTCAGTTATGAGGAAAGACTGCAAGCATTGAACTTCTCTATGGAGAAGAGACGCTTGAGAGGGGATATGATTTACCGTATATACTCGAGTATAAGCCGAGTTTTTCAGCACATTTTTTTTTTGCTGGAAATGCCCCCCTCGGCTTCTACTCGAGTCCTCCCGGCGCTGTCCCCATCTGCAACCTTATCTCCCGGCGCTGTAAAACATTCAGTCTAGTCAGCGGTCCTGCAGTGCACCAAAGCCCCGCCTCCTCCTCGTCCTTGATAGGCTGAACACTGACTCACTGCTGGGAAACCGAGTCAGTGTTCCGTCACGGACGAGGACGAGGAGGAGGCAGGGCTTTGGTACACTGCATGACCGCTGACTAGACTGAATATATCACAGCGCCGGGAGATAATAAGGCTGCAGATGGGGACAGCGCCGGGAGATCATAACGCCGGCACAATGGCAGATGGGCACAATGCCGATCAGGTGAGGCTGAGGCATGCAGATGGGGGACATAGTGAGGCTGAGGCATGCAGATGGGGGACACAGTGAGGCTGAGGCATGCAGATGAGGGACACAGTGAGGCTGAGGCATGTAAATGGGCACAGTGAGGCTGCAAATGGGCATTGTTGACCCTCTTTTCCACTTACAGTAGCTGCAGCATTCTCACCCTAGGCTTATGCTCGAGTCAATACGTTTTCCCAGTTTTTTGTGGTAAAAGTAGGTGCCTCGGGTATATTCGGGTCGGCTTATACTCGAGTATATGCGGTAAATGTACAAATACCATACTGGTGACCCTGCAATAGGGATAAAACTTTTCTACGCAAGGGAATTTAAAAAGACATTCACTAAAATTAGAAGAGAAGCGGTTTAACCTTAAACTGCGTAGAGGGTTCTTTACTGTAAGAGCGATAAGGATGTGGAATTCTCTCATCGATAATTTAAAAAAACTATTAGATAGGCACCTAAACGACCACAACATACCGGGATATACAATGTAATATTAACATAAAAGCACACACACAGGTTGGACTTGATAGACTTGTGTCTTTTTTCAGCCTTACCAACTATGTAACTGTGTATTTAATTATTATAAGTATTTATATAGCTCCAATTTATGTAGCACCTTATATATAACGTGCTTACATATGCTTTACATATATTGCATATTCAGATTGGTCCCTGCCCTCAAGGAGCTTAGGGTCTACGGTCCCTAACTCTCTTTAGATAGGAGCCAACTAACCTACCAGCATAAAAATATGTAAGAAGTGCGCTAGAAATTATTATCCCTCTCAGAAAAGAAAAACAAAATTAGCAGCAATAATTTTGTGCAACACAATCACAAAGGTAAAAATAAACAATAGTAAAAATTGCGCTAAGAATGAAAGCCCATATGTGAAACAAATTAATAATTTATAAATATATATATAAAGAGTCCACATTTAGTATAATAAAGTGACTGTTTCCATGACAATGTCCATCACCAATGATTTCCACCTATGCATTAAGGTGAAAAACCTTGAGGCTTTACAACCACTTTAAGTCTATAGCTGGTCATACAAGGAGCAAACTTCAGCTATCTTGGTCGGCAACCCTGTAGGAACCCTCATGCCTGACATCCTTTGATCTGCAACACGAAGGAGTTGGGTTGGGTAGAAAAGTTTTAGGCACCTTTCACACTTGTACGACTTGTCCTGCTACTTGGGACTGCAAAGTCGCATAACAAGTCATTCTCTATGATTTCCAATGACAACCATTCATATTAGTACGACTTCAAGTCGTGCTGACTTCAAAGTAGTTCCTGCACTACTTTGGTCCGACTTTGATCCTACTTCAGCCCATTAAATATCACTGAAGTCGGATCGCCGCCTTAACTGACTTTGGCATGCGACTTGTGCTCTGATGATCTTGAAGGGGAACTCCATGCCAAATAAAAAAAAAAAAAAAAAAACGGCATGGGTTCCCCCTCCAAGAGCATACCAGCCCCTTCGGGCTGGTATGGATTCTAAGGGGAGCCCCCACGGCGAAAAGACGGCGTGGTGGTCTCCCCCAAAATCCATACCAGACCCTTATCCGAGCACACCGCCCGGCAGGTCAGGAAAGGGGGGTGGGGACGGGTGAGCGCCTCCCCCCCTCCTGAACCATACCAGTCTGCATGCCCTCAACATGGGGGGGTGGGCACCTTGTTCCCATGTTGATGAGGACAAGGGCCTCTTCCTGACAACCCTTGCCGTTGGGGTCTACCGGCGGGGAGCTTATCAGAATCTGGAAGCCCCCTTTAACAAGGGGGTCCCCAGATCCCGGCCCTACACCCTATGTGAATGAGTATCGGGTACATTGTACCCCTACCCATTCACCTAAAAAAAGTGTCAAAAATAAAACACAGTACACAGGTTTTTAAAGTAATTTATTAAGGCAGCTCCGGCATTGCTTCCGATTTCTTCTCCCCTCTCTGGGTCTTCTCCGCTGATGTCTTCTAGCCCTCTCCGGTTCTTCTCCCTCTGTCCGCTGTCTTCTGCCTCTGCCGGGTCTCCTCCACTGTCTTCTCCCTCTGTTCTTCTTCTGATGTTGACTCGATGCTCTCTACCGCTATAATGCTGGGTGTGCGGTGTGCCACTACTATTACTGGCCTGGGGCGGGGTCACCGGGTGACGTCGTCCGGAGGCCCGTCCCTTATGACGCCACCGCCCGGGGCATGATGGGTGGTGACGTCATAAGGGCAGGCGTCCGGTGACCCCGCCCCATGCCAATATAAGTAGTGGCGTACCGCGCACCCAGCATTAGAGCGGGAGAAAGCGTCGAGTCAACATCATACCAGACAGTGCCTGCTATTGTCAGGGATCAAAGTTGGTTCCCTGTTCATTGAAGTCGGATGCATCTCAGACTTCAAGTCACAGGGCAAAGTCGGATCCACAGTCGTTCGACTGTCGTGTCATACCAGTGTGAAAGGGGCCTTAGTCAAACAATTCAGCCAGCCAGAATACAATAGCTGGCAGGGGAGATTCCTCCATCCAGACTGTTCAGTCTGGATGGAGAAATCGATAAGCTTTCTCTTGTTCCGCTTGCATGGATGAACGAGAGGAATCTTACAGTGTATGGTCCGCTTCACATAGAGCTCACTACAGCAGACTGTATTACTTTTTTGTGCTTTGAAGACCAGAAAGAGCAGATTTACAAAAAGTCAATTCAACTGGTAGCAGCTTCTTCTATATGGCAGTGAACACTGCCCTTGAAAATATGTGTATAGGGAGTCTTCCAATACTCCAATACCGTCAAGCAACAACAGGATACTAGCATTCAGCAATGCCCCTGCTGTGAACCAAAAAAGGTCATGGTAGAGATAATTCATACACACGAGGTATCCACAGAGCTAAATTGTTCTGTAACACAAATTATTCTTTAGAAACTGTATATTGGCCAAACATTAGGCATGTAAGAGAATTTTGGTGGATGTTCCCTTCTAGCATACCAGAGGCACAATGAGGTGGATGTGTACACCGGATGAACCAAGAATCTTCACAGTCACTCCAATACCTTGCCAATTCGGCTTTTCATAGTTTTAAAAAAGTGAAGAGTGTGCACATCTCCAGTCAGAAAAAAAGGCCCAATTTCCCTTTATTATGAGAATATATAAGATTACTGAGCTCCAAACTCCATTAAATAGCATCACCCACCTCCAGAGCCTCTGTGATGGGGCCTTAAAATGGATTGAACCCCTCCTATCCTTTACAACCACGGAAGCTGCCATCCTAGCCTCTATATGATCTGTAATTGCCATGGTGCTGCACATGTAATCAACTATGACACCAGCCAATTGATGACTTGACAGCTTGACAGTTCTGTTAAGAGTTAAGCACACTAGTAACTGCAACAGGTATCATTCCTGGCATGTTGTGTAAGTAGCTGTTTTAGGGAACAGTTACAGTGGTATTAAATCCAAAAACAATCATTTATTATATTGCAGCTTAACAATTCTTAGATGTGGTGGCTGCATTGGTTTCCTTTTATTCAGGCGTTCTTTCCTTTATTTCATTTTGGTGATCCAGCCAGTTGTTTTTCAACAGAACAAGCTCTCCTGCAAATGAAGCAGTTTTTGAGGGGGGTGCTCACAGTGGTCAGCTTCTATTTGTTTATGTAAAACCTTTATCCCAAAAGGAAAAAAAATGTAACTGCTTGTGTAACTGCAGCATGAGCTGGAGTTTGCCATCAATTTATTAGTGTATTTAAAGTATTTTTGTAAACCTTTACATATATCCAGTGAAGTGATTGTCCTCAGGTGATACACAGTGATGAAACAAATCCCCCTACACAAGTCATACTTGTTTATCTGCAGCCTTCTCTTCCCTACATCCAAAGTCCAGAAATTTTAAAGCTTGTCTAATCTGTCAGAAAAAATTAAACACTGCAGAGCTCAGTGAGGAGAGCTCTAAGAGATGATTGGACAGAAGGGACACACCCCCTCCACACAGCACCAGAGCTGAGGCTGTCAATCAGCTGGAGGTCCCTCCCCTGTCACATTTTTTCTCTTGGTGTAACCATGCTCCCCTCTGTGCATGCCATGATGCTGTTGCTGTAAATTTTTTTTGATGTTGGATGCTTTTTATACAATAAAGCTTTTTTTCCTTATTTTTGGAGTGTGGTCATTCGCTTTGCCATTTGAATTACTTGCCAAGACCACGGACTGGACCAGCACCTGATTATTAAGGAGGATATCATTATCACCTGGAGCGGTGTTATCTGTTTGTTCAATCAGCTGGAGGTCTCTCACCTGTCACATTTTTTCTCTTGGTGTCAGGAAAACTTGTCAGAAGTGATTCATGCTGATAGCAGAGAAAGGAAGCAGCAGACAGAAATGACACTAAAGCCTCGTACACACAATACGATTGTTGGCAGGAGATTGTCTGTTGACAGACTGTTGTCCTAAAATCTTACCGTTAGTACGCTCCTTTTGACAACTGTTGTCCAACTTTCGGCCAACAAATGGCAGGCTAGTAAATTTTCGGCGGACAACGGTACGACGTCAGATTTTTGTATGGTCAGTACACAAATCCATCACACAAAAGTCGAAAGTACAAACATGCTCGGAATCAATGCTCACCAAACACGAAATTAGCAGAAGGGGCCCAAAGGGTGGCGCTCAAGAGCTGAAATTCCTCGTAGTACGTCACTACGTTCGTGTTTGTGGCACGACTATTGTGTACCGTTAGTATGCAAGACAAGATCCTGGCACATGCCCTTTTGACAAAAATCAGACGCTTGGTTGGCCAACAATTGTACCGTGTGTACGAGGCTTTAGGCCGGTCATACACGATTCAAATCTCGGCTGATTCAGTGGGAACCGTCCGAGATTTGAACAGTTAATGGGCAGGCTGAATGTACCAAGTTGATAGATCGATCAGCTTGGGTACAACCAGCCTTCCGGATTCTTTTGCTATTAGCCGCTAGCGATAATCGCTATCTTCTCTCGGCGGGAATGGCTTCCCCCATCAGGAGAATATATTTGCGGATTCCCCTGTCAACACTGCCTATGATCGCAGGAAAGAAATTTGCACCGTGTATGGCCTGCCTTAGTGCTCTTAACTGAGACAAGTACACACTATAGGGGGATATGCTTTGTTCTTATTTCATGTCTGAGGTTTACAACTACTTTACATCTGCTAGTACTTCTAATGCCGCATACACATGAGCGGACTTGCCAATGGGCTAAACTCCAACGGCATTTCCGACGGAAAGATTTAGAACATGTTCTATATCTGAGTCCTGTCAGAAATGCCGACAGAAAAAGTCAGATGGGGCATACACATGGTCGGAATGTCCGACCAAAAGCTCCCATCTGACTTTCTCTGTCGGGAAGTCCGGCCGTGTGTATGCGGCATAACACTCCTTTCCCTAGACTGACAATGTTGCTGTCCAAATCTGTTGCCTGTGTTTATTTATCCAGGAATGGAGGCACTCTAAAGCCTCGTACACACGATCGGATTTTCCAACGGGAAATGTGTGATGACAGGCTGTTGGCGCAAAATCCGACCGTTTGTATGCTCCATCGGACAATTGTTGTCGGATTTTCCACGGACAAATGTTGGATGGCAGGTTTTAAAATTTTCCGCGGACAAATGTCTGTTGTCGGATTTTCCGAGCGTGTGTACACAAGTCCATCGGACAAAAGTCCAAAGTACAAACACGCATGCTCGGAAGCAAGACCGAGCCAGAAGCGTTTGTGTAAACTAGCGTTTGTAATGGAGAATTAACATTCGTGAAGTGGCAAATTATGAAATCTTGAAATGCAGCGCACAATTCTCTTCTTCTTTAATGGGATAATAATGAAGCTGCTTTGCTGGTGATACTGATGGAGTTATTGCACACAAATTTTCAAAGGTTTTTTTTTTCTTGTTAATTTCCCTTGTTAATTTTACATTGTATTTTTTAAAATGTAACTGCCTACTCCCAAACTGTCATTTGAAGTAAAACACATAGCCAGGTATTATTCTCCACAATTTTTGTATTGTACATTAAAAAAGAAAACAAATAAAATTAGACATGCTATCTGCCAATAGAACTTAACCAAAAAGTGCATTCTATGCATCCAAAAATATATAGAATATACCAAATCAAATCATTATTCAACCAAAGACAAGTTTTAGGCCAACACCCTTTGAACAAAAGTCCGAGGTTTTGTCTGCGGAAAATCTGATCGTGTGGCTTTAAGCCTCGTACACACAATTGGATTTTCGGCAGGGAATTGTGTGATGACAGACTGTTGGCCTAAAATCCGACCGTTAGTATGCTCCATCAGATAATTGTTGTCCAACTTTCTGCCAACAAATGTTGGATGGCAGGCTAGTAAATTTTCTGCGGACAACATTCTGTTGTCAGATTTTCCTATCGTCTGTACACAAGTCCATCACACAAAAGTTGAAAGTACAAACACGCATGCTCAGAATCAATGCTCACCAAACACGACATTGGCAGAAGGTGCTCAAAGGGTGGTGCTCAAGAGCTGAAATTCCTCGTAGTACGTCACTACGTTCATGTTTGTTGGCCGACAATTGTGTACCGTTTGTATGCAAGACAAGTTCCTGGCACACGCCCTTCGGACAAAAGTCTGACGCTTTGTTGGCCAACAATCTGATGGTGTATACGAGGCTTAATACAGCAGGTGTGTTACTGGTCAGACCACCAGGTGAAAATAGAGGGGAAAATGCCTAAAAAAGAAAACGAATGCAGCCACCACATATAAGGATTGCTAAGCTGCAATATAGTATATTTTTGGCTTATGCCTCGTACACATGAGCGGAATTTCCGACAGAAAGAGTGCGATGGGAGCTTTTCATCGTATATTCCGACCGTGTGCATGCCCCATCTGACTTTTTCTGTCGAAAATTCAGACGGACTTAGATAGAGAACATGTTCTACATTTTTCAGACGGAACAAATTACTATTGGAAAAAACGCTCGTCTGTATGCTCTGAAGCAAGTAGGAGACAGAAGCTATTGGCTACTGGCTATTGAACTTCCGTTTTCTAGTCCCGTTGTACGTGTTGTACGTCACCGCGTTCTGGACGGTCGGAATTTGGTGTGACTGTGTGTATGCAAGACAGCTTGAGCGGAATTCCATCGGAACTCCATCGTAAAAACCTTCAGAGTTTATACCGACAGCAAAACCGGTCGTGTGTACAGGGCATTAGGGTTTAAAGTGGTTGTAAACCCACTAAAAAAAAAAACAAAAGAAAAAAAACCCCTGCAAGACAAAGGCAATGCATACTAGCTGATTATGAATTACTTACCTGAGATTGAAGCCCCCACAGCGGTCCTCGTACACCGCTCCAGCGGCAACATTGTTACCGGAGTTACTTCGGGGTATTGAGGGCTCTGGCGCTGTGATTGGCCGGAGCCGTGATGACGTCACTCCCACTCATGTGCGCGGGAGCCGCCTGTAACGGCATACTAGCTGAAGCAATGGCACGTACATGCCATTGCTTCAGTGCGCATGTGCCAATGATGTCGGCACATGCTGATACAGGGGAATGTCTCCTAAACCATGCAGCTTTAGGAGATATCCGGGGTAGCTACAGGTAAGCCTTATTATAGTCTTACCTGTAGCAAAAAGTGGTTGTAAATGGTTTACAACCACTTTAATGCTGCTATAAAGTGGTAGGTTTGGTTCCACTTTAACCACTTGCCGTCTGTATACAGTGTATATACGGTGAAAAGGCGGCTCTCCTGTGCAAAATCATGTACCTATACCTATATTTTGCACTTCCGGGTCTGGGGTACACACGTGTGCCCCTGGCGACCCACTCCTGCTGTGATTGGACACAGAGGGAGCCAATCAGTGGGTCTGGCAGATGCAATGTCCGCTGAGACCCTCCAGTCCTTTGGCAGAACGGCGGTCTCCCTATGTAAACAATGCAGATTGCTGTTCTTTGAGAAGGGAGGGTTGTGAACCTGTGTTCCTACAACGCAGGAACACGGATCTCTGCCTTCCCATAGTACAAGCACCTCCCACACAGTAAGTAAACACTCCCTAGGCACACGTTTAACTGTTTGATTACTCCTGATGTTAACCCCTTCCCTGCCAGTGTCATTAGTACAGTGACCATGCATATTTTTAGCACTGATCACTGTATTGGTGTCATTGTCCCCAAAAAGTGTCAGTTAGGTGTCCAATTTGTCTGCTGCAATAGCTGATCGCAGCCATTACTAGTAAAAAAAAAAAAAAAATTTAAATAAAATAAAAATTCCGTAAATCTATCTAGTGTGTAGATGTTATAACTTTTGCACAAACCAATTAATATACACTTTTTGGGATTTTTTTTTTACCAAAAACATGTAGCAGAATACATATTGGTCTAAATTTATGAAGAAATTAGATTTTTGCATTTTTTATTGGATTTGTTTTATAGCACAAAAATTATTGGATTTGTTTTATAACGCAAAAAATTAAAACCGCAGATGTGATCAAATACCACCAAAAGAAAGCTCTATTTGTGGGGAAAAAAAGGTAACGCAGTGCCCTAATGCAAAAAATGGACCGGTCAGGTGGGGAGGAAACCTTACGGAGGGCAAGTGGTTAAGAAAGATAACTGAGTGGAGATAGGAATCAATAGAGTGAAAAAAAAATACAAACTGGTCACATTTGGGGATGTGAAGTACTTAACAATTTAGCCTTATCATTTAAGTTAGTATTACGGTACATGCCAGACCTATACGATATCATTGACCCTACACTTACATCTAAGGCTTGCTGTGGTTTCAAGTACGAAGAGATATACAGAAATCAATTATCTTTCATCCAGTTTCATAGTAGGGGAAGCACGGATGGAAAAAACGTTTGGTTAACCAATTCTCCAGCTCCCAGAGTGTAAAATGATCATTTGATCCTTAACCAGAAACGTACAAAAAGATATAATAAACTAAAACAACCACAATAAAGGGCTTATCTCTTTCTCAGTTATTGATTTGCTCTTCATTCTCCTTTATCTGTTAAAAGAATCTATATATCCGGAGTATGAGAAAAATTTCAGACTGGATACAAATCAGCACTTAGCATGTCAAAATATGGCGGGTGTGCAGTATGCAATCCACAAATGATATGGGACTGCTATCTAGTTACTATGGCGATAACATGATTTTCTGCTGTCCTTATTAAGCAGTTGCACTTAATATCCAGCTTCTCGTTACAGTCTAATTATCTGTTATCTACTTAGCACAGATCATGGTTTGTATATTATGAGTCAGTGCGCCGCATCAGTGTAACATTTAAAGCCCTGCTATTGTCTATCCAGTAATGTCTTTCTTTTTCTAGCAGAGCATGCACACTGATAATGTTAATACATAGATCAAAGTCCAGGAATGTGTTTTTATTGTAGCAGATAACCTGCCATAGCTGTGTCCCCGACATATCTGTCATCGCCCCATGTATTACATGTCCAAACATCTGCAAATCCCATCATTGTATTCTAGGCAAGCAGGAGGGAGGTTTAAAGCGAGGGAGCATATTAATCACCCGATATTTATTTCCTACATAACACATGGGAAATCAACAGAGGGGTAAGAGAAAACTCTTATAAATAACTCACGTATAATGTGAGTCTATGCTAAAAAAAGAAAAAAAACAAACAAAAAACAAAACAAAAAAAAAATGCAGCTCAGGGCTTAAAAGAAGTACATTGTTTCAAGGATTCCCCACCATTAATATTGCCTAATTAATCTTCTCTGGAAAAAACACAAAGGTTGATAACGAGAGACTTCACAGGTGAGCTGTTAATGCTATCATTTAAATCAGCGCTAATAGACAGTCACATGACAAGCGAAGAGGAATCGGTTTCTCCTGGCTGACCCTTTGGCCAACACTGTGTAACAGTAGGCACCTTTCATTTAAAATGAAATGGACACACCTGGAAATCTGTGGCTAATTAGAAAGTGATAATGAGCCCATTGATCAAGTAGACTCAAGCTTGTCACTTAGCTCACTGAACAGAGGAAGGCTGATTTTTATTTAAACACATTTACAGGATGGTCAGACCTCTAAAAGGAAAATTAGGCATTTGAAGAAATAGTGACAGTTGTAATATTTTACTCTTTCTCCTATTATGTGTATGCTGTTTGGAGTCTACTGAAAATTTAAATACAGTATCTTCAAGATTTTTATGTTGTAGAATGTTGAAGACTATTCTACTTGCTATATAACGCTATTATTAGATATTAAAAAAATAGAAAGGGACTTACAGCGTCCAAGAAAGAAAGAATTCAAAGAAACTCACTAATGATTATAAAAAATAGTATACAATGTATTGATACATAAAATACCATTTCACATGGGTGCACCTACATCAAAAAAATAACATCATCCAGGTACACATCATTAGTATTTAGGTTTTGTGCTGCCCTAGGCCTGACTAAACTTGTGCACCCCCTAATTTAAATATGAACCACCACTTCCTGTCAAAGCCACATCCCTTGCTGTTTAAGACCCGCCCTGCCATTTTTGAAATTGGGAAACTAGTTCTGAGGGCCTGGGGGGAGGGGGGAGCAATGAATTCCCTTAATTTGCATAGATTTCCTCTCACTTCCTGTTTGGCTATGGGGCAAGAAGTGAAGGGAAATCTCTGCAATGGGAAAGGGATGGTAAAAAATAAACTTACAGGGGCTATAACCCTCCCTTACTCTATCCAAAATGAAAAAAAAAAGTGTTGCCTATAGTTCTACTTTAACCGGTTCCAGACCGGTGCATGCTGATGTACGTCGGCAGAATGGCACGGCTGGGCAAATGGTCGTACCCATACGTCCCTTTGAATTTGCCGCCGTGCCATTTCGTGCACGCCGGCGGCGGCCGGGAGCTCCGTGAGTCGGATAGCTGCGATCACCTCACGGAGAGGGCGAATGGGGAGATGCTAATGTACACAACCATCTCCCCGTTCTGCCTAGTGACAGTGTCACTGATCTCTGCTCTCTGTGATTGGGAGCAGAGATCAGTGACGTGTCACATGTAGCCACGCCTCTCCCACAGTTAGTAACACTCCCCAGGACATACTTAACCCCTCCCTAGCCCCCTAGTGGTTAACCCCTTCACTGCCAGTGTCATTTACACAGGAATCAGTGCATTTGTATAGCACTGATTGCTGTATAAATGACAATGGTCCCAAAAATGTGTCAAAAATGTACGATGTGTCCGCCATAATGTCGCAGTCACCATAAAAATCGCTGATCGCTGCCATTACTAGTAAAAAAAAAAATTAATAATAAAAATGCCATAAAACTATCCCCTATTTTGTAAACGCTATAACTTTTGCGCAAACCAATAAATAAACACTTATTGTGATTTTTGTTTAACAAAAATATGTAGAAGAATACGTATCGGCCTAAACTGAGGAAAAAAAATGTTTTTTAAAATATTTTTTGGGGTTATTTATTATATCAAAAAGTAAAAAAATAATGCGTTTTTTTCAAAATTGTCGATAATTTTTTGGTTTATAGCACACAAAATAAAAACCGCAGAGGTGATCAAATACCACCAAAAGAAAGCTCTATTTGTGGGAAAAAAAAGACGTCAATTTTGTTTGGGAGCCACGTCGCACAACCGTGCAATTGTCAGTTAAAGCGACGCAGTGCCGAATCACAAAAAACACACTGGTCAGGAAGGGGGTAAATTCTTCCGAGGCTGAAGTGGTTAAGCACAAATTTCTGATAATTTTATGCAGAGGACTAAGAAGATATAACCATGCCAGCGGTGCAGCAGAAAACATATAGCACAGTGAGGAAGGTTTGTGGTCCAGGATGATAGGACAGTCAAAATTAGAAGCGCCCCCACATACCAGAAGCAGTGTGGTTGCTTTATGGGGGCGCTAGACTAAATTTGCCTCTCAGCCCAGTCCGCCCCATAAGACTGGCGCTACACTAATGCCCCGTACACACGGTCGGATTTTTCGACAGAAAATGTGTGATAGGACCTTGTTGTCGGAAAATCTGACCGTGTGTGGGCTCCATCACACATTTTCCATCAGAATTTCCGACACACAAAGTTTGAGAGCTTGCTATAAAATTTTCAGACAACAAAATCCGTTGTTGGAAATTCCGATCGTGTGTACACAAATCCGACGCACAAAGTGCCATGCATGTTTAGAATAAATTAAGAGACGAAAACTATTGGCTACTGCCCCGTTTATAGACCTGACGTACGTGTTTTACGTCACCACGTTCAGAACGATCGGATTTTCCAACAATTTTGTGTGACCGTGTGTATGCAAGATAAGTTTGAGCCAACATCCATTGGAAAAAATCCATGTATTTTGTTGTCGGAATATCTGATCAATGTCCGACCATGTGTACGGGGCATAACAGTGTAGCGCAAGCTGGCGGGGACTCTTTCCGTGCTGCCCCCCTACAAAGTGCTGCCCTAGGCCTGGGCCTTGTCGGCCTAGGCCAGGATACACATCATATGCATATTTTATTTATTACAGCAGTGTTTCTCAACCTCTTTTCAGTCAAGGCACCCTTTAAAATTCTGCGCAATCTTGAGGCACCCAATTCAAAAATATAAAAAACAAAACTAATAGTTTTACATAACGCAGCAACATCTACACATGTACGACACCCAATGTCAGAGGTGATTTATTCTTCCAAATATACCTTTGCACACTGGTACTTACTAGTATTCCAAAATGTATTTTCTTCCTCAGTTTCTCTCCCTCACTGAGTTAATGTGACCCCCAGTACTGATGGAGAGGGGCAAGGGAGGGGCAAACAAGGACCTCTTTGGGTGCCCAATGTCCTCCTTATCAACTGATGATATCATTGGCTAGAAGGCTGAAGCAATGCACAATGAAAACCTGTGTAACTAAAAGGCAGGTTTCATCCAGTTGCTGGCTTGTATACAATTTTTGGGCCCAGCTTTAGACATTTTGCCAAGGCACCCCTGAAGAAACCTAAAGGCGTGCCTGGGCACCCTGGTTGAAAAAAAAGCTGTTTGTCAAGGTCCCTAAGTAACCTAAGTAACATTCATAGATACACATATTGGGGCCAGTTTGGACAGGAGCCAGTTAACCTACCAGTATGTCTTTGGAGTGTGGGAGGAAACCCGAAGAAAACCACAAAGGCACAGGGAGAACATGCAAACTCTGTGCAGATAGTGCTAGAGATGTAAAATGTCCAGAAAACTTGAAGCTCAGAAAAAAAACCTGTTTTTTTTTCCGTTTTTTCCCCCAAAAAACAGAAAAAAAAGATTTTTTTTCCGAGCTTCAAGTTTTCTTGAAATTTTACATCTCTAGCGCTACCTGCACAGAATTTGCATGTTCTCCCTGTGCCTTTCTCCCATTTTTTTTTTGAAAAAATTGAAAAAAATGCTACATTAGCACTTTTTTGTCTTTTTAAGATTGGAAGTCATTCTGTTACTTTAAGAACATAAAATATGACTATGGACAATTTGACTTGGCATAAAATTATCACAACTAGCATATTAAAAATATAGTGTAGCCAAACAATTATCACAAACAGAATTTACTTTTTTATAATATTTATTTGTAACAAAGGGAGCAACAATCTCCTGAACTGCTTACTAGTTTATGTGGAACAGCCAAAATGCCTCCACAAAACAATTTTCAAAACCAAAAGTAACAATTTTTCATATTTCCTCTCCACAGTATTAAATAAAAATAAAAACCCCATTCTTATAAAAAGAATTGAAGATGGGGGAAGTGTTAAGAAGAGAGTGGGACTAAGGCCCCTTGCACACTGGGGCGGTGGGGGCGTCGGCGGTACAACAGCGCTATTTTTAGCGCTGCTGTACCGTCGTTCTTGCAGCGGTATTCGGCCGCTAGCGGTGCGGTTTTAACCCCCGCTGGCGGCCGAAAAAGGGTTAAAATCCCTCGTACAGCGCGGCTATAGCCGCGGTATTGCCGCTGTATAGCCGCACTGTCCCTTTGATTTCAATGGGCAGGAGCGGTGAAGGAGCGGTGAATACACCGCTCCTTCACCGCTCCCAAAAAGCGGTTTGCAGGACTTTTTTTACCGTCCTGCCTGCGCACTGCTTCAGTGTGAAAGCCCTCGGGCTTTCACACTGAACAAACAGCGGAGGCTGTTTAGGGGCGGTTTGCAGGCGGTATTTTTAGCGCAATACCGCCTGCAAACCGCCCCAGTGTGAAAGGGGTCTAAGTCTCAATCGACATTTAATCAGAATCATTTTCTAAGCTGAAATTGTCAGTATCTGTCTCTGCTTCTGCAGCTACTCTTTTTTGTCCGTCATCACAATTAAGAACTTCTAAAAACTTAAGGTAAACGCCCTGTCTTAAAATATTTTATTCATCATGTTAAAATAAAATTTTTCACATTTTTGTTTTCTTTTTTCAATTTTTCCAATTTTTTGGAAAAAACAAAAAAGCCTTCAGGAAAAAAACGGAAAAAAAACTTTTTTTCCCCCAATTTTTCAGGTTTTTTTTCAGGCCTTCACATCTCTAGGTTGCGTTCTGGTTGGGATCTGAACCAATGACCCCAGTGCTGCTAGGTGGAACTGCTAACCACTTAGGCACTTTGCTGCCCGTTTATCACCTGACCACTCAGGTGGCCATATAGTCACTACACATGATGCTTTTCACAGATCAGTGCATTTTGTAAAATATATCTTCATCAGAACCAGTGTGAACAATATTCATCAACAGTATACAACATTTTTTCCAAAGAATCAGTGGTCTCTACATCCATACCTCGTACCTGAGAATTGTTTATTCTCCATAAAAAAAAAAGATACATATAGACTCCTGAATGTACATACATCTATATGTGCTCCAACAAAGGGATATGGATAAATGCAGCATGTGATCTGCTAAGAAGCAGATGATACAACAGTCCCTCTACTGGTGAGGCTATATAAAAAAGCCACGTGGCTTTACTGTATGCATCAAAAAATGATATGCTTTTGTACTTATATAATTGTAAGTGAGTTCTATAAGTCGAATTCACTTTATATAATAATTTTTTTCTTAATTCCAATGGGATGATAGCACTTTAAAGTAGACCCTAAAGCCCAACTTCAGGATCCTGCTGGACTTTTGGGATTCTCTCCCTAGGCTCTATTAAACCACCGACACATTGTAAAGCAGAATGGCGTACTTTTCTTGTAACTCCTAATTTTCATATCCCACTGATGTCATCATGCCCCTCTGAACATGTCCAGGAGGAGGGCTTTTTGTCCTCACCCACCCCACATCCATCCCAGTAAATAGCACTACATCTCCCTAGGAAGTGATGGCCTGGTCATGTGTCCTGGGCATGTTGGGGCTGAGATGAAGGCAGGGAGCAGGCTGAGTTGCAATTACTGGGAGCAGAGCTGTGGCTGATGCATGTGTAATAGGTGGATCAGACCGGGAGTCTGAGACTCCAGGTCTGTCCACTACAGTGAGTGGTGATGTAGTTACACCACTGCTCCCTATAAAAGAACTACAGCGGATAAGTTATCATGCAAATCTCACGATCATTATACTTGTTAAAGCACTGAACACCACATTTGTTCAAAGTAAGAAAGCCCCTTTATAGATATTAAAAAACATTTCTGCCAGGGAGTTCAGCTTTAAACTAAAAGTGAATGTGCCACTAATCCACCTCTCCCCCCAATCCTCTACTACAGTGGTCATCAACCCTGTCCTCAGGGCCCACTAACAGGCCAAGTTTTATGTATTACCTTGGGGAGATGCAGACTAGAATACTGCAATCACTGAGCAGGAAATGATATCACATGTGATGTATTTCAGTTATCTTGCAAACCTGACCTGTTATTTGAATTTTTTTTTTTTGTGGGAGAGGGTACCTTTTTTGGCAGGTACCCACTGTGACGCGGGTGGGGGGCCCGTGGAACCCAGCTTACCTTAGAGGTCGGGAAACAACTTTTTCAGCTCCCCAGGCCCCTCTTATGTGTAAGTAACCCTGTGTCTATTAGGGGCACATGGTGACTGAGAAGCCCAGTCTGGTCTGCCCTAACCAAACTCAAAGTAGAACCACACATACCCTGCTTCGCAGCTCTCCTTGCCCCTCCTGCATGTACTATTCCCTGGATTCAGCATTTTGTTTTAAACCTGTTATCCTGGGTCTTATATGTGTGGTTTGTGTTGAAAGTTGGATAGGCTCCTTCAAATGGGACAGGAATATTTATCAACAATATCCCTTAAGATTGAAATATAATAATACTTAGCTCCAAAGAAATAACAATTGTAAATGCATTAAATAAAGTGCAAAAAATTGAATAAATTCCACCAGCTGCAGTAAGAACTTGCTAGACAGCAAATACAAATAATAAATATACAAATCACCACGCTAGGTGATAGCAAATGTAATCCTGAAAAAAAAAAACACATAAAAGTCCTTTACAGTCCCAACATGTTTCGTGTTCATAAGTGCTTGTGCTCAATAATAGAAAATCCGTGCTCCATAGACATGTGCTCAGACTGGGTGCCCCACATGGATGTACACTCACCCCTAGATGTTGACTAACTATCTCTAGTATGGTCGCTAAGGCATGTGGGAAGACCCCTGATAAATCCGTTGATGGCAACTTGTGCACTGGACAGACCTCACATGGATGGATAAAAATAGCAGAGGGAGAACCTCATTGCGTAAAATTTTATTGGGTAAAAACAAATATGAGATTACACTCACATGTAATGGTGCCTAATATCCTGGCACCTGGTGTGTGCAGCATGTGATTTTTAGGGGAAATCAGGCAGCAATCTGCTGATGACTGCTACTTTTGGATCGGCTCGATTCCCGGAAGTTGCGTGAGCGGACGTGAGTTGCCATGACGCGATCAAGCCTCAACTTGTTTCAGCCAATCAATGGGCCATCATCAGGAAGATCTGAATCCGCCATTTTGAAGCGGATTATATACCCTTACATCGTAATTTGTAAATTAAATTTTGATAATAATTTGTCAATATACTGACCACCATATGTAAAGCCCCAGGTTTGAGAAACAAAGTAGTTAAAAACATACCTGACCCTCCTAAAAAACAGCAAGTCGCTATGTTTAACCCAGAAGGTTTTTTTAGGTGCGGTAGATGTGGTCCTTGTAGGAGCACTAAACCAGTGCCTAGAAAACGAACATCATTTATGTCCCACCAAACATTCAAACAGCATCCTATAAAGAATTTTACTAAGTGTGGCACTAAGAACGTTACGTATGTTCTGGAATGTACCTGTGGGTACCAATATGTTGGGAGGACTTCCAGAACATTAATGAAACGTGTTAGTGAGCACATTACTAATATACGGAAAGGATTTCCTAAACATAGTGTTTCAAACCACTTTAAGGTAGCGCATAACAAAAATCCAGCTGAATTATCCTTTTATGCTATTGACATCATTAATAGACACTGGAGGGGTGCAAATATGATCCAACAAATATCCTAAAATAAAACCACGTGGGTATTTGAACTTCAAACTTTAACCCCTTCAGGTTTGAACGTTGAGCTGGATCTCAACTGTTTCATTACAGACTATTAATGAGCAGTAGAGTTCCTTTAAAATTTTGATTTAGTTTCAATTTTATCAGTTCATTGTACTGCAGGTAGACTAACCTACTCAAGTTCTTCTCTTTCGATTCAATCTAATTTCATTACTTACCTTCCAACTATCACATTAACACAGGCTATTTGTAGATTATTCTTACCTTGTCTACCTGATCTATTTAGTGACCACAAGGTGGCCTTCTCTTTTTTTATCAATATTAGTATTGGTATAAAAATATTTTTTTTTAACTTATTAATGTTTTTATTTTTGACATTTCTAATCAATTATATATATTAGATTGTAAGCACCCCATAGCGTATGCTGGTGGCCAGTATATTGACCAATTATTATCGAAATTTAATTTACAAATTACGATGTAAGGGTATATAATCCGCCTCAATATGGCGGATTCAGATCTTCCTGATGACGGCCCATTGATTGGCTGAAACACGTTGAGGCTCTATCGCTTCATCACAACACACGTCCGCTCACGCAACTTCCGGGAATCGAGCCGATCTGCGAGTAGCGGTCATCACCATATTGCTGGCCGTTTTCCCCTAAAAATCACATGCTATACACACCGAGTAGGGCTGTTGAAAATAATCGTAGCATTATTACGATGCGTCATCGATGCTACGACTGGAATGATCAACGTCATCCCCTCGCCACGTTATGCCCCGCCTTCGAGACCAAACGGAGACGAAAGTCGCCAAAGTGCCGCGGGAGTAAGCTGCGCCGGCTTTTCCCGCTTCCTGCCTCCAATTGACGTCATCCTCTGCTGCCCTGCGTTGAGGAGCAATGCTGTGTGGATGTAGCGGGGACATGGAGCGCCAGTGGCTGGAGCTGCTGCTGATAAGAATGGTGGCGGCAGCGGCGGCCGGCTTGTGGAGCACGGAGCTCCGATGAGGAGAGTGGAGCCGCGGCATGTCCAGCCAGGTGTGAGGAGGTGTGATAGATGAGGCAGAGCCAGGTGAGGGGGTCGTGGGGAGGACACCGAGGGGGGTGGACGTGGTAAGAGAGGTGCCAGACTGTCCTATCCAAGCTGACCAATACCCCGCTCCCCTCACCACTAACCTGTCAACATATAATACTGTTTCATTACCTTAGCACTCCTCTGCCCAGTGTCACCTCAGACCAATTACCACCCTTCTTGACCAGCAGTCCTCTGCCCCCCCCCCCCCCCCCCCACCTCTACACAGTAAGCATGCAGATAGGGCAATAAAACAAAAATGGTGTGCAGTGCTTTGTGGTGATAAATGTACCTATTAAGTAGTGAACAAATATAGCCCTGAAATATATATATAAATCTGTAATTTGATTAAAAGAAATCTTTTGTGTATTTAAAGTAACTCCAGTGCTGCTGAGTGTGCTCTGCTGTGTTCAAATCATTCACCAGAAATCAGGAATGATTTGAACACAGAAGAGCACAATCAGCACTGGAATTACTTTGAATACACGCAAAGATTGTGTATTTGATGCAAATACATGTGGGGGAGAAAATGATCATTTTAATAAATGGTCCCAACATGTTAAATGTTAGCGTAAACGCTGAATTACCAACATTTTTTAGGGGAAAAAATGATAGTTTAGAAATACTCAGAAAATGAAGACTCTAGGCGGATATAATCTGGTTTATTTTGACAAGCAAATAGAAAATATTGATGAATAGGAAGAACTAGTCCATTAAATTCAATGAAGTGTAGCTCTTTTACCCACAATACAAAGCTCTTTTGCTGATGTCCCTGTACTGATTGTACACGCTTACTCCTCTACCCTTATCTCTACATCTTTATGAAAGTTGGACAGAAATAGCAGCAATCCTAATGTTTACAGGCACTGAATGTTCAGTACATTGAAAAGTTTGAAAATAAAGGTTGTCTGGCTCTTCAAATGTTTTGAATTACTGGACTGAAAACAGCATGCAGCTTGTAAAGTCATAGCTCCTTATGTGCATATGTTTTCTGTTTTTGTTTTTTTGATCTGTGTGTGAAAAGAATGGCTCCAAAGCCATTGGAAGGGAAAACTAGTTTCCTATATTAAATGATCATATCTTTACGTGTATAGCTAATATTGCTAAATTGGCAGGCTGCGTATTGTTCTTTGCACATTTTAGGGATAAAAGTTCAATATTTCTAAATGCTCAATCTTTTCTGAAGCTCTATAGCATACTTTTCCCACCAATATGACAATAATACATTGTATCTCACTGAATGTCCGTAAGGCTCAGGTTTTAACTCCAAATTTCCAAAGTAGTTGTTCAGCGGTTAAGCTGCAATTTAGATATGGTTCTGATGCAAATTTTAGAAGCCGTCGTCATCCTTAACAATAGCTGGTTGTTAGGGAGCGGCCCAACAAGCAGGCCGTCATGTCCTTAACAACCGATGACTCATCAGCTATCAGCGGGTTCCCCGCTGACAGCTGAATGTAAGCCAAAGAATTGCCAGCAATATAATTTGAGAGAAAAAAAACAGCGTGGGGTCCCCCCAATCCATATTAGGCACACTCAGGTCTTGTATGGATTTTGAGGGGAACCCCCTGCCAAAATGAAAAAAAAATGGCAAGGGGTCCCCTCCAAAATCTATACCAGAGCCTTATCCGAGCTGGCAGCCTGGCAGGCCCAGAAAGGGGGGAGGGGGGAGAAGAGCCAGTGTCACCCTCTCCTGGACCAAACCAGGCCACATGCCCTCAACATGGGAGGGGTTCTTTGGGGTATGGGGGCTCCACCCCAAAGCACCTTGTCCCCATTGTGATGGAGACACAGGCCTCTGCCCCACAACCCTAGCCAGTGGTTGTGGGGGTCTGCAGGCAGGGAGCTTATCGGAATCTGGAAACCCCTTAACAAGGGGGCCCCCAGATCCTGCCCCCCTATGTGAATGAATATGGGGTGCATTGTACCTATACTCATTCACCTAAAGGCCTGGTATGGGTTGGGGGGGCCCACACAGTTTTTGTTAATTTTGGTGTGGGGTTTCCTTTAAAATCTATTGCAGACCCAAAGGGTCTAGTATGTGTAGCACCCTGATGTTTAGGCAGGGTTGCTATCAAATTTATTTGCCAAGTGATAGTTGCCTTGGCCAATTGATAGGAGGTCAATTGATTTCACCCTAATTCTGGAATTGCTGCACTTCTGTCACTAGATGGCCAGGTGTCTGGTGGCAATGGATAAGACAAGGGCATTGCAGGGACAGATTAGGAATGAATGGGATTTCTCAGGCAATGGGCAGGGATTTTCTTGGGTCCCTTGGCCTGCTGGGAGAGCCTATATATTTGGAAGGAGTCAGGTGATCGGGGTTCGGTGCCACCTGGACAGCTGTCTGGGTGGGCGTATGTTGTAGTGCCCTGGGTTACTAGGCCATAAGCCTTGGGCCTATCTCGGGGACATCTGGCACCTAGGCCTCGCTACCAGAGATCACTGTGAGTAGCTGAGCAAGTACCTGCGCCTTATTCTCATCAGCCGGGGACGGTGAAGAATTGGGAAACTTCAGCAGGTGGCAAGCCAGGGACCCAACCCATGGAGGTGACGCTTGCAGAGAATTATTGTGTGCCAAGCCAGGGACCAAGCAGGCCAGCGGGGTGACGCTTGAGGAATATCTGTGAGTACCAAGCTAGGGACCCAGCAGGGACACGGGGGGTGATGCTTAAAGAAGATACTGAGTGAGAAGATTAGAAGAGCTCAGAATATCCAGTGGCGAGTGGATCTGTTTGTCTAGTGAAAGACTGGGAGCTCAGCGGAGTGAAGTTCTACAATAAGAGATTGTAGGAGAAGTGAAGTAGTTCATTGCAATCTTTGTTAGAAACTGTTACAAGACTGTTGCCAGAGGAGACAGCATTCCTGCCTAACCCACCCTACACAGTAGGATGTCAGCTGTCCCTAACTCTGGAGGTCACCATTGGGCTTCAGGGGCCCGGCACTGCTACATATGGATTGAGGGGGGACCCCCCCACACTGTTTTCTCAATTTGTGTTCAAAACTGATGACATGTGCGATTCAGAAGTATTCCCATAGAAGGCAATGAGCCTGGAAATTGTATCTAGACCACACCAGAGTGCTCAGAAAATGCACAGGACTCTTTTTAAATTTGCACTGAGAAACGTGAACAGCTTCAATGGAAAACTATGTTGTTTCACATGTCATGAAAATCAGATGCGGTTAAAAACACATTGAATTCTCATACATGTGAACCAAGCCTAAAACATATATGGCTGCACATAAACACTGGAGTAAAACGAATGCACTCAAAATAGGAGATTATTTCTGAATGCCTTTGTTTTCTGTACAGAGTTCTCAACACCGAGAGCATGTGAAAACTCTGAAGCTCACCTAAGCTTCCATATGTTACAGTGCCCTGAAACTAACACACACCCCAATTTTAAGCCTCCCCCTGAGCCCTAAACTAATGTTTTAATTCCTACATCCCCCAAACTACAGTTCCTAACACCGAATTCTTTCAAAACTCTCATCCACTTAACTTTTAATACAAACCCTACTTATAAACACAACTCTTGCCCCTACCCTAATATCCAAAGGATAATTAAATCCACAAATAGAAATGTAATAAGTTGCAGGTTACCTGTTCTTAGATGTGGTGGCTGCATTAGTTTAAATTTTTCTAATATTTTGTAAATACATAAAATAACTGTTAACCATGCCAGAGATGAAATGCTCTTGTCACTTCCTATGAGCTGAACTGAAAACAAAAACTTCTCTTTTTATTGTAAACTACTAATGCATAGTATACACGATAAGAAAATCTGACAAAAAAATAAAACGCTTTTGAAGCGATCATACCATAATTTGATTGTTAGCAAACAGCTTTTGAGAGCCAATCAACAGTTCATGAGAAATTATCCGAAGGGACAAACAAGAAATTTTTTCTCATACGATGCCAGAACGAACAATTTTCGTTTAATCAGTACAGTATTCGTCTGAAAAAACTGGAAGATCAAGATCACGAATGTTCGGAAATGAAAGAATACATTACAATACAGTACATCATTTCCGAAATTGTATTCTGTCGTACGAGAATTTTCGTAACTTTAGTAACCTATTGGATTTCGATATGAGACTAGCATGCAATAAAAAACGGACGACCATTCATCCCATATGCTCATTGTGTGTACAAGCCATAATTCTCCAACCCCTCTATAATAGAGATGAACATAGGCAGACATGTGTGAAGCTCCAGCCTGGGTGACAACAATTGCTCCCTCCATAGGGAGGAGTAAGGGACAGGAAATGTGTTATTGGAAGGCTTACCAGGTGTAAATAAAGATAAAAAAGCCTATAAAAAAATAATGCAGACAGAACATCTAAGGACTGGTAAGATGCAAACTGAACCCTCCTATCCGTTTTAGCCAAGGAAGCTGCCATCTTAGCTTCTGTTTGATCTGCAACTGCCATGGTGCTGCACATGTGATCAGTTATGACATCAGTTATTTGATGGTTTGACAGTTTGGTAGACAGCACAACCAAATGTGACAGTTAGCAGTTAGTTAAAACAATAGTTTAGTTCCACTTTAACCACCACACGTTATATATCCCCTAAGGGTCGGTTCACACTGGGACGACTTGGGATCCGACTTGTACGCCCTCAAGTCGCCCCAGAAAGAGATTCACATTTAAGTGAATGGGAGCGTCTTAATAGACACTACTGAAGTCGCTCCGACTTCAGAGCGTACTCCCTGTACTACTTTGATCCGACTTTGATCCGACTTCAGCATATTGACTATCATTGAAGTCGGATCGCCGTCTCGCATGATCCGACTTCGGCATGCGACTTGTGCTCAGATGATCTTGAGGGGGAACTCCGCGCCAAATTTTAAATAAAAATCCGGCATGGGTTCCCCCTCCAAGAGCATACCAGGCCCTTGGGTCTGGTATGGACCTTGAGGGGAACCCCCTACGCCGAAAAAGCGGCGTGGGGGGTCCCCCAATCCATACCAGACCCTTATCCGAGCACGCAGCCCGGCCGGACAGGAATGGGGGTGGGGGACGAGCCAGCGCCCCCCCCCCATCCTGAACCGTACCAGGCCGCATGCCCTCAACATGGGGGGGTTGGTGCCTTGGGGAAGGGGGGCGCGCTGCGGCCCCCCCACCCCAAAGCACCTTGTCCCCATGTTGATGAGGACAAGGGCCTCTTCCCGACAACCCTGGCCGTTGGTTGTCGGGGTCTGTGGGCTTATCGGAATCCGGGAGCCCCCTTTAATAAGAGGGCCCCCAGATCCCGGCCCCCCACCCTATGTGAATGAGTATGGGGTACATCGAACCCCTACCCATTCACCTAGGGAAAGTGTCAATTTAAAAAAAAACACTACACAGATTTTTAAAGTAATTTATTAGACAGCTCCGGGGGTCTTCTTCCGACTTCGGGGTCTCTCCGGTTCTTCTCCGCGCTCTCCGGGTCTTCTGCTGGGCTCCTCTGCTATTTTCTGCTCTTTTGCCGCTCTTTTGCTATAGCGGAGGAGCCCGGTCTTCAATCTTCTGCCTTCTGCCCTCTTCTCCTGATGTTGACACGACGCTCTCTGGGGCTGGAATGCACTCTGAGCGCTCCGCTCTGACTTATATAGGTGGTGACCACGCCCCCTTATGCTGTCACAGTCCCTGGGCATGCTGGGACTGTGACGTTTTAGGGGGCGGGGTCACCGCCTATATAAGTCAGAGCAGAGCGCACAGAGAGCATTCTAGCCGGAGAGAGCGTCGTGTCAACATCAGAAGAAGAGGAGAGGGCAGAAGACGGAAGACCGGGTTCCTCCGCTTTAGCAAAAGAGCGGCAGAAGAGAGCGGAGGAGCCCGGAGGAAGATCCGGAGAGCGTGGAGAAGAACCGGAGAGACCCCCGAAGTCGGAAGAAGACCCCCGGAGCTGTCTAATAAAATACTTTAAAAATCTATGTAGTGTTTTTTTTTAAATTGACACTTTTTCCCTAGGTGAATGGGTAGGGGTACGATGTACCCAATACTCATTCACATAGGGTGGGGGGCCGGGATCTGGGGGCCCCCTTATTAAAGGGGGCTCCCGGATTCTGATAAGCCCTCCGCCCGCAGACCCCGACAACCAACGGCCAGGGTTGTCGGGAAGAGGCCCTTGTCCTCATCAACATGGGGACAAGGTGCTTTGGGGGGGGGCCCGCAATGCGCCCCCTCCCCCAAGGCACCAACCCCCCATGTTGAGGGCATGCGGCCTGGTACGGTTCAGGAGGGGGGGGGGCGCTCGCTCGTCCCCACTCCCATTCCTGTCCGGCCGGGCTGCGTGCTCGGATAAGGGTCTGGTATGGATTGGGGGGGACCCCCCCACGGCGTTTTTTCGGCGTAGGGGGTTCCCCTCAAGGTCCATACCAGACCCAAGGGCCTGGTATGCCCCTGGAGGGGGAACCCATGCCGTTTTTTTATTTAAAATTTGGCGCAGAGTTCCCCCTAAAGATTCATACCAAACACAGTGGCGGGGATCCAAGTCGGATCCCCGTTCATTGAAAGTCGGACACATGTCGCAGGGCAAAGTCGGATCCACAAGTTGCGTTGAAGTCGCGTTGAAGTCGTGTTGCAAAGTCGCGTTGAAGTCGTGTTGCCCCTGTGTGAATCGAGCCTCAAGGCTCCTTTCACACTGTCAGTTTTTCAGGAGGACTCGATCGGACCCTCCAGTCTCCTCTATGGAGGAATGGTTGTCAACAGACATGTGTCCGTTGATCCCCGCCAATATCTTCTCCTATCTGCTAAAAAACAAATGGATGGGGATCCCCATCCATCTGGCAGATCGGATCGGATGGCAGTTGTGTGTAAACGGACAGGTGAGTGGGCTGTGTCTGTGTCCGCTCTACACAGGCGGAGTGGACACGGACCAGCCATCTACCTGCTCAGCAGGGATCAGCAGACACATTCCCTTCTGAGCAGGCTGGTATCATAACTGTTCACAGCACCATGGCAGTTGCAGATCAAACAGAGGCTATGATGGCAACCTCCTTGGCTGAAAAGAATAGGAGAGTTTAGTTCCACTGGCATTAAACCCTTAACACCTATCACTTAGACTCCTTTCACACTGATTCTTTTCTTCTTTCTTTTTTCAGGTGCTTTTGGGCTAAAAATAGCGCCTGTAAAGCACCTGAAAAACACCTCCCCTGCAGTCCCAGTGTGAAAGCCTGAGTGCTTTCACACTGGGGCGATGCGCTGCAGGACGTTAAAAAATGTCCTGCAAGCAGCATCTTTGGGGCGGTGAAGGAGTGGTGTATACAGTGCTCCTCCACCGCTCCTGCCCATTGAAATGAATGAGTACCGCTGCCGAAGCGCCTGCAAAGCGATACACGGGCGCATTTAACCCCTTATTCGGCCGCTAGCGGTGTTTAAAATTGCCCCGCTAGCGGCCGAATTGTGCCGCTAAAATGACAGTAAAGCGTTTTACCTTTAATGCCTGCCCACCCCAGTGTGAAAGCAGCCTTAAAGTAGAACAAAATCCACCAATTTATTTTTTTTCAAGATTTAATTCGAGGCATGGCAGAAACTGTCACGTGTTTGTACTCTCAACTAAACTGTCAAGCCATCAAATGGCTGGTGTCCTAAATAATCAGCACTATGGTAACTGATGCTAAGATGGCAGCTTCCTTGGCTGTAAAATATAGAGGGGTTTAGTTCCACTTTAACATGTCGATCTTCATCCTAACCCTTACCTTACTCTTAAAGTGAACCCATAAACCTAGGCCCCACCAAACTCAATTACCTCCCCCCTTAAAACCTAACATTAAATTTATATTACCCTCCCCAATACCTTACTCTAACAACATAACATAACCCCTAAACCAAGTCCTTCTTTGGATAATCACTGTGTCTTAAACCAGGAACAGCCTTGTGAAATCTTCACAGTGCCACGTTAAAAGAAACTGATAAACTACAATCACCAAGGAATACTGATCTGACTCAGAATAGGTTGTTTTTCCCTTTGCTTTCTACCTCTCTACATAAAAGAGATTAAATAAAGAGTGGCTATTTAATTTTCAGCACTTGGGACCATACACATATTAAAAAGCCATAAATGTTTATTGATGACATTTTTTCTTCAAAACATATGGACAGCCATCCATTACAATTGTTAAAATAGATTGTTATGGATATCAACATCATAGATACAGTACAAATAAAGATAACTGACTACAATCATGTGGCGGTTGCTGACTATAAATCCTGAAGAAGTGGATAGTGTTCCTGAAACGCGTCAACGCTGTTTTGAACATATTCTTTAATTGTTTAAATACAATCTAGGATGTGCTACCTGATGTGTTCATTGATCAAAAATTGTACGTTAATGTGCACCACAATCTCTTTTAATAATTGGAATGGATGGTTGTCATACACTTTTTATAAATAATATTGGCTTTTGTAATATAATGTATATGGTCACAAGTGCTGGGAATTAAAGTCCCAATCATTTATCCAAAAATATCTAACCACTAGGCTGAAATATATTCATATCTATATTTATCAACAATAGTTTCCAAAGCAGCACTGACACCTACACCAAGCCACAGCGGTGCTTGCAGATAGTTATTTTCTTTGTAACCTTGAGTTCTAACAATGCACCCGAGTCACTGCCAGGTTAAAAAAAATAAAACATTCTGATAAAATACCATTAAAATGTGAACAGTAGATGGCAGATAATAGGCTTTAAACACAGTAATGGGATTTGTGCAAGCAATGAAAGTACACCATGAACTATATTTTTCTCTGATCCCTTCCCAGATGTTGCCTGTAAAATCAGTTCTTTTCCGTAAATCTAAACAGAATTGTTCTTAGTGAGCAAATTTTTCCAGATCAAAAGGTGTACATTGCTCATCTAAACAATGAATACAGAGCCTGAAATATAAAGGAATACTGCAGTTATGTTAGCATGGTTAAAGGGACCCTCTTTTAAAACTTGCTTTTTTATGACACACACACAAACACACAAGGTGCACAGGCAATCCAACCCTGACTTTTGTTTTTACTCCTAGTTCTAGGCCTCACTGCTATGTGAGACTCTCTGGTTGCCTGAAATTAGTATTCTCAAAATATTTTAAGGCTTGTTTCCCACCTACAGGTGCCACCAAGGGCAGGTGCGCTTCCGTGCGTTTTCTGCGCACCTCGTGTATGGCAACTTATTAATTTCAATGTATATAGAAACAGAGTCGCACTAGCGGGTGACCAATTTATTTTATAGCATATATTAAAAAGAGTCCAGACATAAAACTCAAAAGAAGACTTTAAAAAATAGTCAACATCTTCTTCAATTGTGATCCAAGTTCCAAGATCCAAGTAAAGCATACAGTCACTATCCGTCACCATGTGCATAAAGGTCCACAGAAAACACCACCACCTTGATCTGGTAAAATTGCCTGCTTACCAATACACATGGACCTTTATTGAAAAAATCCTGACCAGTGAAACTGTTTTAGAGCGTGTTTTTACAACATTGACTTAAGTGTTACTCTATTTCTTATTAAATCGTCGCAAAGTTTTTACACTATGTGGAGAATCTTTTGTTTTGTGCATACAACCAATAAAGACGGTGGCTGGACGATCCATATTGTGGCCCAAAGGAATCCTGCAGGAGCATCCCTGAGAGGCCCTGACTGGACATATAGCCAAAAGCGCTGATTACCTTTTTTCAAAAAAGATCCATGTGTATTGGTAAGAAGGCAATTTTATCATATCAAGGTGGTGGTGTTTTATGTGGACCTTTATGCACATGCTTTACAACTTGGATCACAATTGAAAAAGATTTTGACTATTCTTTAAAGTCTCCTTTTGAGTTTTATGTCTGAACTCTTTTTATTGTATGTTATATAAGAAATTTGCCATCTGCTAGCATGACTGTGTTTATATAATTTTGTGTACATGCGCTTATATCGCGCAGTAGAGTTGCAGCTTGCATCTGCATCGGTGGGTTCTTTTTATATTTGTTTTTTGACATTCAATATTTTAAGGTCTCTTACAGCAGTTTTTCCCTTTTTTTTGGAAAATTATTTTTATTCCACATTTTTATAAATACACAAACGTACAAAAACAACAACTGTTTATATCCCCCTCCCTCTTCCCCTCAGTGCAATGTCCCAAAGATCACAAGTAGCCCAGCAGGACTAGTCACCCTTGCAGCAAAATTTCAGTAACTAGAACAGTGTAAACCAGATGTTATATTAGAATAGTAATCATTTGTACGCATTCAAGCAATGTTATACTACTCAAATATGTGAATATTCCACTCATGCATTACTCAAACCATTTATTGTAGAGTCTCATTGGCTGAGAGCCAGCATTGCCTTACGTTTTCAAACTTTTTGGGACAACCCCTACTCAAACACGTGGCCTTATAGAAAGGCAGTGCCTTATTAACTATGCCCTTCCAAGTAGCTGAGGAGGAAGCCTCAGGCTTTTTCCAACATAGCAAGATAGCCTTACGTGCATAGAACACCTCTTCCACCAGGCCCAGCAGACAGACTGAGATCGTCAAGGGGACAGGTAGAGAAAGCAGGTCTTGAATGGTTTTAGTGACACCCTCCCAGAACTCTCATATCAGCTGGCAATGCCAGAATATATGATCGAAATCAGCAGGAGTAGTGGTACAGCGCCAACAGGCCGCGTCACCCGAACCATATATACTGGCTATTCTCGCTGGGTTGTAATAAACCCTATGGAGTATCTTAAATTGACTATAATGGTCACGAGCTGACACCAAAGCCCCAAACGAGTGATAAAAAAAGAGAGAGGGGCGCACCGGCCATGTGCATTATCTTTTGTAAAACATTTATTGATTAAAATAATAAAAGAAATTACTCACAAGCAGTAGTACAATCAGGTGCCCCCAAACGAGTGATCCCATGTATCATCCCAGTCATTCCCCTGAAAATTGGGTACTAATAAACTCCATTTATCCCTACAGTTGCTGAGTGCCTTTGGCCTTTCAACAAACAATTCTTTATAAACTCCTGACAGCGTCTTTTGCATGGATTCATCACACAGCAACTGTTCCAGAGGAGAAGTCTGAAGCTCAATGTGTCAGCACCAAACTGTCTTACAAATGCATGCCTCAGCTAAAGATAACGAAAAAGGTACCAGTTCGGGAGGCTGTGTCTATCTTTCAGTTGATCAAAGGTGAGCAGTCTCCCTCCCCCACTATGTTCTTCAATTGTTTGAAGTCCACCTGGGCCCATATTATCGGGTCCAGAATCGCACCAAAATGGGATAATCTAGGGTTAAACCATACGGGAGTGTCTGGTGACCATACCTGAGTCTCAGAGCGCATTAATACCTTAGTCCTGTCCCATGCACGGATAGTAGTGCGCACTGAACCAGTCAAAGGCGACGACACTTGTGAACCCCTATATACCAGGTAATAAAGACTCTCATAGGATCCCATAAGTGCGGCCTCAAGTACTGTTGCTGCATCTCCATCGTCTCGCAGCAGCCAGTGCCTGGGAACGACCATCTGTCCTGCTAGAAAATACTTAAATAGGTCTGGTAAAGTTAGTCCTCCCTGTCCAAAGGGTTCCTGCAATGTACGAAGACGCCTCTTGTTTTTTCAGTATACGGGGAACATGGTTTCTGTTTCCCCTGGACGGCTGCCATGAGTGTTGATCATCTCTCTTTCTCCTCCCCACCCCCCCGTTTCCTCCCCTTTCCACTTTTATCATTATCATTTCATGGACTTTCTTCCATAAAATCAAACCGATTGTGGACTGAAGGACCTTTATTGCATGCATATATTACTATGCTCACCAAGCACATTGATATAGTATTTGAGGGATAACAATTGTTTTAGTTTTGCGCCTTTTACTTGTATAAACCTGAAGGCCATAGGAAGGAACTAAACAGAGTATTTGCATGCTTAAAGAATGAACAAGGGATCAAAATTGAAGCATTGCGCAAAAAATACAAAGTAATATTTTCATCTTAAGGAGGTTCACCCTACCAATCAAGGAAAGTGGTAAATGCCTCCAGGCATCCATCTGAGTCTTAACTTTGGTGAGGAGCGACATTAAATTAAGTGATAGATAATCGAGTACTTTGGGAGATATATACCAAGATATTTGAATTCAGATACCCAAGCTATGGGAACCAATCGCATTGTCCGAGCCTGAGCCCCGTCATCAATAGCCATGACATTGGATTTGTCCCAATTGACTCATAGACCTGAAAAATTGGCAAAAGTGCCCAAAATCTCGAATACCGCCTCTAAAGATGATCCTGATTCCTCTAAAAAAAGGAGAATATCGTCTGCATATAGGGCAGTACATTCTCGAATGCCTCCCACCTCAAGAGCCTTCACCTCTGTAGATGTTCGCAGAGCTATGATTTCAATGGCAAGAGCAAATAGGGCTGGGGAGAGTGGACACGTTTGACGCATCCCCTTACCCACCGCAAACTGCGCAGAGACCGACGTGCCTTTATTGTCACTTCGGGCCTACTATAGAGCAAAGAGATCCAGGTGAGAAACACATCTCCAAACCCCCTATGCAGTAAGACCGTGGCCATATAGTGCAAGTCCATTGAATCAAAGGCCTTGGCCATATTATTATTATTATACAGGATTTATATAACGCCAACAGTTTACGCAGCGCTTTACAATATAAAAGGAGACAATACAGTTACAATAAAATACAAGAGGATTGAGAGGGCCCTGCTCAGAAGAGCTTACAATCTAATAGGGTTGGGCAGGTGGTACAAAAGGTTGTAACTGTGGGGAATGAGTTCCAGAGGATGGGAGAGGCTCTGGAGAAATCCTGGAGACGAGCATGGGAGGAGGAAACGAGAGAGTTTGAGAGTAGGAGGTCTTGATAAGAGCGGAGGGGACGATTTGGGTGATATTTGGAGACAAGATTGGTGATGTAGCTTGGGGCAGAGTTGTGAATGGCTTTGTATGTTGTGGTTAGTATTTTGAATTTAATTCGCTGGGTGATTGGAAGCCAATGTAGGGATTGGAGGAGAGGGTTGGCAGACACTGAGCGGTTGGTAAGGTGGATCACATATCGAGGGACACTATTAGAAGTCGACCGATATATCGGCCGGCCGATATATCGGTCGATATTTGGTGTTTTTTACTTAATCGGCATCGGCCGATTGTGCTGATAAAAAAGGCCGATATCAGCGGACTTGCAAATGACTTCTGTAATAGAAGTCAATACAAGTTGCCTGAAAACTTCTGTGAAGAGACTTCTCCTCTCCTCTGGGCAGCCTGCCAAATCTGATAAAAAGAACCTGAAGGATACAATGTTTACACTTATGAATGAACTGAGCTCTGTGTGTAGAAGCTCTCAGTTTAACCATTTAAAGACTAAATCTTTTCTGACTCTTGTTGCTTACAAGTAAAAATCCTGTATTTTCTGCTAGAAAATCACTTAGAACCCCCAAACATTATATATATATATATTTTTTTTAGCAGAGACCCTAGGGAATAAAATAGCGGTTGTTGCAATATTTTATGTCACACGGTATTTGCGCAGCGGTCTTTCAAACGCAATATTTTTTGAAAAAGTACACTAATAAATTTTTGAAAAAACTAAGCAGTAAAGTTAGCCCATTTTTTTTCATCCAAAAGTTTTGATTACCTGTTTTTGTGTACTTAATATTTAAGATATAGTTTTTTTTTATCTAAATTCTACATACAAGTGAACTGATTGGAGGTTTGTTTTGTTTAATAAATGTTTAAATGTAAAAAATTTTCTGTATCATTTAAGGTTGCTTGCACACTGGAGCAGGCATGCGTTGAAGGTAAAACGCTGCTAGTTTTAGCGGCGCTTTACCGTAATTTTAGCGGCGCTATTCGGCTGCTAGCAGGGCGCTTATAACCCAGCTAGCAGCCGAGGAAGGGGTTAAATGCGCCCCTGAAGCGCCGCTGCCGAAACGCTTTGCAGGCGCTTCGGCAGCGGTGTGCATTCATTTCAATGGGCAGGAGTGGTGGAGGAGCGGTATACACCGCTCCAAAGATGCCGCTTGCAGGACTTTTTTTTAACATCCTGCCAGCGCATCGCCTCAGTGTGAAAGCACTCGGGCGTTCACACTGAGACTGCAGGGGAGCCGTTTTACAGGCACTTTACAGGCGCTATTTTTAGCCCAAAAGCGCCTGAAAAACGCTCCAGTGTAAAAGGGGTCTAACTGTTAGATTTTATGAAATGAAGGGAAAAAAAAAAAATCGGCCTAATATATCGGCCCAAAAAAATCAGCATCACATATCGGCCATCGGCCACCGCGATTTCTAAATATCGGCATCGGCCAGAGAAAAACCCATATCGGTCGACCTCTAGACACTATCACCCTAGCCCCAGGGGTTGATATGATCAATTTGTAAGTGTGCAAATAGCCTGCGAAGATTAGTGTCTGTAGATTTCTGGGGAATGAAGCCTGTTTGGTCTATGTCTACTAGCGTGGTGATAACCTTCGACAATATTGTGGCCAGTATTTTCATTAGGATCTTGCGATCCTGATTGAGAAGAGCTATAGATCTATAAGAGGAACAGCTCTGGGGGTCCCTGCCCAGTTTGGGCATCAGAACCACCTGAGCCTTGATGAGAGAATCCGGGAGAATCTTATTTTCTAAACAGAAGTGAAACAGAGCCCTAAATCTTGGGACAAGAGCTTCTAATTGTAGCCTATACCACTCTATGCAGAACCCGTCTGGACCTGGGGATTTATGGGGAGGGAATGTTCTAATATTCAATTTCCTTCTCTGTGATCCCCACCTCTAAGATGTTTTTGTTTGTCTCAGAGAGAACTGGAATATTTAGGGAGGAAAATAGGGATTCCAAGTCCTGCTCATTATAAGCTGGGATAGGCGCATAAAGTGCTTAATAATATTCCACAAAGGTGTCCAGAATGTCATTCGGGTCAGTGAGCAAGGCCTCTTGGGAGTTAGCAATGCAAGGGATATTAGTCTGAACTCTCTGTTCCAAAACCAGAATAGTCAGCAACTTTCCGTTTTTATCTCCTTGTTCAAAAAGGGATTCAGCCCTCCTCGTCAAAGAGGTGTGTGTCAACTCAGTGTAATGCAATGCCAAAAGACGGCGTGCTTCCAGAGTCTAAGAGTCTACGGTGGCGCTCAAAATGGTGTTAAAATCACCCGCTATAATGAGAGGCAAATGCATGAGGGGATCCAACTTACTTAATAAGTTATACAGCACCTGTATCTGTAATGGGGGAGGCACATAAAGGTTAATCAGCACCATTTTATACATATACATATCAGCAACAATAATCACATAATGGCCCACTGGATCTGTTATGACCTGATGAATGGTACAGGGGACAGCTTTACTGATCAAAATGGCTACTCCCCTGGCATACGTGGAATACATAGCATGCAAAGCGCGTTGGATCCAGGAGCACCGTAAAGTCAGAACCCTATTTCCATCTAGATGTGTCTCCTGTAAGAAGACTATATGGGGCTTAAGTGCCTTCAGATACTGGAACATCAAGGCTCTGCGGAATTTATCGTTTAAGCCTCTAACGTTCCAAGACACCAAATTAAATGTGGATCCCGCTATATGTATACATTATAGAAATATATATCGAATAACATAACATCATTAGAGATTTGAACGACCAATGACCCCTTAGGGCCTCAGGTAGTTTACAGCCCGCATACAACCAAGGATATAGTATGAAACATTGCACAGACCAACTCAAAATTATTCCCAGTCCCATGTAACTCCCGGCTGCTGTGTAAAACACTTGTAAAACTTGCAGAAGAAAGAAAAGAATTTGCAAAAAAGTGTGACCGAAAAAAATAGGTCTAAAACATTATAGAAAAAAAACACAAAAAATTTCCCCTGGTGACAGATGGTCCAAAAATATACGTTCCTGTGCAATCACCATTCCACAGAAGGGTAATAGCAAACCCTTCCCCCACCTTTTTTCAGGAGTGATGGTTTCTCAATACTCCAATAATCAAATGTATCCAGCAGGAAGAGTACATTGCATGTGCCCTCCGGCAAGTTCTGGGCCTGCAAGGAACACAGTCAAGGAAGATTCTGAAGGTGGGGAGTCAAAGTGTACTGTTAACCCCCAATAGCAACGCCATCTCCAACCCTACAGAAATTAGGATCCCCTAAGTTGCTAAGACAAGCGAGACCCCGGCTTCTGGCTCACAGGCTATCGATCCACTCACTGGCCTCCTCAGGTGTGTCAAAGAATTGGACCGTGCCCCTGTGGGGGACTCGCAGCCGGCTGGGATAAAGCATGCTATACTTGATGTTTTTTTAACAAAGTCGATGTCTCACCTCATTGAAGAAACTGCGGCACTTCTGGACATCTGCCGAGAAATCCGGGAAAAGCATCAACCTGGTGTTTTCATAGGGCAATTCAGGATGCTTCTGTGCCTCTGCCAAAATCATGTCCCTATCCCGGAAATTCAAGAGCCGGACCAGGAATGGTCTAGGAGGTGCACTCTCTGGGAGTTTTTCAGTAGGCACCGTGTGCCCTTTCAACAACACACGTAGGCAGCATTGCAGGCAGGTTCAGCAGTTGTTTAAACAAGGCTTCAGCAAATATAGTAGGGTGCGAGCCCTCTGCTCCCTCAGGCAGGCCCACTACACTAATGTTATTATGCCTTTGCCTGTTCTTTGCATCATCCACTTTATTCACAAGGGAACTCACCAGCGATTATAGCTCTGGAATTTGTGAGGCGTGTGAGTCCTGTTGATCCTCCACCGTGCCAATCCGGTCCTCAGCCTCTGTAATCCTCCCTCTCATTTTGCACAGATCGTGGCAGGTCAGAGTGCATTCAGATGCCAAATGATCTATGCAGACCATCATCATTGCTTTAAAGCCCTCTATGGCCGACAGGATCGGCTTAGTGATTGTCGCTTCCAGTAGTGTAGGAGAGAGAGCATTCTCCTGTGTAGAAGAGGAGGATGCCATGGCTGAAGGTAACACTGAAACTCCCAGGCTCTGCGCCGTCCCCTGCCCGCTCGGTGCTCCGGAAGCAGAGGCCCTTTCACACGGTGGTGGTGTGGGCAGTAGCGGTATATGGAAAGATTATGTATGGATCCGCGCAAGGTTAAGTACAGAGCGCACAGATCGAGATTGCTACACAGTGGAACATACTGTGGCTGCGCAATACCCCTGGGGGGGTGAGGCTTTTTGGTGAGTGCATTTAAGATAGGAGCACGGATAAGATCACCAGCACCACTGTCACTGAAATAGGAAGAAGCTAAGGGATTTTTTCAGCAAGCACTGGACACTTTTTGTTAAGCACTTTATTTGAGCACAAGTCACTTTGTATGATATCATTATATTTGTGATAACAAGTGCTATCATTTATTAATTTAATTTAATTTTTATTTTTATGTATGTCACAATTTTTGTTGAAATTTTGTGGTAAGATGTACACATTGCTTCTGACATTTGGTATTTAGACCTGCAGGGTATCAAACCCCTCCTGATCACTAACTGCAGTATTAACAGCAGAGTGTTAAAATCTATCAGTAATTTAAAAAAAAAATTTTTTGAGGACACTGTTATCAATCAACTATCAATCCATTTCTACAGCGCGTCAAACCCCTCTAGAGTAATAATTTTTTTATTAATAGGAGAGGTAAAACTTAAAGGTCACCTTCATTATATTTTGAGTCCGGCAGAGGGTCTAACACAATAACACAAATTTATAAAAAAAAACCCATTAGCGGCCGAAGAAAAGGTTAAAAGAGCCCGTGTTGCAGTTCTGCCAAAGCGCTTTGCAGGCGCTTCAGCAGCGCTGCCCATTAATTTCAATGGCAAGGGTGTTTTAGGGGCGGTGTATACACCGCTCCCGCACCCCCCCAAAGATGCTGCTTGCAGGACTTTTTTTCCCGTCCTGCAAGTGCACCGCCCCAATTCTGAAAGCACTCAGGCTTTCACACTGTTGAGGCATAAGAGGTGCTTGAGAGGCGCTTTACAGGCACTACTTTTAGTGCTAAAATGCCTGAAAAGTGTTCCAGTGTGAAAGGGGTCTTAATGGTACCGCTGTGTGCCTGCTAAAAGGCAGCAAGTTTCTGAGCATATTGGGAAAGCACGCATATTTGCACTCATACCCTACTCCTAAAGCCCAACTCAATTTTGCACACGTTTAATACAGGATGCATCTAGGACACTCAATTTGAAAGCATGCTGGGCTTTCGATTACATGTACAGAGCACTATATATATATATATATATATATATATATATATATATATATATATATATAATTAAACCAAGTACTCCTGTCTCTGATATGGGAGTAGGAGAGGGTTGTGTCTCTCTTCTGCAATTTGTGCAATCTGATCCCTTTCCTTTTTATGTCAGTTTTACAGCACAACTATATAATAAGTTAGAAGAATCTGTTGCTCTTACTTGTAGCTTGCAAAGGGAGGAGATTGGGGGGAAGTGAGGTCTGTGTTCTTTGTAAAAGTGGCCATACATGGATCAAAATTTACCCAGTTCAGCAGGGACCGGCCGGAATTCAATCCATATATGGGCAGGCTGGTTGTACAGAAGTCACTCCACCAATTGACTTCTGTCCAAACAGCCTGTCGGGTTTCTCCAGAACAACCAGTGCCGCCAGCTACAGCCAGTAGTATTGATCAGTGTATTCTGACAATGGGAAAATGTCCCCGCCGTCACAGTACAATAACTCCGCAGGAGTTATTCCCCTATGCACATCGAGTGTGTGGATAGGGGAATTGGGTAATTTTTTTAACTGGTTGAACAAACAAAAAATTAAGTAGGCAGTGCTGACAATACATGCTAAGAAATTCAGAGCCAAAATTCACTTTGTTATCATGTCAAGGAAGAAGGTAGGAACACACTATATTTCTTGCACATCCAAAGGTATTTTTCTGTGGTTGCAGTTTAATGGAATAAGACTTATAAGTGTGCATATATTGCAGAGATGTACAAAATGTATTTTTAATTTTGCCTTGACATGTGCTTTAATTATGCAAAAACCTTTTTTAAGAGATTTCGGAGAAAGAAGCTGGGGGAACTGAAGTCACCTAAAGATACCTGCATTTTATTACTGTGGCCAGTTCTGTAAGTTGTTATTAGCAAAAGAGCCATCATTAATGACCAAGAGCAGTCAATTACATTCCATCCCAAATATTTTCGGTACTGCAGTAGAAAGTTAAATTTTTTTCATGGGATTGATTGCTATGAGCACAATGATTGTAATTTACATCACAAGCTTATTGGATATTAAAAAAAATTGTAACAGCATGATTATGAACTCATAACATTATCACTCAAGTAATATGGAATACAAAGAGAATACATATAGACCATTAAGTGATTTATACTACATGCACAACCAAGTATCTGGAGGCCAAGTTCAAATGATACACCACAGTGCTAGAATTCCAGATGTGCAATATACAGCACATCTAGTGACTACATTTATTTTAAGGGAAATTGTAATGGATGCAGTTCAACTTTATATTTTTTAGGTTTATCCTTTTAACTATATAGGCATCCTGATGGAGATTACCCATGTCAGTACTGGTCTAGAGCTATGTTTTTTTTAAATAGCAAATACTGTATATGCAGTTATTTAACAAACTAAATGCATTTCATTAGATTTACATCCAGTTGTATACATTACAAAGAATCCCAGAGACATAAGGGTTTCAGGCATAGCTCCAACTGCTGGCTGAATGTATAAGAATGCATAATATTCATATTTACCTGACTACAAAAATGTATTTTTTTTGGCTCTGACCATAAGAAAGAAAGAAAGACAAACCACTATACATTTTTAAGCTATCTAGTTTTGGATCTCAACTACAAATGAAATTTAAATCACTTAGTACTATAAGCTTAAAGTTTTGTTGACTATTCCTTTATTTAAAACACACTGATTTCATTGGCATATAAGGCAATGTTCAGGGTCAGTTGTACAATGAGATTACAAATCTCATAAGTAGTTCTTTCTGATACATCCAAAATAGTGCACCGCAATTTGGCTCTAAAGTAGTAAGACATTACCACTTTTTTAATCAATAAGAAACTACGATTTAATAAATGATGAATTTTATTAGGATTGTCTTTAGTTCGACTGAGATGTGAGGTATATAACTATTGACAAGTAAGACCGAGGATTGAGGTAATGATCTTTAAGTAGATGTCAGCTGTCAAAGGGGTGCTAAAAGGTACAGTCTTTGTCATTTTGTTATAGTCTGGTCTGTAATATGCCTGTCTCATTCATGTATATCGGTGCATCTTTAAAAGTAATTTCCTAATCAAAGAAATGGAGGGTGTAGTCCTGTAAACACTGTCTCGAGAAATATGAGAAGGGAAAAGTGAAAAGAGGAGAGGAAAGGAAAAAAGGGAAGGAAAGAGAAAAGAAAAGGGGAAAGGGAAGGGAAAGTGGAAAGTGGAAAGGGGAAAGTGGAAAGGGGAAAGTGGAAAGGGGAAAGGCGAGGGAAAAGAAAAGGAAAGAGGAAATGAAAGGAAAAGGAAAGGGAAAGGGAAAGGAAAGGGAAGGGGAAAAGGAAAGAAGAAAGGAAAGTGAAAGGACGGGAAAGGAAAGGGCAAAGCAAAGGAAATAGGAAAGGAAAGAGGAAAGGAAAAGTGAAGAGGGGAAGGAAAGAAAAGAAGAAAGGTGAAAGGGGAAAAGAAATGAAAGAAAAGGAAAGGGGAAGGGAAAGGTCAAGGAAAAGAGAGGAAAGGAAAGGGAAGGAAAAAACGGAAAGAAAAGAGGAATGGAAAGGAAAGGGAAAAGGTGAAATGAAAGAAAAGCGGAAAGGAGAAAGAGGAAAGGAAAGTCTAGGAGAAAGGGAAAAGGGAAAGGGGGAAAGGAAAGGAAAGGAAAGGAAAAGGTCAAGGAAAGAGGAAAGGAAAGGATAGGAAAGGAAAAGAAAAAAGGAAAGGAAAGGGGAAAGGGAAAAAGGCAAAGGAAAGAAAAGAGGAAATGGGAAAGGGAAAGGATAAAAAAGAGGAAAGGGGAAAGGAAAGGAAAAGGGAGAAAGGGGAAAGGAAAAGGAGAAAGGGGAAAGGAACGTTTAAAATGCCAAATAAGAACATTGAATTTTGTAGTAACTGCTGATATTTGAAGTTAACGTCCTTTTATGTTGCAACAAGCGTGAAGAAATGTTAGAGCCTCTGTCAGATTTCTGTCTGTGTTCCAGTTGTGAAGATTTCTCTATACTTCTGGTCTTGGTGATGAAACAGAAATCCAGAAAATTCCACCTCTGACAGCTGTCAGTAGATGGATTTCGCCTCATTTTCTGACAGATGCCTTTGGGACAGGAAGTGAGGGGCAATTTATGAAACAATGACAATGACAGGTAAAGCCCAACTCTAGCCAAAACTTTTTATTTTAGTTTTGGTGCAGAAGGGATACAACCCTATTGAGATTTCTTCTTACTTACTTTTCTGCTCTGGACAAGAATGCTAAAATCTTCCAAAAGGAGACATAAATGGACTTAAAAATCTGAGGGAATTTCTGTCCCTTCCCTAGTCAATCCAATGCCCAAAAAAAGGTTAGCCCGAAGTTGGGGTTCAAACTGGCTAAAGCTGACCAATTGACGTAGATGAGACATCATAAAATGATCTGATTATGCAGAAACATGCAAATGTGGACCTTTTTTAATGGTGGAGGGACACTCCCAGTGGCTGGGTTCTTCCGTATAGGCTACAGAGTGAGGAGAACTCACGGGGGCAGTAATGGGACCTGTTCCCTAGAAGATGGACTGGGGAAAATGTCCAATCCCCAGGGCAGGAATTTGGTTTTCCTCATAGAGAGAACTGTGACTTTGATCCATTACACTGTGGGATGGCTTAGGAAAAGGTATTTGGAATCAACACTGAGGAGTAATTGATGCAATATTTAAATGCTATTTGTGTCTGGAGTTTGGTTTTAATTATGGCTATAACAGGATATAGATCTATATTTATCCCCAAGAGTATATGAGAATTAAGACTCAATATCATAAGGGATTTCTTTAATCACTGTTAAGTCGTCTTGCTGAACAATATCTCTATAAAGATAGCTATGCAAATCCTTTTTTTACCTTCTTCATATTCCCTGCCTGTGTATGGAAAATGTATAAGTCTTCCTACAGGCCCAATACAAATAAACAATCCCTCAAGCCCGACATTCATGAAGGGGACAGGAATTTTTATTGGCTCACCCATTGCAAAAATGTTAGCTGCTTTCCTGTCACGGAAGGCAGAAACAGTGATTCAGCTTATAATAATCCTAACGAGGGGAAGGCAACAATATGTAAAGGCAGTTGTCCATACTCCGCCTTCACAACAGGTCTCATTCCCTCTGGCTGACATCTTGAGCAGAAGTATATTGACCAGATTAATATGTATGGAAACAATTCAAGCAATGTAATCAGTAAACTCTCCAAACAAGCGCTGCCCATATGTTTAAACACACATCAGAACGGCATAGAGTTATTGGGTTGTGTAATGCATTTGAGCAGCGCCAATAGCAGGATGAATAATGTTTACATTATGCACATTTTTGTTATATTTCTACTGTCATCAGCAAATGGTCAGCTTCCTTCCTGAACTTTGTACAACATCTGCTAATCATCCCCACACATCATCCTTTCATTTGGCCTATCACTCAAGGCCTGTAATCCTGTCTAGGGTGAGGCCTTGCTAAGTTCACTAGAAGTTACTTTGGAAACATAAAAAAAAAAATTATATATGAAAAATTGAAGGAGAAAAAATCCCAGCTGTGTTTGTTTGCACAATTTAGCTGTTCCTTACTCCTTTATCCCCTATGAATCAGAATGCTGGCTTATTTAATATCTCATGCAGTTTCTAAAAAAAGAGCTGTCAGAGGAACGGGTCCCCCTGCTCAGATGGTCGCACAGCCTGTGTTTAGTTGTCTTTTATGAAAACATCAGAAAGGAGCAGATTTGTTTTGTTTTTGCTGTCCATCTCCCCTCTCTTCCATGAGTAGTATTTGTCTGGAGTGTTACTTTGCTTTTACATTGCTACAAGAAAACAAACAAGCCCTGGAAAAGGCATACATCTTGAAGTCATTGTGTCTGCATAGTGCAGCCTTCTGACCCGCTACAGAGTTCAATGGAAGAGCACAAGCAGGAGGCCTGTGTATTGGATTTCTTTCCAATTATACCCTGTGGCAGATCAGACAGCAGCTTGTGGTGTGAGTAATGAATTTAAGACATGGATCCTGACATATTTGCAAGGTTTCGTTTTGATTTAATATTTGTAAAAATTTGCCAAAACCACAGATTAAACGTTTCTCTATGGCTACACTCACGTTGTGATGACAGAGCTCATTTCGCTCCAGTTATGTCTAAAGCCTGCTCTACATAAGCCTCTTGTTCCACTTGGATGCAATCCCTCTAATGTTTGTGTTTTATTTTTATCTTTTATTAGTTAGCAGCTATGTTTTACTTTATAGCTCATTAAAAAAAAAGAGCATAATCTAGCAGTGGTCTATTTGCTGGATCATGGTATTGAAGTTCTGAGTTCCAATCGGGTTCTCATGTAGCTTGCATTTCTCCCAGATTTTCAATTGCTCCAGTTTCATCTTGATTGTTTTCAGGTGATTTTGGAGAATCTTTTGTTTGTTTTTGCATGTGCTTTTCACTGAGTTTTTACACATACTCAGTGCAATCTATAGGAAAAAAATTGCTCAACCCTTCCCCAAAGAAGCTCATGTACTTTTGTGAGCTTCCAAAGACAAGCTTAAAAGTTATTTCTATTTTTGCCCCCAAATTGGGTTAAAGTGATACTAAAGTCTAATTTTTTTTCAATTTAAAAATAACAAACATGTTATACGTCTTCTTTTTGGGTCCTTCTTCGGAGCTCCTGGCCCCTCCCTCCTGCTGAGTTCCTCCACACCAAGCACCTTGCTATGGAGCTGCAACTCTGATTGTCCATTCAGACATGGAGCTGCGGTTCAGGCCCCCGTCCCCCCTTTCCTCATTGGATCCCTGAATTTGATTGACAGCAGTGGGAGCCAATGGCACCTGCTGTGTGTCCCAGCCAATGAGGAGGGAGAGTCCCAGACAGTCGAGTCTCTTGTGCAACACTGCTGGATCGAGAAGGCTTTTTATCTTAATGCATAAAATGCATTAAAGCGTAACTCTACTTTTGTTGAGAAAAAAACCTTCCCCTCTGGGTGATCTATGTACATTGCAAGGATTATAACAACCTTTGTTGCAGATTCCTACCTTTTGTTATTCTGAAGCTACCGTGTGTGTTTGCCTGTGCCTCTGGGCTCAGTAGGTTTAATGGGAGTGGTTTCATAATGAACTGTCAGGTGTGTAGCTGCAGGGCACTAATGATGAAATCTGCTGGGCCTGCATCCCTTTAGACATGCTCCTATTGAAAGTATCTCTCCAAAAATGAAATTTTTGTTGCAGGGAATGCCTGAAATCTGACTTGTATCTTAGGCACAAGACTTCTGGGAAAATTGGTGAGCCAATCACACAAGCAGGAAATAATGTTTCTGGGGAGTGGTCAGTACACACTCTGTGTACAGAAAAACTCCATGTAGCCATACTGCAATGCATTCTCAGAAAATTACAGTGGCTGCAGATTGAAAAGGAAAGGTAATTTTTAATATCATTCAATTGCAATATGATTAGTGTCGCAATTACATGTGCTATATTATTTTTTTCTTTATTTGCTATTTTTTTCCCATGAAAGTGGAGTTACCCTTTAAAATAAAAAACCTTATTTCTTTAGAACCACTTTAAACCCTACTTTTTATTTGTTACAAGTCCCCAGAGGCGTCACTAGGGGGTGGCTATTGGGGCTGTAGCCCCAAATCTAGGGCCCATAGCCCCAAGTCTCTAGCTGCAGGGTCCCTGCCTAATCAGTGGGTCATGGCTGCGGCAGGTGGAATGCATTAGAGACAGATGAGAGGAGAGAGGCGAGTGGGCGGACGAACAGAGATAACATCATCTCTCTCCTCCCGCTTCACATCACCGCTCTTCCGCCCTTACAGCCAGCACCTTCAATGTGGGAGCGATGTGCGGTGGGGAGCAGAGAGATGACATCATCTCTCACTGCCTGCCACACATCAGCGTTCTTCCGCCCTCACAGCGCAGGTGCTCAATCTGTCTGAACACAGGCCTCTTCAATGTCCGAGGTGCGACAGGGAGCAGAGAGATGACATCAACTTTCACTGCCCGCCCTCAATAAAATGGACCAGTGCTACCAGCCTGCCACCAATGCAGCGACAATGCACATTTGGTGGCACTGGCTGGCATGGCAAGTGACAATCCATATCAGTTGGCAAGTGACAACCCACATCTGGTGGCAGGTGACATGGCACTGACAATCTGCATCAGGTGGCAGGTGACGTGGCAGGTGACAATCTACATCAGGTTACAGGTGACGTGGCAAGTGACAATCTGCAAATGGTGGCAGGTGACGTGGCAAGTGCAAATCTGCATCAGGTAGCAGGTGACGTGGCAAGTGACAATCTGCAAATGGTGCAGGTGACATGGCAAGTGACAATCCGCAAATGGAGGCAAGTGATGTGGTAAGTGACCATCTGCAAATGGTGGCAGGTGACGTGGCAATCTGCAAATGGTGGCAGGTGACGTGTCAAGTGACAATCCACATCTGGTGGCAAGTGACAATCAGCAAATGGTATCAGGTGACGTGGCAATCTGCAAATGGTGGCAGGTGATGTGGCAAGTGACAATCCACATCTGGTGGCAGGCGACATGGCACGTGACAATCCACATCTAGTGGCAGGTGACGGTGGCAAGTAACAAGCTGCATCTGGTGACAGGTGACAATGGCAGGTGACACGCTGCATCTGGTGGCAGGATATGTGGCAAGTGACACACCCAGGGCTCCCACTGATTCTGCATTATGGTGAGTCGAACCACTTCATTATATATTACAATGTAACAATAGAAACAATGAAGCGCCAACACAAGCCATTGCCCGCAAAAAATTGCTTACCAACAGTGTGTCCCCCCCCCGCCTGCAAAAATGTTGGTGACTGCTGCTATGGGCTCTAGCCCCATATATTTTGCAGACCTAGCAGCGCCCCTGCAAGTCCCTATTCACATTCCAAAACAAACAAAAAAAAAATTATATTTGCAGCTTACCTTTTTAGATGCTCTTTTCTGAAACTTCCAGCAAGAAAAAATTCCACTTAGTGTTCTTTGTTATGAGGGGGGCTGGGAAGCTGTGCTTATCATAATTAGCCCTGTCTGGAGGCAGAAATCTCATCAGTTGTACTAGATTTGAACACTGTTTGTTTCAAAAAGAGGTTAAGGAAGCATTCACTCTTGTGAATGCACCCTTCCGGCAATTACATGCAAGAACCCCAGCAGGGCTTAACGCGATTAGCTGGAAGTAGGCAACCCCATTAAAAGCAATGGGAGGCTGCTGGCTCTTGCATCTAATCACGCCCACTAGAAAGTATTCATTCATGTTGCGATCACATGTGTGTGGTCGACCCTGGATGTAGAATGTCTTCGTCCAGGGCTGATCACTGACATGTGATCGCAGCATGAACGAGAGGCTGTGACTAGCTGCAGGAGTTGGCAGTCTCCTATTGCTTTCAATGGGGCTGCTTGCTCGCAGCTAATCGCTGGGAACCAGATTTAGATGTGAATGCACCCTAAAGATTTAGGAGCTGGGCTTCTCCATTGTATGTTAATGAGAATTGGACTCAGATATTGGGACAGATCACACTGAGCTAGCTGATAAATGCCTGCAGTCAGCCATGACACCTTCTGCTCAGAAACTTCCAGAACAGGGGTGTCCAATCTGGGACCCACGGGCCGCATGCGGCCCAAGACTGGTATGAATGCAGCCCAATACAAAATCAAACTTATTTAAAAATGTTGATCTATGTTGGAATTTAATGCATTTACACTTACGCCGCCTACACACGAGCGGAATGTCCGACAGAAAAAGTCAGACGGAAGCTTTTCATCATATATTCCGATCGTGTGTGTGCCTCATCGGACTTTTCTTTTTGAAAATTCTGACGGACCTAAAAATAGAACATGTTCTAAATATTTCCGACGGAACCAATTCCTATCGGGAAAACCTCTTGTCTGTATGCTGTTCCAACGGACCAAAAACGACGTATGCTCTGAAGCAAGTACGAGACGGAAGCTATTGGCTACTGGCTGTTGAACTTCCTTTTTCTAATCCCGTCGTACGTGCTGTACAGTCGGACTTTGGTTTGACCATGTGTAGGCAAGACCGCTTGAATGGAATTCCGTCTGAGAAACCTTCGGAGTTTATTCCAATGGCAAAACCGGTCATGTGTATGCGGCATAAGAGAACACATGCGGCCAATGAAAAATTTAACAGTCTCTTTACTGGACTTTTTAAGGTTTTATCTTCCCAAAGAAAAATATTCCACTTTTCACAATCACACCTTATTCATGTCATCAGTTTTCATCAGCACCTATATTTTTGTGAGCAACTATTTTCAAGGATGAAGCACACAAAGGGCAAACTTGGAATCAAAATATCTGATGAGCACCTTGAGAATTCATTGAGAATGGCTACTACAATTATCGAACCAGATATTGATGCGATAGTTTATCTCTAGTTTTATGTTGCCCTCTTTAATTTTTAAAATAAAACATATTACAAAAAAATTAAGTTTTGTTACTCAGACAGGTACATTATCAATATCAGTGATCGTTAAATTGTGATCTGCCCAACTTTTTTTGCTCATCAGCTATCCTTATACTTAGTGTATTTTATGTGTGGCCCAAGTCAATTCCTCTTCTTCCACTGTGGCCCAGGAAGGTCAAAAGGTTGGACACCCCTAATCTAAAAGGTAAGATATATATATATATATATATATATATATATATATATATATTTTTTTTTTTTTTTTTTTTTTTTTTTTTTACTTTTTTGGTATGCTGTCTAAATAGAAACACATACTGTAATACACATATAATTTGGTTTTCTCAATTTCTCATTTGACAATAAAAGTTGAAATACAGTTTAAAGCAACAGGGCGCACGTGTGTGAATGGTATCAAAGAATATAATGGGAATCTTGATGTTGAGTGTTGAAGAGCTTCAGGGAACACGCTTCAAATCACTCAGGTGGGAATGGGAACTCATAATCAAAAAAGCTAGATGATTTCTGACTAATACTGTCTGTAGAACATCTATTATAATATAATAATTAGGGACTGTTGTGAATGATTTGATATTCTGTATAAAGCATGGCATAGGTTAGTAACACTGAAGAAATAATAATGCACCTCTGCTCTAAATTATAAAGATTAAATTAAAGCTTGAATCTTTAATTTAAAGATTTTAATTAAATGAAATTAAATGTGCAGACTATTTCCTATAGTACAATAAAAAATCACACTTATATAAACTAATAGTTTACACTATGATGGACACAAACTGGCAGGTTGTGATGGATTCATATGAAGACAGATGGTGTCATCCACTGTCAGCTACTCTATGCTTAGGTGCATTATCAGATAAACCTAGGTTCAGTCATTTGTAAAAAAAAATGCCATTTACACCTTTAAAAGCTCCATAACTTCAGAGAAATAATCAACTACATTTTCGATTTTGTAAACAGGGTTTTCTATTTTAGTGAACAGTGTTGTGGTCATGGGCAGAACCTTGTTTCACCATTTGACAGGTGTTAAGCTGTCTTAAACCTCTATAAATACCAGGTGACAAAGTTCCTTTTATCAAACTTCTGCTTATTGCCTGGACTTTTTTTGTAAATACCCTCCACTGATCTATATCTTTGTCTCCTCACCTGGATCTCCATGTTAGTTGTTGGTGTTCTTTGAAGTCCACCACACCTGTGTATATGTAGGAATGTGATTTTACAGTTATTTCTATAATATCCTTCCTGACAAAGACAACTGACTGTTTACGATAGCTTGCAGAAGAAATTATTTTCAGTTATCCAACAAAAGGTATAACCTGTATATTAATTTTGCTGCCACTATCTATGGCTAACAAAGTACAATACTAAAATCTAAAAAATATCAGAATATTCTGTTTCTACAAACATAATCTACAGTCTCTGGCATCTTATATCATATGTTATAATAATAGCATAGTACCAGGATTATAGTATTTGTATTCTAACTGCATTTATAACATTTAAAGAAGAATTCTAGGTATAGCTTTATTTACATTTCCAGCTTGGACCAATATACAGTTGTTCTCATAAGTTTATATACCCTGGCAGAATTTATGATTTCTTGGCCATTTTTCAGAGAATATGAATGATAACATAAAAACATTTCTTTCACTCATGGTTAGTGTTTGGCTGACGCCATTTATTGTGAAACAACTGTGTTTACTCTTTTTAAATCATAATGGCAACAGAAACTAGCCAAATTACCCTGATCAAAAGTTTACATACCCCAGTTCTTAATACCATGTATTGCTCCCTTTAACATCAATGACAGCTTGAAGTCTTTTGTGGTATTTGTGGATGAGGCTCTTTATCTTCTCAGATGGTAAAGCTCCCCATTCCTCTTGGCAAAAAGCCTCCAGTGCCTGTAAATTCTTGGGCTGTCTTGCATGAACTACACGTTTGAGATCTCCCCAGAGTGGCTCAATGATATTGAGGTCAGGAGACTGAGATGAGCACTTCAGAACCTTCCCTTTAGTCAGCTGTAGCCAATGACAGGTCAACTTGGCATTGTCTTTTGGATCATTGTCATGTTGGAATGTCCAAGTACGTCCCATGCGTAGCTTCCTGGCTGATGAATGCAAATGTTCCTCCAGTATTTTTTGATAACATACTGCATTCATCTTGCCATCAATTTTGACCAAATTTCCTGTGCCTTTGTAGCTCACACATCCCCAAAACATCAGCAACCCACCTCCGTGTTTCACAGTAGGAATGGTGTACCTTTTGTCATAGGCCTTTTGACTCCTCTCCAATTGTTACGTTTATGGTTGTGGCCGAAAAGCTAAATTTTGGTCTCATCACTCCAAATGAGTTTGTGCCAGAAGGTTTGAGGCTTGTCTCTGTGTTGTTTGGCGTATTGTAAGCGGGATACTTTGTGGCATTTGCTTAGTAATGGCTTTCTTCTGGCGACTCGACCATGAGACCATCTTTCTTCAAGTGCCTCCTTATTGTGCATCTTGAAACAGTCACACTACATGTTTTCAGAGAGTCCTGTATTTCAATATGTAAAAACAGGTCAATATCCACGCTACTCAGCAATAATAAAAGTCATAATATAAGCAGCCAGCACAATTTGTTGATAAGCAAAATAAAAATATAAGCGTCCACATGCGGCGCTAAAAGAACAGTGAATCCAAAAAGGGAGAGTTGATAAACCTGTCACCAGCTTCAATGTGTATGGAAAAGCACAACACACCACGTGGAAATCCAATCTGCTTACCAGACAGCAGTAAAAAGAAGGCATGTAATAGACAGACCAAAACCACAGCTCCACTCTCCAGCCTTGAATAATCGGCGTGTAATATTCAAATATGGGGCTCAACAATCATCGGGCACTCACATACAGCCAGGTAATCTCGAACTCCAACATGAGGTGATGAGACATCCAACCAAAAGGTCAGTGGCACCAAATGAAAAGATAAGGCAGCCAACAGTGAAGCCTGTATGATAATAGACATTTTTTTATTGTAGTGACTTACATTTCAGAACAAGAAAATGAACATCATGATGCACATATGGCTGCGGCTTTCAGTATGCTAGTGTCAGCCCACCTATGTCAACACGACGAGTCAAGTTAATGCCAAAGAGCTCAATTTTGGTCTCATCTGACCACAGCACTTTCTCCCAATCCTTCTCTGAATCATTTAGATGTTCACTGGCATGACTGTGCATGTGCCTTCTTGACGAGGGGGACTTGCCATGTTTGGAGGAAGAAAAATGCTGACTATGACCCTAAGAACACCATCCCTACAGTCAAGCACAGAGGTGGAAACATTATGCTTTGGGGCTGTTTCTCTGCTAAAGGTACAGACCGACTTTGCCGCATTAAGGGGCTAATGGATGGGGCCATGTATTGTAATATCTTGGATTTGAACCTTCTTCCCTCAGCCAGAACACTGAAGATGGGTCATGGGTGGGTCTTTCAGCATGACAATGATCCAAAACATATCGCCAAGGCAACAAAGGAGTGGCTGAAGAAGAAGCACATTAAGGTGATGGTCTCCAGACCTTAATCTTATAGAAAATTTATGGAGGGAGCTGAAAGTTTGAGTTGCCAAGCAACAGCCAAGAAACCTTAAGGATTTAGAGAAGATCAGTAAAGAAGAGTAGACCAAAATCCCTACTGAGATGTGTGCAAACCTGGTCACTAACTACAAGAAACATCTTACCTCTGTGCTTGCCAACAAGAGTTTCTCCACCAAGTACTAAGTCATGTTTTGCTTGGGGTTCAAATACTTATTTTACCAACTGACAGCAACTCAATTTATAACATTTGTATCATGTGTTTTTTTCTGGATTTTTGGTTGATATTCTGTCTCTATCATTTAAAAGACACCTATGATAAAAATTATAGACCCTTTATTTCTTTGTAAGTGGGCAAACTTACAAAATCTGCAGGGGGTCAAATAATTATTTTCCCTACTGTATATTCTGCACAACCAGCCTACAAACCAGGGAAATTAAGAAGCTACTGGCCTAGAGGAGAGAGAAGTAAAAACAGAGCTCTTTTCATAGATAGGTGCGTACCGGATCTAAAGCTACCAGGAGATACAAAGCATTAAACATGATGGGTACTACAAATTACACTGTTTGTAGTATTCAGAATAGATATGCTTATGGATCTGACTTGATGAAATTTAGAGGAAAACAGAACAGTCATATACATTGCTTGTCTTAAGTATAAAAAAATATTAAATGCAGGTAGTAGAGCTTTCAAATAGTATTTTCCTCCAACACCCAAATATACTGATGGAATTGCCTGCTGCTGATCGGTGCAAAGCGGAAACATATACACTCTGCACATGATTCAAAATGCATAGATAGCTGACAGGAAGCACCATCATCATACTCAATAAGATTATGTTATGCTTAAATGGGAAGCCATTGCAGCAGCTTGTAGTGCACAGGAGAAGCCTATTACACAGGGATTTGTACCACCTGCATGAACTAAACAATCCCACCAATTTTATTTTATTTCAGCTCCACATATATTCTGTATATTATTAATACATGTAATGATAGTATTCAATGTTAATTTGCTTTATTTCACATCTTTATTGATATTTTACATGCATTTATTTACGTCTTCCTCAGGTTTACATACAGACTAAGCTGCCGAAACTAACAGTGTTGTGTTGAAACACATTTTTAAAAAAATATGCAAACCATGTGAATAAAAGGTGACCATTAAAACCCTCCCCAGAAGAGTTATAGTCTGTGCCAACCTCTGCCGCTATCACCTTTTGTGGCAAGCTTGGTCTGCATGGAACAATATTACTGGATCTAAACTACGCACCTGGTCATTCAACCATCAAATGCCAGAGATTCAGTGATCAGAAGGCACTTTAGTATTTGACAGTTTAAGAATGGGGGTGGGGTGAGTTTCATGGCAAGAAGAGGTGGACTTAGTTTAAACTTAGGTCAAACTGAGCCTAGGACCCAGGGAGCTGCACAGGGAGATAGGGATGGCTTTGATGCTGCTTAACATGGGTACTTGCATAGGCCACATGGTGCTTACATTGCAACCTAGAAACATTTCAGCAAAGGTCAAAATAAGTTTTACATTACAAGTTTCAACAACCTACATTCCTTGTTCTGGCAGTTGATACCGTTTTCTGAATCCTAACACAGTTAGGTACTGCTGAGCAGCTGTTAGAGATTCAGTTATTGCTCTTGATTTGTAGGCTTGGTAGATGGTATGATAAGGTCTACATCTCCAGCTAGCATGCCCAGTTCCCTACAAGAAATAACTATGTAAATATTTCTGAAAGTCATCAGTTACAGAAGGATAGCAACATCCTTATCCACCAGTTGGCTGGCTGCTCAGGTACAAAGTGCTAATTGTAGGAGGCAGGGTGGGTAATGTTGTGTGTTCCCCCATACCTGGAAGCACAGACCTTCCCACTAGGGCTTTGGGCATTGCCCTCTTAGGTAAAGTAACGGGATCACTCAATAACCCATCCCTTGATCTGCTTATACATATCTTTACTTCACTCTCCTGCTTAAAATACCAGGTATTTTCGGGTATACGGGAGCATGTGTACAACATTGTATTTCTCCCATTCCTACCATGGTAAAATGCTGGGCCATTTGCCAGTCTGGGGGAACTGTTGGGGCAAGGTGTGGAATCGAAGCCCTTTCTTAGATCCAGCTGGTCTGACTTAAAATGTATCCAGACTTTTTTACTTAGCTCTGTCGTGTAAATGGGGCAACGCATAATTGTACATAGAAGGAAAGTGGAACAAAGGCTTGCCCTGTATGGGCAAAGTACAAATTTGCTCTAGGAAGATAAAACAATAAGGATTATACAATTAGTATAAGTCCCTAAATCTTCATATAAGCCTCCTGTAACCTCCTGCACAGCAGCATTAAACTGGGTGGGCAGCCACACTGGCCCGGCTGCAGTGTACATGTGCAAAAAAAAGACCATGTTGACAGAGGTTTGAGAGGAGTGATTACCTCATCGATAGGCTTCTGTTCCTTTACTCTCCAATCAGCAGGTTGGTGGAGTGTTCTTGACCAAGTCTATGTTGCTGTTACAGTGCAAGTTTAGACTTATACTTTTGCAGAGGTTTTTGGATCTTTTGGCAAGTATAATAGTCCATGTGTTGCTGCTTGCCAGGAGTGTGGCTTTAATAAATATGAGCATTTGCATTGAATAGAACACTGATGCAGGATACATAGACTTTCTGTTGTTATGTTACAGTCCTTGTCCTGAAAGAAATCTCAGGGCAACTGACCTCTTCTGTACTTGAGAAAGCAACCAACCACCAAGTGCTGTGAGATAGAAAAGAGAGGCCCAGGTGTTTGGCTGGGCATGGTATTCACGTATTCAACCCTTAGAGAGATGTAACACTGCTCCTTTCATTTTGTTCAGCTAAAATAAAGATTACAAACAATATTTTTATTCACCCAGACACCTTCTAATGTATTTATATAGCAATGACCGGCAGGGATTGGACAACTTAAAGCAGCAAAACGCTTGCCATTGCAGTTTCTCCACACTCACTTTAAATCCTATTAACCAAACAATTATATTGTTTTCTTTACATTGCAGCCAATTTATAATGAATGATTTGGCATAAGAGCCAATCAAATCTTAACCGGCAGACCTGTAATGTGCAGGAAGACGGCTAACCTGGAGTGCAGGCTGGGAGATTTAACGGCCCATAGCTTACTTAACACCCCTAATAATCAGATCACATCACAGACTGGAAGCCTTGTGGCAAAAGTAAATGATTGCAAGGCTTCTAAGTGTGCCCATTACCTTGCTCTAACTAACAATAACAAGATAAGAAACAAAGTAGGTTATTAGTCTAAGCCCTATTCTTTATGGATTTCCTGCCATTCCTAGGTAAGATAAAACTACTAAACAGACGGCATGTCACCTTTTGCCAAAATGGGTTTAAGGTTATTTTTTACACTTGCTGCAGAGAATGTCTTCCCTAGCAGAGGAAAATATAGAAAAGAATACATTTACAGTAGATATGTTTGTTTGAATTGGGCATATTATGATCATTGGGCATGTTATAGTATATGCTTAGAATAGTGGCAGTGCCAATAACATATACAATATATTACTGTTACTACTTTATGCAGTATAAGTAGACCTGTCACAAACCTGGGTAATTCAACTTTGGCATATGCAAAAATGCACAAGTTAGGGTTACCTGCAGGGAAACCAATGCTAAAAAGATCCAGAGATAAAGACATCATAAATTATACGTTAAATCGGATCTTCACTACATCTGAGCACCAATATTTAATTCATTTTTAATAATCACAGCAAACTCCACCATCCTTCCAGGTCTCTATTTTTTATTTTGTTGAGAAAACATTTTGAAAAACAACCCCCTAGCATTTCTGGCTGTGGCTATCTTGAGTAAGCGCGAATGATTCTTGTAGCATTTACTTCCTGGAATCCATCTGCCCTTAGCTCTGGAATGCAAGCAGGAGATTTTGCTTCGCTCAGAAAACCCCTCCTCTCCTGAAGACTCCAGGGATGTATGACATCATTGGCCTAAGCAAGGAACCAGGAAGTAACTGAAGAAATTATAAAAAAAAAAATAAAACACGTAAATATGATATACTTTCCTATCTATTTACTAATGCTAGCAGCATGAGGATTTAAATAAATAAATAAATGTTGATTGGGAGAGTAAAGTTCCACTTTAATCTTGACTAGGTGGAAAACTTTGTGAGACACTGCTAAATAGAACAGGACACAGTAGTGACAAAAGGGGGAATGGATGGAACCACACTGGACAGTTGAAAAGCAGGAATCTGATACACCTGGAAGTATATCAAGTGTGAGGATTCTGCTGGAGACTTTTTGGAAACGTTTTCTCTCGCAAAGCTCGTTTGGCTGTACTTCTCCTATGGATCTAAGGAGTGCAGTTTGTTCTATACTCCTGTGACTCATTTTCAGCAGACTGACATCACAGAGCGGGTTCAGGCTCGGTAAAGATCGTAACCATATGGTCGGGATCCGCCCACATGCCTTGACAGGCACCCAACTCAGCCTCTTTAAGCAAGCCATTGAGAGCCCGAGCTGGCCACTCCCACTCCCTCCACAACCCAACTCTCCAGTGAGCGTGGGGGGAGCAGAGCAGAGAGCTGCTGACTGACAGTCACCAGATCTGTGAGAACTGTTATTACCAAGTGATCATCAATGTTTGGTGCAATGTATTGCAAAAGAATTGCACAGAGCAGGAAAGTATGATGTTTGTTATCTTAATTTATAAAAAGGTTTAATATCACTTTAGTTTCATTTTTTAAAAGGCAGCAAAAGTGCTACAAGGTGAGATATATTGGTTGAACATACGGGCATATCTCTTATTTTTCAGCCTGAATAACTATGTGAATAAAAATTCAAATAAAGTAAATTCCATTATGAAACTGCTTGATTTCAAATCTGATCTCCATGTTTCATTTAACTTTAAATCTGGTCTAAACAATTGTTTTATTGCAGTTGCAGTGGCTGGGAGCACTGTATAAAGTATAAACTGTATGTAGCTTTAGCTACATACAGTATACAGTGCTGTGTTTCATCAGCAGGACGAGACCTTGCCATCCCACTCCTTGAACTAAATCAAGTTGGGCTAAGTGCTGCTCAGTTATTCAGGGGAAGCTTTGTATTCTATGAATAAATATAAATACAAAACTTCTTATGACTGGCTGAGATGGAGACATCATCAACCCACCTCTCTGCCTCAGCCAATCAGATGAAGTTTTGTAGCAAGACAGTAATTAGACATTCCCAGAAGAGGAAAGGGCCATTATGTGCAAGGAGGGAGGGGGCTGCGCAAGGGAATTAACTCTTCTTAGAGTAGTCAAATTTCCTAGCAAGTTTAAAGTGTTAATAACCCCAGGACTCTGCATTCACTATATCTGGTCTCCCACAGAACATGGAATGCAATTATTTTAGTAAATATAAACTGCTAAATACCTTTTTACTATCAGTGTCCAGCCAAGAACTGGTTTAGGCTTGTAGGAGGAGTTTTCTGACTGTCCTCTGAGGCTGCATGACCCCTGCCCATTTGTCTGGATAGTGTTGATTGGCCCTGTGCTGATCACATGCATCCTCCCAAGAAAAAAAAAACTCTCTAGCAATACACATCAAACTGAGCATGTGCAGCCTGACTCCATAGACTCTGTGTTATCAGGAGATGGATTGGGGACAGTGGAAGGAGGGGAGAAACAGAGAAAACAGGATTAAACAGTCTTTTTACACAATGCAGAGGATTAACCCCTTAGGTTCCCCAGTGAGTTTAACAAGCATGCTTTACTGCATATATAGACTGATTTTACGGTTGTGGGTTTAGTAACACTTTAACGGCACAATGCAATTGAATGAAAAATCATTTCTGGAAAGAAAAAAACACTGCACTAATATTTTTAAGTACAGTTTTTTGTGTGCTTTTATCTGCAATTTTATAATTTGGCAACAAGGTAAAACAAGGTAACCTTTAAAAATGTTTAAAGTGTTGCCTATGGAGATTTTTAAGTACGAGTGTGCGCAATTTTAAAGCATGACACGTTAGGTATCTATTTGCACGGCGTAACTTCATCTTTCACATTATACCAAAAAAAATGGGATAATTTTACTGTTTTGTTTTTTTTAACTCATTAAAGTGTATTTTGCTACGCAAATACAGTGTGACATAAAATATTGCAATTTTATTCTCATTTTATTCTCTAGGGTCTCTGCTAAAAAAAATATATATAATGTTTGGGGGGTTCTAAGTCATTTTCTAGCAATAAATACTAATATTAACTAATATTTTTACTTGCAAACAACAAATGTCAGAAAGAGGTCTGGGATGTTGGGGCCGGTAAAAATGTGGTGAAAACAAGCCGGTACACAACTTGTCTAAGAAAATCCACTGTTCCTCACACGCAGAAGCTACTGGACTCATTCACTACACATTCAACTACAAGTACAAATAAGAGGCTTAAATTAGCTGCAAAGAAAAGAAGGAAAAGGAAGGAGACACTACCATGAAGCCACATACAGGTGGAATGCAAACATAGCATCATAAATCTTTCACTAAAGGGGGTATGTAAACAAATAGAATGTCAAGTGCGCCATTCTCATTTAACTGGTATCATGAACTGTGTATACAGGACCAACTGACAATTTCCCAGACCTTTTTTTAGCAACACTAAAAATATAAAAATTCATATCAGTGCCTTCCACCAAGAGTCAGCAGACGGAAGCCAACTTTATAAAAATAAGCACACAGCCTATTTATTACAGGAATTTATACAGCACCTGACATGCTATACACAGCGCTTTACACAGTGTACATTCACTTCAGTTCCTGCCCTTACCGAGCTTACAATCTAAGGTCCTTATCTCATGTATATGCATATAAGAGCTGATTTAGACAGGAGTCAATTAACCTAGCAGCATGTTTTTGGAGTGTGGGAGGAAACCAGAGAAAGCCTACGCAAGTACAGGGAGAACATGGAAACTTTATACAGATTCAAACCAAACACTTTAAGTGCTTTTTCTATTTCCCCCCTCCTCCTCTGACAATAATGGAAACTTTTTATTTATTTATTTTTTAAAAAGTAGGTACCTAGTTTTGACAGGAAAACAATTGTGAGTACCTTGTGCGCTGTTAAATAGAACTTTCCAATAATATATCACTAACCAAAATATGTGAGATTAACAAACTACAATAAAATAAAGTAAGCTGAAATAAAAGGCAGTCAGGATCTGATCCTGATCAAATCACGTGACTAGTAACACAACGCGTCGGGAGGAGCCGATAACGTCAATTCGGGTCATGCGTAAACTGGAAGCGTGGTGAGGAAAAACTATATTTGTCCTAGTCTTACTGCAGTGTATAAATTGGCACAAAAAAAGTTATTTTTTTTATATACATGGGGTGCGCTATGAATATTATCCTGTTCTTTTGAGCCATATTGCACAGAGGACAGCAAGACTTGGTCTCTAATAGGGACCCCCAGTGTGAAGTAATGCTAAAGGCTGGAGGTGGAGATGCGCAGATTTCATATTAAGCGCATGTGACCTATTTGAATTTAGGTCCATGATTAAAGGAGTTGTAAAAGCAGAAGTTTTTTTTTATCTTAATGCATTCTATACATTAAGATAAAAAAAACTTCTGTGTGTAGCAGCCTGAGCCCCATATCTCTCCAGCGATGTCCACGAGTGTCTTAGCCATCCAGGACTCTGCTCCTGATTGGCTGAGACACAGCAGTGGTGCCGCTGGCTCCCACAGCTGTCAATCAAAGTAAGTTAGGGGAGAGAGAGACGTGGTCAGGTCGGGGCTCGGTGTCTCAATGGACACACAGAGCTGTGACTCGGCTCAGGTGCCCCCATAGCAAGCTGCTTGCTGTGGGGGCATTGGACAGGAGGGAGGGGCCAGGAGCAGCAACGAGGGCCCTGAGAAGAGGAGGATCCAGGCTGCTCTGTGCAAAACCAACTGCACAGATGAGGTAAGTATAACATGTTTGGTTTTTTTTTATTTTTTTTGTTTTTTAAAAATGAGACTTTAAAATCACTTTAAAGGTGAGCGGGCATTGCACTTATTAGTGGAGGACCACACTGGGGATTGGACCACAAATATTTAAGCATGCCATTGCAAGACAGGTGACACTGAATTTTTTGAATGGGACGCCTGCCTTTACACGCACATGAACTTTCACGGCATCCAAGTTAGTCCGTAGGGTTCAATATTGAGTTGGCCCACCCTTTGCAGCTATAACAGCTTCAGCTCTTCTGGGAAGGCTGTCCACAAGGTTTAGGATTGCGTCTATGGGAATGTTTCCAGAAGGGCATTTGTGAGGTCAGGCACTTTATCTTGGACGAGAAGGCCTGGCTCACAGTCTCCGCTATAATTCATCCTAAAGGTGTTCAATCTGGTTGAGGTTAGGACTCTGTGCAAGCCAGTCAAGTTCCTCCACCCCAAAATCACTCATCCACACTATATTGCCAAAATATTGGGCCACTCCTATAAATCATTTGGTGGAGGGGGGATTATGGTGTGGGGTTGATTTTCAGGGGTTGGGCTTGGCCCCTTAGTTCCAGTGAAGGAAACTCTTAAGGAGTCAGCATACCAAGACATTTTGGACAATTTCATGTGGGACCAGTTTGGGGATGGCCTCTTCCTTTTCCAACATGACTGCGCACCTGTGCACAAAGCAAGGTCCATAAAGACACAGATGAGTGAGTTTGGAGTGGAAGAACTCGACTGGCCTGCACAGAAGCCTGACCTCAACCCAAGAGAACACCTTTGGGATGAATTAGAGCGGAGACTGCAGGCCAGGCCTTCTCATCCAACATCAGTGCCTGACCTCACAAATGCACTTCTGGAAGAATGGTCAAACATTCCCATAGACACACTCCTAAACCTTGCGGACAGCCTTCCCAGAAGAAGCTGTTATAGCTGCAAAGGGGGGGCCAACTCAATATTGAACCCTACAGACTAATGCCCCGTACACAGGGTCAGATTTTCCGACGGAAAATGTGTGATAGGACCTTGTTGTCCGAAATTCCGACCGTGTGTAGGCTCCATCACACACTTTCCATCGGATTTTCCGACACACAAAGTTTGAGAGCAGGATATAACATTTTCCGACAACAAAATCCGTTGTTGGAAATTCCGATCGTGTGTACACAAATCCGACGGACAAAGTGCTGCGCATGCTCAGAATAAATAAAGAGATGAAAGCTATTGGCCACTGCCCCGTTTATAGTCCCGACATACGTGTTTTACGTCACCGCGTTTAGAACGATCGGATTTTCTGACAACTTTGTGTGACCGTGTGTATGCAAGACAAGTTTGAGCCAACATCCGTCGGAAAAAATCCTAGGATTTTGTTGTCGGAATGTCCGAACAAAGTCCGACCGTGTGTACGGGGTATAAGACTGGGATGTAATTTAAGTTCATGTGCGTGTAAAGGCAGACATCCTAATACTTTTGGAAATATGGCAGAGATATTTTTGGCAGAGATATTATATGATGATTACTGGTTATTTTAGCAGGTTATATGTATAATATTTGAACCTGGCATGGTTTTTGAATATTAGGAGTGTATTTAAGCATGCAGTATGATCCACACTGGTTTAATAAACCACTTTATTATTAATATCTGATTAAAAGGGACAGCACACCACTATTATACACCATCTGCAATCGTTTTGACAAGTACCTGCTCCTACTTCCGCTCGGATTGCCTAGGCCAGTGATGGCGAACCTTGGCACCCCAGATGTTTTGGAACTACATTTCCCATGATGCTCAACTTCAAAAGCAGAGTGTATGAGCATCATGGGAAATGTAGTTCCTGGGGTGCCAAGGTTCACCATCACTGGCCTAGGCAATCCAAGCGGATGTTTGGCCCCCTTCTTCCCTGCTTTGTGGCCTCCTCAGGACTCTTCACAGGACCCAGAGGGTTGCGGGACCATTCGCAGGGAGCAGCAGGGCTCGTGCATGCGCAGTGGGAAGCCGGCTGTAAAGCTGCAAAGAGTCACAGCCACCTTCACAAATTCAAGATGGCGGCGCCAGGAACCCCAAGACTGGTGAGAACTGGCCCGGGTAAGCACAGCGCTGGATCCCTGCACAGTTAGGTGTCCTTTTTTATTAAAAGTCAGCAGCTAGAGTATTTGTAGCTGCTGACTTTTTTTTTTTTTTTTAAATGACAGAAGATCCTCTTTAATGCTGCAAGGCCAAAGTGCTAACCACTGAGACATTGTGCTGCCCAGTACGTTAAAAATTGGTGTTGCCCATCTTACAGCTGGCTTGTGCATACACAGAGTGTGTGGGTGTATGTTTATGCACATTCTTGTATGCATGCATACACTGTATTCAAAGCCACCAACACACCCACAAAGTATTCATTATTTCATTGTAGTTTCCTAATGACTATTTTTCTATATGAATTTTCTCCTACTGTATGTCTATAACTCAGTCTGGTAATAAAGATGAAAAAAAAAAATGCTACAGATAAACCAGCACAGTATTTTCACGTACAAAGCTGTGTGCATTAATAATGTGAGCATCCTATGACTGGCTTGCTCTCTGATAATGGACTGCCTACACATACATTTTCAAGGGTAATGACACTCTTGCTTATTAAAGACCTCTCAGCTGAAGGGGCAGCGTATTATGAACTGGATGATCCATTCACTTTCTTGGATGTGTTATTCAGTATTTTATGCTAAACTAGCAATACACCATCCATTTTAGTACAATGATCCTTATGTTCAATAAAAGTGAAGTGCTGCATCGTAAATCATTACAGCCATTTATTCTACATTAGACACATTAGCCATTATATTCCATAATCTATTACAATAAGGTGGATTTAAATGCACCCTAAGGAACCTCTATAATAATGTGAGAACCAAATATAGCAATTAAGAATAAAATATGCTTTAACATAAAAAAGTGAGCTTGTTGCAATGACAGCTGGGCAGTAAGGAAAGGATTGGCATGCTGGTATCAGAAGGACACCGATCACTAACAGGACTGAACGATAAATCACATTACTTGTTTACAGTTCTGTACTTGCAAGATGTTGGGTGAAAAAAAATATTCCTTGCTGAACCTAAATTAGGATTCTTAACCCCCCCTTCTTTTCTTCATGGAGCAAGGGTTGTTAACCAGGGGTACCAATGCTCCTTGAGGGCATGTGAACCAAATGATGAAGGTATGGGGCGGAATGTATGAATCATTTTTCAAAACTGTGTGAAAAGGATATACAGTAAAACCTTGGTTTGAGAGTAACTTGGTTTGAGAGTGTTTTGCAAGACAAGCAACATTTTTAAATAAATTTTACTTGATATACAAGCGATGTCTTGATATACAAGTAGCGTAATGTCAAAAGTGGGTAAAAAACAGAAGAGAGGCGCCTCTAAGTGTAGCAATATGGTTACATTTAATGAAGGTACAACATTTAGCAACATGTTGCTACACTTAGAGGCGCCTCTCTTCTCTTTTATACTCTGTAGCTCCTGCTGGATTTTGCTTCTAATCCCCTTGTGGAGGCTTCCGTTTGTGGATGGACATTTTATGGTTACAAAACCTGTCACATTGCTATAATCTTTTTATATGGATTATAAACTGAAGAACCTATGAATAAATGGTTGCGGAAAGAATCATCTGAGTTTCCATTATTTCTTATGGGGAAATTCGCTTTGATATACAAGTGCTTTGGATTACAAGCATGTTTCCGGAACAAATTATGATCGCAATCCAAGCTTCTACTGTATCCACTTTTGCAGTCAAATTGGAATAACATCAACAATACTTTAAATTTGTCACATAGCATATTTAAAATTGTAGCTTACCTTTTTTAGATGCTCTATCCTGGGCCCTCTGGCAGAAAAAATCCTAGGTAGTTCTCTATGTTCATGAGAGGGCTGGGCAGCTGTGTTTGACATATTTAAAGTGGAATTCCACCCAAAAATGGAACTTTCACTTTAAGTACTTGTGACCCCCTGACATGCCACATTTGGCGTGTCATTTTTTTTTTGGGGGGGGGGGGGGGGGCAGGCTAGTTTTCACAGGTACCCAGCTCCCACTTTCTCTCCTGGCACCGGAAGGAAGATCACCTCTCCCCCTCCCTTCCTGCAATCTTCTGGGACATGTCACAGGTCCCAGAAGATTGCCTGGCCATTCATAATGCGCAGCACGCCTCGCGCATGCTCAGTGAGCGCCCACGCTTGCAATGCCGGCGCCACAGGGGAGGGGGAGGGAAGCGAGGCTTCGGGTGGTCGCATCGCTGGACCGTGGGACAGGTGAGTGTCTGTTTATTAAAAGTCAGCATCTACACTTTTTGGAACTCCGCTTTAACCCAGTCTGTACTGTGCAGGCAGATCTTCATTGTCAATTGTAACTGGATTTTAACACTGCCTGTCCTTACTAAGGGTTAAAGTTTTAGGGGTATTCTTCTTGCATTGTATGTTAAAGTGGAAGTTCAGTGGATGTTAACCACTTGACTTCCGGAAGATTTACCCCCCTTCATGAACAGGCCATTTTTTGCGAAAGGACACTGCGTTACTTTAACTGACAAGTGCGCGGTCAGGCAGCTCTCTCTATACCCAAATAAAATGTATTGTGTTTCCCACAAATAGAGCTTTCTTTTGGTGGTATTTTGATCACCTATGCATTTTTTATTTTTTGCGCTATAAACAAAAAAAGACCAACAGTTTTGAAAAAAAAAAAACAATATTTTTTACTTTCTGCAACATATCCAATAAAAAAATTGAAAAAAATCTAACTTCTTCATCAGTTTAGGCCAATATTTATTCTACTACATATTTTTGGTTAAAAAAATCCCAATAAGCGTATATTGATTGGTTTGCGCAAAAGTTATAGCGTCTACCAACTATGGGATATTTTTATTTTGTTTTTACTAGTATTGGCGGCGATCAGCGACCTATAGCGGGACTGCGATATTGCGGCAGACATTTTGACACTGACACTTTTGGGGGACCAGTGACACTAATACAGTGATCAGTGCTCAAAATATGCACTGCCACTGTACTAATGACACTGGGTGCGAAGTTAATATCAGGGGCATTTAAAGGGTGTGCCTAGCCATTGTTTTACTACACTGTGTGAGGTGCTTTTACTAGGGGGAGATGGAATTTATTCCAGGGACACAAACTCCTTCCCTTCCCTCCTGTCAGAACATCATTTTGCCTTGTTTATATGGGCAGATCGCAGTTGTGTCTTTCTGCCTGATGACTGGAAGGTGCTGGGGGGACATCAAGTACCCTGCACTCACCGAACAGCTTTCGCTGTGTGTAGTCACAGTGGAAGCGAGCTGACGGTGGCGCGCAGGAAGTGTCAGATCACGTATATATATATATATATACGAGATCTGGCGCAGAGGTACCGGACCTAAAATGGTTAAAGTGGAACTTTCTAATGCTAAATTTACTCTCAGCCACATCCTAAAACAAATCTATCTAACCTTGTAAAGAAAAAAATTGCTATTTATACCATTTCTGAAGCCGACCAAGTCCAGTCTCCAGCGGCAAATGCTGTGTCCAGGAGAGAACCGACAACAGCTGGGAAATGCCTGGGAAGTGAAGTCGCCCATAGAGCTAATATGGGGTTCCCTTTGTTGGCTGTCTCTCCTGCACACTCCCACACACTGAAGACCCCTCTGATAGCCCAGACTGGACCGGAGCAGCTGCAGAACAGGTAAGTACATAGATTTCTTCTTTACAGGGCTAGTTAGATTAGGTTTAGATTGTGGCTGCAAGTGAGGATTTACCCCCTTCCTGACCGGGCCATTTTTTGCGATACGGCACTGCATCGCTTTAACTGACAATTACGCGGTCGTGCGACTCTGTACCCAAACAAAATTGATGTCCTTTTTTTCCCACAAATAGAGCTTTCTTTTGGTGGTATTTGATCACCTCTGCCATTTTTATTTTTTGTTCTATAAACAAAAAAAGAGTGACAATTTTGAAAAAAACACAATATTTTTCACTTAACTAATAAATATCCCCAATTTTTTTTTTTTTTCTAAAAGCAAATTTTTTCCTCAGTTTAGGCCGATATGTATTCTTCTACATATTTTTGGTAAAAGAATCGCAATAAGCGTATATTGATTGGTTTGCACAAAAGTTATAGCGTCTACAAAATAGGGGATAGATTTATAGCATTTTTATTATTATAATTTTTTTTTTACTAGTAATGGCGGCAATCTGCAATTTTTATTGTGACTGCGACATTGCGGCAGACAGATTGGACACTTTTTTGGGACCACTGACATTTATGCAGTGATCAGAGCTATAAATAGCCACTGATTACTGTATAAATGTCACTGGCAGACATCGCGGCCGCCGGGTACGCACATCGACTTCTCAGTACGGCGGCGGGCGCGCGCGCCTCCTATACCCCTTTAAGCGGCCGCTGTACAGCTACGGCAATTCGCACAGGGGAGCCGTTAAAGTTAGTTTTTGGCTGAACTTCTACTTTAATGAGGATAGGCTTGGGACGGGATCAGTCTGACATTATTCAAAAAACCTTGTTACCCCCTCCATGACACCTCCTCCTGAGAAGCTAAAAGTTAAAAAATATTTTTCGAAAAAAAAAATGTAAGCATGCCATGTAAATGATAATACGTAACAAACACATAGCGCAGTTTTCTCAAATTTGACTACAAAAGTGCAAATACACTTTAAAGCAATATTCTCTGCAATATTAACCTGAAATCAAAGTGGAGAAAGCACATTGATATGTCAGATAGCATTCAAGTAACATTGTCAGTAAATGTACCTGAACGAACAGGTGACGTCTGTCACATCAAATAGAATTTAAAATACATACTCTGTTAATAAAATACTGACTGTGATATCCTACTATGACATCATATTAGACCAAAATAATGGATGACATGACAATACTAATCAAGATACATAATTGTTTTAATGACATAAGAACCTTTACACTAAAGTGATTGTAAAGGCTATTTTTTTTTTCATTAAAATAAAAAAGACGTTATATTTACCTGCTATTCCGGAGTCCCCCACCAACATTCTCTGCTCCTCTTTCCTGTGGGTGCACCCTCAGCAAGCTGTGTGCTCCTGATGTGGGCTGTGTACATCCATGGACACACACAACATTGGTAAGTCCAAGACCTTCTCACTACAGATAGCAGGAGAAGCCTATGGCTCCTGCCTGTGTCTCCAGTGAGACCATGAAGAGAGGAGAGCGGTGCCACCAGGACAGCACTAGATCGTGAGGGGTAAATGTTTAGTGATGGGGGGGGGGAGTACTGGGGAGTTTTTTTACCTTAATGCAGATGTAGCACCCTGGAGTTTAGGCAGGGCTGCTCCTCACAAATTTACTTGCCAGGAATAATTATCCTGGTTAATTGTTAGACAAAAAAAACAGAAAGAAACCCTCTGGTGGGACCTTAAAGGGCAATGACTCCAAAAGAAAGCGTATACAAATTGAATAAAATACAATTTTTAATATTACAAAGTATAAAATAGAACACAGCGTTGACTGTGTCAGACACGATAAAAAATTACATGAAAAATGTGTAATATAGTGTTCATCATGAGATCATAACCACTGATTTAAATCACTCTTGTAATAATAGACAGAGTGATACCCAACGCGTTTCGAGGTCATGCATTTATTCCACATCATCAGGAGCAAGTGGTAGAAGTATCTATGATATCTACAGTTTATAAAGCAAAAAAGAAAATGATAAGAGTATATATATAAGCATATATTTGGTACACAGGTAAACAATCATAACATTGAATAAAGCCAGTATCTGCTGACCATGCAACAGCAGGTATCTTGCTATCTCACATCAAGAATTTAATTTCATTACTGACGCATACATATGCAATCATCAAGCCGATACCATTTTGCCTAGAATATGTCATATTTTGCCTAGGTAAGCCAATACACACAACCCCACCTGTGTTACTTTCTTTTTTTTCCACATCTAACCTTAGCAGCATGCACATGTGTGTGCATGCATGTGTACACATGTGTGTGCAGACGTATGTGTATATATGTATATGCATACTCTCTGCCACACACATATATTTTTGACCATCTGTATTTTATGATTCTCAAAAAAGTCGTATTAACAAAAGATTCCCATTTTTGGCCCTTGGACCTTCTTTCCTGAAATTACTTCTCTATTTTTGCTGTGTGCCTAGTGATTGAGGTAGGTTCGAGGAACACTTTCTGAGTGAATACAACCAGTACACTTACTAATGGGGCTACCTTTACATATATATATATATATATATATATATATATATATATATATATATATACTCCTTAATGAATTGACTAATTTTTGTTTACTATTAGATCCTTGTCATCTTAACCCTTGGTGTGGGTTCACCTGCTGGGTCGGGTTTTCCCCTTTTCGCGCCCCCCCTTTTGGTCATCAGTCGTGGTGGCCCATCTAGTCTCCATTCCTCCGGGATGCTGCAGGGCTGGCGCAGCCATATCGCTCTGTTTTTTAAATTCTTGATGTGACATAGCAAGATACCTGCTGTTGCATGGTCAGTAAACTTTCTTTTGCATTCAAGAAGTGTCTGGTGCCCAATAACTTTAACTACTCTACACCCACCATGCCTCACAACTCACCACATATAGATATCCCTGGCCCTGGAGGTCCTCATTAGATCAAAGGAGGCCTGGGACCTTGCTACACAAATAATGCATTAAAATGACTGTAAAGGCTATAATGTTATTTTTTGTTTAAATAACAAACATGTTTTACTTACCTGCTCTGTGCAATGGTATTGCACAGAGCAGCCCTGAACCTCCTCTTCTGGGGTCCCTGCCAACGTTCTTGGCTCCACAGGGGCTATAGGGGTGCACACGTGGGCTTGCTCCTAAGCCAGGCTATGTGCATCTATAGACACACATAGCATGGTTTGCCCCACGTCCCCCCCACTTCTCTCAGCTTTAGAACCACGTCGAGGTAAAAAAAAATTTGGACTGTAAAACTACTTTTATTTCTTAAAGTGCATATATTGCCAAAACTTTTCATTCTAGTTTTGAATAACGTAGGGAAGGGTAAAACCCTTATTAATTTTTTTTTTTTTTTTAACCATTGGCTACAAGTGCTGATCGAATGCAGATCTGCTGTTGGTTTCCAAACATGCTCGTTCAACAGAATCCGGTTGTGAGAATGGCTTCTATCGGACAAGGCAGCTGTACACAAGTGCCGAAAGTCATCTGGTTTCTACTGATTTCAGCCCATGTGTACAGGGCTTTAGTAAATCTCTCCAATGTGCAGTGCTGTGAATGGGCCTTTAAACCTAATTAAAAATAAATAGCTTACTTGCCACAATCACCATATGTACAGCATATTGTTTTTTTTTTTTTATTTTAGAATAACGGTAATGGGCATACATTTTAGCCTGTTAAAAAAAAAAATTGTAAAAAAAAAAAAAAAAAAAAACGAAATCATTTTCACAATAAAAAAGTGGACTACAAAAAAAAATAAATACCAGTATTTTCATAAATGGAAATGCCTTTTCTATTTTTTTGAACTGTTTAAATTTGTGAGAAAAGTACACAGCCCTACAATACCATGGAGATTAAATGTGAATAAATCTGCTCACTGTTCACAAAGCACAATGGCAGTAGAATGTGTATTCTCCACAATAAAGTGTCAGAATCATAAGAGAACCATTGCATCTTATTAAACAGAGAATATCAGTGACATAAGGTTTCCAGGGCCAGGTGGTCTGGCAGTGATGGAGTAAATTAATAAATGTGTCTTTGCCTGCAGTCAGCTCCGCTATTGTTATATGTTTACGTCTGTACTGTCATTAGTTCTACGGACAGATGGTCATGAGAGAATAGTCTTTAAAAGAGAAGTAGGTTTTTTTTTTTTGTTTGTTTTTTTTTGCTAATCATACTTACCTCGGTGGATGGAATATCAGACCGATGCTGCAGCTGTCCCCCGCCGTCTCTGCACTGAGAACCGAGCCACCGAACATCACCGATGGCTCAGTTCTTACTCCTCCCCAAGCAGACAGTCAGCATCGCTTCTGGTCTGCTTCTCCACACTCATTGGAGCGATGAGCTGCCGAGGGACGGGGAGAGACCGTCAATCAAGGCAGTTGGCGGATCGAGACTTGGAAAGTTGGGATGACGCTCTGCCTCAACTGATGGCAGTGATGTCAGCGGAGAGCAGACTTCAGACCGCTCTCCGCTGAAAACGGGTCACAAGAGTGCAAAACGGATGGCACTCCTGTGACCCTTAAGATAAGCCCAGCAGAAAAAGGTCAGGCCGGACTTCTCCTTTAACCGCTTCAGCCCCATAAGATTTGGCTGCTGAATGACCAGGCCATTTTAAAACAACACGGGCAGAGGATTTAATAGATGAAAAGTTAAAAAAATAACTGAAGGTCTGCTTTAAGCTAATTTTTTTTAGCCTCGTAGCTCTAGTCACATCATTTACCTATAATGAAGAACAGGGCTGCTGAAAGAAATCATGGGGCCCCGTACAGCCTACCTGACAGGGTCCCCTTCCTCTGAAAATATCAAATGCTATTTTTGATAAAATGCGACGGGCTATGCTTTGCAGCCATGGAAGAAATGATACCCCCGGTGAACAAGACCTATTCAAGTGAATAGTGGCATGGAGATAATATCTGCACCCCCACAGTGAGCGATCGGTACTGATTGCTCACTGTGTTCATTCAGAATGGTGTGTTCGTTCAGTATGGTAAATGGTTTCATCCTGAAATAGCCCCCCTGTGTGAAACCGGCAGCACTGCGGGAAAGGGTCACACAGCACAGCTGCAGGGGCAAAAGAAAAGTAGAAGCACTGCACAAGAGTCACAAGTGTCAGTAATAAGGCAGCACTGCCACCCACCTGCTCAGCAGGTGCCTGGGCCCCCCTTTTGAACTAATGAGGCCTGGGCCCAGTACAGGAGGGCTGGCTGTACTGCTTTATCAGCGGCCCTGATGAAGGATGTTCCATGCCGTACAGGCAGCTGGGTCCTGGAGAAATTTTCACTGCAGGGCCACCCTTTCCCCTTCCTATGGCTGAACTTCCAGTGCAAAGCCGCTGAAAAAAAAGTTCCTGATGGGGACCGCCCTCTCCTCCCTTGAGAAAAGTTCTTTCATTGCTTTCAATGCCTTTAAATTGATCTGTGAAAAGGGGGGGGGGAGAATCTTGTGTCTCATCAGACTCTCCCACATTCACAGATCACGTTACAGACAGTGAAAGCAAAAAAAAAAAACTTTTCTCAATAGAGGATAAGTTACTCATCCGGAACTTTTTCAGCAGTTTGGCCCAGGGCCTGAAGCATTTAACCTACTGCACGCTGGAAAATCACCCACAGGAAGAGGACTGGTATCCCTGCAGTGAAGATTTCTCCATGATCCAGCTGCCTGCATGGCTTGGGACATCCTGCATTACAGGTGTGTTAGATGACTAAAGGGCCAAACACACAAGCCAAATATCGGGCTGTATGGGCTGGTTCAATAAAAAATGGCGACATTCAGCCCATGGGTACCAGTCCGACAGATTCTGTCAAAATGGGGCATGACCCAAAAAGGTCTGCCGAAGGCTGAGAGCGCTGACCAGTGTGTTCTGGTGGTGGTGGTGGGGGGGGGGTTCTGGTGGTGGGGCGTCCCCCTGTCAGAACACAATAGCTCAGCGGGGGGAGATCCCTGAAATGGAGTATAGGGATGCAGCGGACCCCTGCTGTAAGCAGCACACAGTGTGAACTCAGCCTTAATAAAAAAAAAACTGATAGTGTGTACCAGGCTTAAAGCTGTAGCGCTAAAAAGAAAAAAAAAACTCAACTTCAGCTTTAAAGTAGATTAAACCTTTATTGGAGGTAATTTAGTTTGATATGTGCTATAAATCCTGTTTTTACTGCTGCACATAATTGTTTTGGACCAACATCCTAACCGTTGACCATGCCTGCACAATTTGTGTTGGCACAGCCGCTTGTAGTCTCCAATAGGCAGGCATTTGTGGGACAATGCAGGAGCACATTTGGGAGACAGTTATTACCCCATAACAAAAAGTGTCTGTACAAGGAACTTCATGGCAGAAAAAAACAGATATTATTGTAATGAGCGCTGCAAATTTAAAAGCATTGATAACTTAAGAAATTACAAAAACATGAAAAAGCTTAAATTAAATTATAGTGATAGGGTTTAGGGGTGCACCGAATGGAAATTTTGGTCCCGAAAGCGAAAATACATTTTGCCGAAAAACGAAAACAAAACCGAAAATTACAGTTTTTAAAAAAAATATTTGTATTTTTATATATAATTGTATTATATTCAACTTTTTAATTAATATCATCAATTTAAATTAATATGAATTTATTGTTTGCCATTATTGGAGAGCTCAAGAAAAATGCAGTTTGCAGTCTCTGACCATCTCTTGTATCATGTCCTTAGTCTCTAACCATCTCTTGTATCATGTCTTCAGTCTCTATCCATCAATTGTATCATGTCCACAGTCTCCATCCATCTCTTGTATCATGTCCACAATCTCTAACCATCTCTTGTATCATGTCCACAGTCTCTAAACCATCTCTTATATCATGTCCACAGTCTCTAACCATCTCTTGTATCATGTCCACAGTCTCTAACCATCTCATGTATAATGTCTGCAATGTCTTACTTAAGCTTAAACACACTGCTAATAGTATTAGCAATATTTCCATTTGGTGCACCTCTAGTAGACATGATACAGGAGATGGTCAGAGACTGCAGACATGATACAAGCGATCAATGCAGCCTCACCAGCGTCCATCAAATGCAGCCTTGCCAGTGCATGTCAGGTGCAGCCTACCAGTGCATGTTAGATCAGGCATACCAGTGCATGTTAGATGCGGCCTACCAGTAGAGAATTAGCCTTAGTTTACACTATGAAACACACGTGAAATGCCCAGGAACCGCACTGCAATCCTGTTCAATTCACATTCGATTCATTCCATTGAATTGAGCCCATCCATTCATTTGTGGGCACACACATTGCGTTTGCGGTGTTGTTAAGATTGCACTGACACCCACTGCAGATCGCAGGGGCAGTGCAATCTAGATGCAGTGCAGGAAACGCGCACAGATTGTAGGGTTTCCCGCACTGCAATACTGTGAACCTAGGCTTATGCCGCCCATAGACGATTCGAATTTCAGCCATTTCAGCAGGAACCTGCCGAGAGTTAAATTGTGTATGGGCAGGCTGAACGTTCCAAGCTGATCAATCGATCAAGCTGGGTACAACCAGCCAGTCGGATTTTACCTCCGATTATTGCTAGCGGCTGGTATAGCCGCTAGCAATAACCACTGTCTTCTCCCCGCGGGGACAGCTTCCCCCGCTCCCCTGCCGGTAGAAGAAAATGGCTCATCAACACTGTCTTTGTTGATGAGGAAATGAAGCAAATTTCTTTCCTGCAACCTTGCGATGTGTATGTATAATATATATGTGAAGCACTGTGTAAATTGATGATGCTATACAAGTACCTATAATTATAAATATCACTTTCCCCTCTCTTTTAGAGTGTAAGCTCTCACAAACAGGGCCCTCCTAACCCTCTTTTATTGAATTGTATTGTAAATGTACTATGTCCCTTTATGCAAAGCACTGCACAAATTGTTGGCGTTAGATAAATCCTGTAAAATAAAATTCTCTGTATAGAATGTATGTATAGTATGTTTCAAATCAAATCCATTAGGGTTGCACCGATACCAATACTAGTATCGGTATCGGTGCCAATACTAAGCATTTACACGAGTATTTGAACTCGTGCAAATGCTCTGATGCTTGACCCGATACCTGAACAGACAGGGACGATTGGTGGAGTGGTGGGGAAGTTCCAATCACTGATCTCCCTGTGTGGCTTTCAATAAAGCAGCTGACAGCCGCTTCTCCTCCTCTCCCTCCCACGGCTTTCAACTGCTTTATTGAAAGCCGTACAGGGAGCTTGGTGCTTATAACTCCCCCCACTGCTGCACAGATCATCCCTGACTGTCCCCTGTATCCTCCTCCGGTCCCCCTCCATGTCCTCCTCTGTGTTCTCCGTGTGCTCTAGTCTGGTCCCCCTTCGTGTCCTCCTCCGGTTCCCCCTGTCCTCTTCTGTGTGCTCCTCCGGTCCCCCCCGTGTCCTCCCCCGTGCTCTCTTCCCTGTGCTCCACCGGTTCCCCCGTGTCCTCCTCCGGTCCCCCTCTGTGCTCCTCTGCCCTCCCCTGTCCAAGGTCTGTCAGGATGGAGAGCAGAGGAAGGAGCCAGTATATATGTAATTTACCAGCTCCTTCCTTTTCTGAATGGACAGAGTAACTGACTTTGTCCATTCATAACTGAGTATCTTAAACTGTTTATACAATGCTTCAGTTTATGAATGGAAAGGAGCCTCTGTCACCTGTCCTTTGATCTTCAGCATTGTAAAAAAAAAATATATATATATATATAAATAGTAAATAAAATTTGTAAAACAAAAAAAATACTACTGACATAGCCCACACCTCATCAGTGCCACCTATCAGTGCCCATCAGTGCTGCATATTAGTGCCACTGTCACATGACATTAAAAAAAAGTATCGGTAATTGGTATCGGCGAGTACTTGAAAAGAAAGTATCGGTACTCGGTCTTAAAAAATTGGATCGGTGCAACCCTAAAATACATCTAGTGTGAACGTTACACACTCCTCCATATCAGTTGAAATAATGTAAAGCATCAAAATATCACGAAATGAGTCTCTTGGCATTTGAAAAAATTCATGAAATTCTGAGTCTCATAAACAGCCTTCTGGTCTGAAATGTTATTGTTTGCCCTACAGAAAGAATATATTTCAAATACATTTTCAAACACAGCTTCAGAATTTGCCTTGTGCAAAAGTATTAAGTCATGCTTGACGGTTCTGTTTTCAATATTTTAAAGCAACACTGAAAATTGATGCTGTTTACACGCGTCTCAAGTCCTTTTTCCATGGCTAAAAAAAACTCCTCTACAACTTTATTTTTTAATCACAGCCCATGAATGAGATGTGTGGGAGTTTGTGTGGATCAAGTTTTCCATGTAAAATATTTATGACTGGCAGGCAAGAGAGAGCTCATGAGTCCTCTTAATTAGGAAACCTCTCCCTGCCTGCAAAAATAGATTAACACATTGTGCAAACGTCACGAGAACCCAGGATAAATGTAAAATCACAGAGGCTTCTCCTCCTGAAAGAGGTGAATAGGTATGACTACTGTAAAAGAAAAACTCCAGGGAAATCAATGGTTTAACCTGTTATTGCAGAAAACAGTTGCATTAAGGATGGCGAATTGAAAGCCTGTAGCACACAAAAGCTGTCTCATTCACATCCCCCTGGGCAACTAATTAAAGAAAATATTGTCTTTGCATTTTTCACATTATAGATCAAATGTCAAACAAGCACAGAATTAGCATTCTCTGCTAGCGTGAATCTCCATAAATTAAACCTTTTAAAGAAAAGGCATAATGTATGTGTATAACCAGCTTAAAGCAAACCTATGGGCAACTTGGAGATTGTCACTAGCTGTGGAATTAGCCAGTAGGCCCCCTACACACACTTGCATTCCGGTTTACTTTATCCCCAGAGTGTCCTAAGAACTCCAAAACCCAGGATGCTCTAATATGCAAATAACAGCCAGACCTTACCAATGTGTGCCATGCGGCCTTGCCCCCTCTTAAACTTCTGCTTCTCTATTGGCCCATGAGGCCACTTATCACATTTAGATACCAACAGAAAGGCAAAAGAGCAAGAGGGGGGATTATAATTTGCATAATAGAAATGCCCATAATCTGGGGCTTAATGGTGCTCTGGAAAAAAAAAAGTGTATAAGGTTGAGGTTCACGGTATTCTATATATAAAGTATACTTGTATATAAGCAACTCAGAATTTAGGGGTTCAAAGTGCCCTGGAAAAAAAAGTAAATGTGTATAAGCATCCCACAAAGTAAGGGTTCGTAGTGCTCTGGATTTACAGTAGATGTGACTAAACCTAACCACGGCACTACCGACACAGAGCACTTCCACCTAGCAGCACTGGGATCATTGGTTCAAATCCCAAACACTGCCCTACCTGCACAGAGTTTGCATGTTCTCCCTGTACGTGGGTAGGTTTCCTCTGGGTATTATGGTTTCCTCCCACACTCCAAAGACATGCTGGTCGATTATTGGATTCTGTCTAAATTGGTCCTAGTATGTTAATGTATGAGTGTGAGTTAGGGACCTTAGATTGTAAGCTCCTTGGGGGCAGGGACTGATGTGAATGTACAACATATATGTAAAGCACTGCATAAATTGACGGTACTATACAGTAAACTCCTGTATTGAATAAATAAAAATAAGTAATGATCCCAGAATTTAGGGATTCATGGTGTTCTGGAAATAAAGTAAACATGTGCATAATTCCATAATTTAGGGGTTTATGGTGCTCTGGAAATAAAATAAATGTTTATAAGCATCCCTAAAATTTAAGGGGTTGTAGGGCTCTGGAAATAAAGTAAACATGCATAAAAATCACAGAATTTAGGTGTTCATGGTGCTCTGTGGGTATAGGCATTCCAAAATGTAGGGGTTCGCAGTGCTCTGAAAATAAAATAAACGTGTATAGGCAGCCCAGAATTTAGGGCCTTGTGGTGCCCTGGGAATGAAGTAAACATGTGAATGGGCATCTGAGGTGCTTTTTGTATAATCCAATGTCACAGCCTCATGTGAGATATTCAGGGAAACTAAGTACAACCTTCATGCTCCTGCACTAAACCAGAAAAATAGAACTGATCAAAGCCAGTTGCTACAACCAGAGAAACATTACCTAGCATTCTCTGGTCACTGGAACAAGGAATGAGAAGAAATTGTACAGCAATGGTTAAAATCCAGAAGAGATAGAAGAGATTTTGGGCTCATCCTCCAGGGGAGGTTGAGAGGGCTCAGGAAGGGTTTAAGAAGTAGAAGGCGGTGTAAAGAAACAAACCTTTCTGTACACCTTTCCCGTAAACACCTGTCTATACGGATGGCTACTTGCATGGCTTCATTCAATGACTTTGGTTCAGGGTGGTGTACTAAGGAGTCTTTAATGGAGTCTGATAAGCCTAACCTGAACTGGCTTCTTAGAGCTGGGTCATTCCACCCTGAGTCGGGCAGCAGCGGAAATCAGAACAGTATTGTTCCGTGGGGCGTTTATCCTGACGTAATGACCTAAGGTTAGTTTCAGCTGAGTGGGCATAGTCAGGATCATCATAAAGTAAACCTAAGGCCTTGAAAAAAGCTTTGACTGATCCTCTGGCCGGGTCTTCTGCGGGGAGACTAAACGCCCAAGACTAGGGATCCCCCTGCAACCATGTAATAATCAGGTCAACCCACTGTGCTTCAGAACCAGAGGAGTGTGGCTTATAGTATAGCATACGGCTGTTTTTAAGGTTTTAAAACACATGGGGGTCACCAGAAAAACGATCAGGAGGGTTAACTTTGGGCTCTGGCTCCTGCATTACTGCTGAAGGTGCATTTACACGCACAGACAGTTCCTGGACTTGGCATGTCAGTTTGCAAATTTTCTCAGCAAATAAGCGAGCCTGTGTAGAGTCCATCTTCACAGAAAGGTTTTTTGTTTTTTTTTTTGTTAAAGGCTTGTAAAACTGTCACATCTACCCCAATGCAGGTGGTCAGACACTATAGCTGGCTACTGTGTTCTTCACCTATAGCAGCCTTCCTTCCCATAAGGCAAGGAGGCCTACCGATACTCGGTTGCCCCCAGGACTTATACACAATGCTATGGTGCCTGGCCACCACGCCAGGGTAGGTGCGAACTGAGCAAAGCAGATACTTGCGGTTAGCAGACAGATAGCATGGTCCTGTGACAGTCTAGGTAAAAAAGGCAGGCTGAGTTCAGGGAATAGTCCAGAATCTGGTCCAAAGTCATACACAGGGAAATGTACATGTACTTTCAAAGACCGTTCGAGGTTGGCTTCTGACGGGCTGTGGTGATCAAAGCCATTGTGCCAGCTGCTTTTGGGGTTCTTTGGACCCTTACCCAATGGGTATTTTTGTAACTGCCATGAAAAACACTATGCTCAGAAAAACTGTGAAAATACACTTCAGAAGTGCTGCTTGCATGGTTCAATGAACCCTAAATGTGGCAGGCGGGAAGGCAACTTCAGCTTATGTTGGCCACTCTCTTGTTGCCCATGTATGCTCATCCTAAAGGTATCCATAGACATGAGCTGGTAATCACACAAAACCGTCCCTAGAATGTGTACACATTTAGAGGAAAGATACTCAAATGCAGGGTGCAACTGGAGAAGAACATTTATACATAGTATGCTTTGCAAAGAAAAGCTGAAAATGTAATTGTGAATGCAATAAATACTACAACTAGCAACATGGACAGATGACAACCTAATACTTGCAACACCCAACTAATCCTCAACCTGGTTACCCAGTGACTATAATAAATTAGCAGGTCTCAAAGGAACCTAATACCCTAAATACATACAGACTGCTTTTTTAAACAAGCCTGATTAAAACTGGACTGTTAGTCAGCATATTCACATATTCATTAGACAGAATAATGTACTTTTTACAGTGGACAAGTAAATTACCATAGGTACCCACAGGAATTTTTCTCACACCAGTTTAAAACTTGATGGGTTTTGGTGGGCTCTAATGCATACCCAGCTTCATCTTGAGGTTTATTGCTCCTAATTTTGGTTGCCAGCAAAATTAAAAAAATAGGTCAGGGGAGGCATATTTGGGCCTTGAACTGCCAGATAAGCAACATCTTACTAGATGACGTTTTTTAGTGGTTGGGAAACCAACCAGCCAGAGAATAATCAATTGTAAACCCTGCTTCTGGTGAGGACAGGTTCAGTGGGACAGAACTGCAAACTGTTGTTCTATCAGCAAAAATGATCAAAGTTTACAACTACCTCCTATTTGAATTATGTAACTTATATCAAGCCTAAAATAATTATAAAAGGGGTGAGGCTTAGTTTAAAGCAGTAGTGCATTATATTGTCAAGCATCTATTTATATATGAAATATAAGGAGGGTCACTCCACTACAACAGTGAAGGCCTATTGAAGTGAACATGAACAGAGAGACTAATATGTATAAATGTCGCACTTTATGCACATCTGACTAAAGCAGGCCTCCATAGTAAAGGTGTGCATCACAGGACTTAGCAATTTCATTTGTCCACTTTTTGTCTGAATCTTGTGAACCAAGATGTTCTAGCTGGAGCAACTGAGTCACAGATTAAATGTCCCCCTTTAAATACTGCCCTGGGTGCACTGTACAGTATGTACTGTATGTGTGAGGGAGAGGAGAGTTGCACTGTTTGTAAGTGTGAGGTAAGTGGGCCGGCATTGTATGTGAGTGTATGAGTATGTAAGCATGGGTGGGGGGGGCGCAGCTGCACTGTATGTATTTATGCAGGGGGGGCAGCATTGCATGTAAGAGTGAGAAGGGGCACAGCAGGCTGTACTGTATGTGGGCTTAAAGAGGAAGTAAACCCTGATGAGTTTTTCTTCCTTTCTTCTTCTCTGCATAGTAAAGGCATAATGTGCTAGTATGTATCGCATACTAGCACATTATGTGACACTTACTTGCAAACGAAGCCCACGCCGTCCCCGCTGCAGACTGCATCCATCTTCGCCCATCTTCCTTCCGGGGCCGTGGACTCCGGCTGTGTGACTGGCCAGAGCCGCATGACGTCACTCCCGCACATGCACGAGCAGCCGTTCTTTCAGAGCGCATGCGCCAATGACATCATCGGTGCAGTAAACAGTGAATATCTCCTAAATGGCACATGGAGGGCAGGACTCCGGCTGTGTGACTGGCCAGAGCCGCATGACGTCACTCCCACGCATGCACGAGCAGCCGTTCTTTCAGAGCGCATGCGCCAATGACATCATCGGTGCAGTAAACAGTGAATATCTCCTAAATGGCACATGGAGGGCAGGGGGCTGCATTGTATATGAATGTGAAGGAGCAATCTGCACTGCATTATTTATGAGTGTGAGGGGCAGATGATTGCATTGTCTAAAAATGGAGTGCGGGGGGCTGCATTGCATATATGTGTGAGGGGGAAGCATTGTATGTATTACGGCTGCTGTACTCTATACATTGGACTGTACACACTACACTCTGCCATATCCTTTTTTTAGTTGCAGTAACCAGGGATGCCCCAGGTCACAATCCTAGAAAATCTCCTGATATCCTGCCTTTCGTTTTGTCTCTAGTTAGTACAATACAATTCACAATCAGCGCAAGGAGACCAGTAGAGCCAGAGAACACACAGCAGGAAGGTTCTGAAATTTCAAAGCACGTTCTTTGGACAACCAGATTGCTTTACCTGAACCTAGCATGTGATGCTAAGACAAGCAGAGAGTAGTATCCCAGCTGCAGAAGTCGATCAGATGCACATAATAGGGACAAGTTTACAATTTGACACCTTTGTCCTAGACAATGCATGACCTTGTCCATACACTGCACATAGGATACATAAACTGGAAGTCTTGCTTGCTCACAGTTAAAATAAGGACAGAAAGCACGTCTAAATCTAAGAGCTACAAATTTACTTTGATGGATTGCCATCAAGCCTTGGAGAACCTTTGCTTACCAGTGAATGCAAAAATTTTGGAAAACAGTTTCTGATGCTCAACCGCATTGGGCCAAACACAGCTAAGTTTGTTGGTGCGAAAAAACTTGTCAGCTCAATAGAGGTGGTTCTATGAGTGGAGAATCCTGCTAAGCAGCAGTGAGAGGGAAGTGAACACGTGTTCCCCTTCTGCCTGAAGGTGGAAAGCTTCTTTAAGGTGAGCCTAGTGACGGGGTCATCCTAAAGAGGTTATCCTTAGAAAGGACCCTACAGCTACTGCTGCTGCTATCCAACACTTCTGGGAGTGTCAGATATTTAGTCTACTTCTGTAGTTCTTCCCACCGGCTCCAAGGTTGCTACTGTGTTCTGTATACTAAGCAGGCACCTGGATAGGATGGCTTACACTCTAGTGTCCTCATAGCTCTGTTATTTTGAAGCAATTGTTCCTATTTTTTAGAGATGCTTTAATGATTGGTTTGGTACCACTAGATTGGTGTAAGGCCAATATGTTTCTTCTCAGATTTTAATTCCCAGTATAAGGAAATTGAGAGCATATTCTCCAGACATTGGCATATTCTCAGAATGGATAAGATAATAAAATCTGTAATTCCCAAAAAACCCTCCTTTATTTATAGGAGGGCTCCTAATTTTGGTGACAATGTAGTTCAAAAAATTCTAGATCCTCTGTCCAAACTATCTTCCTGTCAGGGTCAAAAGGGTTTTGTAGCCTGCGGGAAATGTTTGCAAAAAACAATGTAAAGAAACAATCCACTTTTTATTCCAACCCTACAGATAGAGAGTATGAGATCACTGACCTCATAACATGTGACACTACTCATGTTGTATATGCATTAGTCTGCCCATGCAGACTGATGTATATTAGACATACAAAAAGAACTCTGAAAATAAGAGTAGATGAACACATAACCAATATAGTAAAAGGATATAAATATAGTGTCTCAGAACACTACAAGCGTTATCGTGCAAAAGATCCTTCTTCTCTCCAATTTTGGCCCTCTCCAGAAGGGAAAAAAAGTGGATTCATTTATTACAGACGATGAGCCCTAAGGGGTTAAACATCGAACTGGACATGAACTGCTTCATTAGTGATTATTAATGATTAACTTACTTATTAGTCGGGTTCTAACTGAACATTTTAAGAATTTTTTGAAGAGGAGCTAAAGATTATATATATATATATATATATATATATATATATACCGTATTTATCGGCGTATAACACGCACTTTTTTCCCCTTAAAATCAGGGGAAAATCGTGGGTGCGTGTTATACGCCGATCCCCTGCGATCCAGAACGAAAAAATCGATGACCGCGATTTGAAAATGGCGCCGCCGGCGCCGAAATACACAGTGCCGGTCCTCGGCTCTTCTCGGCGGCTTTCGGTTTCACTCGAGCACCGCCCGAACCTAGCCGAGTATACTCAGCTAGTTTCAGATAGCTCCGCTCACCGTCCGAGTGGAACCAAAAGTAAACGAGAGCCGCCGAGGACCGGCTCTGTGTATTTCGGCGCCAGCGGCGCCATTTTCAAATCGCGGTCGGCGATTTTGAAGCTCAGAGGCTTCAGCAAGACTGCACTGGGGCAAGGCTGGACTGGGGCAAGGCTGGACTGGACACTGGGGAAGGCTGCACTGACATGGCTGCACTGACATGGCTGCACTAGCAAGGCTGCACTGACAAGGCTGCACTGACATGGCTGCACTAGCAAGGCTGCACTGACAAGGCTGCACTGACAAGGCTGCACTGACATGGCTGCACTAGCAAGGCTGCACTGACAAGGCTGCACTGACATGGCTGCACTGACAAGGCTGCACTGACATGGCTGCACTGGCAAGGCTGCACTGACATGGCTGCACTGGCAAGGCTGCACTGAGAAGGCTGCAATGATGGGCATTTAAATGTAAGTTTTTTTCCCTTCAACTTCCCTCCTAAAAGTTTTTTTTCCCTAAAATTCCCTCCTAAATTGAGGTGCGTGTTATACACCGGTGCGTGTTATACGCCGATAAATACGGTATATATATGTGGAAAAAAGTTAGGTGTGGGTGTGGCGCTATTCTGGTATCAAGCAAGATACTATGCCTCTGTTGTTGTCACTTCAGTTGGATCAGTATGAGTGTTAAGATGGCTTGAATTCCCAAAACACTTTTTTCAAAGGAAAGGGAAATTCCTAAACCAAGAGTCATATAAAATAGAAATACTGTAGACATCCAATGATGAAATGCGTAGGGCGTGGCCTGACCAACGTCTTGCGTCATCTCCTAACAGATCGAACATAGGATTTCTCTGACGGTTCAATTTCAAATCTTTCATGCTTAATTTGCATTTTTACAATGTGAGTACCATTCTATTTATTTTGGAATAAAAAGTTTTAAACGTTTTTACGCTATGGGCACCCCTTCTTTCTTTATACCAACATAAACACGATCCAGAAAGCCAGGAATTGCTGCACAGTGGCACAAACTTTGACCGCGCAATACCCCTGCAGGGGTGAGAGTATCCAGTGAGTGTTTGCACAGTAGGAGCACGTTTAAAGGCATAGTCACGAAAGAACACAGGAATAAGAAGACTGTTTTTTCACTAAATACATTTTTTCACAATATTGTTTTAATAAGAGGAATCAGCAGTATCAGCTGTGCTTTTGCAATTGGACTACTTAAAACAATATTCTTTTTTCGTATAACACTTGTTAACTTTGAGCACAAGTCACTTTATTACTGTCCTGATTTTTCCATCCCCCTTATCCCACTTCCTTCCTCCCTTCCCCATCCCCCCTCTTCACCCCCCCCCCCCCCCCACTTCACTCCAGTTAATTGATTAATGCATGTTATGAATGTATGAATATATTCTGTTATTAAGTACCACATGATAGATGGTGAGCTGAAGGAATCATATACACAGTATTTCTATTTTATACCACTCTTGGTTTAGGAATTTCCCTTTCCTTTGAAAAAAGTGTTTTGGGAATTCAAGCCATCTTAACATTCATACTGATCCAACTGAGGTGACAACAACAGAGGCACAGTATCTTGCTTCATACCAGAATAGCGCCACATCCACACCTAACTTTTTTTCATTTCAGCATTTTCCACTGTGGTGGTAATTGCATCTGTGGAGGCAGCAATTCTGAGCTACAGGTGTACCTGTCTCCACTGCGCGGATTCATTATTACTTTTCCATATATATATATATATATATAATATATATATATATATATATATATATATATATATATATATATATATATATATATATATATATATATATATATATATATTATACCATTTAGGGATATTTTATATAGGTTGTAAATTAAAATTATAATCAAGTTTGTAAAAGCAAAAAAGTATCACTCCTCCAAACCTTAAATTGGTAGTGGCAATTAATCTGAGATTCGGTATTTACCATCATTTAATTTAATATTCTATAAAGTGTGCTGAGGATTTTAGAATTTGAGAGACTATTAGTCTCCTCCTGCAGGATTTAATGATTCAAACTCTCTTAGTCAATGTGGGGTTAGTTGGATGATCAGGTCAGTTCATTTTAATTCCCACATGAGTAGTGTGTTATATTGGTGGAGTATGGTGAGACACAGTAATGTGCATGCCCCTGTTAACCATCTAGCCGGTTGTGAATATTTTATTGTTTATAATTTATAATTACACTTTTAACTGGCAGAAGGGGGGTTAATTGGACAGATGGACAATATTGGGTTGGTCCATGTCCATTGATTTAAAAGTCCACTAAATTTGCTCACTATGAGTTAAAGTGATGAGGAGGGAAATACCTAAGCTTCGTTGCTGTGCCATGTCGCCACCCCCTGTGATGAAGTCCGAAGTGACGAAACGCATCGGACGTGGCTACACGGCAACGCTGAGATGGTGACTCAACGTGTACGAAGGAAGCTATGAGGAGATTGCAACGTGTTTGGAATTTTAACAAGGCGATTTTGAATCTTTTATTATGTAAGTGCATTACTTTTAACCACTTTAAGACTGGGCCACTTTTACAAGTGTGTTTACAAGTTAAAAACACGTTTTTTTGCTAGAAAATTACTTAGAACCCCCAAACATATTTTTTCTAACATCCTAGAAAATAAAATGGAGGTCACTGCAATACTTTTTGTCACACCGTATTTGTGCAGCTGTCTTACAAGTGCACTTTTTTGGGAAAAAAACACTTTTTTGAAAAAAAAAAATAAGACAACAGTAAAGTTAGCCCAATTTTTTTTTTTATATTGTGAAAGATAATGTTACGCCGAGTAAATTGATACCCAACATGTCACGCTTCAAAATTGCGCCCGCTCGTGGAATGTCGTCAAACTTTTACCCTTAAAATTCTCCATAGAAAATTTTACAGGTTGCATGTTTTGAGTTACAGAGGAGGTCTAGGGCTAGAATTATTGCTCTCACACTAACGTTTGCGGCAATACCTCACATGTGTGGTTTAACCACCGTTTTCATATGCGGGCGCTACTCATGTATGCGTTCGCTTCTGAGCGCGAGCTCGTCAGGACGGGGCGCTTTAAAAAACATTTTTTTTTCTTATTTATTTTATTTTATTTATTTTTACACTGTTTAAAAAAAAATTGGGTCACTTTTATTCCTATTACAAGGAATGTAAACATACCTTGTAATAGAAAAAAACATGACAGGTCCTCTTAAATATGAGATCTGGGGTCAAAAAGACCTCAGATCTCATATTTAGACTAAAATGCAATAAAAGAAAAAAAAAATTGTAATTTGAAAAAAATGACAACAGAAAAATGTGCCTTTAAGACGTATGGGCGGAAGTGACGTTTTGACGTCACTTCCACCCTGCTATGGTATCTCCATATCCAGCCACGGATAGGACCCGATCGCCTCCGCCGCTGCCGGGGCGCGGGAGAGTGGCGGGAGGGGGGCCCTATCCCGCCGCCGATAATGATCTCACGGCAAATCTGCCACAGAGACCACCATTATCGTTAACTGATAAAAACAAAAGAACAATATAAAGCAGTGCAGATTTCAGTATTCAAAGTAAATCTCAATGCACATCAGCAAAATGTCCTTTTGAGCAATCAGAAGCTCTTCGTGAGATGCGTACAGTCTATAGGTAGGGCAGCCTTTTGAGGGGAGGTGAAGCCACTCCAAATATGCAAAAGAAGAGAAAACAGCAAAGGCGCCTCTTAGTAAAACAGTATATTTAATGACACAATTCCATTAAAAGCACTCACATGTAAAAACTTGTTAGTCCGGCATGGGAAGTCTCAGTAAAAGCCATACAGGATAGCGTCCTCTGATGTAAAACAGCCTTATTCCTCTCCTGCTGCCGGTTATTGTGTACGATGTAAGCTTCCGGGATTCAATCGTAATCCAAGACGAGGCTTGTACATCCGCCAGGCAATCGAATGGAGGGCTGGAATGCAAATCCGAAGGTATGTGCTGTACTGTCGTTAAGCGACGAGTTTCAGAGCATGCGCATTGGAGCGCGCTCCTTTTTTAAGCTAGGGCTAGTGTCGCGTCTCCTCAATTCGATTGCCTGGCGGATGTACAAGCCTCGTCTTGGATTACGATCGAATCCCAGAAGCTTACATCGTACACAATAACACAATATGGCTTTTACTGAGACTTCCCATGCCGGACTAACAAGTTTTTACATGTGAGTGCTTTTAATGGAATTGTGTCATTAAATATACTGTTTTACTAAGAGGCGCCTTTGCTGTTTTCTCTTCTTTTGCATTATCGTTAACCGAACCGCCACCTGAAGAGATAGATACCTCGGTTGTGGCAGCAGCTGCTACCATTACCGAGATATCCCTCTTCAAAGTCAGGACGTATATAGTCGTGCAGCGGTCGGTAAGTGGTTAATAAACCAATTACCCTAAGGTGTTTTTACACAATTGGAGGCTCTGTCTCAATTTCTATCGCCACATGTGGAGAGTGTCTCTATTAATCTGGATGGAGATTGGCATGTACAAGCGGCTCTTCAATAATATCTAATAAGGTGATATTTGCCAGACACGAGAGTAAATGGCAACAGCATCTGGTGAGCTTTATTCTTAGGGGAGTGGAATTGGCACACATCACTTTGGTGAAGGATTTTGGTGGATCAATGAGATTTTGTTTCACTCTCTTTTCATCACTTTAAGTTGGCATGTATTACCATATTGATTTGCATATGTTGGAGCATATATATATTTTTTATATACTGTATATACTCGAGTATAAGTCGAGATTTTCAGTCTTTTTTTTTAGGCTGAAAGTGCCCCCCTCGACTTATACTCGAGTCACCGCCGTCTGCTTACATGATCAGCGTGTCATGCAGGCAGACAGCGGCAAGCGTGTGATAATACAGTTCGGAGGCTATTCCAGCTTTCAAAAGCCGCGCCTCCTCCTCATCTGTGATAGGCTGAACACTCCATTTCCCAGCAGTCAGTGTACAGCCTATCACGGACATTCTCTCATCCTCGTCCGTGGTATAAGTATGAGAGAATGTCCGTACTAGGCTGACCGCTGACTGCTGAGTGTTCTGCCTATCACAGACGAGGAAGGGGTGCGGCTTTTGAACAGTGGAATGGCCGCCGGATGGTATTATCACATGCTGATCGGAGGATGGAGATCGCCACAGGGAGGATGGAGATCGCCACAGGGAGGATGGAGATCGCCACAGGGAGGATGGAGATCACCACAGGGAGGATGGAGATCGCCAGAGATTGCACAGGACACAGGTAGGCTGCCTTGTGGCTTCACTCCCGGTTTCCTACTGCGTATGCGCAAGTCGCACAGTGCTTTGTGAATGGCCAGCTTGTCTTCTGGGGGACACACAGGTCCCAGAAGACAGCAGGGGGGGGCTTGCCGCACAAGAGGACATGACGTCCTGCGTCGCGGCCTGGCTGGAACGGAAGTACACTTAGTACTTCATTAAAGGTGAGTTCGAAAAAAATAAAAAGTTAGCCAAAGACGAGTGGTGGAGGGGTCATCTTTTCTTTAAGACAAAGTTCTAAATGTGGTTGGGAACTCTACTTTAACCTATTTATAAACTATATAGTTTGGGATTAATACAAGCATTCCAGCGTTTGCAGATGGCACCAAGCTATGCAGTGGAATAACATCCTTATAGGAAGTCTCCAACTTACAAGCAAACCTCAATGCACTGTGTAATTGGGCAACTAGGTAACAAATGAGGTTTAATGTTGATAAATGTAAAGTTATGCACTGGGGCTAAAAACATTTATGCATAATACATTCTAAGAGAAGGACAGCTGGGGAAGTCAATGGTGGAGAAGAATCTGAGTGTTCTGGTGGATCATAGACCTAATAATAGCATGCAGTTTTTAAACTAGCCAAACTGAATGTATTCTCTCCTGAGAGGAGACGATTGAGGAGGGGTATGATCACCATTTATAAACATATAGGAGGTACATATGGTGAAATTGGTGTAGAGTTATTCACTTTAAAGCCAGTACAAAGGACAAGGGGACACTGTTTACATCTGGAAGAAAAGAGATTTAAACTCCACAAATTTTGAAAGGCTTCTTCACAGTAAGAGCTTTGAAAATGTAAAATGTCCAGCTCAGCAGATTGTTTTAAAAAAAGAGCTGGACGCATTCCTAAATGAACAAAATATAACTGGATATTATTATAGGTAATAACACCAGAGAATTTTGATTGAGAATCTAATTGCCTTTTGGGGATTAGGAAGGAATTTATTTTTCCTCTGCTGCTGCAAATTGGATCATGCTTTATAAGGGTCTTTTTTGCCTTCCTCTGGAAGATTCTGTATATGGAAATGTACTATTTATATCTATTTTATTTTTCTATTGTTGGAACTAGATTTATTTTTACCTATGTAACTCTGCTATTTTCATATGGATTACAAATGTGTGTAAAAAAGAACCCAAAAATATTTCTATAAACTACCCTATACACTTTGGAGGAATGTCATAACTGGCAGGAGAATGTCCTTAGAGGCACTCAGTGTTTAATAAAGTTAATGAAAAAATAAAGGGCTGCGATCCCATCCTTGAGAATTGATGGTAACCTTAAATTAAAGGTACAATGCAGATAGACTGTGTCCCTTGTGCCTATTTAAATGGCAAGTTTTCATGTTTGACTGGAGGTACCTTTAAGCACAGAGAACCTGCTGAGACTCCTGATGTAATCTATGAAGAATCCTTCTTGGCTTCAATTGCCCAGCACAGTGAATTCTCTGATTAAAAGAAAATGGTCTCCATGTTATTTGCTTATGTGCAATTATATACATTGAATGAAGCTTAATGATACTGTCAGCTTCATTAATAGGTGCTTTGGGAGTTAAATTTGTTAAGGAAACAATTAACCAGGGTTTTCTTTTTCTTTGCGTATCTTCGAGCCCACATCTGCACACACCTCTCACTGAAGACAGATTATCCTAGCATGCAAATTGAATAAGTGGAGGGGATCCCTATGTGTTTTCATTAAAGAATCTATTTTTTCCCCTTTTCTACGGAATAATAGTAAATGACAAGTGAACTTCATATGAACTATAGGTCATGAAAGGATTTAGTATTGGCATTTTTAATCTAAAAAGTCTGGTGCCAGAAAATCAATATGTTTCAGTTGCAGCATTCGAATGCAATTTTCTTCATGTAACAGGCTGAATTTTTTTTTCTTCTTCTTTTTTTTTTTTTTTTTTTTTTTAAATAATGAATAATTCTGAGCCCCTCCATGAAACAAGCAGCTGTATTACAAGGTAATGACATCAATAACACATCACATGTAAACAGAAAATGAACAAAAAAATCATTCATGGCCCCTTTGAAACGGGTGTGCTTTTCATCAGTGCAATTACAGGTTCCATTCACATTATCGGATTGAACCATGCTGCATAACCAAGGTGCTGACAAGCCTTGATTACCCAATAACTCCTGTATTCCTTTCAGGCAGGTTCACCGAGAGGACAGGAATGCAAGGCCTTCCTGTGGGGCAGACTGCCTTCCACAGAGACCAAGTCAATGAAATCCAATGCCCTCACACTTCTGTTCTCTAAACTAAGCTTTGCATTTCCTGCTAAGCAATTATGACTTTTCCTTCTTTGTTCTCCTACGGGTTCTGATAACAATTAATTGTGCGTGAGAGTAGCCAATCTAAACATTTTAAACTTCTTTGTTCAAAACACTGCAAGAGGACGCTTGATCCCTCCACGTTCAACGTCTTCTTTTTTTCCCATGCGGTTACAGTGTCAACAAATCCACTTTTTTCACAGGCGTTTCGCAAAGAGTGGAAAATGAATAGAGCGTCCAAAACCTGACAACTCATGCAGCACTCTCAAAGTGTTTAACATTCGTAAATATTATTAAACACGGGAGAACATAAGTGCACTCCACTTGAAAGATAGACTGTTTGGATGGTCCTGCTCTCATTGAGTCTCAAGTGGGATTGTTTTTCAAAGTCACTCAGGAACTAATGAAAGGGAAAGGAAACGTATGGTATTTCTTGCTATGCCGAGAAGATACACAAGACCTGCTGCTGACTTTGGAATTTGAGGATCATGAAGTCAAAGAATATCTAAGGAACAATGTCTGAACTAAATACTATGTAAAAATACAACAGAGAAGTTTTTTTTCTTGGTATCCAAAGGATGTACAACAAACAGTACAGCAACCTGCGGTGCTTTTTTTCTCAGCACGCTAATATTTGCAATGCAGCTCATTTTAAAGTGTATGTATGGCTGAAATAAAATAAAATAGAATATCTATAAAGTGTATGCACATATTCCCAAGTTTTATCAATTTAAAGCTCTGCAAGTACATAAAAATACCTTTCTTCTTCCATACTTGATTTGACTGTAGCCATATTAGTGCAATTGTGACAGAGAAAATTGAGTACTGCCTGTGATACTTTTTTTATTGGCACTAACATACAATTTTTCAGGACAAGTTTTCGGGGTATGTCCCCTTCTTCAAGGTCCAAGCAGTACTGCTTGGACCTTGAAGAAGGGGACATACCCTGAAAACTTGTCCTGAAAAATTGTATGTTAGTACAAATTAAAAAAGTATCACGGACAGTACTCAATTTTCTCTTTCTTCTTCCAGAAATCCAGTGTGCTCCCAACTTTCTTTTTGAGCTGAAAAAACAGTGCCTTTGCTACACAGAACAAAAGATAATGGGGTACTTTGACACAGTAGTGGGCTTAAGTAACATATGGCCATATGGTGTGACCAAATCCCCATATTTTTTCTTATTTGCTGAATATGTTCAGGTGTTTTAAATAGCCTTGCACGATTTAAATGTCATTTTTGTATGTGTGCGCTGTAATCTTTTCTTTTGTTTGTTTGGCTTTCTAGCTGCACCCTCTTGAATGTAATGCCGCGTACACACGGTCGGACTTTTCGTCTACAAAAGTCCGACAGCCTGTCCGACATACTTCCGACGTACCTTCGGCGGACTTGCGGCAGACTTTCTTACGAACGGACTTGCCTACACACGACCACACAAAAGTACGACAGCCTAGTACGCGGTGACGTACACCAAGTCCGACGAGACTATAAAACGGAAGTTCAATAGCCCGTACGACACCCTTTGGGCTCCTTCTGCTAATCTCGTGTTTATCTCGTGTTAGTAGAAGTTTGGTGAGAGACGATTCGCGCTTGTGAGACTCGTATTTTTCAGTTCGTTTTAACTGTTGTTCAGTCTGTGCTTGTGAGGTTTGTATCTGCTTTTCAGTGCGTTTGGTCAGTTGGCATTGAGAAATCTTTGTTTTATTGGCCGCTCGTTCCTGATTTTCAGGTCGCTCTTCACAGGCCTTGCTGTTCTTCAGTGCGTTCTGTTTAGTGCGTTCTGACCAGCCGACCGTTTTGAAACCATGTTACCTGTACGTACTCGTCGTCGAGCTCGTGCATTGTATGTGCTTGGTGCTGTAGTTTATTCTTCAGCCCAAGACCAGTCCATGAACAGGGCGAGGAGGAGTTCATGGACCAAGAATTGGTTGCTTCAGCGTGACCAGTTCTGTCACATGCCTTTGCTCCGTGAGATCCGTGAGAATAATCCTGAGGATTTCAGGAACTTTCTCCGGATGACGGACCCCGTTTTTGACCGTTTGTTGGCTTTGCTGACCCCCTATATCAGCAGGCAGGATACCTGCATGAGGCAAGCCATCACTCCGGAGCAGAGGCTGGTCGCTACCTTGCGGTATTTGGCCACAGGGAGAAGCCTGCAGGACCTTAAGTTCTCGACAGGCATCTCCCCCCAGGCTCTGGGGATCATTATCCCAGAGACCTGTTCTGCCATCATCCAGGTCCTGCAGAAGGACTATATTAAGGTAAGATATTTTTCTTTTATTAGCATCACATGTTCTTTTATGTAATCTTTGATAATGTAATGTATTTCTTGCTTCAAACACTACTTACCATCATTGCAATATAGTGTGAATGTCCCCTTTTTATCCTCACACATGCTGGATTTTTTTCCTGTTATTTTTTGTCATGCATGTATATTTTCCTTCAATAACCTCCCAGCATGAAGTGATGGGAACATATCACCTAGTCTACTCATTTTGAATGCATTTTGTTTGAGTGTATTTAGTGTGCTTATAATTAGCAATTAGCTAGATTTCCCAACCCCCCCCCCCCCACCTAAACTCACTCCAAATAGTGTGCTGCTAAATAGCAATTATATAGATTTCACAACCCCCCCCCCCCCCCCCCTTGTAAAAATTAGCTTGAATGTTCTGTGGTGTTGATTTGTCTAAAGCAAATATATGTTGCACTTTGCAAAATGCATGTGCACTCTACAGGTGCATTTGTTCCAGTGCTTTAGTAAATGAGCAGAAGCTCTGCTGATTTCCATCATCAAATCATATGCAAGCCTCAAAGTGTTTTCATTAATTGCCCTTGCATGTGATTGTGTACTCCTTGCAACATGAATGCCTTTTTACATTACCTCATTTACTGTAAGCTGGTTAGCAACTGCACCTGCAGAGTGCGACAACTGCAGTCTTGTAGCCTTTTTAGTCCCTAAATTCCTGCGTGTCCTAAAAGTAATCTTTTTTAGGGATTTCACAACCCCCTAAAATGTAATCAATGTTCCATCAGAGGGGGTGAGCAATCTGATAAGTGTGCCTTTCCATATTAGTTATTCCAGAAGAATTAAATTATTGAATGTTATACTGATGCTGGGGAATAATGTTTTTAATTGTCTAATTTTCTTGCAATGTTAGCTTCCAAATTAATTGATTTTGGTTTTCTTGTTTGATTCCCCAGTTTCCTTCAACGCCACAGGAATGGCAGACTGTGGCATCCCATTTTGCCAGCCGTTGGGACTTTCCCAATTGTGGAGGGGCTATAGATGGGAAACATGTCCACATTGTGCCACCACCCCATTCGGGGTCATACTATTTTAATTATAAGGGGTTCCACAGTATTGTTTTAATGGCGGTGGTGTCGGCACACTATGATTTTTTATATGTGGACGTGGGGAAGAATGGCCGGATGTCGGATGGAGGAGTATTTGCCCAGACGGAGTTCTGCCAGCGTCTCCAGAGTGGTGGCCTGGGATTGCCACCTGATGCGGATAACGTGGAAGGACTCCCCTTTGTCTTCATTGCCGATGAAGCCTTCGCTCTCAGCAAGCACCTCATGAGGCCATTCCCCCAAAGAACCCTCACCCCGGAGAGGAGGGTTTTTAATTTCCGGCTGGCCAGAGCTAGAAGAGTGGTTGAGAATGCGTTTGGAATTCTGGCCAGCCGGTTCCGCCTGTTTCAAACAGCCATTAATTTGGCGGAATACAAACTTAATTTTATCATTTTATCGTGCTGCATTCTGCACAACTTTTTAAACAAACATTCTCAGAATTATATAGGCACAGTTGGGCCTGAGGCTGGACAAATAGATGCCAACCTTACGGGCCTGGATACTGTCCATACTGGCTTGGCCCCCCAAAGTGCCCGCCAAGTTAGACAGCAATATGTTAATTATTTTATGGGTAGGGGGGCCATTGCAATGGGCCAGGATATTTAATTTTTTACAATAAAAAAAATATTGATGAAATCTTGCATTATATTTATTGCTTGCCTTTCTTTTGGGCTGTCTCCTAGGTTATGGTCGAGCAGTTGTAGTGCCAACTGTATTTTAATTTTAAATGTCTAAATAAGCTCCATTGCCACTGTAAACAACTTTTTTACAATTATAACCAAACTGATACTGAGCCTTGAAATAACAAACCACACATTTATTTAATTCCTATAAGGAGATGTTTTTATTAATGGTTGTTATGCATTCAGTTCTGCATTTAGTATAAAATGTTCATAGACAAAAATATAATGATATCTTAATAATGTAGAAAAATATAATTATATTTAAATATTTCTACCTAATCCACAAAAAAATATTTTTGGCTTTTTGATTTTCGCAAACAGGCTTTTTTTTTTTTTTTTTTTTTGTTTTTTGGAAAATCAAGTTTTGTTTTTTTTTTTGTTTTTTTTAAAATCAAGTTTTATTTTTTTTTTGGTTTTTTAAAATCAAGTTTTATTTTTTTTTGGTTTTTTAAAATCAAGTTTTTTTATTTTTTTTGTTTTTTGGAAAATCAAGTTTTGTTATTTTTTTTTTTTTTTTTTGAAAATCAAGTTTTGTTATTTTTTTTGTTTTTTTAAAATCAAGTTTTATTTTTTTTTGTTTTTTTAAAATCAAGTTTTATTTTTTTTTGGTTTTTTAAAATCAAGTTTTGTTATTTTTTTGTTTTTTTGAAAATCAAGTTTTGTTATTTTTTTTGTTTTTTTAAAATCAAGTTTTATTTTTTTTGTTTTTTTAAAATCAAGTTTTTTTTTTTTTTTTTTGGTTTTTTAAAATCAAGTTTTGTTATTTTTTTTGTTTTTTTGAAAATCAAGTTTTGTTATTTTTTTTGTTTTTTTAAAATCAAGTTTTATTTTTTTTGTTTTTTTAAAATCAAGTTTTATTTTTTTTTTTTTGGTTTTTTAAAATCAAGTTTTTTTATTTTTTTTGTTTTTTTGAAAATCAAGTTTTGTTATTTTTTTTGGTTTTTTAAAATCAAGTTTTATTTTTTTTGTTTTTTTAAAATCAAGTTTTTTTTTTTTTTTGTTTTTTTAAAATCAAGTTTTGTTATTTTTTTTGTTTTTTTGAAAATCAAGTTTTGTTATTTTTTTTGGTTTTTTAAAATCAAGTTTTATTTTTTTTGGTTTTTTAAAATCAAGTTTTTTTTTTTTTTTTTGGTTTTTGAGAAAATCAAGTTTTATTTTTTTGTGGATTTTTTATGTATTTTCGAGAAACAGCTCTCCTTTTTTAAATTAGGTTAAACAGTCATTTATGTTCAGCCAAAAAAATAAAGAAAAGGCCCAGAATGGGGTCAGCAAAACAGGAAATGAAGGACATGATTGATGTTTTGGGGTTTCAAAAAGGGCATTTAGATTCGACCCAAAACATCAATCATGTCCTTCATTTCCTGCTGCATACGATCCAGCCGATTACGCATTTCATCCATGTCCTTATTCCAGGCCATTATTTGACCAATTAGCCGTTGGGCACTTTCTGAGGTGAAATAGTCACTTCTTGTACCTAAAATGGAATGAAACCAAAAAATGTCTTTAGAAATATGCACACATACATAGTTTACCTTACCATAATAAAGCTGTTGTCTCAGACACTGACCTGGTGGGGTGCCCATGTAGCATAATTCCTCCACATCCTCGGGGGTGGCGCTGTTGCTTGAATCAAGCACAACAAGATCCCCTAAAATAGAGTAGAAAAATTACATTAAACAAAAGGCAGCCATGCATAGATTACCGTAAGCTGGTGTGTCAGACACTCACCTGGTGGGGTGCCCATGTCGCCCACCTCTCCTTCCTCCACATCCTCAGTGGGGCTTGGGCTGATTTCCCAATCATGTTTGGCTTGGGGTGGACTGTCTTCTTTTTGGCTGAGTGATTTTTCCCCTATGTGAAACAAAAAATTATTTAATCTACTTAGCACACAGATATTTTAGTACATAGTAATTTTCCAACATTTGTAGTGAAGTGGTTTGTGTAGAGTTCCTATTTTACCTCAATATTTAAAATTATAAAGACATATCGGATAGATAGATATCTAGATATCAATATCTCAAAATATAGTTAATAATCTTTTGATCTCTCTCTCTCTCTCTCTCTTAATCTGGAACAAAATCTATAAATATCTAACTAAATGTAAAGAAAAAAAAAAAGATAACTTAAAATATTCAAAAAGAATGTTTTACATTTCTATATCTATCTATCTACCTATCTCTATATTTCTCTCTCTCTATATATTTCTCTCCCTCTCTCTCTCTATATATATATCTCTCTCTATATATATCTCTATATATATCTCTATATATATATATATCTATATCTATAGATATAGATATATATATATATATATATATCTATATCTTTATCTATATATATCTATATATCTATATCTATCTATATCTATATCTATATAATATATATATATATATATATATATATATATATATATATATATATATATATATATATATATAGATAGATAGATAGATAGATAGATCTATCTATAGATATGTAACGAGGTTTATTAAAAGATCGTTTAAAACGATGAACAAAAAAATCGTATAGGAAGGAAAAGCACATGGAGCAGTATACAAGGTAATAAACACAAGAGAAAAACACGACAAGTACTTACTTTTTTTAAGAACTTTCCGGATACGTCTGTATTGATCCGGCTCCCTGAGTTTCAGGTCAGACCATCTTTTTCGAAGTTGATCCTTGGAGCGCTGGACCCCAAAAGATGCCTGCAAAGTGTCCACGACCTTCGCCATTATTTTGGCCTTGCGCAAATTTGGCCGTGCGTACGGCCCATACTTCCCATCATAGTCGTCTTTGTGAAGAATGGCCACCATCTCCACCATCTCTTTAAAACTCATATTAGAGGCCTTAAATCTAGGCCTCACAGATTTTGTTGACGTTCCAGCCTCCGGGCTGTCTCCACTACCTGAGGTCGTCAACATGTCAGGTGTCTCCGCCATTATTTACTCCACTACGCGCCGTAACAAAAAATGGGCGGAGAACATGAGTTAAAATCGAACGTCAGGGGCGGGCGACGCAGGCGGAGTTTCACACATGCGTAGTGTGTAAAGAGGGCCCTTGCGCACGTGTCGTACGTACGTTCTGTGCTTCGAATTAGGGGGCGGAGAACATGAGTTAATTTCGAACGTCAGGGGCGGGCGACGCAGGCGGAGTTTCACACATGCGTAGTGTGTAAAGAGGGCCCTTGCGCACGTGTCGTACGTACGTTCTGTGCGTCGAATTAGGGGGCGGAGAACATGAGTTAATTTCGAACGTCAGGGGCGGGCGACGCAGGCGGAGTTTCACACATGCGTAGTGTGTAAAGAGGGCCCTTGCGCACGTGTCGTACGTACGTTCTGTGCGTAGGTGATAGTGGACCAGGACGTTACAAAACGAAGGTAATTTTAGATATATTTTTTTTTTGGGTTTTATGGTCATGACTTTGTAGCAAGCGGCCTATATGGCTTGATAGATTTATGAGGCCTACATAGGGAGAAGATGATGAGGGGTTAGCAGAAACCTATAATAAAAGTGTTTTTTGTCTTGTGACTTCATCTTTTCCAGATATAATGAATCCCCTATTTAAGGATCCAGAGTTCCTTACAGCTTTTATTTCTAAATATCGAGAGATGAGGAATTTGTGGGAGGTGAAACACCCTCAGTATTATGCAAAGCATGTGAGGAAGTCAACGCTGGAGAGACTTCTGTCCTTTGTCCAGGCGACCATCCCGGAAGCAACAATGGAGACATTGCTCAAGAAAATTGGGGTCTTGAGGAACATGTATAAGAGGGAGCATAAGAAGATCCAGGAATCAAGGAGATCAGGATGATCAGCAGATGATGTTTATGTACCCAGGCTGTGGTACTACAATCAACTCCGTTTTCTTGATGACCAGAATGAAGCCAGGCCATCACTTTCAACCCTTCCCTCCACCCTTCCCTCCACCCTTCCCTCCACCCCAGCAGAGGCTGATGAGGAGCAAGCTGGGTCTTCCATCCTGGATGAACCAGATATGACCATCTGGAGTCAGGTAAATTATTTTAACAAATATTTACTGTACTAATATTAATGATGTTAACTGGATGTTATAATTGTCTAAAATAATTTTGCACTCAAAATTGCGTATACATATCAATTGACAGTAGTGGCTAAATATGTTTGGCACCTGCTTGAAATAATTAGGGTGTCTGATTAGACTCTTTTATTAAAGAGATGTATTCACATTGAATTTGCTATTCATGAGAAGCAAACTGTGTGTCATTGATGAACCCAAAAAAATATACTAAAACTATTGTCCTTTTTTTATACACAGGATGAGTCCATCCAGGAGGAATGTGGGGAAAGTGGCAGGCAGGAGGAGACCGGGCCCATGGACAGCCTGGAGGAGGCCGGATTCACCATCATCCTGGAGGAGGCTGGGCCCAGTGTCAGGCAGGAGGTGGCTGCTCCCAGTGAGGTGGCTGCTCCCAGTGAGGTGGCTGGGCCAAGTGAGGTGGCTGGGCCAAGTGAGGTGGCTGGGCCCAGTAGGAGCCTGACCGAATCCCAAGTGCCTCCCCTCCACCTTCCCAAAAAAAGGGCCAGGAAGGGGATGGTCACACAGGACGCATCCCTGCGCCTCATGCAAGAGGCCACCCGTTTTTTAAGGAGCCCCCCCCGAAGCGGAAGAATCCTATGGCTGCTACTTAGCCAGCAGGCTTCTTCAGATCGATTGGGAGCAGCACCTCATTTGTGAGCGCCTATTTGGGGAAACAATCCATAAGGGGCTGCAGGGCACGCTAACACAAAACACCCAACTACATGAGGCAGCCCCCCCTCCTCCTCCTCCTCCTCCTCCTCCTCCTCCTGCCACAACTGAAACACCACAGCCACAGCCTCCAAAGAAGGCTACAGGGAAGGCTGCAGGGCAGCGTGGAGGAAAGGCTGCAGGGAAGAGAAGAAAGTGATGACCTGGGTTCAGTCTGGTCTGACAGAAGACGCAGGCTGTTGTAGGACCACAGTCTGGGGACATCTAGATCATCTGCTGGTGCTGTTGATCTCTGGGATTCTTGGACCAGATTGTGCTCCCTCTTATATGGACTCCGCAAGATCCCAATTTTCTTGTACACCGACTTTTGCCAGCGTTGACTTCCTCTTTATTTTATTTTGACCATGAATAAATGGATCTTTTTTGAGTTTAGCAAAAGACTTTATGTGTTTTCTTTTAAATCATTGATTTTACACACAATGTTAAATTAACAAGGGACAACAATCTCATTGAGTTTGAAAAAAACACACCAAAAATACATTACTAATGTTAATAATGTTCAAGTGGTAAGTCTTGAAAATAAAAAAATTTACATAACCAAAAACGGTGCTTTGGGTTAACTTTATCTAAAAACTAAAAAATAATCACTATAAAAAAAAAATAGAATAATGGGTTCTTTGTGGTAACTTTACAAACCTAAAAAAAAAAAAAAAGGGGAAAAAGTATTATTAGTATGGAAACATTGTTTTTAAAATGCATACTATATCATTCATGAGATCAAAGAGAAAAAGAATCCAGAAATCAGTTTGGGAGAACTCTGATTATGAACAGCAAAACACCTTCGTTCTTTAGAGCATTCGTAAAGAAGAAATAAAATGCGCTGCATTCAACGATCACAGATTTGGCAGCGTGATGAATGTGCTACCTACAATACGAACACTAGTTTTACTAGACCGAGTGCTTCCGTTTAGTTTTTGCTTATGAGCATGCGTCGTTTTTTTGTCCGTCGGACTAGCATACAGACGAGCGGACTTCGGGGTCCGTCGTAGTTACGACGTAAAGATTTGAAGCATGTTTCAAATCTAAAGTCCGTCGGATTTGAGGCTAAAAAAGTCCGTTGAAAGTCCGGAGAAGCCCACACACGATCGGATTACCAGCCAGCTTTAGTCCGTCAGCGTCCGTTGGACTTTTGTAGACGAAAAGTCCGACCGTGTGTACGCGGCATAAGGCATTTTTAAGGTGTGCCCCCTAAGCCTTTGTTTGTCTATTGTATGGGTCCTAACCAGATCCCTTGTGCTGGAGCACCCCATCCCCCGCCAATACCCCTAGTGTCCACCTGTGTTAAAGGAGGAGTCCTTTTAGTTCTCCCATAAAGAAGAGTCTATTTCTCCCATGGTTAAGAAGCAGGATCTTTCATTTTATGAGTAGTGTAGGACCCACTGATAATGGGGTATTTTGACGCAGTAGTGGATATAAGCATCGTATGGCCATATGGTGTGACCAAATCCCCATATTTTTTCTTATTTGCTGAATATGTTCAGGTGCTTTAAATAGCCTTGCAGGATTTAAATGTCATTTTTGTATGTGTGTGCTGTAGTCTTTTGTTCTGTTTGTATGGTCTTATAGCTGCATCATCTTAAATGTAATGCATTTTTAGGGTGTGACCCCCAAGTCTTTGTCTGTTTTTCTACACAGAAATCCCATCCAATGTTGTCAGCCCTACCTCCTGGTCTACAGAACTCCATCCCTACCCCTCCCTGTCCCTCTCCACATGCATACATTGGAGAGGGACAGGGATTTCTTTCCCAGCAAAACAAAGCTAGTGCCTTGACTCCTAAGAGCCTTCCGAACACTGTAAGAAACTGACTTCCCAGTAGATGCCCCTGCAAGAACTTTACAAGCTTGGTGATGTCACAGGGTGTAATAAAAGTTGTTTCCCGCTACAGGACAATGATAAAGTGTTACTAAACCCACAACAGTAAAATCAGTCTGTATATGCAGTAAAAGCATGCTTGTTATACTGACTGTGGAACCTAAGGGATTAATCCTCCACTGTGCAAAAAGGCTGATTGATCCTGCCTTCTCTGTTCCTCCCCTTCTCCCACAGTCCCCAATTCATCTTCTGATAGAAGAGAGCCTTGGGGGCACTCTGCACATGCTCAGTTTGGTGTTATCAGAAACCATGAATCGGGCTCAGACAGAAAATGCTGTAAAAATCATACATTTAAATGTAATAGTAAAAATGGTACAGATCAGTAAACGTAGTCAAAACATAAGCCAGAAATCGGAAGCCAAAGGGGATAGTCAAACAAGCCAGTAATCAGGAAACCAGAGATCAGCATAGTCGGAGGCAGAAAAACAGGGCAGGAACCAGAAGGGACGTCAGCTGGGCAAAGTCTTTCACAGGAACATAGCAGAGAATTTCCAGATATGTTGATCAGGCGAAGGCATGAACGGAACGAACAAGGCAGTTTAAATAGCCAGAAGGGGTTGGCTGTAGGTGGGACTGACGAGCAGGAAATGATCACCAGGTAAACCACTGTGGAACGATGAGTACTGACAATTATCCGATAGCTGAGCAGCCTGAGCACAGAGAAGGGAGCTGCTGAGAGCCCAGCCCTGACGGGTGTGTATTGCTAGAGAGTTTTTTTACTTGTTAGGGTGCATGTGATGAGCACAGGGCCAATCAGCATTGTCCAGACAGAGGGTCAGATATTATGCAGCCTCATAAGACAGTCAGAGTAGAATGAAAACTCCTCCTACAATCCTTAACCAGACACTGATAGAAGGCATACAGCTATATAATGCTGATTCGAAAAGGTTTTTAGCAGTTTATAGTTACTAAAATAATTGTACTTCCATGTTCTGTGTTCTGTGGGAGACCAGATATAGTGAATGCAGGGTCCTGGGTTTAGTAACACTTTAAATAAAATAGAGAGAGTTTGGGCTTAAAACTGTCTTCTATATTTTGCTTGGAATCAATCAAAGGAATTTAGCAAATATTTAGCAATATTTTTTTTCTGGTCCTCCTGATTTTTGTTACATTTTTATTTTATTTTTTTCCTGTAGCGGTTGACTAAGAGTTGTGTTATGCATAGGCTGCAAAATGAACATATGTATAGCTTAGCCTTTAAACAATAACTAGAGCGAAAATTGTCAGTTAAGTCACTACAGCTGTAACAGGGTGCTTGGTAGATGATACGCACCCCTGACAAACATCCCCCTAATGAAAGGTCTAAAAGCGTTCAGTGAGGATATGTGAAAGGATGGGGGGTTGTACATAGAGATGAGCTTGGATGACCTCCAAACTCATCTCTACCTAAACCCGAAGCTGTGGTCTGGGTCATTCCTGCTCAGCTCAAAAGGGGAAGTTCTGCTTTTCCTCCTCCTCCTTTACATCTGGCACTTTTTTTTGGGTGGGGGGGGCACACCTGATTCTGACAAGTACCCACTCCCCCACTTCCAGCCGGATTGCCAAGGCAATCTGAGTGGAAGTTCAGCCCCCCTCCTTCCCCGCAGGCTTCTGGGGCACATCACAGGTCTAGTAGAAGACCATGGGACCATTCACAGAGCGCAACGCAGTGCGTGCATGCACAGTTTGAAACTGGTTATTAAGGCTTCACTGCAGGTTTCTGTCAAGATGCCAGCGCATGGATCCGAAGCCGATTGAAGAATCAGCTCGGGTGAGGACAGCAGCTGTAACGGGGTGCTTGGTAGATGATACGCACCCCTGACAAACTTCCCCCTAATGAAAGGTCTAAAAGAGTTCAGTGAGGATATGTGAAAGGATGGGGGGTTGTGCATAGATGACCTCCAAACTCATCTCTACCTGAACTCGAAACTTGCGCTGTTTTTGCTCCAACGAGCTGTGGTCTGGGTCATTCCTGCTCCGCAGCTCTGTAAACAAAGAGGCAGACGGCAGAGCGGGAATGACCCGGGCCCACAGCTCACTGGAGTAAAATAGAAAGTTTAGAGTGCGGCTAGGGAGGAGTTTAAAGGACACCCCCACTCACCTCTAGTTTTGTGTTATCCCAAATGCTGAATAGACCTTTTGTGTCATAGCTGCCCATTGCTTGATATTGCTTCCCAGTCAAAAAAGTGGTCAAAGTACTGATGAAACAATGTCCCAACATAACCAAAAGAAAGTCAGACAATAGTGGCAGCAAACCTATGTCCTTGAAAATTGCTGAAATGAAAAATTGCTAATATTACATATAAACTGTGCTATGTGCAATTACCTGCAAATACTTTATATATTAAACTCTCATCATTCCCTATTAAAAAGTAAAAACAAACCAGCGCATAACAATGATATATTTGCAGTGAGTAAAAATGGTAGTCCTTTTTATAGGGTGTATGTTGTCCATAACAACTAAGGGTCAATAGGTAATAGTTCAGGTTGCAGCCATCCCCAGAGTGTATCCTGAAACTCTGTGTGAACAAATGAGAAGAAAGGGGAGGCACACCTAAGTGTAGTATTAAAGACACGGTTATTGCACAAAGGTATTGCACTTACAGGAATGAAAATAGTTTAAGCATGTCTGTTGTCATATAGATAGACCTCGAGGGGTGCCTGCTGTCCAATTTTCACTGCTGGGGTCCAAATGTCTGTAGGATGTAAGGCTGGGATGCTGGAAGAATCCAGGAAGTTCAGGGAATCCAAGCTGTCTGGTGTGGACTGCACAGGAGGAAATGACATCACTGGATAGATGGACCTCGATTGTGGACCTCAGTTCTCCACAGCAGTGGAGTGCAGTCCACACCAGACAGCTTAGATTCCCTGGACTTCTTGGATGCTTCCAGCGTCTCCAGCATCCCAGCCTTACATCCTACAGACATCTGGACCCCAGAAGTGAAAATCGGACAGCAGGCACCCCTCAAGGACTATATTTATGACAACAGACATGCTCAAACTATTTTCATTCCTGTAAGTGCAATACCTTTGTGCAATAAACCTGTCTTTAATACTACACTTAGGTATGCCCCCCCTTCTCATCTCATCATTCCCTACACATGGGCTGAAATTTCAAATAAGTCTGAAATTGGGTGTGAGATTACAGCACTAAATCGGTGTCTGATTGCAATTGTTGTAACAATCATACGTTTCTAATATGGTTGACAAATTGAAGAACTTAAAGGGGAACTTTACTCAAAAGGGGAAGTTCTGCTTTTCCTCCTCCTTCTTTACATTTGGCACTTTTTTGGGGGGGGGGGGGGGCACACCTGATTCTGACAAGTACCCACTCCCCCACTTCCAGCCGGATTGCCAAGGCAATCTGAGTGAAAGTTCAGCCCCCCTTCTTCCCCGCAGGCTTCTGGGACACATCACAGGTCTAGTAGAAGACCATGGGACCATTCACAGAGTGCAACGCAGTGCGTGCATGCGCAGTTTGAAGCTGGTTATGAAGGCTTCACTGCAGGTTTCCCTTAGTCAAGATGCCAGCACCTGGATCCGAAGCCGATTGAAGAATCAGCTCGGGTGAGGACAACACTGGATCCAGGGTCAGATAAGTGTCCTTATATTAAGTATTTGTAGCTGCTGACTTTGAATTTTTAGGGGGAGACTGGAGCTCCTCTTTAAGGAGGAATTTCACTTCCCTCTCATGACCCCCCCCCCCCATCCTTACCTCTATAGCTGGGTTCTGCACAAAAAAAACATACTCACAAGCCCAGCAATCCACCAGTGTTCCGTAGGGATCTGCCGCTCCCCTGCTACACATTTGTTCTGTGGCTCCATCTCCTTATTACATTATCAGGGTACATCCTGTCTTTTCCAAGTTCGTGCAGCCATCCTTATGAAGACGTACATGCGCTGCAGTGCATCATAATGGATCCAGTTGTGAAAAACCAGGAAGAGTCAGGCGGTCCTGATGGGGCATGATGGGGCACGGTGCATGTGCAGTAGAGTACCCTGAGGCCTCCTTGATGATTGGCGTAGGTATCCCAGGTGGTTGCAGGGAGATTAATATGTCAGTCGCACCTAGGCAAAAGAACCAGGATATGTGGGGATGTGTTCCCCCTACAAATATATATCTGCTAATGTGAGAGGAGGGAGGTTGGAGTGGATTAAGAGAAAGTTGTTGGGGAGGATGAACGTCCACTTCAACCACACAAAATTTCAGTATGCAGGAATGAGATAAAAGAGAATAAAACACTGGATACAGAAGAAAAGATTTGGCACAAACTATATAGGAAGGGTGACACTGATAGAACCACATTATGTCTGTGCAGGAATAAAACAAAAAACTAATATAAACTGGCCCCTATAACAACTTGAAAAAAGATTTTCCTTTCCAACCAGAACTGTTTTTGAAATACACGCATACCATCAAACGCATACACTGAGCATAGAAGCCATGTTAGAACGTTCTCAAAGCAGAAACAAGATCACAGCATTTGGTAAATATTTGGCGGATGAATGACGATAGGTGACCTCATGTGCCCAGTAAGCCACCGATAAGCATAATTCACCCCTATTTAGTGTTGTTGTGACATAGAATAACATGACCTGTGTGGGGAGGATGCTGCATGCTGCTTTGGTTAAGGATATGACCTCCAGCTCTGCAGGAGATCGGAATCCAGTGTTTTAACTTATGTTTAATGCTAATGTTAGACATCTCTGTTCTGAAAAAAGGTTGCTGGCACAAAGCAAGAATTTAGCAAAATATGGTTTAGCTTCATATTAAACTGCACATAATTATTTTATGACAATTTGTTATTGTAGCCTTAAATAACATAGCTTTATAAATAACAGCCTATTACCATGTATTGCTGGCATAATTGTAAACAATATTAAAGGTGATTTAACTTTCCTTTAATGTTACTCATCCACATGATGGTATTTTCCTAAATACAAATTACACAACAGTTTTCCCGGTGTATTGAAAGGGGGAATGTTTCTTTTATTAATAAGGCCTGTGACATGGTTGTGAGTATGAACCTATCAAACTATAGTAATTGATGCATCAGCGAGATCCAATACACTTTTTACACATTTTATTTATTATTGCAGTTTTTATGATATATATATATATATATATATATATATATATATATATATATATATATATATATATATATATATATATATATATATATATATATATATATATATATATATATATATACAGTATCTCACAAAAGTGAGTACACCCCTCACATTTTGTAAATATTTTATTATATCTTTTCATGTGGCAACACTGAAGAAATTACACTTTGCTACAATGTAAAGTAGTGAGTGTACAGCTTGTATAACAGTGTAAATTTGCTGTCCCTTCAAAATAACTCAACACACAGCCATTAATGTCTAAACCGTTGGCAACAAAAGTGAGTACACCCCTAAGTGAAAATGTCCAAATTGGGCCCAAATGTCAATATTTTGTGTGGCCACCATTATTTTAAAGCACTGCCTTAACCCTCTTGGGCATGGGGTTCACCAGAGCTTCACAGGTTTCCACTGGAGTCCTCTTCCATTCCTCCATGATGACATCAAGGAGCTGGTGGATGTTAGAGACCTTGCGCTCCTCCACCTTCCGTTTGAGGATGCCCCACAGATGTGCAATAGGGTTTAGGTCTGGAGACATGCCTGGCCTTTACCCTCAGCTTCTTTAGCAAGGCAGTGGTCGTCTTGGAGGTGTGTTTGGGGTCGTTATCATGTTGGAATAGTGCCCTGCGGCCCAGTCTCTGAAGGGAGGGGATCATGCTCTGCTTCAGTATGTCACAGTACATGTTGGCATTCATGGTTCCCTCAATGAACTGTAGCTCCCCAGTGCCGACAGCACTCATGCAGCCCCAGACCATGACACTCCCACCACCATGCTTGACTGTAGGCAATTGTTTTTTTTTCAACAACAAGGTTGGTCTTTATTTGAAAAAAAATGGCTTACAGTACAAAACATTGTTTCGAAAACAATAGAGTGAGCACGCAAACCATAGTCTGCATACATAGGAGACAATACACAGCACCAAGTTAGGATATCAGGTTCATTAGAGCAGTGATGATGGGGGGGGGGGGGAGCAGAGAAGGGGGGGCGGGGGGGGCACCAGCACAATATTTACATCTATTTAGACGGGAGAAAGGATATATGTTGCTTTAAACAGGTACTTAATTGGGGTCAGTCCAAGGCTTCCACATTCTCGTGAATTTCTGAGGACATCCTCTAGAGGTATAGGTCAGTTTGTACATGGGTAAAACAGCATTGACTGAATTCTCCCATGCCCTTGCCGTGGGGGGCACATGAGAATTCCATTTAGATAAGATCTCTTTTTTGCATAGAAGAGTAGCAGCGATACAAGTAGCTTGGTGTACCTAGGCGTCTGGTCATCGTTCTGTATGCCCAGCAGAGCTAATTCAGGTGAGAGGGGTATGTCAAGCTGCAAACGGACATTAATAACCACCATTACGGCAGACCAGAAACCGGAAAGTCTAGGGCAGGCCCAAAACATGTGAATGTAGGTGCTATCAGAAGACTGACAACGCGGACATTTCGGGGGCCTCTGCGGGTATATTCTATGCAGTTTCTGAGGCGTGAGGTATACTCTGTGAAGGAATTTTGCTTGAATTAGTTTGTCCTTGGAAGAAATCACTAGCCTAGAGCTATCTTCAAAACACTCCTCCCATGTTTCCCTATCTAGGGTCGGGATCTCATCTTTCCATTTGGTCCAAAGTGCTTCCATCTGTGGTGAATCCTTCCTAAGGAGAGTGAAATATAACGCAGATAGAGGTTTAGCTAAGGATTCCTGGGCTAGCAAGTCCTCAACCACATCCGATACAAGATCAGGCGGTGTTGGGAACTGTGCTCGAAATGCGTGACGCAGCTGATAGTATCGGAATAACATCCATGCCCGAAGGTCATGTCTACCAGCCAGCTCCTGAAAGGATCTAAGAGTTCCTGCCGCCACCACATCCTTCAGTACTTTAATGTCATGCCTGGCCCAAACTTGTGGGTCAGGGATTGACCCAAAGTGTGGGAGTGATGGGTTTCCCCATAGGGGGACCACCGGGTGGGGGAGAGAAAGCATTTCCTAGCCCGACTCCAGACCCTAAGGATAGCTTTAGTAGGGGTTGGTAAAGAAGGGTACGCGGGGGGGTGTGGCCGACTGTTGATGGAGAAAGACGTACTCCAGAGGAGCTCCGCTAAGACGGACACTATCCACAGCCATCCGGTGGATTTCGGTGGAAGGAAAATCTCCAAATTCTCCCCAGTCATCCCCAGACAACACTGGCACTGTTCCCAGCGGGGATTGTAGAAGTTGGCAGGCCGATTGGGTGTCTTCAGGCCCGCAAACGGGCCTACAACTGCTCAGCAGCCCGTCGCCATCTTGAGGCCTACCGTGCCTCCTGCATCCCCGGTCTCCGGTACCGCGATCCCCGGGCGGAGAGACAGCGAACCACCACACCAGGACGCCGGACATCCCTGGGAGGGTGCTGCACTGTGAGGGGACCCAAGCAGACGTCGGAGGTGCCACGGAGGCTGTTCTGGGAGGCCCGCGATCAGGACCAGGTACCGCGATCCCCGGGCGGAGAGACAGCGAACCGCCACACAAGGACGCCGGACATCCCTGGGAGGGTGTTGCACTGTGAGGGGGCCCGAGCAGACGTCGGAGGTGCCACGGAGGCCGTTCCGGGAGACCCGCGGCCGCCGCCATCTTGCGGCCTACTAGTTCGGACGGAGCCTCCAGGACCAGGTACTTTATTTTACTATAGCGGCGCTGCTCTCCCTGCGCCATAACTTGGGTCCTGGGCGTCACCTACTGCCCCCCTTCTACCACCATCTGGGCACCTGGGCTCCTGTCTCTCCCCCCCGGTCCCCCCCTCCCCACCCTCATGGAAGCTGGGTGCTGATAGAGAGTGACAGATCTTGGATGGCTGAGGACACACATCCCTGAGCTCCGTGCCATCCCGACAGCTACAGGCTATCTCCATAGCACAGCACACCCGAGACTTACATGGCGGCAGCTAGCTCACACTCCACAGAGCTCACTGACCCTCAACAAGGCACCATACAGAGATATCTGCTTAGAACGGCGCCGGTTGGGGAAGAGAAAGCATTTCCTAGCTCGACTCCAGACCCTAAGGGTAGCTTTAGTAGGGGTTGGTAAAGAAGGGTACACCGGGGGCGTGGCCAACTGTTGATGGAGAAGACGTGCTCCAGAGGAGCTCCACTAAGACGGACACTATCCACAGCCATCCGGTGGATTTCGGCAGCAGGAAAATCTCCAAATTCTCCCCAGTCATCCCCAGACAACACTGGTACTGTTCCCAGTGGGGACTGTAGAAGTTGGCAGGCCGATTGGGTGTCTTCAGGCCCACAAACGGGCCTACAACTGCTCAGCAGCCCGTCGCCATCTTGAGGCCTACTGTGCCTCCTGCATCCCCAGTCTCCGGTACCGCGATCCCTGGGCGGAGAGACAGCGAACCACCACACCAGGACGCCGGACATCCCTGGGAGGGTGCTGCACTGTGAGGGGGCCAAAGCAGACGTCGGAGGTGCCACGGAGGCTGTTCCGGGAGGCCTGCAGCTGCGGCCATCTTGCGGCCTACTAGTTCAGACGGAGCCTCCAGGACCAGGTACCGCGATCCCGGGGCGGAGAGACACTGAACCGCCACACAAGGACGCCAGACATCCCTGGGAGGGTGCTGCACTATGAGGGGGCCCGAGCAGACGTCGCAGGTGCCACGGAGGCCGTTCCCGGAGACCCGCGGCCACCGCCATCTTGCGGCCTACTTGTTCGGACGGAGCCTCCAGGACCAGGTACTTTATTTTACTATAGCGGCGCCGCTCCCCCTGAGCCATAACTTGGGTCCTGGGCGTCACCTACTGCCCCCCTTCTACCACCATCTGGGCACCTGGGCTCCTGTCTCTCCCCCCCGGTCCCCCCCTCCCCACCCTCATGGAAGCTGGGTACTGATAGAGTTACAGATCATGGATGGCTGAGGACACACATCCCTGAGCTCTGTGCCATCCCGACAGCTACAGGCTATCTCCATAGCACAGCACACCCGAGACTTACTTGGCGGCAGCTAGCTCACACTCCACAGAGCTCACTGACCCTCAACAAGGCACCATACAGAGATATCTGCTTAGAACGGCGCCGATTGATCCTCGGACCCCCAAGGACAAGATGGCGCCCGGTCGTACCACAGGGAAGACCAAGCCTCCCCCTGCCACTCCAGCGGCAGTCTGCATGGTAGAAGACAACAATGAGAGATTCCAGGATCCTAGGGGAGAGCCATCAGCCTCCTCTGTGAGATCAGTCACAACGCATGACACAGGCGCTGGGGCATCTCAGACAGACACACATCCCTTGTCAGGAGAGCCCATCAGAACGGAAGCTACAGCCATCCTCTCTGCCTTCAGAATGGATTTCGAAACATGGGCAAGCAAAATGGAAGATTCCCTACATGTGGAGCTAAATGCTCTGCGACAAAAAGTCACAGCTAATGAGGAAGCAGTGTCAGTTTTAACCACTGCCCAGGATGACCATGAGGCATGTATAACAGCACTAGAATCCTCATCCGCGATGCACCTCCGTCACCTACGCCAGCAGCAACTCCGCATAGAAGACAGCGAAAATCGCTGTCGTAGAAATAACATTAGACTGCAAGGCATACCTGAGGCAACATCTGGAGCAGAGCTGAAACCCACTGTCATAACTATCCTCAATAAAGTGTTAGGAAGAGAGGCAGCATCACCAATTGAACTGGACCATGTTCACAGGGTGGGAGGGCCAGGGAGGGCACGAGATGGTCGCCCCCGAGATGTTCTTTGTCGGGTCCACTACTACACCTTAAAGGAGGAGGTCATGTGAAAGGCATGGAACATGGGTTCAGTGGATTTCTTTGGAGCCCCTATCCACCTGTACCCTGACTTATCCCGCAATACGCTGTATATGCGTCGAGTGGTGCGCCCTCTACTGGACCTTATACGACAAGCCGGAGCTTCCTACACATGGGGACACCCCTTCAGCATCAAGGTGACCAGGGGAGACAGCAGGTTCACGCTCTCAGACCCAGATCAATTGCCTGACTTTTTCCTTTTTCTTGAGCAAGAACCGGTAGATATTTTGAACTGGTTGGATCCTCCGGATGATCGATCACGACAGTTGGGACTTGGCCCACTCCCACAGCGCCGTAGACATCCTAGGTCTAGATCAATCCCTTCTAGCCCCGAGATAAGAAGACCTACCTCTCCAGAAGTTTGACATGGAAGCTCGATGGAGACTGCTGTCTTGATCCGTCTTGCTTTGCATCTTGCCTAACCGAGAGATCCCGGTAGCCTTGCAGCACTTTTGGTGGCATGTTATGTTCTTTGATCCTTTGACTGTGACTTTCTTCTCTAAATTCCGAGATCTCCGGTAGGTCTGGTAAGGGATTATGTAAGAACAGGACTCGGAACTACTGGCTCTCTCCCTGCTCTTTGCCGATTTATTACTTGGCTGGGGTTTGGGAGAGAACATGGAACATAATCACTCTGTGACCATCTTTGTAAGGGGCGTCAGGTAATGCCTACATACACTAAAAGGTTTTTCTATGATATTATGCTCTGTTTAAAATTGTTCCTCCTCACCCCCTCCCTATATAGTATATGCTGGGGGGTTTGAGGTGGGAGCGGGGGATGCTGCTCTGGGGGGAACTTTGGCCTCCAGTTTTGATTAATCTCTACCCCAGGAGATGCAGGTCAAAAGATACCACGCATGGAGTGGTTGATTGCCTCTGTGGGTGGATCTCCCGCTTCCCCTTACCCTCCCTATATTCATATTATTGTTTTGGCTAAATAATTTTTCTACAAACGGGAGCCAATGTAATTATTTTTGTTATACACTCCTAGGTTAACTACCTGAATTCAATACACATATTTAGTTGACTGTTATCATCTGTTATCATTAACGGTAGTTCACACGACTGGGTTTCTATAGTCTAGGTTAATAGGTACCGAGGAGCACATCCACGATTCTTAATTCACTCTTATATGTTGGATGAGACTTAGAATTAGCTGCTCTACCTCAGAGGGGGGTAAGCAAACAAAGAAAGGTTTAGTCTACAGACCCTTACCCCTCCCACGTTTTTTCTGACACAGTGGGGGCCATCTCAACCCCATCCAAAAAGTGTTTTTTTGGGGGTTTTTTTTAGGAAAAGGCTGTCTCTTGCCTCACTTATGGTTCAAATTGTGCGACTTATACAGTATATATGCCTGATTTGCTGTCGGGACCATGACTCAGATTCATTCATCTCGACCTCTCCCCCACGGTAGGACGGGCACTGTTTGTGCCTAAAGCGTGACATTTCACGCAGTGTTTTGCGTTAGCAAACACATTTGTTTCTCTGACACATCTAAGGGAGTCTCTATTGCATTTCATAAAACACTCCCTATTGAACTGCTCGATCATATGGCAGACCCCCAGGGCAGATACGTTTTTGTGAAAATCTCCCTATGGGGGACTAAATTTACAATAGCCAATATATATCTGCCTAACACACGTCAAGTCCCATCGGCCTTTCAATATTTAAAGATTTTGGCAGGTTTCGCAGAGGGCAAGCTCATACTTGGAGGGGACTTAATACTCCTATGGATCCACTTTTAGATTCATCGACATCCCGTTCCTCTGTTTCCTTTCCTAAAATACGGGCCTTAAAACGTGCCATATATAATATGCATCTTGTGGATGTATGGCGGATACTGTACCCTGACTCTCGAAACTACACACACTTCTCCAACGTTCATCGATCATACAGTCGTTTAGATTAGATTGGTCCCCAAACTGTGAAATAGACCCTATGGTTTGGTCCGACCACTCTCCCGATATTTCTGACACTTGCAATCCCCTCTACCCCAATAAAAGAATGGACATGGATGTTAAATGACTCGCTTCTAATTGAACCAGGATACGACACGCGGATAGCGGAGACTATAACAAACTTTTTTGTGGACCACGCCTCTGACGACACTTCACCACCTATTAAATGGGAGGCATTAAAGGCGGTATTACGGGGTAGCTTTATTCAAATGGGTGCCCACCTGAAAAAAGAACGCTCAGCTGCGATAGTTACAGCAGTACACAAACTTAAGACGCTTGAGACTACCCATAAGCGTTCCCCCACGGTGGAGGTGCTTGCGGAGGTTTCTTCCGCCCGCACTCAGCTTAGGGAATTATACGATGCATCAGCACGTACATTCGCGAACAAACTAGCCTTTCATCAATACAAATTTAGGGACAAATTTGGTAGATCGCTAGCTTGCACCTTACATGCCAAACAACCTAACACCTTTATACCTCACATACGGGACAAATCCGGGAAAACCGTCTCTGCGCCTGCTGAGATGGGACAGGTATTCCGAGACTTCTATCAATCCCTGTATAACATACCCACAGCAAGCCCCACTGAGCCTCCCTCTATTACAGCGGAAACACAGGGACAAATTTGGTAGATCGCTAGCTTGCACCTTACATGCCAAACAACCTAACACCTTTATACCTCACATACGGGACAAATCCGGGAAAACCGTCTCTGCGCCTGCTGAGATGGGACAGGTACTCCGAGACTTCTATCAATCCCTGTATAACATACCCACAGCAAGCCCCACTGAGCCTCCCTCTATTACAGCGGAAACACAGGCCTCATATATTGCACAAACTGTACTACCTACTCTAGACGAAGAAATGATAGAGGACCTTGAGGCTCCGATCTCGGAGGACGAGGTCGCCCGCGCCATTGCATGTACCCCATTGGGCAAAAGTCCGGGCCCTGATGGCTTCACTCCCAAATTCTACAAACAATTTGCTCCCCTCCTTACTTACCCCCTTCTTAACAAAAGTGTTTAACTCCATCTCTGAGGGTTCAGTATTCCCACCGCAAACACTGGAGGCACATATCACCCTCATCCCAAAACCAGACAAAGACCTGACTATATGTGCTAATTACCGACCCATATCGCTGATAGGGGTAGATCTGAAGGTGTACGCGAAGGTGCTAGCTAATAGAATACAACCATTATTACCCCGCTTAATACACCTAGATCAGGTTGGCTTTGTGAGTGGAAGAGAGGCGCGAGACAACACCCTGAAAACACTTCTCATTGCGGATTATGCTCGGGCCCACAATGTCCCATTGTGCCTTCTTACGGTCGACGCGGAGAAGGCTTTCGACCACGTCGACTGGCAATTTCTTCACCTATCACTGCAGTAGCTAGGTCTAGGCCAAAATATGATCTCCGGAATAATGTCCCTCTATACATCTCCCTCTGCTATGATCAGACTGAACGGTTCCCTAGTTTCTCAAAGAGAAACTAACACTCACTGCCATTAGTGAGGAGTATAAGGAATGTTCCAAAACCCTACTTAAAACACTAGAGAAGGAAGAGAGGGACCAAAAAGAAAAAAAAAGAAAAAATATATGAGAGACAAGGAAGATTACCAAACAGGTCTGGTCTTTGCTTGGCAGAGGAAACTAGCCTCAGAATTAGCAGATGATACGGTCATGGATACACAACCTGTAAATGGGTCAGTGTAAGACCAGTATTAAAACCTACCCCTGCTCGAGTAGAGAGAGGTTATCACCACTCTCCCATGAGAAGTATCCCTAATAGGAACAACAATAAAAATAACAATAGGAATAAGGGGAAATCCCTTAGACATGTACCCATGCAGCCCTATTCCGATTTTCCCTACTAACATATCTAACAAACATTATGATCTAGGCTACTCTAATCAGCCTAACCATCAGAGGGTTAATTCCCAACGTCCATGGGGTACCCCAATGGGTGGACAGAGATCAGGTGCTTTTCAACATCAACCAGGCCCCAATCCAAGTAACTATACCCATTACCCAGTTCGTAATGGGGATTTTGGGACCAATATACCTACCCAGAATAGGTTCTTCCCCCTGTCGGATTCTGAGGCTCTGGGTTTTTATGACCAGGATCCTCATAGATACGCATATAATGAAATGGAGAGAAATGGGGAAGCATATTACCCTCCAAGACATGAGGGTGGTTATGGGCAACCCAAATCGAACTCTGTCCCAAGACCACAAGGGGCACAGGGTAATTTCAATTGGGGTTTTCCCAGGGCCAATCAGGGCCAAAAAAGGCCAGGAGAACTAAAAGAGGAGTCAGAGGGGGGAGGCGGGTTCAATCAGCCAAAAAGAAAGCGACTGTAGGTACCAGAGTGTATAATCCAAGTAAACAGGTACTAACGGATTCTGAACTACAGCTACTTGACAAAGGTTTGAAATTTGCTCCGCCCAGGAGCTTGAGCAAATTTCAAACGTATATGGATATACACAAGTATATACGTAAAATCAACATTAAAAGGTATATGTTAAATAACCCAGTTGTAAATGATGCTAGCGGCGGCTCTGTTTACAGACACTCCGGTCTTGCTAATGCATCACTTTTTAACCCCCCCTGGTTCCCTTGCTCCAGCCATTAAAACATTTAAAGAAGTTTTGCTGAAAGATTTGGAACAGATTAGGGTTAAAAAGACCAAAATGTGTAAGAATCTAGAATTAGGTCTGGAATCTCTATGTAACAACAAATCTCTGGTCATCCGCCCCACAGATAAAGGTGGGGGGATAGTCATCCTTGATCGGAGTGACTATCTGAAGGAGATGCATCGCATCGTGGACGACCCAGACACATACACTCCCCTCACCAGGGACCCTGTGGTCAAGTATAAAAAAGAACTGGAGGCTATTGTGGATAGGGGTTACCGTCAGGGGATTTTGGATAAAAAGGAGAAATTCTCTTTAGTACCGAGTGCTCCCCGCACTCCGGTAATTTATTATCTCCCCAAGGTCCACAAGAGCCTCACTTGCCCCCCGGGACGGCCGATTGTCAGTGGTATTGATTCGGTCACGTCCCGGGTGGGCAAGTACATTGACCACTTTTTGCAACCTTTAGTCCAGAAGGTCCCGTCTTTTGTGAAGGACACCACACAAGTTATCAATATGTTGTCCCACATCATGTTGAAGCCAGGTACGCGGTTGGTCACGGCAGATGTGACCTCACTCTACACCATCATACCCCATGATCTGGGATTGGAGGCAGTAGACATGTACATGGCTAGGGATTCTGGTCTGGTTCCATCTCAAAGGAATTTCATTATGGAACTGCTTAATTACGCCGCTGGCCACAACTACTTTTGGTTCAACCATCAGTTTTTTCGCCAAGATAGAGGTGTGGCTATGGGGGCGAAATATGCCCCCAGCCTGGCTAATTTATTTATGGCCAAGTGGGAGGAGGACGTCTTCAAGGCCCAGGACAGACCACAGGTGGTCCTGTGGGCTAGATATATTGACGACATCCTCCTCCTGTGGGATGGTAGCGAGGCTGAACTTGTAGGCTTCATGGCTTTCCTTAATGAGAATGACAGGGGCATTAAATTGAGTTTTGAGACCAGTGAGGTGGAGATCAACTTCCTTGACCTCAAGATCAGAGTTCAGGGTGACAAATTGGTGACTTCCACGCACTTCAAGGCAACTGACAAAAACTCGTTTATTCCCCTTGATAGTTGTCACCATGAACCCTGGTTGAAGGCGGTTCCTTTAGGGCAATACACACGCCTTCGGCGCAATTGCACCGAAATCGAGACTTTCGACAATCAGGCAACCATCCTAACTAAGAGGTTCATCGAAAAAGGATATGATCAAGCTGCATTATCAAGATCATTAGAGACAGTAAGGGGTAAGGATAGATCATCGCTGTTGGGAGCAGGCCAGCGTCAGGCAGCTAATGGTGATTTTAATTTACCTTTTATCACTACATTCTCCACTCAGCACCGCCAGATTAAAGACTTAGTAAAAAAACACTGGCACATCTTGACCACGGATCCAGTCCTTAACACAATCTTACCTAGGAACTCTCGCATTGTGTTAAAGGAGCATCTACACTGGGTAATAGAATTGCTCCCACAGTACAGGATCCACCCATCACTAACAGATCTTTCTTTCATGACCTTACAGGGTACTATAAGTGTAGGAGCTGTCAGGTTTGCTCCCTTAATAGCTGTGGGGGAAGAAAGATCTGTCAGTTCACTTCCACGAGTACCTCACGGGTCTATGAGGTAAAACCGTTTATAACCTGCACGTCCGAGGGGGTTGTCTATCTTATACAATGCCCCTGCAGACTGCAATATGACGGTTTTTGCACTGTTCAAACATAGATAGATGGAGGAATATAGATGCACAGATCTGTTGCAACCAAAAAAATATACAATGCCCCTGCAGACTGCAATATGTAGGCAGGACCAAGAGGGCCCTTAGGGTCAGATGTACACAAGACCATCTGTTGATTATATGTCCTCCTATCTGTATTCTGCCAACAGAGGTTACCTAGGGGCTATCCCAGAGGGTTACACAAGATATAGGGTTTAGCAACTTCCCAATTTGGAAGCAGCTTTTTTGAGTTGGTCATTGGGTTAATTTTCCCGTTTTATTTTACACAATTTATTTTTATCAGAATAGTTTTACCTATTTTAATTAAAAAAAATTTTGTTTATCTTTATTTCTTATTTTCATTCCCTATGTTTTGATATACAGATCCCTATACTTAGCATTTGTGAATTTGTATCCCTTGTAGTCTCCAAATTATCCACTAGGCGCCGCTTTGATTTCTGATCGGGACATTCCGGTGATTTCATTTATAATAAAAGTTCTTTTTAGTACTTTCTAGGTCCACCCACCAGACGGCGCTGTTGAGCATCGGTGGGGACACTCGGATGGAGACTACAATTGATCAATTATCCCACTTCCGGTTTTTGCACTGTTCAAACATAGATAGATGGAGGAATATAGATGCACAGATCTGTTGCAACCAAAAAAATATACAATGCCCCCTGCAGACTGCAATATGTAGGCAGGACCAAGAGGGCCCTTAGGGTCAGATTGACCGAACATATTAATAACATCCGCAGAGGTTTTGATAAGCACCCTGTGTCGAGATATTTCGACGAAGTACATGGTAGGGACCCCTCCAACACTTTGTATGTTGGGATTGACAAATACAAAACACACTGGAGAGGGAGTTCACTTGTAAGGGAGATCTCTAGGTGTGAAATGTCTTGGATCTACAGATTAAGAACCTATGCCCCATTTGGGTTAAATGTAGATACAGATGTAAATGCATTTATCAATAACTCTTAATGCACTAAGATGTCCGTATCTGCATGATCATGCTGTATCCATTATGTACACAAGACCATCTGTTGATTATATGTCCTCCTATCTGTATCCTGCCAACAGAGGTTACCTAGGGGCTATCCCCAGAGAATTACACAAGATATAGGGTTTTAGCAACTTCCCAATTTGGAAGCAGCTTTTTTGAGTTGGTCATTGGGTTAATTTTCCCGTTTTTTTTACACAATTTATTTTTATCAGAATAGTTTTACCTATTTTAAATTAAAAAAATTTTGTTTATTTTTATTTCTTATTTTCATTCCCTATGTTTTGATATACAGATCCCTATACTTAGCATTTCTGAATTTGTATCCCTTGTAGTCTCCAAATTATCCACTAGGCGCCGCTTTGATTTCTGATCGGGACATTCCGGTGATTTCATTTATAATAAAAGTTCTTTTTAGTACTTTCTAGGTCCACCCACCAGACGGCGCTGTTGAGCATCGGTGGGGACACTCGGATGGAGACTACAATTGATCAATTATCCCACTTCCGGTTTTTGCACTGTTCAAACATAGATAGATGGAGGAATATAGATGCACAGATCTGTTGCAACCAAAAAAATTTGTTTGGGATCTGTGTTTCTTATAGTCCTCAATTTACCCACTAGATGCCGCCTCATTTCTCGATAGAGACACTCTGGTGGTTTAACTTACAATAGACGTTCCTCTAGTGCTTCTCTGGGTTCACCCACCAGATGGCGCAGTTGAACATTTGCGGGGACATTTATATGGAGACCACAACCCATCAAATGTTCCACTTCCGGTTTTTGCAATATTTAGACACAGATAGATGGAGGAATGTATTTGCAATTTCCCCTTTCAGAACCTCTACATCTGCATTCTAAACAGGCTTCTGTTAGTTTGTAGTCGGGTTTAGTGAGTTACCAATTTTGGATTCTCAGCCATTTATCACTAATCCAGAATTGGGCTCCTTTTCTCTTTTGCATAAGTTCTCTATTTCATTTATTTCTCATTTTGCTCTATATATGCATTTGGGATGACATGTACATGTTTATTATGGTCTGTTTTGTATATATATATCGGTGTCTATAAGCTAGTATTATATGACAGTTTATTACCGATCGCTCGTGCTGAGAGGTGTACCCGGATGCTGGATTCTTTTGATGCGTCACGGGTAACTCTCAGCATGTACCGGGATCCATAACGAGGCCTGGTTTCATTTTGGTACTATATAAGGAGGTGACGTAGTGCGCCGCCTGTGCCCCTGGAAGACGTGATGATGTCACAAAATGCGTAGGGCGGAGCCAGACGACGCGCTGACGCCACCCCTAAGCTGTGTTACATTCCAGTAGGACGGGTTTGTCCGTGTTCCTGTGGCCAGGGAACCGAACTTTAGGCTATCTATTCTTCGAACTCTTGTAAGTGTTCATTTTATGTATATGAATTTTAATAAATCCTTATGGTTTTACGCTTTGTGAGCCCCCTTTTGTGTTTCTATGGTGCATCTCTGCTACGAGTTCTGCTGTTATTGCTGACGATGTGATGACCCCTAGTGGATGCTAATAGAAGTTCCCACAGTCTGTTTAAAGTTTGCCTGCCAGCTGTGATCCTCTGTAGTGGGGGATCATGGCCATTCGGTAAGAAGCTACCCCTTCCATTTCCGGTGGTGGATCCTCTTTGGTGGTCACGGATCAATTATTATTTATCACTTGGACTTTCTTTTGATTTTTATGGGCGATTTGGAGTCACTACTTTATTTTATTTTGCCTTTTCTCACTTGATGGGACACTTTTGTGGATTGTATGCAGTTATCATCTGCATCTATCCTCTTTTTCACATACTATAATATTTTTCACTTATGTCATGTATGTAAAATTACACATTTAATTAGCGCAATTCCTTTATTTTTATATGTTTAACCTTACAATTGATGTTTATTGTTAGGATTGCTGCTTTTTTTATATTCTTTATATTATTAACTGTTCACATATTCTATAGCGCAGTTTTTATTTCCGTTTTTCAAGTACCAAGGAACGCTTTATGGCCGAGTTTAACCCCCGCACATTCCATGACACTACTAGGCACTTAGTCATAGCATGGGCATGGTATTAAATGGCGCAGGTTTCTGGGTGCCGTCATCCAGAGCCACCTCTGCAAGGGGAGGCAGCACCAGACCACAAACACACCATACTCCCGCATCAAAGTATTCCAGCTAGCAGTACCACTCTTAGCAGTTAGATATATGATAAACATTTCAAACAAAAGACCAACAAAAAAACTGAAACATAGGTAACATCCAAACTCCCAGAACAGGTCAGCAAGTGGCACCCCCCCCCCACCCCCCACCCCGTGCACCTCGAAACAGAGAGGCACCCTTAAATCCCAAACAACCCATAGTAAATAGACTAAACTTTAAAGTTGGGGTCGCGTGTCCAGAAAAGGGTCTACTACATCCCAAATGACCGGGATTCTAAGCGTGAATATTCATAGGGAGACTCGACCCTGAGTTTTGGAGTACTATGATCCGGAGAATAAATACTGAGATTCACCTGCCTAAGCAGGGGCACATACTTGAAGAACAGCTGCTACCATACCAAGCAGAACATAAAAAAATGAAAAAATAAAATAAAAACAAAAGAATTGGTTAGAGAAAAATACCAGGTTACGAGACAACCAGGGAAAGCAGTCTATTATGTGTCCAGGTTCTCAAGCGCCGCTCTGTAACCAATTATGGCAGCCGGGGCAATGACTCCCAAAAAAGACAGAAAATAAACTACAGGGGGAATATAGGCCGTAACCAATGCAGAGCAGGGTAAGCATGCCCGATCAATGCATCCCCATAATTTGAAAGTGTCTAGAACTAATATCAGTTTGTGGGATACAGAAATGGGGGCCTGGGCATAGTAGGGGAGACACGACAGAGCTCACCCATCTCCAGCATTATACAAATACTGAACTCAGGAACAACAAACAGGTATCCACAGTCGGACAGCTCCGGCCTCCTATGAAGGTAAAGTCTCCAGCCAAGCAGTAGCATCCTTCGGGTTAGTAAAGAATCGACCCGTCTCGCTGTCCACCACTTGGAGCTTCGCAGGGAACAAGACGCTTTATTTAATGCCTCTCCTTCGTAGGCCGGCCTTGACAGTATCAAAGGAGCGGCGTTGTCTCTGGGTCTCCATAGTGTAGTCCGGGAACAATAGCAGCTTGACGTTCTGGAAAGGTAACTCGCCCGAGAGGCCCTAAGCAGTTCATCCCGGTCTCGGAAGTTTAGCAGCCGAAGGATGAAAGTGCGGGGAGGGGCCCCCTCTGGTCCCAGCCTGGGTGGGACCCGGTGGGCTCTTTCAACGGCAAAGTAAGGAGAGAGTTGAGCGGAGGGCAGCAGGGAGCGCAGCAGGTCTTCCGTGAACAGGGCCGGTGTTCTCCCCTCGCCACCCTCTGGGAGACCCACAATTCTGAGGTTGTTCCTTCTGCTGTGATTTTCCACATCCTCCGCTCTGTACTCTAGGGCTTTAACTTTCGTCTGAAGGGTGCGGATGGAAGCAGCATGGTCAGCCACTGTATCCTCAACCAAGCCCACACGCTGCTCAGCCTCCGTCACTCTAGATCTGATTTTGTCAAAATCCTGTCGCATCAAGCCCACATCCAGCTGAACCTCTTCTATCTTGGATGCCAAAGCAGTCTGACAGGCAGTGATGGCCGGTTGGCAAGAGGTAATAGCCGACATGATCTCAGGCAATTGAAAGAATAGAAGTGTATCGTCACACGGAGTGGCACCGTGGATACACGAAAAATAGCACTGTGCCGCGTCCTAACAAATTCGTATGCAAAAACCAAAAAGAAGGGGGGGACTTTTGGACTTTATAGGCACAACTTCAAAACAACTAATTATATAAAATCTAATTTTATTCATTTAGAAAAATACGTAGCAAAAAAAAAAGAAACAATATTAAAAACACAACATATGTATATATTCAGACAATTGCTATACAACACCATCTAGAGTATATCATTATTCGGACAACTGGGTGGTCACTCCAAATGTAGGTCAGTCCGAAGAGGTGGTTAGATAGCAAATCCGTAATCAGCTCATGTCATATGATTGTTCGATGCTCGACATGTTTCGCGTGTAGGCCACGCTTCTTCAAGAGCGATGACAATGTATGTTGTAGCTATCAGAGTACATAACATTACAATTTCATGATTAGTATATACATATATACATCTATATAAAGAAAACAGGCGTCTATAGTGACGCCACATATACTGTACAAAAAAAGAGAGAATGTGTACTGGTTCAGAAAGGGCGGCAGTGGGCGTCAAGACCCAAGCGGTGCTGAAAGGCTGCTATGGGGGCGTGCACAACATAATTTTGGATGATACTTAAAAAGTAATACGGTAAAAAAAGTTTGTGGACTAAATGAAATTGAAGAAACCTCAACGTGTGAAAAAAAGGGAGAAAAAAGAAAAAATAGGCAAGGGACAAAAGGAGAAAGTAGGGAAAAGAGAAAGGAAACGTGAGGAACAAAAAGGGGGACAACCCAAAGAAAAAGAAAAAGAAAAAAAGGGGGGAGAGAGGGGGGGGGGGAAGAGGAGGAAAGAAAAGGGAGGGAAGGAAAGGAAGGGGGAGGAAAGGGGGGGAAACGGAAAAAGGGGGGGGGGGAGGGAAAGGGGGGAAGACCAGAAAAGAAGAAAGAGAAAGGGCAGAAACACAGTGTAGAATGAGGAATACTCACATTTAGAACGAATGTAAAGTCATAAAAAGGGGTAATAGTCCGCATGTAAGGAGGAACCAGATGACTGGCAGATATGATGAATATGCACGTCAGGGTAGAGGTGTTATTGGTACTAGCTATTTTTATATAGACCTGTTCCTAAAAAAAGAAACAGCTGATTTTAAAATGGAGAATTAAGAATGTAAAGCATATAGATTTTTGGTGATCTGGTCCTTATTCTAATGTGGGACACTCACCAGTATTCATCTTTTAAGTAAGAATCTATAGTTTGTGTGCCCCTGGGTTCCGCAGTGGGATGCAGGCAGTCATAGACCATCACATAAGTACCAACAGGTACTATATTGTCAGAGATGGGCTACAGGTGGTTTATCCTGAAGTATAAACAGAATGGACAAAGAAGGTAAGCTAGTATTTAAACTACAAAAGACAGACATCCAGCAGTAGCAAAGTCCTAATGGCTGATGCTGTAGTGAAAAATACCTGAATCTGATGATGAAGAAAGACCTGTGGCGTGCGATATCCTCTCAGAGCTAGAGCGGAATGCACACTATGTTGGGACGCTGTCCTATTTGTGTGCCCGTCTCATCCGTCATCATCCAATCGGCAGCGCCGACGTGACGTCATCCGGACCGGCCGAATGCTCACAGTGCGCATGCGCCCAAGCCAGCCGGGAGAGCCGTCAACTAGAGCGATGGCGCTTCCAGTGGGGAAACCGCGCATGCCCACTATGAGCTACAACAGCTGGTAATCAGCCAGCTGATGTGCGCACCACATCAGGGAACCCGATGCAGCGCTGGGCGGCCGCATAGCAGCCAAGAACGCACCACCAGGTGGCGCTCCCATAAAGCCGCACTGTAGGAACTCAGCACACAAGGGGAAAATATTTAACATAAAAAGAATTGAAACCAAGCTTTATACAATAAGGCATTACAGATAATTCTGTTATTGCATATATATACCTCAATATCTATATTGTTAGTATGTTTGCTTTGCATGTAAGCACCGATGGACCTCAAATCAAGTCTGTAAAAGTCTCTTAATGGGTCAGAGTAAAGAAGTGGACCCGTATGTATCTTAACCCTTACTAATTATTCCCAAAACTATAGATACACATAGACTGTGATCAGAGCCTATATAGTTCAGTAATAATCACAGGAAAGGTTTATAGGACTGCGCCTCATTGATACCAGGGGCCCGAGTCGCATTCAACCGTTCTATCCAGAGAGTTTCTTATCTTAAAATCTGTTTGTCCCAGTCGCCACCTCGGGGGCTCCTTGGAATAACCGCAAGGGCAATGAAGGAATCCGCCGAGGTGTCGAATCTGTGATATAGGTCCAAATGCCTGCTCACAGATGTAATCATTTTTCCTTCTCCAGAGTAGTATATGTGATCCTTAATACGCAAACGGAATTGTCGGATGGTTTTTCCGACATAGAAGGCTTGACAGTCGCATGTCATAAGGTAGACTAAGCCCTGAGTTTCACAATTGGCATGAAAATGGGGAGTAAATATTTCCCCATTGGGAAGTTTGAAGCGGGTCCCTATGCGGATCCAGGGGCAGAAGGAGCATCTTCCGCATCTGGTAATTCCTTTTGGATAAAGTTGTACTGTGGGGTCATTACAAAAATGACTAGATGTAAGTTTATCCCTAAGGGATCTGCTTCTCCGAAAAGTGATGGTTGGGGTGGGGGTTACGTATTTAGCCAGGATCGGGTCTCCACGTAATAGCGACCAATGTGTAGTTAAAATATCACGTAATTCTGAATGGTGTTGGGAGTATTTTGTGATGTATCTTACCGTCAAATTAGGTTTAGGGATTTTATTTTGGTATAAAAGGAAATTCCGTGGTTGGCGCAATGCTTTATTGTAAGCGCGGCGAAGAAGTGATTTACTATATCCCCTTGCCCTCAAACGCTCACGAAGTGTATTAGCTTGTAGTTTAAAGTCCTCTGTAAAAGTACAGTTTCTACGGAGTCTAAGGTACTGAGCGTATGGTATGCTACGTATGAGGGTGTATGGGTGGGCACTTTCCGCATGCAGCAGGGTGTTGCCTGCTGTTTCTTTGCGGAACAAAGAAGTGGCTAGTCTGCCGTCTCCATCTTTGCGAATTGTAAGGTCAAGGAAGGTAATGGTTGAATGATTACTACATACTGTAAATTTCAAGTTAGATGAATTACAGTTAAGTCTTTTGACAAAGGTGTTTAAGCTTTCCATAGAACCTGACCACACAATAAAGATGTCATCAATAAAGCGCATCCAACACATCACCTGGCTAGTAAAATATGATAAGCTGTCATCCGAAAATACTGTACGCTCCCACCCCCCCAGGTACAGGTTGGCATAAGTGGGCGCACAACAGGTGCCCATAGCCACACCCTGCACCTGGAGGAAGTGGGACCCATCGAATGTAAAACAGTTATGTGTGAGGATAAAGTGTAACAGTTTCAAAATAAATTCGCAGTACTCCCAACGATGGTGCGTTTGTTCACGAAGGAAGGTGCGTGCTGTCATGATGCCCTGCTCGTGAGGGATGCTCGAGTATAGGGCCTCGACAGTCTCGACATCCAAAGTTATGAGCAGGGCATCAGGAGGCACGACCATCCCCTCAATCTGCTTTAAAAGATCCATTGTGTCTCTAATGTATGAAGGTAAGGAAAGCACGTGTGGTAAAAGTATTGAGTCCACTAATCGGCTGGCATTTTCTGTTAAAGTATAACTCATTCTACACTGTGTTTCTGCCCTTTCTCTTTCTTCTTTTCTGGTCTTCCCCCTTTGCCTCCCCCCCCTCCCCCCCTTTTTTCCCCTCCCCCGCCCCTTTTTCAGTTTCCCCCCCCTTTCCTCCCCCTTCCTTTCCTTCCCTCCCTTTTCTTTCCTCCTCTTTCCCCCTCCCCCCCCTCTCTCCCCCCTTTTTTTCTTTTTCTTTGGGTTGTCCCCCTTTTTGTTCCTCACGTTTCCTTTCTCTTTTCCCTACTTTCTCCTTTTGTCCCTTGCCTATTTTTTCTTTTTTCTCCCTTTTTTTCACACGTTGAGGTTTCTTCAATTTCATTTAGTCCATAAACTTTTTTTACCGTATTACTTTTTAAGTATCATCCAAAATTATGTTGTGCACGCCCCCATAGCAGCCTTTCAGCACCGCTTGGGTCTTGACGCCCACTGCCGCCCTTTCTGAACCAGTACACATTCTCTCTTTTTTTGTACAGTATATGTGGCGTCACTATAGACGCCTGTTTTCTTTATATAGATGTATATATGTATATACTAATCATGAAATTGTAATGTTATGTACTCTGATAGCTACAACATACATTGTCATCGCTCTTGAAGAAGCGTGGCCTACACGCGAAACATGTCGAGCATCGAACAATCATATGACATGAGCTGATTACGGATTTGCTATCTAACCACCTCTTCGGACTGACCTACATTTGGAGTGACCACCCAGTTGTCCGAATAATGATATACTCTAGATGGTGTTGTATAGCAATTGTCTGAATATATACACTACCGTTCAAAAGTTTGGGGTCACCCAAACAATTTTGTGTTTTCCATGAAAAGTCACACTTATTCACCACCATACTTTGTGAAATGAATAGAAAATAGAGTCAAGACATTGACAAGGTTAGAAATAATGATTTGTATTTGAAATAACATTGTTTTTACATCAAACTTTGCTTTCATCAAAGAATCCTCCTTTTGCAGCAATTACAGCATTGCACACCTTTGGCATTCTAGCTGTTAATTTATTGAGGTAAGCTGGAGAAATTGCACCCCACGCTTCTAGAAGCAGCTCCCACAAGTTGGATTGGTTGGATGGGCACTTCTGGCGTACCATACGGTCAAGCTGCTCCCACAACAGCTCAATGGGGTTCAGATCTGGTGACTGTGCTGGCCAATCCATTACTGATAGAATACCAGCTGCCTGCTTCTGCTGTAAATAGTTCTTGCACAATTTGGAGGTGTGTTTAGGGTCATTGTCCTGTTGTAGGATGAAATTGGCTCCAATCAAGCGCTGTCCACTGGGTATGGCATGGCGTTGCAAAATGGAGTGATAGCCTTCCTTATTCAGAATCCCTTTTACCCTGTACAAAGCTCCCACCTTACCAGCACCAAAGCAACCCCAGACCATCACATTACCTCCACCATGCTTAACAGATGGCGTCAGGCATTCTTCCAGCATCTTTTCATTTGTTCTGCGTCTCACAAACGTTCTTCTTTGTGATCCAAACACCTCAAACTTGGATTCATCCGTCCACAACACTTTTTTCCAGTCTTCCTCTGTCCAATGTCTGTGTTCTTTTGCCCATCTTAATCTTTTTCTTTTATTGGCCAGTCTCAGATATGGCTTTTTCTTTGCCACTCTGCCCTGAAGCCCAAAATCCCGCAGCCGCCTCTTCACTGTAGATGTTGACACTGGTGTTTTGCGGGTACTATTTAATGAAGATGCCAGTTGGGGACCTGTGAGGCGTCTGTTTCTCAAACTAGAGACTCTAATGTGCTTATCTTCTTGCTTAGTTGTGCAACGCGGCCTCCCACTTCTTTTTCTACTCTGGTTAGAGCCTGTTTGTGCTGTCCTCTGAAGGGAGTAGTACACACCGTTGTAGGAAATCTTCAATTTCTTTGCAATTTCTCGCATGGAATAGCCTTCATTTCTAAGAACAAGAATAGACTGTCGAGTTTCAGATGAAAGTTCTCTTTTTCTGGCCATTTTGAGCGTTTAATTGACCCCACAAATGTGATGCTCCAGAAACTCAATCTGCTCACAGGAAGGTCAGTTTTGTAGCTTCTGGAAGGAGCTAGACTGTTTTTAGATGTGTGAAAATGATTGCACAAGGGTTTGCTAATCATCAATTAGCCTTATGAGCCAATGAGCAAACACATTGTACCATTAGAACACTGGAGTGATAGTTGCTGGAAATGGGCCTCTATACACCTATGTAGATATTGCACCAAAAACTAGACATTTGCAGTTAGAATAGTCATTTACCACATTAGCAATGTATAGAGTATATTTGTTTAAAGTTAGGACTAGTTTAAAGTTAGCTTCATTTAAAAGTACAGTGCTTTTCCTTCAAAAATAAGGACATTTCAATGTGACCCCAAACTTTTGAACGGTAGTGTACATATGTTGTGTTTTTAATATTGTTTCTTTTTTTTTTGCTACGTATTTTTCTAAATTAATAAAATTAGATTTTATATAATTAGTTGTTTTGAAGTTGTGCCTATAAAGTCCAAAAGTCCCCCCCTTCTTTTTGGTTTTTGCATATGATCTCAGGCAAGCCCGGGGGGGCTGCTGGCAGATCCTCCTCGTGGTCCGTTTGCAACGCCATATTGCTATGGCGCCCAGGGGATCTCAGGGAGCAGGAGACCGGATCGATTTCCTCCGGTATATTCGGGGGAAACTTCAATTTCTTGCCCCGCTTTTGAATGCCAGGAGTTCTGGAAGGCATCCAGAGTCCAGGGGGTCTCTCTGGTAGATATAGTCTCAGTGTACGGATAAATTGCCTATCGGTACTCCAGGAGCTCTCAGGAAAAACGTCTGCTCAGTCCGCCATGCCGGCCACTGACTGTAGGCAATTTTTAAAAAAAAGGGGGAAAGTACCTCGCTGGACCCAAAATAAACGTAAAGTAAATAAGTGAATGAATCCAAAAGGAAATCTTGGTAGCTGCTAACACTCAAACAAAGTCCAAATCACAATAGCAAACAAATAGTGTAGCGCTAAATCTATGTGACCTAATAAAAGTCCACCTCAGAAATACTGGGGTCGATAAATAGTGAAAAAAATATCTGAGAATGAAAACGGTTATGTGTGACATACGATCATGCACAAAGAAAAATGTGAAAATAATTGTGATAAACAACGGTGATCAAAATGCCAATGTCCACATGAATGATGTCCAAATGGAAGAAATTGTCTCTCTTCAATCATCAGCTGAAGCAAGGAACATACGGTCAAGATGAACCATTAATACACTTGTAGACATAAGGAGAGTCAATTCAGATGGAAGGGTGGGTACTCTTACCAAACAAGGTGGATACACATACCGTACAGCAGTGCGTCAAATGGGCTAGTAATGATGGATTCCCGGTGATGAGAAGATGCCAGGCTAGATGATAGCACAAAGACTGCGACTCCAAGCCACTCGTTGGTTAGGTGATGATTCCAAGGAGATCGGCAACCGGACCAGTCCAGGAATGATGGTAATCGGAGAAAAAATCGTCAGTGCTCAGGTATATGGGAAAAAGAAAAAAGAGAGCTCCATATGGTATATATATTTTTTTTAACAAATGTAAATTTCAATATGAAAGAACTTATTTGGCCACATCATACACTCATTTTATAACATCAGCACTGTAATACAACAGTTTTTTTTTTTAGTTCAATATAAGCTTACATGAAAAATCTCCTTTCATGTTGGAGTGCTGCATGTCTGCTGGCCATCTCTTTCCACAACTTCCTGTGTGTCCGTCAGATTAGGCGACCTGTCAAATCTTGAAACAGAAGCGACGTTCCGTCACGGCCATCTTGGTACACCCCACACTCAGCCGCAGTAAGCCTACAGTCTGAAGTCGCCAAGCAGACATCTTTTTACACCAACCGGAATCTTGCATTTCACACTTATTTTTACCACTAAACTGAGCTTATATCCTGAAATACAGTATTTAGAAGTCTGTGACACTGTTTTAAAGTTGAATTTTAAAAGCAGCGGTCTTCTGTCAGATTAGCAAATGTGTGACATCAGCAGGCTTGCTGCTGCTTTTAAAATTCAACATCAAAACAGTGTCACAGACTTCTAAATACTGTATTTCACGATATAAGCTCAGTTTAATGGTAAAAAGAAGTGTGAAATGCAAGATTTTGGTGGGTGTAAGAAGATGTCCGCTTGGTGACTTCAGAATGTAGGCTTAATGTGGCTGAGTGCGGGGTGTACCAAGATGGCTGTGACGGAACGTCACTTTCATTACGAAATCTGACGGGTCGCCTAATCTGATGGAACAACCGCATTCCCTGCACTCTGTGTAGCTTCTCCTCTGCTCATTCCTTTGGTTTACTTTCAATTTCCAAAGACTACATAATCCATGGTGCCTTCAGGCGTCTTTTTCTGCCAAAAAAATGCTGCCAGGAGGAAAGGCTTTTTAGGAGAGTTTTCAAAACATCCTGTGTGCATTTGGCCCTGCAGTTGTAAAGACCGTGCTGCTGACATTCTCTGAAACACCAGTAAGTAGAAGATGCCCTGGTGCCCCAGTTCAGCTCTAAGGTGGCAGTAGGCTATATAGTCAGTAATAGATTTCTTTTATTTAGTGAACGGCATTACCTCCCCAATATTTAATGTACTAATATTATTTAAATATATAAAGTTTTTGTTTATGTGAAGATGTTATTTTCATCTAGACATGTCCTCTTAGAATTAGGCTGGGTTCACGCAGCAGCGTCCCACAGCAGGAGTCCGGTGCATCCTCGTCCCTCGTTTTAGGTACGATTTCAGCCTGAATTTTTGGCTGAATTCGGACCTGAAACGGACCAAAAGATGCACAGGGCTCCTGTGCAAATCTCACCGGAGCCGCTGCTGAGAGCCGGTCACAATCTCCTGCTGTGCGAATTGGATGCAGAGGAAACCCACATCCAATTCACACTAGTGTGAACCCAGCCTTAGTGTTTGGCATAAGAGCATATAGACATTTGTCAGCCCCTTTAAGTTTAGAAAGGTTATTGCTAATAAGAATAACTACTACCTGCACTACTACTATTTGGTCACTTTAGTGCCTTGGGCTAATTATCTTGCTATCTTTCAAACTGATTTTTCTGTGCAGTTGGTGAAAGAACAAAGTTAAAAAGTTAAATCAAGTTAAAAATACCTATTAGGGCGGCTTCACACTGCTGCGCTTTGGCCGCAGCGCAGTGTACCCTCGTTTACATGCGGGTTAGCTGCAATTCCCCTTATGCCGCGTACACACGGTCGGACTTTCTATCCTACTTGGTCCGGCACACTTTCCGACGGACTTTGTCCGCCAGGTGCGCCGGACTTTAAAACGGACGGACTTGCCCACACACACCCGGACTTTCCGGCGGGCTAAGTCCGCCCGTCTTTCCGACGGACTTTCGCCGGAGTTCCGGCGGACTTTCAGAATGAACGGACTTGCCCACACACGGACAAGTCCGTTCATTTTGAACGTGACTCAGGTGCGACGGGACTAGAAAAGGATGTCAATCTTGCCGCTTTTATCGGCGAGATTGACACCTTGCGAGCCCCGTCGCGGGGCATACCAGGCCCTTAGGTCTGGTATGGATTATAAAGGGAACCCCCTACGCCGAAAAAACGGCGTGGGGTCCCCCCTAAAATCCATACCAGACCCCGATCCGAGCACGCAGCCTGGCCGGTCAGGAAAGGGGGTGGGGACGAGCGAGCGCCCCCCCCCTCCTGAACCGTACCAGGCCGCATGCCCTCAACATGGGGGGTGGGTGCTTTGGGGGAGGGGGGTGCCCTGCGGGGCCCCCCCACCCCAAAGCACCTTGTCCCCATGTTGATGAGGACAAGGGCCTCTTCCCGACAACCCTGGCCTTTGGTTGTCGGGGTCTGCGGGCGGGGGCTTATCGGAATCTGGGAGCCCCCTTTAATAAGGGGGCCCCCAGATCCCGGCCCCCCACCCTATGTGAATGAGTATGGGGTACATGGTACCCCTACCCATTCACCTAGGGAAAAAGTGTAAGTAATAAAACACACTACACAGGTTTTTAAAATATTTTATTAAACAGCTCCGGGGGGGGGATCTTCCTCCGGCTTCGGGGGTCTTCTTCCGGCTTCGGGGGTCCCTCCGCTTCATCTTCTCCCGGCGTCCGGTTGGTTCTTCTCCGCTCTCTTCTCCCGGGGTTCCTGTTCTTCGGCCGGCTCCTCTGCTGTCTTCAAGTAGCTCTCTTGCCAGCAGAGGTCCGGACTTCTGGGCTTCTGGGCTTCTGGGCTTCTCTTCCCCAGATGTTGACACGACGCTCTCTCCTGCTGGACTGCTCTCCGAGGGCTGCGTTGTGACTTATATAGGCGGAGACCCCGCCCCCTTTTGATGTCACAGTCCCTGGGCATGCTGGGACTGTGACGTTTTAGGGGGCGTGGTCACTGGGTGATGTTGATCACGCCCCCTAAAACGTCACAGTCCCAGCATGCCCAGGGACTGTGACATCAAAAGGGGGCGGGGTCTCCGCCTATATATGTCACAACGCAGCCCTCGGAGAGCAGTCCAGCAGGAGAGAGCGTCGTGTCAACATCTGGGGAAGAGAAGCCCAGAAGCCCAGAAGCCCAGAAGCCCAGAAGTCCGGACCTCTGCTGGCAAGAGAGCTACTTGAAGACAGCAGAGGAGCCGGCCGAAGAACAGGAACACCGGGAGAAGAGAGCGGAGAAGAACCAACCGGACGCCGGGAGAAGATGAAGCGGAGGGACCCCCGAAGCCGGAAGAAGACCCCCGAAGCCGGAGGAAGATCCCCCCCCCGGAGCTGTTTAATAAAATATTTTAAAAACCTGTGTAGTGTGTTTTATTACTTACACTTTTTCCCTAGGTGAATGGGTAGGGGTACCATGTACCCCATACTCATTCACATAGGGTGGGGGGCCGGGATCTGGGGGCCCCCTTATTAAAGGGGGCTCCCAGATTCCGATAAGCCCCCGCCCGCAGACCCCGACAACCAACGGCCAGGGTTGTCGGGAAGAGGCCCTTGTCCTCATCAACATGGGGACAAGGTGCTTTGGGGTGGGGGGGCCCCGCAGGGCGCCCCCCTCCCCCAAAGCACCCACCCCCCATGTTGAGGGCATGCGGCCTGGTACGGTTCAGGAGGGGGGGGGCGCTCGCTCGTCCCCACCCCCTTTCCTGACCGGCCAGGCTGCGTGCTCGGATCGGGGTCTGGTATGGATTTTAGGGGGGACCCCACGCCGTTTTTTCGGCGTAGGGGGGGTTCCCTTTATAATCCATACCAGACCTAAGGGCCTGGTATGTCCCGCGCTCGCCGCAATAGGAAAATTTGTTTTTCCTATTGCAGCGAGCGCGAGATGCAATACCCTGCCCTCGTGTCGTATCTGGTCCGTCGGACCAGCATACACACGAGCGGGCTTTCCGTCGGACCAGCACACACACGAGCGGACTTTCCGCCCGAAACTGAGTCTGGCGGAAAGATTTAAAACTTGTTTCAAATCTAGGTCCGGCGGGCTTTTGGGAAGAAGTCCGCCGGAAAAGTCCGCCGCCGCCCACACACGGGCGGATTGTCCGGCACACTCTGGTCCGCCGGACCAAGTATGCCGGAAAGTCCGACCGTGTGTACGCGGCATTAGACTTCTATTATGTCCTGCGGTTTAGGTGCATTTTCTGAAAGTGCAGCTAACCCACACGAAAATCACGGGTACACTGCGTGCAGCCAAAAGCGCTGCCGTGGCAGTGTGAAAGCACCCTTAGATCTAAGCAGACTGTAAACTAGCCACACATATTAAAACTACTCTTATGCCCCATACACACAAGCGGAAATTATGCAAGCAAAAGTCCGATGTGAGCTTTTGGTCGGAAATTCCGACCATGTGTATGCTCCATCGTACTTCTGAAAAAATTATTAGCCCCCTGCGCTTATGGTAAAAATGAAAAATGAGGAGCTGCAGCCTCTATCAATAAATTCACCCTAAGGTGAATTTAGAAGAAATGTGAAAAAGAGGGGATAGGTATGGCGCTGCTCTTATTAAGAGGTGACCTACAACCTCTAAATACTTGAGGGGTGTTTGTCACGGGTGCATTTAGTGCAAAATTGACAATAAAAGTGCAGAAAATAAATTATTTGTATATTCACAAAAATCCACAAAAAAATCCTACTTTGTAAACTTCCTAACCGCTTATATATAATGCATATTGTTATGTTCAAACGAAAATAAAATACACACAATCCTGTGCAAAACCTGTAATTCAAAGTGACATTTCTGTGCAAAAAAATCCAACATATATGATTGGTGTATATTGTTGCTGTGAAACTGGGTTCAGAAATATGCATATACTGTCCTTAAACCCTGGTGTATAAAAAAAGTCCAATAAAGTGACCATGTGCTCCTTCAAATTCTTCTGTGCTTCTTGGAAAACAGTACCCCATAATAAACGCACTCACCGCTATTATTCACCCCACAAGGAGATATTTCACCTTCACAGTATGAGCCACTGTGCAGCCTGTGGAGTGGGAGGAAACTTCCTGTCCTGTGTTCTCCAAGTGCCTCCTTGTCTGCGATGTAAGTGGTCTCCTCACTGTTAACCTATTAGATGACGTCCCATTGACGAAACACCTACAGCGTCATTGCATCACTTCCGGTTTTGAGCCGTGGAGTGCAGATTGCTCCAGTTTCCTGTTTTTAAATACTGTTTTCACTTTTAATGATTTTTATTAAATGTGAGTACCCATGAGTATTATTAATAAATGTTTGGACATTTGTACGGTATCACACTATGGAGTCTCTTTCCTCTCTACATGTGGGCAACATCTGTTGTAGGTCACCTCTTAATCAGAGCAGTACCATACCTATCCCATCGTACTTTTGCTGGCAGAATTTCCGCCAGCAAAAGATTGAGAGCAGGTTCTCTATTTTTCGGTCGGAAAAAGTTCCTATCGGAAATTCCGTTCGTCTGTATGCAATTCCGACGCGCAAAAAACCACGCATGCTCGGAAACAATTCGACGCATGCTCGGAAGCATTGAACTTCATTTTCTCGGCTCGTCATAGTGTTGTACGTCACCGTGTTCTTGACGGTCTATTGTTCAGAGAACTTTTGTGTGACCGTGTGTATGCAAGCCAAGCTTGAGCGGAATTCCATCCAAAACCATCCAAGATTTTTCCGACGGAAATTCCGCTCGTGTGTACGGGGCATTACAGTTATTTTTTTTTACACTTTCATCATCACATTTTTATTTTCCACCATTCAACCAAAAATCTAGTAGATTATACAATAAGATTGTAAAGGGCTCCTGTGTGAACCCAAGATTGTCATAGTGACTTTAGCCTGGGTTCACACAGGAGCGATGCGGGAAAACTGCATGTGATTCAGACAGGTATCGAAAAGCATAACTGTTCAAAACGCATGCGATTATCTGTGGTGTGATTGGAGCCCATTCATTTTGTATGGGCTCCAATCGCACCGCAAAGGTATTGGTACTTGTACTTGCCTTTAGAGCTGCACAATTCTGGCTAAAATGAGAATCACGATTTTTTTGCTTAGAATAAAGATCACCATTCTCTCACGATTCTCACGGCGTTACATCATCTTTCACATTATACAAAAAAATTGGGCTAACTTTACTACTTACTCTTTTTTTTAAATTAATTAAAGTGTATTTTTCCCCAAAAATTGCGTTTGAAAGACCGTTGCATAAATACAGTGTGACATAAAATATTGCAACAACCGCCATTTTATTCTCTAGGGACTCTGCTAAAAAAATATATATTATTTGGGGGTTCTAAGTAATTGTCTAGCAAAAAATACTGATTTTAACTTGTAAGGAGCAAGTGTCAGGAAAAGGTTTAGTCTTTAAGTGGTTAAACTGACCTCATTTACAGACTGCAGTTCATTCCTTTGATCTAAGAAAAAAACGTTACTTTGTTTATAGTTATCTACGATGTTGAGATAAATTTGGCAAGCTGCCTGGATTTTTTTTTTTGTCAGCTGTCAGAAGTGAGCAGAGAACTTTCTGCACTTGTTACATAGAATCGGGAAATGCTGTTTTAACCACTTGCCGCCCGCCCACTGTCAAACGACGGCTCGGCGGTGCGGCTCTCGTTCTGAGTGGACATCATATGATGGCTTCCCAGAACGACCGCTCTTGCGCGCCCCCCTGGGGGAGCAATTGCAGCCCTGCCATGTTGCTAGTACACGGCGAGACCCCCGATCTGTGTAAAGAGCAGCGTGAGCTAGTCAGCAAGTGATTGCATTTGTCTATGTCTTTACCATGTGATCGTCTGTGTCCATTCACAGCCAGTCACATGGTTACAGTGTAGCTTGACCGCGCAATTGTCATTCAAAGTGTGACAGCGCTGAAAGCTGAAAAATGGCCTGGGCAGGAAGAGGGTGTAAGTATGGGCGGCACAGTGGTGTAGTGGTAGCACTCTCGCCTAGCAGTAAGAAGGGTCGCTGGTTCGAATCCCAACCAGGACACTACCTGCCTGGAGTTTGCATGTTCTCCCTGTGCCTGCGTGGGTTTCCTCCGGGTACTCCGGTTTCCTCCAACACTCTAAAGACATGCTGGTAGGTTAATTGGATCCTGTCTAAATTGTCCCTAGTATGTATGAATGTGAGTTAGGGACCTTAGATTGTAAGCTCCTTGAGGGTAGGGACTGATGTGAATGTACAATGTATATGTAAAGCGCTGTGTAAATTGAGGGCACTATATAAGTACCTGAAATAAATAAATAAATAAGTGCCCTGTATTGAGGTGGTTAAGATCGGGAGGGGAGTAGATTCACGATTTCGATTCTTAGTGATTAATTGTGCAGCTCTACTTGACTTTAAAGAAAACGGTATCGGTGCAACCCTGGATTGTGCTATAAGTGTCATCAGCCTTCCAGGAATCAGTCGCAGTGACAATAAAAGCTCATGAGCATAACATACAGCACAGTAAGCAACTGGAGGGCTTAGCATAAAACATATTACTCTAGATACAATATAATACATTTTCCATCAATGGTTTTATTCTGTAACACAAACTATTGTAACTTTATTATCAAACCCTGCACACAAAACATAGAAGTGAATATATAAATGGAAAGTGACAAGATAAAACCAAGTACAAAAGAACAGAAATCACAGCTTGAAGCAAAGGAGACTCATAATGCAAGAACGAGGTGAGAGAAATGCGGCACATTAGGATTAAAATGTTGTGAGCATGAAGACAATGTGCTAAAAAGTGCAGAAAAGTGACTGAAGATTGCAAATAGCATAGAAGGGTTGTATTTTGGATTCTATTAAACTTTATTCCTGGTGTATGTAGAAAATAGAAAGGACCTTGTCACTGTGATGGCCATAAACGGAGGTGACATTTAAACATCAAACAAGTGCTAGAAAGCACTACACTAAAAGCAAGATTTACCCAATACAACAAGAAAAACTGCAGGTAAAGAGCAGCCTTTGAAATATTATAATCTGTGCTGGCCTTTTGTAGTTTGATATTTGGAGCCGAAGAGAAAAAAATATGATATTCCATTCAGTATGGCTCTTCCAAACATCAACTTTTACTATAAAAGGCCTGGAGGAGCTGCAGAGTTCCACAGCAGAGACTGGAGTATCTGTACATAGGACGACAATAAGCCGTACGCTCCATAGAGTTGGGCTTTATGGCAGAGTGGCCAGAAGAAAGCCATTACTTTCAGCAAAAAACAAAATGGCACGTTTTGAGTTTGCAAAAAGGCATGTGGGAGACTCCCAAAATGTATGGAGGAAGGTGCTCTGGTCTGATGAGACTAGAATGGAACTTTCTGGCCATCAAAGCAAACGCTATGTCTGGTGCAAACCCAACACATCACATCACCCAAAGAACACCATCCCTACAGTGAAACATGGTGGTGGCAGCATCATGCTGTGGAGATGTTTTTCAGCAGTCGGGACTGGGAAACTAGGAAATACAGGGATATTCTTGAGCAAAACCTGTACCACTGTGTGTGATTTGAGGCTAGGATGGAGGTTCACCTTCCAGCAGGACAATGACCCCAAACACACTGCTAAAGCAACACTTGAGTGGTTTAAGGGGAAACATGTAAATGTGTTGGAATGGCCTAGTCAAAGCCCAGACCTCAATCCAATAGAAAATCTGTGGTCAGACTTAAAGATTGCTGTTCACAAGTGCAAACCATCCAACTTGAAGGAGCTGGAGCAGTTTTGCAAGGAGGAATGGGCAAAAATCTCAGTGGTAAGATGTGGCAAGCTCATAGAGACTTATCCAAAGCGACTTGGAGCTGTGACAGCCGCAAAAGGTGGCTCTACGAAGTATTGACTTTAGGGGGGTGAATAGTTATGCACATTGACTTTTTCTGTTATTTTGTCCTTTTATTGTTTGCTTCACAATAATAATAAAAAAAAATCTTCAAAGCTGTGGGTATGTTCTGTAAATTAAATTATGCAAATCCTTAATCCATGTTAATTCCAGGTTGTGAGGCAACAAAACACAACAAAACACGAAAAATGCCAAGGGGTGAATACTTTTGCAAGGCACTGTACATGATTCCCTCTGAGGCACAGCCACAGAGATCTGCATCCTCCAATGCTCCTCCTCCTCTCAATTCAGTACAGGGCTCTGATTTTCTTTTACTAGATCAGTGCTGCAGAAATCTGCTTAGGAAAACACTGTTGCCTGGTAGGAAGCCCAGTGAGCATGGGGAAAGTGATCCCCTGGTCTTCCAGTTTGATGGTATCATGTCTCTTTGGCTGCTGAATCACAGTTCTGCCTTGCTCCACATTTATTTCCTGGTGTTGGTATAGAGTTTGTCAGGATGGAGTTTTAGACTCCTACAAAGACACAATATCTTTTCAGAACCACCTTATCAAAAACTGGTATACTGTTTATGTGATTCAGTTGTTCTTGGGCTTTTTTGGTGTTTGTATCAGGCATTATGCCTATAAGCAGAATTTTAATAGTGGACTGGGTGCTTCTTATCTCAGGCCTTAAATTCCCTTATTGGCATGTTGGTTTTGTTAGAAGGTAAGAGTATCTACTGCTTTTGGTGCAAATTTATTTTAACTTAAAATATTAGCTCTATGTGGTAGGTGGAATTTGTTTTAGATGAGCATTTTCCAGTTGTCTACAGATGCAACAGAATCTATTGAATGTAGTAATTTCCGGTCTGGCAAATAGTGTTCAGCGTTTTAACCAGAATATTGTATTTACATGGTATCCCTAAGAATATTGTTCACTTGGGCTCTTCGCTGTTGTTGTGGCTGTGGCACTTTGGAGCAAGCAGTTCAGCCGCCAGAGCCTCTTATTGATGAATGTTAGAATAGCATTTTTATGCAATTAACTATCTAAGATATATGGTTCTTCCTGGTCTTCATTTAATATTTAGCTTAAAGTAAGACATTTATCAGGGTAGCAAAACATTTAATAGCAGATGCTTTGTTTGCCTTGTTTCCAGTGTTTCAGGACACCGGTCATTGGTTAGCATTAAACAAAGGCCTACAATTTCCTTAAAACCAGTTTTTTGCTTGCAGTTATATCCGATATAATATTCCATTCCCTTGCTGAAACAACCTGCATTATCTATACCACTGGTTGCTTCTCCTTTGAGGATTCTGCAGAACTCTTTTGGCCTTTACATGACATGTATCAAAGTGGTTGTTTCCATACTCTTTCATCATGGAATTGTAGGTTGCACTATATAATAATAAATAATCACACTACAACAGGTTGGAATAAAATTGGCCGCGGCACCTTTATTGGTATTAGAATTAAACAAATAACTTTATTCAAATAAACCATGAAATATAAATAAATATTCTTTCAAATTAAAACCAATTCTAACTTGCTCAGTCATAGCTCCAGCCGGGAACAAAACCAGGCTACCCCAGCACCGCGGCCTGAAAATGTCAAGACCAACATCTGAAAGATGTACACCATCTTGTCTGTAAAGACCAGGAAAACCACCTTCCAAATCTACGTGACGGAAGGAGATCCCCCCGATTGATGGTAAAAATGTTTCAATTGAATGGTTAATTCTCCACTTTATCTTTTCCAATGGTCTGCTGTCATTAGAATATAACCAATGCAGTCGAGACACCATTTCAGAGAAAACAACACACGTATTTGGAAACATTAATCTTAAACGATGCAAATCTTGCTTCATTAAAAACATTAAATCCAAAGTTTTTAATCTACCAACATCGTTACCTCCAACGTGTAAAATTATCATAGATGGATAAGGCCAAGAATGAAATAATTCAGAAATGTGAAGGAAAAGATTAGCCCATTGTAGACCACGAATACCTTTCCAAAGTATAACAAACTTATCAGCAGACAAGGATAAGTTGGAACCATAGCAACGCTGAGCAGCTCTCTTATGAGCCCAGTAAATGTATGAATGGCCAAATATCCAAATGCAAGATTTATCACCTATAATCAAAGAGACAAGTTAGGACAGATGTAAATGTTAAATCTACTAGACTCCCATCTACCTAATCTCATAATAACTTCATCACTCAAACCCAATCTAGCAGCTTCTGTAGCGGCTCCAATTCTGAAAGAATGAGTAGAAAATTTGAAAAGGGATAGGCCCAAATGAGAAAAACAACGTTTTAAGACTGATGAAAACTGGAATTTTGTCATAGGAGATGAATCTATGTGAACAAAAAAATGCTGACCTGAAGCTGGTCTAGCTGAAAGGTATTTTTTTGAGAATTAATAAAGGACAGAGGATGGAGTCACCAAAAGCGAATAGATTGAGCCACTGGCCTTTGCCTGATCTATCCATTTTTGATTTTCTGACAAAAACAAAGACCTTATCGTCTGAAAAGGATACTTCTGATAAAAACAAACCTTCTAAACTGTGTTTGTTATTTGGCAACATCTCGGATATACGAAAGGCCGCAAAAAAATCAAAACGAATGCAGCATGAAATAAAATAGCTTCGTATTCCGAGATACAAACAAAAGGAGTAGCCAAACACAGCTTTGACAAAGTGTCCAAAGTAATTGGCCTTCGCTTATCTGAAGCCAACTTAACCTTCCGTAAACCTTTTAAAGCTTGTTTAACAGAAAAGAAACTGTTACAGGCTGGGAAATTATTCAGCTTCAGGAAAAAAGAAACTCCTGCTAATATTTTATTAATGTGATTAGAGGAAAAATCCAATTGAATTAAAGAACAAAGAAATGCTAAGATCGAACTCTCAGAAGGTGGTAAAGCAGGAGAACCCAATTCTTTATTGAAATTCAACCACCTTTCCCATGCAACCAAGTAATTGGTCCATGTTTTTTGAGCAATTGAATTCTTAATAACCTGGATTACTGGGTTTAAATTAGATCCCAAAGATGACTCGGGCAGCGGTACCCCACCAGATCTGCATGAGGCAATAGCTGTCTGAAGCGAGCCATCTGGAATCGAGACAAGGCATCAGCGATGACATTAAGATTGCCAGGTATATGTTTTGCCTTAATCCAAATGTTTAATTTTAAACATAAGAGAGCTAAATAACGCAAAAGTTTTATGACCAGTAAAGATTTTGAAGAAAGACAGTTTAAAGCGAATAATACACCTCTATTATCTGTATTAATAATGATTCTTTTGTTAGCAAGCTGATCGCCATAAAATTTCCAAAGCCACTAGAACTGGAAAGAGTTCCAGCAATACTATGTTTTTTGTAAACTTGTTAACAATCCAAAGTGGGGGCCATACGCCAGAACACCAATGAGAACAAAAAATAGCAGCAAAACCTTAAGAACCAGCAGCGTCTGTGAATAACTCTACATCTGCTGAGAAAACAAAGTCTTCCTGGAAAAAAGATCTGCCATTAAAATCCTGTAAAAATTGGGACCATACCAGTAGATCATCTTTTAGAGCACAGGTCAACCTAATGTGGGAAAATGGGGATTTTAGACCTGACATAGCCAAGGATAATCTTCTAGAAAATATTCTACCCATAGGCATAATGCGTGTAGCAAAAGCCAGAAGACCCAGAAATGATTGAAGCTCTTTTAATAAAATCATTTTCTGCGCAAGAAGAAGGAAATAAAGGATTGTAACCTGTAAATTTTAAGAGCAGGAAGCTCAAACTGGAATAATTGTGTATTAATTTTAATGCCTAAGAATTCAATAATTGGAGATGGAAAAGTAGTTTTTTCCATTGCTAGGGGGATACCGAAATATTTAGCTAAAAAGAAAAATAACCTGAGGATTAAATCGCAAACTACAGAATCTGGCGGACCAACGAACAGGAAGTCATCTAGATAATGAATTATCCCAGTATGACCCGATTCAAATTGTAGTACCCACTGAAGAAAAGAAGCAAAAACTTCAAAACAAAAACAGGACAATGAACAGCCCATTGGAAGGCATTTATCATAAAAGAAATAGCCTTCAAAACAGAAACCAAATTGTAAGATTCTGGAGCAATGGGCAATAATCTAAAGGCTGATTGGATGTCTGCTTTTGCTAATAAAGCACCCCGACCGAATTTTCTAATAATATGAATAGCATCATCAAATGTGGCATATTTGACTGCAGTAGATAATGGGTCAATTTCATCATTTAGGGATTGACCTGTAGGAAAAGAGAGATGATGAATGAGCCGATAAGAGTTAGGCTCTTTTTTAGGTACTAAACCCAACGGGGAAACTCTAAAATTATTAAACGGTGGAGAGAGAAAAGGGCCAGCAATCCTATTGGCTGAAATTTCTTTTATTAATTTATTATTTTTTTCCTAACTATTTCGCTATTGAGGGAGACTGATTTAAATTTTTTTGATACTTGACAACCTGGACCTGTGAAAATAGAGAGAGTTTAAAACCTGTAGAAAAACCTTCAGTTAGTAATTGTGCTTTCTCCTTGTCGGGGTACAACATTAACCATGGATGCATTTCGATTAGCCTCACAGGCGTGCAGGCTTTTTGTATGATCCCTGAGGACTTGATTGCTAGATGTTCTTTTAAAGCATCTGGAGACTGGGTGGCTACCAAAACAAAAGAACATTCATGACGGTAACGACATGAATTCAACCATTTGCATTGATTTTCATTAAATGCGTAACATGTTCCTTTATTATAAACTGATGCTGAAGCATTTGAGGTCAGATTTGACTGAGGCTGAGGTCTTGCATATACCGGTTTCTGAGGAATAATTAAATTTAACCACAGCCCAACATCTTTGTTACCCCATTTTAAATTAGGGTATATTGCAATTTTTTGACGAAAAGATTCGTCATAATTAAACCATCCCATGCCGCCAAAACTTTTATATGCCTCTAGAATATGCTCCAAATGCTGAAAAAGTCCAGGACATTTCTCTGGATGCTTCTCACCCATTATCGCAGAGAATATACAAAACGCCTGCAACCAATTAAAAAAAGGATCTAGCAACAGGTCGGCGTCTATCTTCAGCACCATCCTCAGATCTTCTATCCATTTTTAAAATGAAATCATTAGCAATAGGTAATAACGATAATAAATCCAAGAATTCCCCTTTCCATATTTTTTTTTTTACTGATAAAGGCAAATGAAAACCTAACGGAGACATTTCACAGGGGAGTACCTCTTTAAAACATTTCTCAGAAACAGAGTTAGGAATACATAAAGGAATGCTTGTATTTATAGGAATAGGATTAATATTAGCTACAGAGTTACCAGACCAAACATTAGCTGGAGAAGGAGATACGTTTGTAGAGACAGACGTGGAATTATTAATAGCTATATTCTCATTAAATTTATTTAATGACACTAATAATTGATTAATTAATTCATTTTGAGCAAACTTACCAGCATGACTGTGTTTAGACTGACTGCATCTGACAGGAATTTGTATACCTGGTGCTGTTACTGGACTAATATCAGGACCAGCATGACTGTGTTCAGACTGACTGCATCTGACAGGAATTTGACCGACTGGACTGTTTTCAGAATGACTGCATCTGACTGGAATCTGTATACCTGGCGCTTCTTGACTAAAATCACCTGTAAGGGAGGAAAGAGACAGAGGGGCTCTCACAGCATCCAGCCTGGCTGGCCTGGATGCAAGTGATGCCACATTTGACTGAGGTATCTGCCTGGACTGACTACCAGCATACTGTGGCGACTCCTGTATTGTAAGTAAAGCCAGGCTTGCAGGTGGAGAGTCCGGCGAAACATCTGTTAAACTAGGCAAAGCTGCTTCATTCCTGGGCTGAGTTTCCCTGCATTGTGTTGATGATATGTGTGTTCTGCCCCTACCTCGGCTATTACGGCTTGGAGAAGGGGATAAAACTCTCCTACTTCTTTTCCCCCGCCTGTTGCTTCTTCTAACCCCTTGCACTGACTCCGCTTGCTCAGTTATGGCTGTAATTCTATCCTCACTCACCGTTGCTGTTTCTAAAAAAGAATGTTCTGAGGGAGAGCTCCGCTGAATGCTGTGAGCCTGTGAGCGCTGTGCTGAGTCAGAGACAGCAGGCCGAGATTCACAAAGCGGCTCCATAGCTCGCTGTTCCGCTACATTACCCACAGGAGTGTCCGTTTCTGAGAGAGCTAAACACCGCTGGAGCCATTCATCACCTCCTTCTGCTGCAGAAGGACTCTTCTTACTAGCGACTACATGCCCAGAGACAGCCCAAGCCAGCCAGGTTAGTGCAGGGGAGCTCAAACTTAAGCCACCTCAGGGCAAGTGTGAGCGGGTCTGTCACACAGAGGCTTATATAGCCTCTTAGTCTGAGGAGAAAACGTTTTTCCCGCTCCTTGCCTCGTGACCTTTTTTTTTTTTTTTTTGAAAATTAAAACTTTATAAAATATTTTTTCTTTGGCAACCACAATCCCATGATGCGGGCGCTTTATTGGGCCCACTGTTCAAAACTGTTAGTAGGAGTTTAAGACACAATGGGGGGTTATTTATGAAAGGCAAATCCACTTTGCACTACAAGTCCAAACTACAAGTGCAAAGTGCACTTGAAAATGCACTGAAAGTGCACTTGGCAGTGCAGTCACTATAGATCCGAGGGGGGCATGCAAGTAAAATAAAAACCAGCATTTTAGCTTGCACATGATTGGATGATAAAATTAACAGAGCTTCCCCTCATTTCAGATCTTTCCTTCAGATCTACAGTGACTGTGCTTCCAAGTGCACTTTCAGTGCAATTTCAAGTGCACTTTGCACTTGTAGTTTGGACTTGTAGCGCAAAGTGGATTTGCCTTTCGTAAATAACTCCCAATGACTTTGCATATAATTCTCGCTTTTGGTAAGGAGTTCTGAAAAGGATTTTAGAAGCCGTGTTTATATGCTGCTATTGGGTCACAAATTGCATTCAACATGTCATGTAATTTCGCTACTGCTATGGAATCAATCTGTTCTTCTGCATATAAAACACCTTAGAACTGCTTTCCCGCTCAGTTCAGTCTGGTTAGTTGAGGTAAGTTGTTAACTTGCTGGACAAAAGTGTTTGCAGAATTGGATTAGCAAGACAAGGATTGGCGGTTATCATTTAATGCCTTGGGCCATTCCCATGGCCCAATAGAGCTGATTCAGCAATTTCAACTATTCGCAAGGCATTCCTTTCTTTTCTTTTCTTGTCACATGTGAATGGCTCTCCTTTATCAGAATCATAATTTAAATCTGTCCCTAAAAGATGTTGATGGTACAGAATATGCAGCTGCTACATTGGGAATGCATCAGGACGTAGATGGGCGCACTACTTATGTCCTTCCTGCTCTTTGCATTTATTATGCCTGTCCCCACCTTTTATAACAATAGAAAAAAAAATCAATAGTATGAATAGTTGACATTCATATTTTTTCTGGTGCGGAGGATTTTATTTCCCTCCTGTTAGAATTCCAGTTCTCTTGCGGGGTATATATTTGGAATAAGTGGTTTTCTAGGCCTGGGCTTCAGTTCATGGTACAGTTATCATTGATTGATATTAGAGGTCGACCGATATGGGTTGCCGATGCCGATATTTAGAAATCGCGGTGGCCGATGGCCGATATGTGATGCCGATTCTTTTGGGCTGATATATTAGGCCGATTTTTTTTTTTTTTCTTCTTTTTTTTACCTTCATCTCATAAAATCTAACAGTTAGACCCCTTTCACAATGGGGCGTTTTTCAGGCGCTTTTGGGCTAAAAATAGCGCCTGTAAAGTGCCTGTCAAACGGCTCCCCTGCAGTCTCATTGTGATATACCGAGTGCTTTCACACTGAGGCGATGCGCTGGCAGGATGTTAAAAAAAAAGTCCTGCAAGCAGCATCTTTGGAGCGGTGTATACCACCACTCCTGCCCATTGAAATGAATGCGCACCGCTGCCGAAGCGCCTGCAAAGCGTTTCGGCAGCGGCGCTTCAGGGGCGCATTTAACCCCTTCCTCGGCTGCTAGCTGGGTTATAAGGGCCCTGCTAGCAGCCGAATAGCGCTGCTAAAATGATGGTAAAGAGGCACTAAAATTAACAGCGTTTTACCGTCAACGCATGCCCGCTCCAGTGTGAGAGCAACCTTCAGTGATACAGAAAATTTTTTACATTTAAACATTTAATAAACAAAACAAACCTCCAATCAGTTCACTTGTATGTAGAATTTAGATTAAAAAAAACCTCTCTTAAATATTAAATACACAAAAACAGGTAATCAAAACTTCTGGATGAAAAAAAAATGGGCTAACTTTACTGCTTAGTTTTTTTTTAAATTTATTAGTGTATTTTTTTTTTTTTAAATTGCATTTGAAAGACCGCTGCGCAAATACCGTGTGACATAAAATATTGCAACAAGCGCTATTTTATTCCCTAGGGTCTCTGCTAAAAAAATATATATATATAATGTTTGGGGGTTCTAAGTGATTTTCTAGCAGAAAATACAGGATTTTTACTTGTAAGCAACAAATGTCAGAAAAGATTTAGTCTTTAAATGGTTAAACTGAGAGCCTCTACACAGGAGTTTAATCCATTCATAAGTGTAAACATTGTATCCTTCAGGTTCTTTTTATCAGATTTGGCAGGCTGCCCAGAGGAGGGAGAAGTCACTTCACAGTTTTCAGGCAACTTGTATTGACTTCTATTACAGAAGTCTTTTGCAAGTCAAGCTGAAGCTATATCGGCTTTTTTTATCAGCACAATCGGCCGATGCCGATTAAGTAAAAAACACCAAATATCGGCCGATATATCGGTCGACCTCTAATTGATATGCTCATTTACTGTATACTCATTATTAGTGACTTCATTTTTCTCTATTGTGATCTGGAGATTTTCACCAGAGGTCTAGCAGCATTTGGCATAGTGCCCAATTGTCCCTCCTTTGGGACCAAATCCCTCTGTCCCTCATGCAGCTTCAGTTGTCCCTCGATTTCGTCTGATATGTACATCTCTATACAAAATGTACAATTTTACTGCCAAAAGTGTTATGCTGCACTAAACTTTTTATCCAGCCTCTATATTACTGCATTTGTTATTTTGAAAATTATAAAGGAAAAGTAGAGGTAAGAAAAAAGCATGTGTTGTTTAGCCAATCATTTTCTGCATATTAGATCCTTGAGGTCCCTGTAACCAGGCACATGTCCTTTGCTACTTACTGTGCAAAAGGGTATCCCTCTTTATCATTTCAGAAATTTGGGAGGTATGTTTTTGGTGCATTTTCTCAGTCATTGGTTAGGGCATTTTCAATGCTGGATTGTAAAGAGCGATTGTTTAGGCCGCAGTGGTGGGGTGGGGCCAGGTTGGTAACCTGGCTTTTGGGTAATGTCGCCCACTTTTTGGGTGGACGGTGGTTGGTAAACTGTTATTTGGTTGGTATAAGATATTGCTGCCTGAGTCTTAGTGACTAAGCATTTTGGTCTGTTAATGGTTGACAGTGATTCTGTTTGGTATTAAAGGTTAAAGTTCATTTCATAATTAAAATTGTTTTAAACTCAATAAAGGGGTCGCGGCCTAAGCTTTTCCACAATCCTTGTCGTGTGTTTATTTTATATTTTAGGTATGTTCTTATGGTATGATGGGTGTTAATGGGGTGTACAATCCCATGTCAGGACCATGAAAGAATAAAATAGAGAAATGGCCACATGGCATTGTCCCCCCTAACACCCATTAATTTATAAATAAATTTTACTCTTAATAGAGGGCTATGATGATTGTTAAGTCCATGTCTCTCTATGGCTGATTTGCTGCTTCTTTCTGTTTTGTGTTTCAGGTGACAAGCTGCCTGCTGTTGCTAGGAAGATTTAACTCAGCTGCTGAGCACTGGATTGGTGACAAATCCTTTGTTGGGAAACATCTAGCCAATGAGTATAACCTTTTACTTATATCCTCTCCTGTCACCTGACGGAGTCAGCATTTACCTCAGGTCTGTCAGCTGGACTCACCTCTGGATTCTCCTCAGCCTTCCTTCTGGATCTTTTGACCTGCTCTCCTACCCTCCCTCCCCTTTGTTTACCCTTGTCGCGGTCCCTCTTTATGTGAGTAATGTCACCCACTTTGTGGGTGGACAGTTGGTACACGTTTACTTGGTTGGTATAAGATATTGCTGCTTGAGTCTTAATGACTAAGCATGTTGGTCTGTTATTGGTTACCAACAGTTCTGTTTGATATTGAAGGTCCATCTTTTTGGGTAATATCGCCCACTTTGTGGGTGGACAGTGGTTGGTAAACTGTTATTTGGTTGGTATAAGATATTGTTGCTTGAGTCTTAGTGACTAAGCATGTTGGTCTGTTAATGATTAACAGTAATTTTATTTGGTATTAAAGGTTAAAGTTAATTTCATAACTAAAATTGTTTTAAACCCAATAAAGGGGCCACGGCCTAAGCTTTTCCACAATCCTTGTTGTGTGTTCATTTTATATGTTAGGTATGTTCTTATGGTATGATGGGTGTTAATGGGGTGTACAATCCCATAACTGTGACAGCTTCCAGACAGGTAGGGTACAGCTAGGAAGCTGGGACGGAAGGAAGGAAGATTAAAACCGGAAGTGACGCAAAGAGCTTCATAGCTTAAGTCTTAAGTCATTACTAAAACCAGTAATAATTGAATGCAGAGGCAATAATTTATTATGATAACGCGTACTGTACATTTATAGAGTCTTACACATACAACCGGCTCTTGAGGGCAAACATAACACTGATGCGGCCTGCAATTATATTGAGTTTGACAACCCTGCTTTAAGACGTATGCGTCTAATGATGAACATACGTAAGTCCAGTCATTTTTTTTACTGTAATCTGATGTTTTCATACATTATCTGACAGCTGTCTAAAAGGTTGGTTTCTTTTTTATTATTTAATTATTTTCCCTCATTTGAAACCAAACTCATCTGTCTTTTTCTCTCCTCCTTAACTGTCCTTCCTTTGGTCTGACATGCAGACATCTTAAAAAAGCCACAATTTAAGTGTAAATAATTCCTAAATATAAAAATAAACAAAAAAAAACACGTAGTGTGCTAGGCACCAGCACTTACCATGCTTGCATACAGTATCTGCTATATTCTCAAGCCTGTGGTTGCTGGGAAGTCCTCATCTATAAATTTCTTTTTTTCATGGTTCCTGTCTTCTGGTGTTACCATCCCATTGCAGGGTCCCCCAGTGACACCGTTGGGTGTGCACTCCCAGCTGGCAATACACAGCAGGAAGCTTATATCCACAGCAACACAGTCCCAGAAAGCAATTTACCTCTCCTCCTTGCATGTGTGCACAAGGCGTATGCGCCCCTGCCCAGATAATTTTGAGGAAGCAATGCTGTGAACCTGGACCCAGCAGCAGTGAATAATGGCCCATACACACGATTTGAATATCGTAAGAAAACGGTCTTTCAAGGAAGAATCGTACGATTTTCGGATTGTGTGTACATTACTTTCGACATCCGATGATGACAGTTCATCCGATATTATTAGATCGGACATGCACGAAAATTTTCCTTGTACAATTTTCATTTAGTCAGTATAGTTGTCGTCTGAAAATACAATACAAATACATTACAACACATGACGTCACTTCGGATTTTTTTTTCTGTTGTACGAGAATTTTCATGCCTTTATCTACCTATTCAATTTCTACTTGCGACTATTAAGCGAAAACGGTCGTAGGATCTATTGTACGATATTCGGATCGTGTGTACGGGCCATAAGAAATGAGGATCCGTTAAAGGAGTTCTGTAGGATGTATCCATTTAAAGGGTTTAAGACCACTTTGACTTCCAGAAGTCCTAGACTACAGTAAACATTTCATCCAACATCTAATTGCATTTGTTATCTTCAAAAGCAGTTATAAAAATTGTTGGTGAAAAAAGCACTTGTGGGTTTAACCAGTCATTGTCTGCATAATCATTTTTCACAGGTGCGATGGCAGGAGTATGTTCTTTGCCTATAAACCTAGAATTAAGACCCCTTGCACACCTTTTTAGTGCAGTGTCCAGCCCCACCACAGGAAGCCTGTCAAAGTCTATGGTAGGCTGCAGCTGGACAGGGCTGAACGCTATACTGAGTGGTACTGGCATACAGGGCCCTGTCAGAGACGGGTCCGGAAAACATAAGACCTGCAGGGAATGATGCACAGCAGCTGGGTGGCCCTGTGTGCAAAGGGCTTAAAAAGTGTCCCCTTTTTATTTCAGAAAGCTGGAAGGCACAATATGCTGCTACTATCCTCAAGTTAGGGCTGGGCGATTTTCTAAAAAAAATAAATCTGTGATTTTCTTTAAAAAAACTTGATTCACGGTTCGAATCGAGTTTTTTGTTTTTTTTTGGGACATCGCGCCGTTCCTGAGGAGCAGCGGGCAGGAGTTTTTAGGCGGACTAGGCCGAAGCCGCAGCCTCACCTAAAAACTCCTGCCCACAGCTCCTCAGGACTGGCGCGGTGAGTATAGCCTCATCAGGCTGCACTGATGAGGCTATACTGATGAGCACTGATGAGGTGGCACTGATGAGGAGGCACTAATATGCAGCACTGATGGGCCCTGATAGACAGCACTGATAGGCGGCACTGATAGGTGGCACTGATGGGCACTTATAGGTGGCTCTGATGGGTAATGATAGGCAGCACTCATGAACAGGCACTGATGGTCACTGAAAGGCATCATTGCTGGGCACTGACTGGCATCACTGCTGGGCACTGTTGGGGCTGCACCAATAATCAGGGCAATGATGATCAGTGCCCTGATTATCGGTGCAGATCTCCTCTGTGAGGAAATGCCACTGATCGGCTCGCCTAACATGCTGTCAGTGTGAGGAGAGGAAAGCTGGTAACTGGCATTTCCTTGTTTACATGTGATCAGCTGTGATTGGACACAGCTGATCACAAGGGTAAAGATCTTTGCCATTGGCTCTTTACCGAAATCGGTGATGTCAAGTGTCCCAGGGACACAGCGCACCGCCACACCGCTTGTGTAGCGCACCACCACACAAGCGCAGCGACAGTGGGACGACACCATATGACATCAGAACGAGAGAGCCACCTTGTGTCCGTCATTTTACTATATAGCGGGTGGAAGGTGGTTAAATTTGCCTGAACTCTGGACAGATAAAGAAGAATGAATGCAGTTCTGTATTTAAAAAATACACTGCTGCTACGATCTCAGAGATCGCCTGTGATTCGCACACGCACTGCAGGTGCCGATCACATGTGATCTATTGGATTCGCACAGAAAATAGTGCAGGGACTTGTTTTTCCCCGCAGTAGAATCGGATCACATGGGTGTTCTCACCTATGCGATACGATTCCTGTGCGAGTTCACAGTTCGCACTGCGATATGTGAGCTAAACTGGCGGTATAGGGGGTAAAGGTTTTTTTTTAAAATACAAGCAGTACCTGCATTTTACTTGATATCAGCCTCTTGCAGTCCCTGTACAGCAGACCTTAAACTGGGGGACAGAAAAGCAGCACAAGAAACCAATCAGCTGGGCTGCAGTGCAAGCAGTATGTTAATATGAGGAGAGAGCAGAGGGATCAGTGTGCTGCTTCTCCTTTTATTGCAGGTGCAGGTGGGAAGGAGACCTGTACATCTTACAGAACTACAGGAGAAAATCTGTGCAATTCTCAGAAATGGATAGATCCCTTAGCAGATAAAACAGCTCTAATATACAATATGGATTTCATCTGTGTCTTTAGCTCTTTCCCTGACGTTCAGCTTTAATGTGATTTTGACAGGTATATACAGTAATTTTTCAATTTGCTCACGACTATATTTTAGGCACAGATTTGTAGATTGTCGCTGTTTTGGATATATGTATATCAGGAAACGCAGTCAGGGTCCCTGCTAAAGAACTACTGAGACTAAAATCAATAGGAAAAGTCACATGCGGCCCCTACTCAATAAAGAACACATATTTTTTAGAAAATCTGTCGTAAAGCCTTGCAATTCAAACTGAGCTTATGTTGGAAAAAAATGCATTAGCAGTGATTACCTTCAGTGAAAACCACACGTCAAACTCATCACTATTTCCAGAGAAATAGGTCCAAGGTTTAAGTTTGCAGAAATGGAGTTTATGCGTTTTTTCATTGCATGCTAAGTTTAAATTGCTCAGGCTTATGACAAGTTTACTTTAAACATAGTAACCCACAGTAAGCAATTAGGATTCATTCTGCTGTGCATGAGCAGTTGCTGTGGGTTAATGCACTTAACAATTACCTATCTTTATTAAAGAAGGACATGTTCTGCATGTGTTTTGCTTTCAGCAAGTGTCCACAGAGAAGGACTGAAAAAAAGGGGTAAAATAAAGCACTAGAAGTATTATAAAGAGACACAGTCACTCTGACCATTTTGACCATTGATAGCAAAGTGACAGCCTTTACGGATAGCAGTCCACCGGCCAATTTAGGCCTCATGCATACCGGACATTTTTAACACTTTTCTTAGGGCATCTGGTGTTTTTTTCGGCTTCTAAATACCCCTGTGGGGGTTCTTTACTAAAACCGGAGTGTGCAAAATCTGGTGCATAGAAACCAATCAGTTTCCAGGTTTTATTGTCAAAGCTTAATTGAACGAGCTGAAGTTGAAGCTGATTGGCTACCATACTAGATTCTGAGTGCACCAATTTGAGTAGATCTCACAGTATGTGTCCATACACACATAGGTGTTTAGAGGCAGGGGTGTTTCGTAGGGGTGCAACGAATCAAAAAACTCACAGTTCGGATCGTTCCTCGGATCAGAAGTCACGGTTCGGATCATTTTCGGATCAACAAAAAAAAATCTCCACCACTGTAATATCCACAATCTCCCTATTGGCAGGGTGTGGCAGAGTATTGGCAGAGTATTGGCAGGGTATTGGCAGAGTATTGGCAGGGTATTGGCAGACTATTGGCAGACTATTGGCAGGGTATGGCAGACTATTGGCAGGGTATGGCAGACTATTGCAGAGTATTGTCAGGGCATTGCAGAGTATTGTCAGGGCATTGCAGAGTATTGGCAGGGCATTGCAGCAGGGCACTGCAGAGTATTGGCAGGGCATTGCAGAGTATTGGCAGGGTATTGCAGCAGAGCATTGGCAGGGCATTGCAGAGTATTGGCAGGGCATTGCAGAGTATTGGCACTGCTGCCATCCAATCTCTCCCCTCCACTGTACAGATCAGTACACAGAGGGGAGAGAGGAACTGGCGTCATGACATGACGCCAGTTTGTTACAAATGATCGCTCGGTCGATCACGTGCTAAACGGCCGCCGGTTGTACCAAGATGGCCTCTGCTCCGGAGCTAGGCCGAAGCCGCGGCCTTTCCTATGGCCGAGGCCACAGAGCGCTCCACGGATCGTGGGTGTCCCGTACGGATCAACCTCCACGGATCAGATCACGGATCAATGACGATCCGTTGCACCCCTAGTGTTTAGAGGCAGAAAAACTAAAAAAACTGCGAGCGCATTAGCGCTAGGCAAGTTTAGCACCTGAGCATTAATTAATTTCAAAATGGCAAATTATTATTCTGGCCAATGAAATGAATAATGCCCAAGCGCATGACATGCCTAAACACATTACATGTGTTTACAAGTGTTTTTTTCTGCCAAAATGCTGTTGGCAAGAGGAAAGGTGTTTAGGACAGATGGCCAAAGCGTCCTGCGTGCACAAGGCCTTATACTTACCCATCTGCATTGCCTCTCACTCCATCTGAGCCTTTCCACCATCGTTCTAATTGAGTGAACTTCCACTTTGTGACAGTGCCTGGGCCTAAATCATTAGACCCGTGGCAAACGATTAGGCATGAACACTGTAGGAGGGGTAATGATGTAATAAACCTTGGTAAGCTTCAATGCAATAAGACACCAGAGCTTAGTCTGGGTGGGCTCCTGCAGCAGGCAGTCAGTGAGGTATCATAGAATGGTGAGCATAACTGGCCATGGAGGTGGACAAGTCAGCAAACACTGAGGTTTATTTACTAAAGCTGGAGAGTGCAAAATGAAGCTCACTTCTGCATTGAAACCAATCACCTTCCAGGTTTTGTTGCCAAAGCTTAAAGCGGAGGTCTGCCGAAATTTATTTTTTTTAAAAAGTCAGCAGCTACAAATACTGCAGCTGCTGACTTTTAAAATAAGGACACCTACCTGTCCAGGGCGCCCGCGATGTCAGCACCCGAGGCCGGACCGTGCCTCGGTCCTCGGGTGCTGCCGCCGCCATGTTCGGTAAGGGAATCAGGAAGTGAAGCCTTGCTGGTTCACTTCCTGGTTCCCTACTGCATATGCGCGAGTCACACTGGGCAATCCAAATGGTCCCTGCTGTCTCTGGGACCTGTGTGTCTCCCAGCAGACAGTGGGGGGGACAGGAAATGGCGTAGACCCCCCCCCCCCCCGCAGGAGTCTATGCCCGGAAGTAGGTGCAAATACCTGTATTATATAGGTATCTGCACCCCCCTCCCCCCTGAAAGATGCCAAATGTGACACCGGAGGGGGGGGAGGGTTCCAAAAAGCGGAAGTTCCATTTTTGTGTGGAACTCCGCTTTAATTGAACAAGCTGAGGTAAGAAGCTGATTGGTTTCTATGCAGAAGGGAGCTTGATTTTGCACTCTCCAGCTTTAGTAAATAAACCCCATTCATACTTTGCCTTCACTAGGTAAAGTGAAAGAGTCTTCTTTAAATACAAATTGCTTAAAGTATTAGGCCTCATGCACACTGGATATTTTTACAGCTGCTTCTAGTTGTGTCTGGCATATTGGGGTCAATTTACTAAGCTTACCCCATGCGATAAGGGTATCATGTTACTCATTTGCAAAAATGATCGTATGCAGTAAAGTTCAATTCATTCGGGAAAAAAAAATAACGATTTTGCGGTAAACGAAAAAAAAAATATTTGGTGGTAAATATCACAAAAAATTGTGCAGTAATCTGTTAAAGTGATTGTAAGGGTTCATTTTTTTTTTTAAATAATAAACATATCATACTTACCTCCACTGTGCAGCTCGTTTTGCACAGAGTGGCCTCGAACCTCGTCTTCTGGGGTCCCCCGGTGCCTCTTGCGGCTCCGCCCCACATCAGATAACCGCCTAGGAGAAGAGCTCTCCCGAGGGGGTTACCTTGCGGGCGCACTCCCGAGTCCAGCATTCGGCGTCCATAGCCACCGAATGTATGACTCTGCCCCGCCCCCCGGCACCCGCGTCATTGGATTTGATTGACAGCAGCGGGAGCCAATGGCTGCGCTGCTATCAATCTATCCAGTCAAGAGCCGAGAACCCCGGGCAGAGAGGCAGCGCGTCCCCGCTGGGTCAAGTTCCAGGGCTCAGGAAAGTAAAATGGGGGGCTGGGGGGCCGAACACTGGCAGGTGTTTTTTTTTAAAAAAAACATGAAGGTTTACAACCCCTTTAAGTCCAATTCACAAACGAAACAGGGTAATAATAAACGTCTTATACTTACCTCCTCTGTGCAGTTGGTTTTGCACAGAGCAGCCCCCTCTTCTCGGGTCCCTCTTTGCTGCTCTTGGCCCCTCCCTCCTATTGAGTGCCCCCACAGTCAGCAGCTTCCTATAGGGGCACTGGAGTCACAGTTCTGTGTGTCCATTCAGACACGGAGCCCTGCCAATGGCACCGCTGCTGTGTCTCAGCCAATCAGAAGGAGTGTTCCCGGATGGCTTAGACATTCGTGGACATCGCTGGAGAGAGATGGGGCTCAGGTAAATAATTAGGGGGTTGCTGGGGTGGCTGCTACACACAAAAGTTTTTATTCTTAATGCATAGAATGCATTAAAGTGGATGTAAACCCACTCTCATCATTTCTAAATTACTTTCATAGTGCTTATCTATAAGGATATACATGCCTCCTGCATGTATCCTTACCTGTCAAATATCTCCCCTTTAGCTGTTTGGAGCCCTGCAATACTCCGGATTCTGTGGGCACCTCTACACTCCCCTTGGCCAGGCATCCTTATTTCTTACACTGAACTTCTGCTGGTCTCATGGATTATGCCCCATGATCACTAACATCCAGTCAAAACCCAGGAAAGTCACCACATGACTTCAGCATGCCCAATCATGCTGAGGTGTGGATCAGCCAATCCTGGGAGAGCTGGAGAATAAAGGAGGGGGGTTATGTGAAGTACACATAATGCCTCTCTCAATCTTGTGCATGAGATAAGGAAATCACCTGTCACTCACAGCAAGGGGGAAGAATACACACCTATTTCTCTGTGTGTCTGTTTTTATCTTACTGAAGAAAGATAAGAGGATTGCTCAGAGCTGGATTAACTCTGTGTGGCAAGACTGGGCACAGATGAAATTACATCCTCTGCTGTAACAGATATGAGTCTTAATTAAATTTTTTTTTTGGATTTACATTCAATTTAAGATAAAAAAACCTTCTGCCTTTACAACTCCTTTAACGGAAGATTTGGCTGCTCAATAACCAGGCCATTTTTTGCGATTCGGCACTGCAACGTTTTAACTGACAATTGCACGGTCGTGTGATGTTGCACCCAAACAAAATTGACATCCTTTTTTCCCACAAATAGAGCTTTCTTTTGGTGGTATTTGTTCGCCTCTGCGGTTTTTATTTTTTGCGCTATAAACAAAAAAAGAGCGTCAATTTTGAAAAAAAACACAATATTTTGTACTATTTTCTATAATAAATATTCCCATATTTTTTTTTTTAAAAAAAGCTAATTTTTTCTCAGTTTAGCGTCTACAAAATAGGGGATAGATTTATAGCATTTTTATTATTATTATTTTTTTTATTAGTAATGGCGGCGATCTGCAATTTTTATCGTGATTGCGACATTATGGCAGACACATCGGACAATTTTGACACATTTTTGGGACCATTGGCATTTATACAGCGATCAGTGCTATAAAAATGCATTGATTACTGTAAAAATGTCACTGGCAGTGAAGGGGTTACCACTAGGGGGCGATCAAGGGGTTAAATGTGTTCCCTGGGAGGTGATTCTAACTGATGGGGGAGGAGATTGACTAGAGGAAGTGATGGATCGTGGTTCCTAGCTAATAGGAACACATGATCTGTCACTCCTCTCAGAACAGAACAGGAATTTGTGTGTTTACACACACACTTGAATGTTCTGTCCCTCGTGCTCGCGATCGTTCGTGGTCGGCAGTCATCGCAACCGTCAGCCACAAGCATCGGCACCCCCGCAGTGCAGTGGGCCTGCTATCCTAATCCCGCAAGCTGGCGTATAGCTACGACAGTTCGCGGGATCGTGCCGACCTGCCACAGTAAAATGACGGCAGCTGGTCGGCAAGCGGTTAAACAACCCTTAACTACCGACACGTGCAATAAATTACCGTATGAGAAAATACGGTAGTTACCAAACAACTCTTAGTGAATTAAACTTTCACAACTGATTTACTGCATGCGTTATTTTACCGTATTTTATTTGCGGTTATTTAACTCTTAGTGACCTGACCCCTTTTTCCCCTGCCTCTAAACTACTCTGCATGTTAGCCTCCATGCACAGGCCTTTAGTGGCAAGGACTTTTAGAGGCAGGTAAAAGATCTACTGTCAGTGCGTCCAGGAGCAGCAGAGTTTTGGTAGACAAATCACTTGACACTTGTAAATGCGTGTAAACACTAGGCGCATTTAAAGTAGAACTATGGGCAAACCTTTTTTTTTATTTTGGAAAGAGCAAGGGAGGGTTATAACCCCTGTCAGATTTTTTTTCGCTATCTGTGTCCCATTGTGGAGATTTCTCTTCACTTCCTGTCCCACAGCCAAGCAGATAGTAAGAGGAAATTCCTGCAAATTAATGGAACTCCTTGAGAACCCCCAGGTCACCAGAACTAGTGTCTCTATTGGAAGATTTCCCCTCTATTATTTTTCTGGGGACAACCCAAAACTTTCTTTTACTTTCACTTTCAATGATAATGGTAAACAGGACAGATAGCACAGACAGCAACAAACACTGACAGGTGTTCTAATCCCTCTCCGCTCTATCCAAAATTTAAAAAAAAGTTTTGCCTTTAGTTATACTTTAACACTTTTTTTTTCTGCCAAAACGCTGCTGCTCCTGTGTGCATGAAGCCCTATTCTATTTTTGTTTTTGTACACATATTTTTTCTAGCCTACTTCTATTAATCTGAACAAAGTTTACAAATTTACTTTGTGACAATACTCACACATTTACTTAATTGAATTCTGTGAAACGTATTCACTATGCCATGTGGGTGGGCACTGCTGTGTCACAGAGCCTGCCTTCTGAACTACAGAGGTGCTGAGAGGAGGGGTCCCAGGAGGCAGGGTCAGTACATAATCACTGCTTGCAGGCAGCAAGGTACCATGGGATATGTAGTCCTTATAAATGGAAAGTAAACAGCAGAGCAGAAGCTGCAAAGCATGCAGAGAATCCAGAAAGTTTTGAAAAGAGATAGCCAGCAGACAGGCAGCACTCACAACATGAAAGAAGATTTTTCAAGTAAGCTTACATTGGATTATCAAAAATAACTATTATTTGTATTACTATTACAATGATTGATGTTATATAATAAATGTTTATCCTGTGACCAAACATTTCCTTTAAAAGAGAAGTACAGCAAAGCTCTTTTGGCTGTACTTCTGTGGATCACAGAAGTGCATGTCACAGAGCCGGTCCGGCCTGTGGAAAAATTGTGACAATATGGTCGGGATCCACCCACAATGCTGGACTGGCACCTGGCTCAGGCTCTCAGCGAGCTGCTGAGAGCCTGTGCCAACCGCTCCCACCCCCTCTACAACTCAGCGCTCCAGTGAGCGCGGGGGGGGCAGAGCAGACAGCAGTGACCGACAATCACCAGCTTTCTGCTCACGAAGCTCTGAGAGCCGAGTGATCAGCGGTGTTTGATCGCTCAGTTCTTAGTTTTAGAGATGGCGGGGGACAAATGCAGCATCGGATCGATACTGCATCCACCTAGGTCAGTATGATTCTTGAAAAAAAATAATACCCGCACTTCTCTTTTAGGCATACTCATGTAATAAAGATAGTAAAGTAAAGTAGCAAGTAGCTAAGTGGTTAGCACATCCAGATGGCAGCACTAGGGTCCTCGGTTCGAATCCCAACCATGACACCACCTACACAGAGTTTGCATATCCTCCCTGTGCCTGCATGGGCTCCCTCTGGGTACTTCGGTTTCCTTCCACACTCCAAAGACATGCTGTTATGTTAATTGGATCCTGTCTAAATTGGCCCTAGTATGTGAATGTAAGTTAGGGACCTTAGATTGTAAGCTCCTTGAGGGCAGGGACTGATGTAAATGTATAATAAATATGTTAAGCGCTGTGTAAATTGACAGCGCTATATAAGTACCTGTACTAATAGACTAATTCTTCCCTTTAAGATAAAATGAATTCCAATGTTTTTTTTATTAGCATTGCTGTTTCAATGGCACATCAAGTCCAGTAAGAAAAAACAAGAACATGCTTTTTTTATTTTTGTCCAGTATTTTAACACTTCTCGTCTTCAAAGTGCAATATGTAAGTGCATGTGTGACTCTTGGCAGTATTTTTTTTCACAACTGCCAGAAGTGCTCATTAATCCTAAAAGAAGATTTAGTTCACAGGATGAAAAGTAAAAAAAAAAAAAAAAAATCACATTAAGTATATAGAGACGTGTCTGCCTTAGAGCTACTGTTAGAAGCTTTTCAGACTCCCAAGGTTTCCACTTCAAACAATACCCCATATTCTTAAGAGACTGAGGCTAACCTTAAGAAATTACACCTACATGTCTTCTGCTGGGTATCTTGTTTTGCTATGTCCTGGTTTTCAAGCAAACAACTGTGACCAGCCGTTTGGTAAAAGCGGACTTCAAAAGGCTCTACTACTTTTCTGAGCCATTCTATAATATTCTCCCTCCGATAAGTGGCCTGGAAGGCATTTCTCTGAAATGTGATATGCTCTCCAAAATAACTAAAGGATTATGAATCACAATGCAGTTAAATTTAATTTGAAAAAGAAGAATAGTGATAGCTAAACAAGAGCAAGAGAAAAAACAACATTTAAAATCATTAGAGCTACAGGTTAAGCCTCCGAGTTAGGAACAAAATGGGCACCCTTTGAGGCTTCCCTTTAATGCCTTTGAATGTAAACTTTGTTCCAGGGACCATATTTTCTCTCCCTGATCTTTAAATGGCAATAAATTAGACATTGGACAGCCATACAAGCTGCTACTAGATGTGAATGTGAATGTGTCTGTAGAAAAGACTTACTTTCAATCAAAGTCCATTGAAAGAATGGTTGGGTTTTCTAAAGAAGCATGTTGTGCCTATTAACCAACTTACAAAAGAGGCCATTTACCTGATTTATGGGAAGTTGCTATAGTGATCTTGTTGCGCAGACTGGCAGGTGAAGCCTGTACTTACCATTTCCCCAAGGTTAGTCTTCATTATAAAAGAGAATACACTGCACTGTGCACAATTTACTAAACAAATCATGTAAACTGGAGTCCCTGCAGTTTTTGCTGGTGTGTAAAGGATAAAATGAAGAACAGGAGACACTATATATAAATATATTCTTATTTATATGAAAATTAACGTTCTGCCTCTCATCTGAGTGATATATGCTGAAAGATACCATATAGAATTATGTGAAAAAAAATAAAAAAATAAATGCATTTATGTGACAGCGGCAAATATAATTTCAAAAGTAAAAGTATGGGGGTTATTTACTAAAGGCAAATCCACTTTGCACTACAAGTGCAAAGTGCACTGGAAATAGCACTGAAAGTGCACTTGGAAGTGCAGTTGCTGTAGATCCGAGGGGGACATGGAAGGAAAATAAAAAACTGCATTTTAGCTTGTACATGATTGGATGATAAAATCAACAGAGCTTCCCCTCATTTCAGATCTAACCCTCAGATTTACAGCGACTGCACTTTCAGTGCAATTTCAAGTGCACTTTGCACTTGTAGTGCAAAGTGGATTTGCCTTTCTTAAATTCATTTCCCTGACGAGCTGGTGATGTCAATGCTCCACCACTTTTATGTCATGGTGATGGAGTATTGGTCAGCACACATAGTAGCATGGCTTGTCTCCTGAGCACTTCCACTTCTGAATAAAGGAACATAGTTGGTCGGTAGTGCAAAACAGTATATGTTTTACCCTTCTGGGTGACCTTAGTTTAACCTCTGGAAGAGAAAGGACAACTAGGAGGTCATCAGAGCTCTTCCTTAGCCATAGGAACGCGTTCTGTATTATGACAGGAGCAGACCCTTCCCCCATTGGAAACTTGGCTCACCCCATAGGATCATGGGAAATAAAACTTCCCATATTATGAGACAGGCAAAAAGTGGAAAATTTATTTTACAGGGAACATTGAATTACACCTCACTAAGTGTAGGATCTCATAGAATAAATGTAGAGGCATCTTTTTACATAATTATATATAAAAAAAAAAAAATAAATAAATAAATGTTAGGATCACAAGTCAATGCAATTGGTAAAACTGATTTATTTATTTGGGTGATCTTTAGTTCAGCAATTCAGTGTAAATTGGCCTGTATACATGGACATTTAAAGTGGTAGTAAAGCGCAAAAAATTTAAAGAAATAAAAAAAAATAAATAAAATCTTCTCCCTGCAAATGATTGTCATAATGTGCTAGTATGCATCGCATACTAGCACATTATGAAAGACTTACCTGAAAACGAAGCCCTCCAGCGGCGTGCTGTCACCGCTGACAGAACTTCTATCTTCACCTGGTCTTCCTTCCGGGTTCATGGGGAGCTGCCCTTTGACTGGGGGAGCGGCGCTAACGTCACTCCCACGCATGTGCGCTTCAGTCACGGCCGCAGCATGGCTCTCTCTATGGGAGGCACACCATAGAGAGAGCAGTGCGCATGCAGCGGTGTCATCACCGTTGCTGCTAAATCTCCTAAACAGTTGCACGCATAGGTGATATTTACTATTTACTGTACCTACAGGTAAGCCTTATTATTGGCTTACCTGTAAGTATAAATTTAAAAAAAGTTAAGTACCACTTTAAGATCCACAGTTCAAATGCAGATGTTGTACACTACTGTCTTCTGCAGGGTTTGCTTTGCAATGTGTTGTATGTTTTTTTTTTTTTTGCCAATATCTATAAACATTTTTATAGTGTAAAACTGGATACAAACTATAGGAAAATTGGAAGAAGAATTCCGAGAAGGAATGATTGTTTGATTATCTGATGGTTGGTATAGTGGTTTTGAAAGTCGATTCCAGCTGTTCAGAATGGAAAAAAAGAAACTAAGGTGCAAGCTAGAAAATTTTTATCGTACGTGACCATAACGTTCGATTTTCATTCAATGTGTACAGTAATCGTAGGAAAATAATCAAACAGGGAAAACACACACATGATCAGAGGCAAAGACTGAAGAAGGTGGCAACAAACATAGAAATCATACACAAGAACGTTTGCCTTTGTCGTTCGGGAATTTTCATACAAGCTAATACTATTGACGGTTACATCATGATATGCACCTTCGTGGAAAATCGGACAACTGTTTGTCTTATTTTCTCATAGTTTGTACCTCACATAAGGGTCCATGCACACTGGGCTTAAAAAAATGCCAGTTTCCTTGGCAGAAAAAAAAAACGCTTATATAGTCTTTTTGTACAAGTGTTTAGGCACATTTAGAAGTGTTTAGTGTTTTTTCTGCCAGAAAACTTCTCTCAAAAACACAATCCAGAAGGGTTTTTTTTTCTGCCTCTAAACGCTGAGCTTAAAATATACGTCCTAATGTGTAAGGACACATAGGATAACACTGATCTGCTTTTACAGGAAAAACGCCAAACTCCTGAAGAAGTAGTGTTTCTTAAAGAGGAGCTCCAGTTGCCTCCCAAAAAATTAAAAGTCAGCAGATACAAATACTGTAGCTGCTGACTTTTAATATAAGGACACTTACCTGAGAGAAAGTGAAAAGTGGCCGCACACTGCTGATACCATTCAATAGAAGTCCTTTATTCCTGCAAGATGGGACAAACAGTAGGACACTTACCTGCCCCAGAATCAAGCGCTGTATTCACCCAAGCTACTTCTTCAATCGGCCTCGGGTCCAGGTGCTGGCATTCTAACTAAGGGAAACCAGTAGTGAAGCCTTGCACTGCATTATGTGAGTGGTCCCGCAGTCTTCTGGGACCAGAAGGTTGTGGAGGATGGAGGGAGACCAAACTTCTGGCTGGAAGTGGTGAAGCCGGTGAAAACTAGGTACCCCCCCAACAAAAATAGTGCCATACACACATTAATTAATACAAAATTAAATCTCTAATTTAGAGTTCACTTAAAGGAGGTACACCAAATTATCCCCTAAAAAGGGCAGTCCACTCAAAACAGATATTTTGCCATTGCATTAAAGCCAGTGAGGTGGCTCCCCAACCCCAAACTTCCTTCATCCTGGGGGGGGAATTATTGGTAGGTACAGTTTTCATGATGGATTTATAATGTAGATTACCTTATTCCTTTGCTGTAAGGCACCACTCTTTGGATGGTCATGGCCAGTGCAATTAGAAAGAGCTGGGTCCAGTTTTTGAGACCTTGTTAGGATTCCTGAGAAATGTAAGACTGCAGTGTAAGATTCAATTTATCCCTGTGCACCCATGGCTGAAATGCTGGATTTTGGTAGGCTGGACTTTAAATAGCTGCCTGGATCCAGCCCAAATGCTTCCAATTAAAGTGGAAGAAAAGGCAAGGTACAAAATCATTTTCCCAAATGGTATTTATGACATTGAGTTTTTACTCGACGCTGTTTAAATTTTTTACTCATCTGCATGAAAATATCATCTTTTACGTTTATTTCAGACCTCTAAACTTCACAGCAGTCCTTTTTTCTAAATGCTGTGGGAGGAGTTATCAAAGAGGAGTGACATCAAAACTGATGTGACATCACTGTCTGACATGCACTTCCTCTGTTTTTTTTCAGTTCTCTAGTTCATTGTTGAAAGGCAATGTAGAGTAGGGGAGTGAGTGGTGCCAGAACTCCCAACCTTTAAGGATTCTAAAAGCCGGGAGGGGGACATTCGGGTGATCGCTGTGATTGGCTGTCACTCTCAGCACCACATGTTGTTTTAACAGGGCTGCATATATGCAGCCGCTCGGCGTCAAGGCCCACCCGCCAAATATATGTGTGGCCAGCATCAAGGGGTTAATGGAGGTTTAATTAGGTTCTAGAGAGAGGGAATAGCAAAAAAGAGGTAGGAAGAAATCTGAGAATTAAGAATACACTTTAATTACAGTCAACTGTAATTATTGTCCTATCATTTGCTTCCCCTGTCTCTGTAGAGATATATCTGCTATTTACAAGTGCCGGTGATATTGGCCAGACCACCCTTTATTAGAATGTCTTTATTTTAATGCTGGTGACACATCAGTCATACATTTTACTCACATCACAAGCATCAAACTTTACTGCTAAAACCTTTAGAAAAGTTGTTATTTTTAGGTGAAAACTATGACAAGAGGAAACGTTTTGTACATATCAAGCATGTGAAGGAATGATCTCACCTCAGGCTGTGGATTTTGGACACATCTAAGAACCCTTGTAATAATTTTTGTTGAATGCAATAACACCTATTGAACACTGCCAGGAGACTGAGTGTTGCCCTCCTGCTGAACTCATAACAGGGCTAGGTTTAGCCCATTGCACCTCATTTTCAAAAACATGCTTGGATGGAATTAGGTTTTCTTAGAGGAATGTATCAAGGTTAAATTCAGCTGCGTTTCATAGATTTCCTTTCTCAGTCACAGTACTCTAGCATTAGAAAATTCTGTAATGCTGAAGAATTTGCAATATTGGGATTTTTGAATAAGACAGACTTGGACAAGTTCAGATGACGCAGCACTTCAGCTGTAGGTTGATAAGGACGTGCTGAAATTTGTACTTTCAAGAAACCAGCAAAAGGCTGTCTAGAACTACTCTGCACCTTATCAAAACTTACCTATGTAATAAATGACCGTAAACGCAAAAGATCCTACATGTGAAATTAGTCCAGTCAGCTCTACCTTTCAAGTCTGCAGGGCAGGTTAGAACATGAAAAGAAAAAATTTATTCACAAGGCAAAATGCGTTTCTCATTTTACCTTTTCAGTTCCAAGATGGTCCCATGCTGTGCTCCCTAATGCAGATGCTTCACATCATGGTGGCAGCCTGGGGCCACGCACTTCAAGCAAATTACATTCATATATATATATATATATATATATATATATATATATATATATATATATATATATATATAATTGGTGAAAAATGTAGCGCTAAAAATATGAAACAATACCAAATGTTATGTGTAAAAGATTACTTTGTGATAAAAATCAATATCAAATATAGTGAATTTGAGACAAAGCATGTATATAATGAGCAGAAGCACAAGTGAAAAAGTCCCAAAGGTGAAACAATCCTATGGTAAACATATATAGAGTCCACCACAAAAAAGTTGTTGCTCAGAAGTGGGGGTACAATGTCCTTAGCAGGTATGTAGAGCATCAGAGACAGTGTGTCCTCCACCCAAGATAAGGGGTATGCACTCTTAACGGAAGTAGTGGACTCGAGTGTCAGCGACAACGAGTCAATCAAGCTAGGATAGCCCAATCAGCAGATTTCCAAAACGATCCAGGGAATCCAGGGAGTCGTGCAGGTAAGCATAAGGCTGGAACTCAGATCTTAAGCAGCCAGCCTGGAAAGCCAAAAACTCTCATCCGAGGGGATATAGAAAGAAAAAATGCCTCCATATGGTGTACGTCAAAAAGGTGGGTTTTACTGAAAAAAACAACATTCAGCCATAAGAATACAAATGCAAAAAGCCAAGTTTGATGCTTTTCGTCTCAATAGACTTCAACTGGGGCATATATCGGCTCCCCCACATTGCACATATTAATAAATTACACATAAGTTAAAAAAACAATCAGCAAGGACCTAGTATGTGGCATCAACCCAGAAGAGGTATGGTCAACATGAATCTCGCGCCCAAAGTCCTGAGACCGGTGATTGGAGAAAGGCTGGTCACATGACAGCATGAGCTCCAAGCCTCGGTATAGGAACCAATGTACAGAGCAGGCCGGATCCCGGCACCAAACAATGATGTAATGGGAGCGTGACTGCACCTGTAAGGTCAACCCAGAAATTAGGCGGCCAAAACGGAACAAACATCTCGTTTGAAAAGCCCGTGAAAATGGGTGACGCTGGTCACGTGACTGACGGCAACCAGTCACAAAGTCACTGGGATGGGAGATATAATCTCATCACCACTAGGTCACATGACCGCAAATATAGTGTCATGGAAATGTAACCCAGCGTGAGGCATCAACCCGGAAGTAACAACACAGGGCAGACATCTCACTCCACAGCCAATAAGCTGCATAACTTCGGTCACGCAATCCACAGCAATGTAACCAAACCTTTTTATGGCCAAGAGCGCATTCACACCATAAAAGTGGTGACCAAATGCGCCTCAAGTCCAAAAGGCAAAAGTAACACACCTCATTTAACAAGCAGGACTAAAACATAATAACTTCTGGATCATAAAAAGAAGCATATAATGTCATAAAAATATGAATTACCACTTATTAGAAAAATACAACAAAGAATAGTATAGGTTGGAAATGTAAGTGAAGTATGAAGATTCAAGCTTGATTGATGAAAGAATTTATGTCCCACTCAACGTTAATACCGAACGGCGAATAGGACTTGAGCTTGTGTATCCAGTATGTTTCAAGGCGGGAGACACCGCAAAGGCAGGACTCCCCCCTCCAATGTGGTACAAACTTGTCAGTGATTTGAAACTGTGTTCCTACAGGTTTTTTTATTGTGATGTTTTAAATAATGATGGGGGAAGCTAAAGTTAGTTCTTCTCTTCCTAATGCTGGCCAAATGTTCATTGACCCGCACTGAGAATGTCCTAATAGTATGTCCCACAAATTGTTTCTTACAAGGACAAGTCAATAGATAAACAATGAATCTCGTAGCACAAGTGGTAAAATGTTTCATGGGATAAGTACGTTGTGTGGCAAATGAAGTGAAGTGATATTGTGGAGACACACATTACACTTACGGCATGGACATTAGCCCTTACGTTGCTAAAAAAAATTAAATGGTTTTGGTGGGGGCAATCACATTGGGTGCAATTTGTCCCTGTATTGACCGTGCCCCTCTAGATATATCACCAGCCTGTTCCGGAATGGCCGGACCTATCACTCTGAAGGATTCCCCAATGTTTATTGATTATATCCTTAATCTGTCTGGATTGGACCGAATAAGTGGTGAAAAAAGACCATCTGAACTTATTATCTTGGACGGGCTTGGGACAATCTGTCAGCAAAGAGTTCCTATCTATCAAGGAAACCCTATTGATCTCTGTATCAAAATCTATAGATCTGTAGCCTTTTTCTAGAAATGTGTTTTTCAGAATTTGGGACTGAGAGAAAAAAATCGGCTGTCCTTGTACAGTTCCTCTGCAGTCGTAAGAATTGGCTGCGTGGAACCGATTTAAGCTATTATGTATGGTGACAACTATCAACCAGAATGTATCCATTCCGGTCCATAGGCTTGAAATAAGTTTTAAATTCCAGATGTTGATCAACAACTGATATCTCAAGATCAAGGAAATGAATAGTAGTAAGGCTAGCCTCGTAGTTCAAACAAATGCCCCTATCATTATGGTTGAGTGAAGTCATAAGGGCATCAAGAGATCCCCGATCTCCACTCCATAGGAGGAGCATGTCATTGATCTACCTGGCCCAGAGAACTAGCTCTGGTCTCTTAAGGGAACAGATGACATCCTCCTCCCATTGGGCCATGAACTTGTGTTTCTATTCATTATATATATGTTTTGTCTCATATTCATTATATTTGAGATTGATTTTTATCACAAAGCTTTTATTATTTACACATAACATTTGGTACATTGTTCAATGTTTATTGTTTCATATTTTTAGCGCTACATTTTTCACTGATCTTTTACATTGAATTTTCGTCACATTCTTATGTAGCAGCTGATCATTCTTCCTCACACATTGTGTTAGCGCAGTAATATCCCCCGTCCACATTCATATATATATATATATATGTAAGAACACAAACTAAAAATGTTAGTTTCCCCTTAAAAGGTGACACTGCTTTTGTTAAAAATTACAATTAAGTTTCTGGCTATACTGCTGCTAGCCAGGGTGCTCTAAAAGAATGCAAACATGGCTTTCTTGTATGAGAGTTTTTAAACAGAGCTCCCTGAGAAATTTCATTTTCTGTTCTTTAGAATAGCTCGCTGCTGTCCGTTGCAGGATCCTCCCACACAGCAGTCGGGGCTTGTAAGTGTTGTAAGTTGTTTTAAGTTTAGGATACTGTAGGGAAGGTTTAAAAGCTCTGTCAGTTTTATTTGCTGCTGCCTGTGTCCCATAGAGTTTATTTTCCTTCGCTTCCCATCCAAGAGACGCAACCGGAAATGCAAGAACATCTTTACAAAGTTAGAGGAATTCTCCACTTAGACAGTTGTCACTGGAAGATTTACCTTTCATCTCGATCTGGTGACAACTGTAACATTTTGATTTCCCATCACTTTAGGTCTCGTTGACAAAGGTCACCAGGACAAACAGAGTGGGTGAATCTAAACAACAACACAGCAAAAAAACCTTGGGAAGGTTTCTAATACTTCTCTACTCTGTTGAAACTATCAAGAAAAATTCAATCAATAAATTGAGTGGCTAGGGGAAGTAGGAACTGGAAGTGGAATCCATAGATGAGTTTTAATTCAAATGGCAAAAGGTAGAACTCTCCAATGAAGATACTTAAAAACCTTGTACGTAGCTAACTTGGATATAATAGTTTTTTCTCACAAAATGCATTTGCACATTAAATAACCTAATAACCAGTAACAAAATATTGTATCTATTTTTTTATAAAGCCTAAATTCAACCAAAATATTTTTTTTTTAGTTTTGGAAAGAGTGGAGAAGGGTTAGAGCTTCTGTCAGGTCTTCAGTACTGTATGTGTCCCTGATGGAAAAACCTTCTCTTAATTTCCTCATCCTGCGACACCAGGGCAGGAAATCAGGAGGAAAAAAATCATGTGTATCAAACATAGAGATATGTTTCACACATGTGCACATCTGGCTTCAGGACTCTGAAGTGGATCCCAAAAAAACTGAATGAAAAAATAAAAAAATCAGAGAGGAGAGCAAAGTTATGTTTTTTATGAATGGAATGGACCAAGTATTAATATCAAAGCACAGTGTAAGGGAGAGTGGATATAGTTTCAGTTCTCCATCATAAATTAACTCCATAGAAGCAACAGAGAGGTTCCACTCTCAACCACACTCTACTAGAAAGCAGTGGAGGCCCGTGCATTGTGAGCGCATGGGCGCCGCCCCCCCTAACACCACCGCCACCCTCCCTATCCATGCGCCCGGCCCCTTTCAGGATGCTGGGCGCATGAATTCCTATGGCGGGGATAGGCAGGGGTGTGTATTTTGAAGCACCTGATTAGAGCCAGAGGCTTTAATAGGCTTCAAAATAGGGTGGGCTCGGGGAGCAGAGCACTGTGTCCCAATACCACCCTGTTGTGTAACCATAGCGAATACATTTTCACTATGGTCACACTACAGTTCCTCCCCGCCAATCAGGAGGCAGGTCTGTTTCCCGACTGGCCAAAGCACCAGTCGATCCTATTGGATGCCTAGCACTTTGGAATAGGAGACATGCTGGAGTCGGAGCCGCCGCTGACACACCACAGCATTCCACACAGAACCAGGGAGGAGGAGAAGAGAGCACACCGCCACTGCCACTAAGTGCTGGACCTACTGCGGAAGGGGGGTGGGGTAAGTGCTGCGAGCCCCGCACCAGGAGTGGGGGTAAGTGCCATAAACCCCACGCTGGAGTTGAGAGGGGGGTGCTGTCATTGCCGCAAGCCCCCGAACCGGAGGTGGGGGGTGCTGTGAGCCCCGTGGCACGGGGGGTGCTCTATATACCCTATCTGTGATGCTGGGCTGTATACCCTATCTGTGATGCTTAACTATATACCATATCTGTGATGCTGGGCTGTATACCCAATCTGTGATGCTGGGCTATATACTCCTGACACTATGGGTGGAATAAAGAGAATAGAGTGGGTGGATTATATAAGGGGTGGGGCTTAAAGAGAAGTGAGAGGGGTCAAAAACTTCACCAGCCGCCACTTCTAGAAAGGTGTTTTTTTTTTATTGATGCTTTTGTCCTCATTTACAAGATTTTACATGAAGTCCAATCTTTGGCACTGAATGAGGGGAGACCTCTCAAATTTAAGTCACATATAAAATTATGCTTCCATAATTCCCAAAATAAACAGGTTTGGATGAAGTTTGGCCTTAACACATACTCATTTATCAAATCATTAATTAAGATACCCTCACCCTGCTGTTGCCTAGAGTGTAAAAGACCCTGGACAAGGCACCACAAAAGGTGTGTATGGCAAAATCTACTGCCACTTGACTGGATTTAGGTGACATAACATTTTACTTTGTGTCCCCCAGCCTTTTGGAACATACATACACGCTAAAAGAAGCTGCATGTGGTGCCTGTCAGGATTATTGCCTGACAACACATGGAAAATAAAGTCTTATGTTTAACAATACAAAACGCCATAAGCCTGGGAGCTGATCATGAGGAAAAGCAGGTGTTGTATTCTGGCTTTTGTCTACTTCGTTTGAGTCAAGGCTGCACACATGGAACAAGTAAACTAGGCTTTTCTAGGTTTCTTATCTGCACTACAAGTGTCGGGAGTGAGACACATGGAATAAGCACAAATTATGTCTTCAAGTAATGTCATAATATGAAGTACTCATCCTGAGGTCTGTGATTCAGCTCAACTTACAATAAGAGCCCTGTTCTATAAACAGAAATACTAAACCCAAAGGACCAACTGAGCAGTACACACTGTTCTAAGTAGCTACAGGTTCTGCATGGTAAAACCTTTGTAAGACAGATGGATGGATGGACAACCACCAACCTTATTCAAAAACATCTTTCAAAAAGTAAAAGTGATCTGTACGTATTACTTACATTTTGTGATTGTAGGTACAGTATATAAGTGTGTGTCTCTCAATTTTTCTCAAGGACACATTTCGGCACGAAGTATGAGGGCAAATGACATAACCCTGACACATCTCCGGTTACGTGTACTATGAAAAATGACCCAAAAAATGCTTGGTTAATCCTGCTACTTTTCCTTTACAATAGGTTTTCTAGATAACAAATGCAAAAATATAGAGGCAGGGCTGCCATCAGGGGGGTACAGCCCACACTCATGTAAGGGGCCCGGTCATTCCAAGGGGCCCGGATGTCCAGAGCGACCTGGGCCCCCAAGGTATTTTCACCCGCTGCCTGACAGCCACTTTCGGTCTCTCCGCCACACTTCCTGGTTGCCAGGGCAACGCCAAGATCACTCCTCACAGCGCCGCCGATTAGACGCCTTGAGATGCACTTCTGCTGGAATTGGTGGAGGCCCAGCTCCCCTTCCACCAATCGCAGCAGAAGTGCATCCCGAGGCTTCTAATCTGTGGCGCCTGTGAGGAGTGAGCTTGGCATTACCCCGGGAACCAGGAAGTGTGGCGGAGAGACCGAAAGTATGGAGGGTCTCACTGTCTCACAGGAAGAGGACTGAAAGGGGGGGCTCCTGCTGGTCTCATCTGATGTTCTCCTCCTGCCGCTCCCCGAAATGACATGGCTCCATTCTTCCCCTTTTTGCATTGATGTCCTGGCTCCTCCCCTCTATGCTGGTGAGTAGCTGTGTCTGTACACACATCCATGTACTAAGTGGAATGTTAATGTTAGGCCCCTTTCACACTGGGGCGGTGCGTGCGTCGGCGGTAAAGCGCCGCTATTTTTAGCGGTGCTTTACCATCAATTCTGCGGTGCTATTCGGCCGCTACAGGGTGCTTTTAACCCCTGCTAGCGGCAGAGAAAAGGTTAAAACCACCCGCAGAGCGCCGCTGCAGTAGTGGTTTGCCGGCGGTTTAACTGCGCTGCCCATTGATTTCAATGGGCAGGGACGCTGTAGGGGAGGTGTATTCACCGCTCCTAATGCGCTGCAAAGATGCTGCTTGCAGGACTTTTTTTCTGTCCTGGTAGCGCACCGCCTCAGTGTGAGAGACAGTGAAAGCCTGAATGCTTTCACAGTGGAGCGGTGCACTTGCAGGACAGGAAAAAAAAATTCCTGCAAGCAGCATCTTTGGGGTGGTGCGGGAGAGGTGAATACAACGCTCCTAAACCGCCCCTGCCATTGAAAACAATATGCAGCGCTGCCGAAGCGCCTACAAAGCCATTCAGTAGCTGCACTTTATAGGTGCTTCTAACCCTTTTTTGGCCACTAGCGGGGGTTATTCTGTCTAAATATTTCTGGACCACTTTTGAGGCATCAAGGGGCTAGATAATGGGACTTTGAGGGCACAACCATAATAGACTACAAAAAATAAAAGTATATTAGAACTGAAGCCCACACAAGCTACTCTGCTTACCTACAATCACTTGATGTGATATACACTTGGGAGGCCCCTGCTCCTGTTTGCTGTCCATCCGACTTCCTTTCAGATATATTTTTACCTTTGATCGCTGTCAGCGATGCATTGATTAATATTCACTATTGTGAGCATTTTTCTTTTCTTCATATCCATTCGGTAAGCGGTTTTTGGTACAACTTTTTCAATATAGATCCCATTCCCTCCTTTCTTTCCCTTTCCCCCGTTTTTCCCTTCCCCCCCTCCTCCCCCCCTTCTTTCCCTCCCTCCCACCTCCCCTCCCTCTTCTCCCCCTTTTTCCTTCCCGCTCCCCCCCCCCAGCTTTCCCTTCCCTCTCCCGTCCCCGTCCCTTATTGTTTGTCTGTGTGTTCCTTTCCCTTCGCCCCCCCGTATTTTCCCCCCCCTGTTTTGGGTGTAAATTTGAAACACCTTTGATCATTTATGATCGTAATTTTCTAGTTCTACTTAGAATTTACTCAGTCATTTGTCTATCTTAAATTATATTATCATACGTTCTCACAGGCCTCGTTCATAGGGGCCCCCCTAGACTACCAGTCTGTGCTGTCCTTCCATTCGAGACCTTAATCTTTTATAGGGCCCCTGCCATGCCTCACCTTGGGTAGGGCAGAATTTCTAACCAAGCTGTCACCCATACTTTTTTATAGTTTACATACTGCAAATAGCTTTCAATTACTGTGATTATGATGTTTGCTTTCTTTGTTTGTATGTATTTTTAAAAGAACCTCTATCTCCTGAAGAAGCGTTCCTTGTCAACGTGAAACAACGTGAAACATGTAGAGCAATTAGAGACTACACCACCTTGGAACACCAGACCTGCAGTGCTCTCTTAAATTCAACTTTACAGGGGAAGTGTACCCTTTCTTTTACCCGGAATTACTGGTTAAATTGTCTGTACATAGCTATAGAGAATTATCTAGGAGACTGCAGGATAGGATTCATTATGGTGTATCTAACTGAGTTGTATGCCTATATCAGATGTGTTTTTAAACTCTCATGTCTATTCTCTGTGTTTTTGTATGCTATTAATAAAAATTAAGTTTTTTATATTTTTTGTAGTCTATTATGGTTGTGCCCTCAAAGTCCCATTATCTAGCCCCTTGATGCCTCCAACATATTGTCGGGGACATTGGCACAAATAATATTAAAGTACCTACAGAGTCACCCTGTATATTAGGTACTTCAATACTAGGATCTCCCTTTTGTCATATCACTTTTGAGCCATTGTGGATCATTTGGGGCTGTGTCAATACCATCCCCATTATGGACTTGACCTTCCCCATGATCCTTTATATACACAGCTCTGTGTAAGAAAATATTTAATAAATTAATATATATGAAGAATTTTTTGGGGTTTGTCCTACTATCTTTTGCAATCTGTTGTTCATTTTGAATTTTTGTGTCCTTAATCTCCTTTTTACATATTCGGTTATATTTTTGTAACATTTAACCACTTCAATACCAGGCAATTTCCCCCCTTCCTGCCTAAGCCAATTTTTAGCTTTTTAAATGACAATTGCGCGGTCATGCTACACTGTACCCAAACAAAATTTTTATCATTTTGTTCTCACAAATAGAGCTTTTTTTGGTGGTATTTGATTACCTCTGGGGTTTTTATTTTTTGCTAAACAAATAAAAAAAGATTGAAAATTTTGGGAAAAAAAAGTTTTTCTTTGTTTCTGTTATAAAATTTTGTAAATAAGTAAGTTTTCTTCTTCACTGATGGGCACTGATGAGGCTGCACTGACAGGCACTGATAATGCGGCACTGATGAGGTGACACCAATCAGGTGGCACTGATGAGGTGGCACTGATGATGGGCACTTATAGGTGGTACTGATGGGCACTGAAAAACACTGAAGAAATGGCTGCACTCCAACATCCATTAAAATTCTTATTTTTACATATTTATTTTATTAAGTGTTTTCTTCTTCACTGATGGGCACTGATGAGGCTGCACTGACAGGCACTGATAATGCGGCACTGATGAGGTGACATCAATCAGGTGGCACTGATGAGGTGGCACTGATGATGGGCACTTATAGGTGACACTGATGGGCACTGAAAAACACTGAAGAAATGGCTGCACTCCAACATTCATCAAAATTCTTATTTTTACATATTTATTTTATTTTTAATTTCACACACTAATGCCCCGTACACACGGTCGGACTTTGTTCGGACATTCCGACAACAAAATCCTAGGATTTTTTCCGACGGATGTTGGCTCAAACTTGTCTTGCATACACACGGTCACACAAAGTTGTCGGAAAATACAATCGTTCTAAACGCGGTGACGTAAAACACGTACGTCGGGACTATAAACGGGGCAGTGGCCAATAGCTTTCATCTCTTTATTTATTCTGAGAACGCGTGGCACTTTGTCCGTCGGATTTGTGTACACACGATTGGAATTTCCAACAACGGATTTTGTTGTCGGAAAATTTTATCTCCTGCTCTCCAACTTTGTGTGTCGGAAAATCCGATGGAAAATGTCCGATAGAGCCCACACACGGTCGGAATTTCCGACAACACGCTCCGATCGGACATTTTCCATCGGAAAATCCGACCGTGTGTACGGGGCATAACAGGTACGCTTATTCATTACTAACTGATGGGCACTGATAGGCGACACTGATGGGCACTGAAAGGCTGCAATGATGTGTACTTATGGGTGGCACTGGTGGGCACTGATAGGCGACACTGATAGGTGGCACTGATGGCCAAGGATGGGCACTGATGGACACTGATAGATGGCACTGATGGGCATCACTGATATGGAGGCACTGGCAGGCAATGCTGATGGGCACTGATTGGCATCATATGTGGGCACTGATTGCCAACATATGTGGGCACTGATTGGCATCCCTAGTGGCTATGGGTGGCATACCTGGTGGTCATCAGTGGTGGGCATCCCTAGTGGTCCTGGTGGCATCTCTGGTGGCCCTGGGTGGGCATCCTGGGGGGGGGGCTGCGCTGATAATCAATCAGCGCAGACCCCCCCCCGTCAGGAGAGTAGCTTATCGGCTCTCCTCTACTCTCGTCTGTCAGACGCGAGTGAGGAAAAGCCGATACACGGCTTTTTCTGTTTACATCATGATCAGCTGTGATTGGACACAGCTGATCATGTGGTAAAGAGCCTCCGTCAGAGGCTTGTTATCCTGATCACGTCATATGATGTCCGGTCAGGATAACACAACCACTTTGCGCACGTAATATTGCTATAGGGCAGGAAGTGGTTAAACAATGATAGTGTTTAATTTATTTTTATATTTTTTAAAAGCTCTTTTCTTATAATTTATAGCTTTTTTAACATTGGCCGTGAGTCACATAGGTTTTATTTTTAACCTTTTAAATGTATTGCCCAAGGGAAAGTTGGAAGAGCTAGAGATATGGGGCATTGGGACTCAGAACTTCCCTTATGATGACTATTTACCAGTCAAGCTGACCTTCAATCCCACCGTAGCTTTGAAAGCTGAGACTTTTGACACACTGGCAGTGGTCTGTCCTCACCCACCAAGGGCTTGTCATAAGACTGTTGACACCTCTTGTTCAAGAGCCAGACACTTCAACAAGAGTACACTCCATGTTGAGACAAGCCTATCAACGTCTCGTGCAAAAACAAAAGGCCCCAGCTAAAAGAATGGGAAAGATCTGGCGCTTGGACCGGTTTGAGAAGGTGTTACAGCCTCGTGAAGTGGCCTGTTTACCGGTATCTGTCAAACTAAATTGGAAACAACCAGACCCTTTCATTGTCCTTGAATCGGACGGACAGAGAGAAGTCATGGGAGTGGCGATATTTAAACCAAAGCATTGCAAATAAGTCACGGGAGGATCTCGGTCAGTGTCCGCAACATAACAGCCTAGCCAGTGAAGATGTCGGCTCGGATGTTGCTGGGACAAGTGAATATGGGTACCCCAGTCTCATCGTCGGATTTGGTGGGGGGAGAAAAGGACTGGATCCCTGTCGAGGAGTTCTATCCGAAGAACACTCCTCTCTTGTATGAATGGAAGGAGAGGGCCAAGACTCAGCTCCTGAGATGGCAGGCTGCATTCTCCAAGAGTGAGTTCGATGTGGGATGTGCAAAGAGTGCCAACCACCGGATCTGTCTTCAGGAGAATAAGCTGTTCAGAGAAAGAGTTCGGTGGATTCCTTTAGGAGACTTGGAAGATCTGCATGAACAATTGGCAGAGCTGAAGAGAGCAGGTATCATTCGAGAGTCCCAAAGTCCATACGCTTCCCCGACAGTAGTGGTATGGAAGAAGAATGGGTCGCTGAGGTAGTGTATTTATTACAGAACGCTGAACTGAAGGACCATTCCTGACCAGTACACCACCCCAAGGATAAAGAATGCCTTGCAGAGTCTATCAAGGGCAAAATGGTTCAGCATACTGGACCTGAAGAGTGGGTACTACCAAATCCCATGCATCCTGCGGTTTGGAAGAAGACCACCTTCATTACCCCGGTGGGGTTCTTTGAATTTGACCCCATGCCTCAAGGCCTGTCTGGCGCCCCAGCCATTTTCCAACGGCTCATGGAGAAGACGGTGGGTGACATGAACCTGATAGAGGTATTGGTGTATCTAGATGACATAATTTTCTTCGGGAGGACCTTAGAGGAGCACGAAGAACGTCTGGAGAAGGTTCTCAAGAGACTCCATGACGAGGGGTTGAAGCCGTCTCTGGGGAAGTGCCAGTTTTATCAACCCTCGGTCAACTACCTTGGTCACATTGTGTCTGCTGATGGAGTGGCCACTGACCCCCAGAAGCTGGAAGCCGTCCCCTCCTAGCCGAGGCCTACTAATGTGACAGAGCTCAGGTCATTTCTGGGATCCTGTTCCTATTACATAAGATTCGTTAAAGGAATTCGCTAAAATAGCTCGTCCACTAAATGAGCTACTGAAAAGCGGAGAGGAAGATGATGACCCAGATCCAACTAAGCTTGTCAGACCAGCTGGAGGGCCCAGAAAAACAGAGAGTCCATTCAGGAACAGTGGACTGCCCGGTGTGAAGAGGTCTTTAGGCATCTAAAATAGAGCCTAACAACCGATCCAGTCCTGGCCTATGCAGATCCAATCAAGCCATACGAACTACATGTTGATGCTAGTCGAGATGGGTTAGGCAGGGTGCTGTATCAAGAGCATGATGGCCACCTATGGCCTGTTGCCTATGTGAGTCGAAGCTTGGCACCCGCGGAGAAGAACTACCCCACGCAAAAACTTGAGTTCCTGGCCTTGCAGTGGGCAGTGGTGGATAAGTTGAGGGATTACCTGTATGGAGCCAATAATCCTCTCACCTACATCCTCATTACCGCCAAGTTGGACGCCACAGGTCACAGATGGCTGGCTGCCCTATCGGGGTTTACTTTCAGCCTGAAGTATCAACCGAGGGGTCAGGAACAAAGATGAGGATGCTTTGTCAAGAAGGCCCCATTGCTCCAGAGACCCTCCAGAGGCGGATCCAGGGCCGAAGACATTGGAGTGTCAGCCGCTGATGTCCCCAGATGTTATTGCAACATCACCCAAGTCGGGGGATGAAGGTCTGCCCAAACTATCTAAGAAGGACTTGCGAAGGGACCAGTTGGAAGACCCTCTCTGTAGCTTGGCTTTGAAGGCTTTGGAGAGCCAACTTCCTGACCTGCTCCTCACTGACTCCCTGAAGGAAGCATGCCTGTTGCACAGAGAATGGGATTGGTTGCAGCTGCACCAGGGGGTGGTCTACCGAAGGTGTCCCTCTGATGATCCTGAATAAAAATGGCAGTTATTTCTACCGCAAAAACATAGGGAGACAGTATTAACTGCCCTTACAGGACAACCATTGCCACTTAGGGCCCGAGAGGACTTTCCACCTGGTGACGGACCGATTCTACTGGCCCTGCATGCGGGCTGAAGTCAAGGGCTATTGCCACTCCTGCAGCAGATGTATCCAAAGAAAGATTTTGCCCCAATGGGCCATCTTCAGAGTCAGGGACCCATGGAGCTGGTGTGCATCGACTTTCTGTGCTTGGAGCCTGAACTGAGCAGGCAGGGAAACATCCTGGTAGTGACTGACCATTTCACTCAGTATACCCAGGCATTTCCTACAAAGGATCAACAGGCATCCACAGTGAGCAAGGTTTTAGTGGAGAAGTTCTTTGTGCACTATGGCCTGCCCCAACGTACCCACTCTGATCAAGGGAGAGATTTTGAGAGCAGCCTCATCAAGAGACTTTTAGACCTATTAGGCATCAAGAAGTCCAGAACCACCCTGTACCATCCTCAAGGAGATCCTCAGCCAGAGAGATTTAACCAAACTCTCCTGGATATGCTTGGGACTCTGACTTCAGAACAAAAGCAGCAGTGGAGCAAACATATAGCCACTATTGTGCATACTTATAACAGCATCGCAAATGATGCCACAGGATACACTCCCTATCTTCTGATGTTCGGACGCAAGGCCCGGCTGCCAGTAGACTTGGCCTTTGGCGCATCCTTAGACCAAACTTCAGCAACCTCCCACAGAGGGTATGTAGACCACTTACGAAAAAGTCTGAAGAACGCCTATGACAAGGCCCAAACTGCTTCAGATGCCCGAGGACTGAGGAGTGAAAGAAACTTTGACCTCAGGGTGCGGGTGCAGGACTTACAAGCAGCTGACAAGGTACTGCTGAGAAACCTGGGTGTCCCTGAAAAGCACAAGTTGGCTGACTTCTGGAAGTCGCAGCCCTATGTCATTTGCAAGTAGCTGCCAGGACTCCCAGTGTATCAAATCCGGCCAGAAGGAAGCACAGGCCTGTAGAAGACTTGGCACCGCAACCATCTATTGCCTCTGTCAGACACAGTTCGATTGCCACCACAGCCAGATTCACAGTCCACACCCACGGCCTCTCTGAGATCCCGTCCAGTGACTAGATCTCAGTCTTTGCCCCTTGCTGAAGAGGATGAGAACAGTGAGGATGAAGAAACTGGATTGGATTGGCTGTGGACATCTCAAATGCCAATGCCTGCCACCCCTTCTTTGTCTCCTCCCAAGGTGACTGACAACAGGATTCTTAGGCCAAAGGCCTAAGTTTGTGCCTCAAAGTCCACCTTCTAAAGGGTTGGAAAACCCCCATTTTCCTTGCTAACAGCAGACCCCCATCCTTCATTGAAGAGGAAGTTGAAGCTGATATGCAGGAAGAAGGAGAGACCAGTATGCCTGTAACCCTGGAGCCTAAAGAAAAGAGCAAAGGGTTATTCACCAGCCCAAAAGACTGTCCTATGACATGTTGGGTGAAAGCTATAAGGAGGTCGTTCTTACTGCAAAGAGGACTCTTGTAATACCTGATCCTTCCACCGCAGATTTGGTGGAGGACAATCCCAACCTACCCCTGGCACATCTAGCTGGGCTATACCAATTCAGGTGGCCGGACAACCTCCCCTCCTATGTTAATTGGTGGGAGGTTCCTCTGCCAGGTTTTTATGCTGGTGTAAACTGTCTGGTTTCCTGTGCACACTAAGGCCCCTTTCACGCTGAGGCGTTTTTCAGGCGTTTTAGTGCTAAAATTACCGCCTAAATACCGCATGAAAAACGCCCCCCATGTATCACAGTGTAACCTTTCATACTGAGGTGTTGCGCTGGCTGTGCGTTGGAAAAAATCCTGCAAACAGCTTTTTTGGAGCATCTTTTGGGCGCATAAAATAGCGCTGTAAAAATTTCTATCCCAATTGAAATGAATGGGAAACGCTGTAAAACCGCGGTAATATCCCTTTAAAACCGCCCAGAAGCTGTGGGGAAGGTCACATGAATGCATGGTCACATGGTCAGGTTTGCTGACACTAACGCTTAAAAAACACTATAAAAATGCGATTAAATCGCATGGGCGTTGGCGCTATTTTTAATGTTAACGCGGCAAAAACGCAGTAAAACCGCACTAATAACGCTCAACCTTTTTACCGCGGTTTTGCAACGCCTCAGTGTGAAAGGGGCCTTACTTGCTTTTCCTCCGCTTGTATATATAAAGCATGTAACAGGTCACAGACTCTTTACCTCCTTTGGTGGACCAAAGGTTCTTAGGTGTAGGGAGTGTGTAGCGGGTACCTCTCTAAGCTGGCCGCTGCCGGATTGAATCCACATAGGGGTAGAAAATGCCTGCCAGCAGCTGCAAGGGGGATTTGTACCCCTCCCTCTCCTGAAACACACAGACATCAGCCCTCTCTGCTCTTTCTCTCTAGTCTCACTATTGGCAGAAGGACAAAGCCAATCGGCAGCATCTGCAGCCAAGGATTATGGGATATCAAGTCCCCTGACAGAGCGGCCTCGCTGACTCTTAAAGGGACGGGACTACAAATCTCAGAGGAGTCTGCAAAACAGAGGGCTGGCTAAGGACTCCATTTTGAAAGGCTGGGAGGAGTTTTCCATGAGGCAGAGAAAGACACAGACGTGATCTGAGGGGCTTCTGCGGAGGGGATCCGGTTACAAGATGGCCAGTCAGGCCTTTCTGAGGAACTTGTCGCTTGATCCTTTGGTCGCAGGACGGGTGAGCAGGCGTTTGCCCATCTTTAAAGACACGGTAGTCAGGCAACATTGCCTCACCAGTGCCCACATTTGTAGGAACACTTGCACCCTGCTGAACTGTCACTACATTCCACTTTGCCTATCAGGATACTGCTAGCATACTACGTCTCATTTTTGCCTACACCAAATGCACCAACGCCAGGCTAGCTGAAGATCCTGGATATCGCCACTGTGAGGACCCTTTCCGTTACTCCTTTAGTATTAGTAATTTAGTGATTCCAGTGACTACCTTTAACCACTTCAGCCCCGGAAGGATTTACCCCCTTCCTGACCAGAGCACTTTTTACAAATTGGCACTGCGTCGCTTTAACTGCTATTTGCGCGGTCATGCAATGCTGTAACCAAACGAAATTTGCGTCCTTTTCTTCCCACAAATAGAGCTTTCTTTTGATGGTATTTGATCACCTCTGCCATTTTTATTTTTTGCGCTATACACGGAAAAAGACCGAAAATTTTGAAAAAAAATGATATTTTCTACTTTTTGTTCTAAAAAAAATCCAATAAACTCAATTTTAGTCATACATTTAGGCCAAAATGTATTTGGCCACATGTCTTTGGTAAAAAAAATGTCAATAAGTGTATATTTATTGGTTTGCGCAAAAGTTATAGCGCCTACAATCTAGGGTACATTTTCTGGAATTTACACAGCCTTTAATTTATGACTGCCTATGTCGTTTCTTGAGGTGCTAAAATGGCAGGGCAGTACAAAACCCCCACAAATGACCCCATTTTGGAAAGTAGACACCCCAAGGAAATTGCTGATAGGCATGTTGAGCCCATTGAATATTCATTTTTTTTGTCCCAAGTGATTGAATAATGACAAAAAAAAAAAAAAAATTACAAAAAGTTGTCACTAAATGATATATTGCTCACACAGGCCATGGGCATATGTGGAATTGCACCCCAAAATACATTTAGCTGCTTCTCCTGAGTATGGGGATACCACATGTGTGGGACTTTTTGGGAGCCTAGCCGCATACGGGGCCCCGAAAACCAATCACCGCCTTCAGGATTTCTAAGGGCGTACATTTTTGATTTTACTCCTCACTACCTATCACAGTTTTGAAGGCCATAAAATGCCCAGATGGCACAAACCCCCCCCAAATGACCCCATTTTGGAAAGTAGACACCCCAAGCTATTTGCTGAGAGGCATGTTGAGTCCATGGAATATTTTATATTTTGACACAAGTTGCGGGAAAGTGACAATTTATTTATTTATTTTTTTTTTTTTGCACAAAGTTGTCACTAAATGATATATTGCTCACACAGGTCATGGGCATATGTGGAATTGCACCCCAAAATACATTCTGCTGCTTCTCCTGAGTATGGGGATACCACATGTGTGGGACTTTTTAGGAGCCTAGCCGCGTACGGGACCCCGAAAACCAATCACCGCCTTCAGGATTTCTAAGGGTGTACATTTTTGATTTCACTCTTCACTGCCTATCACAGTTTCGGAGGTCATGGAATGCCCAGGTGGCACAAACCCCCCCCAAATGACCCCATTTTGGAAAGTAGACACCCCAAGCTATTTGCTGAGAGGCATGGTGAGTATTTTGCAGCTCTCATTTGTTTTTGAAAATGAAGAAAGACAAAAAAAAAAATTTTTTTTTTCTTTTTTTAATTTTCAAAACTTTGTGACAAAAAGTGAGGTCTGCAAAATACTCACTATACCGCTCAGCAAATAGCTTTGGGTGTCTACTTTCCAAAATGGGGTCATTTGGGGGGGGTTTGTGCCACCTGGGCATTCCATGGCCTCCGAGACTGTGATAGGCAGTGAAGAGTGAAATCAAAAATTTACGCCCTTAGAAAGCCTGAAGGCGGTGCTTGGTTTTCGGGGTCCCATACGCGGCTAGGCTCCCAAAAAGTCTCACACATGTGGTATCCCCGTACTCAGGAGAAGCAGCAGAATGTATTTTGGGGTGTAATTTCACATATTCCCATGGCATGTTTGAGCAATATATAATTTAGTGACAACTTTGTGCAAAAAAAAAAAAAAAATTTGTCTCTTTCCCGCAACTTGTGTCACAATATAAAATATTCCATGGACTCGACATGCCTCTCAGCAAATAGCTTGGGGTGTCTACTTTCCAAAATGGGGTCATTTGGGGGGGGTTTGAACTGTCCTGGCATTTTATGCACAACATTTAGAAGCTTATGTCACACATCACCCACTCTTCTAACCACTTGAAGACAATGCCCTTTCTGACACTTTTTGATTACATGAAAAAATTATTTTTTTTTGCAAGAAAATTACTTTGAACCCCCACACATTATATATTTTTTTAAAGCAAATGCCCTACAGATTAAAATGGTGGGTGTTTAATTTTTTTTTTTCACACAGTATTTGCGCAGCGATTTTTCAAACGCATTTTTTGGGGAAAAAACACACTTTTTTACATTTTAATGCACTAAAACACACTATATTGCCCAAATGTTTGATGAAATAAAAAAGATGATCTTAGGCCGAGTACATGGATACCAAACATGACATGCTTTACAATTGCGCACAAACGTGCAGTGGCAACAAAATAAATACATTTTTAAAAGCCTTTAAAAGCCTTTACAGGTTACCACTTTAGATTTACAGAGGAGGTCTACTGCTAAAATTACTGCCCTCGATCTAACCGTCGCGGTGATACCTCACATGCATGGTGCAATTGCTGTTTACATTTGACGCCAGACCGACGCTTGCGTTCGCCTTAGCGCGAGAGCAGGGGGGACAGGGGTGCTTTTTTTTTTTTTTTTTTTTTTTTTCTTTATTATTTTTTTGCTTTTTTATCTTATTTTAAAACTGTTCCTTTCATTTTTTTTTTTTTTAATCATTTTTACTGTTATCTCAGGGAATGTAAATATCCCCTATGATAGCAATAGGTAGTGACAGGTACTCTTTTTTGAAAAAATTGGGGTCTATTAGACCCTAGATTTCTCCTCTGCCCTCAAAGCATCTGACCACACCAAGATCGGTGTGATAAAATGCTTCCCCAATTTCCCAATGGCGCTATTTACATCCGGCGAAATCTAAGTCATAAAATGCTCGTAGCTTCCGGTTTCTTAGGCCATAGAGATGTTTGGAGCCACTCTGGTCTCTGATCAGCTCTATGGTCAGCTGGCTGAATCACCGGCTGCATGTTCAGGTTCCCTGTTGAGACAGGAGAGCCAGAGAAAAACACGGAAGACGATGGGGGGGGGGGGGCATTCTCTCCCACTGCTTGTAAAAGCAGTCTAGAGGCTAATTAGCCGCTAGGATTGCTTTTACATGAAAGCCGACCGCTGGCTGAAAAGAATGATACCAAGATGATACCTAAACCTGCAAGCATCATTTTGGTATAACCACTCAAAGTCGTGAATGCTGTACCTGAAGACAAAAATATGGCTAACAATAAAGCACAGTAAATGGTAAAGTATAAAAAATTGCATACCTGAAAAGCAAACATGATAAAACACAATAACAATAAAACATTGCAGAATAGAATACAGTAAAAAAGAGCAGAACAATAGAGAGAATAGAGAGAGAGAGAATAGAGAGAGAACAATAAAACTACAACTATTACTTTTTATTTTATATTTTTGTTTGTGTTTTTTTTTTTTTTTTTTACACTTTTTTTGTAACTGTAACTTTTATAACTGTAACCGGTTCCAGGTTCGGGTCTCTCAAAATGCGATGGCATCTTGGGAGACCCTGTGAAAGTGTGTCCTAGTCTGTGCAATGCTGTACCCTACGCTAATACTCAGCTAGTGAATGGTAGCATTCAAAACATTCACCAATGCAAAGACCAGGATTGTCAGGACAGGAGGGACAATAATAGCGGGTGTCACGCCTATATCCGCGCTTACTGCAGACACGACATCTTTTTTGGGGGGGTTCGTTGGGTAGGGGTACTCGGGAGGACATAAAGAAAATGCCTCTCATGCAGCCGACTGCATTTGGTTGGGGATGTGAATGGGGGAAGTACGGGCGCTGCAGAAGCGGTGGGTTCCCAATTAGGATTGGCGAATGCAGCAGGAAGGGCATTATGGGCACGACGGGCCTGTGTTTGTCTTCTTTGTGGCAGCGGGACACTACTTGTGCTTGCCACCTCACCAGCTTGAACTGCACTTATGGGACTCGCCACGTCACCAAGTGTTACTGCAGTGCTGGTTTGACTATGACCGGGGTGTACTAGGCCGCTGGCGCTTGCCAGTTCACCAAAACGCTACCAAAAAAACTGTTAACGATCGCAGGGATCAGGCCTGACTCTGTGAACGCTGCAGTTATGCGTTTAGTGTTTTGTAAGTGACAGTGATCGATCGATACTGCACTTGGGTGGGCTGGGCTGGGCCGGGCGGAGGGGCAAAACGCAGGTGCTAGCAGGTATCTGGGCTGATCCCACTAACACTGCGTTTTTGGGAACCCTAAACTGCTGGGGATGCCAGTATAGATCTGATCGGATCAGATATTGATCAGTTCAGATACTATACCACTAAGGGAGGTGTACGGTGCGTGCGTGGGTGTTAGCGCTACTGGCACTAACCTGACGCTGCCTGGGGCTGGTGCTTGCCAGTTCACCAAAACGCTACCAAAAAAACTGTTAGCGATCGCAGGGATCAGGCCTGACTCTGCGAACGCTGCAGTTATGCGTTTAGTGTTTTGTAAGTGACAGTGATCGATCGATACTGCACTTGGGTGGGCTGGGCTGGGCCGGGCGGAGGGGCAAAACGCAGGTGCTAGCAGGTATCTGGGCTGATCCCGCTAACACTGCGTTTTTGGGAATCCTAAACTGTTGGGGACGCTAGTATAGATCTGATCGGATCAGATATTGATGCGTTCAGATACTATACCACTAAGGGAGGTGTACGGTGCGTGCGTGGGTGTTAGCGCTACTGGCACTAACCTGACGCTGCCTGGGGCTGGTGCTTGCCATTTCACCAAAACGCTACCAAAAAAACTGTTAGCGATCACAGGGATCAGGCCTGACTCTGCGAACGCTGCAGTTATGCGTTTAGTGTTTTGTAAGTGACCGTGATCGATCGATACTGCACTTGGGTGGGCTGGGCCGAGCCGGGCGGAGGGGCAAAACGCAGGTGCTAGCAGGTATCTGGGCTGATCCCGCTAACACTGTGTTTTTGGGAACCCTAAACTGCTGGGGACGCTAGTATAGATCTGATCAGATCAGATATTGATGCGATCAGATACTATACCACTAAGGGAGGCGTATGCTGCGTGCGTGGGTGTTAGCGTTACTGGCGCTAATCTGACGCTGCCTGGGGCGACGCATATCACCGCCGGGCGATCAGGGGGCTAAATCTTTATTCGGCGGGTGCCCTGACACTATAAAAAATAAACAAACTAACCAGCGTCACCCGTAACGGTTATACAGTGATCAGTGGTGAAAGGGTTAACTAGGGGGCAATCAAGGGGTTAAAACATTTATTAGGTAGTATATGGGGGTCCCTGTCGCTATAAAACGCTGACGGCGAACCTAAATATTTACCTCACTAACTAGCGTCACCAGCGACACTAATACAGCGATCAGAAAAATGATCGCTTAGCGACACTGGTGACAGGGGGTGATCAAGGGGTTAAAACTTTATTAGGGGGGGTTAGGGGGGTACCCTAGACCTAAAGGGGGGTAATACTAACTGTCCTAACACTGTAAATGTCACAAACTGACACCAATACAGTAATCAGAAAAAAAAAAAAAACAAAAAAAACCTGCTGGTGTCAGTTTGTGACAGGGGGGGGGGTGATTGGGGGGGGATCGGGGGGCGATCGGGGGGGGGATCGGGGTGTTTTGTGTGCCTGGCATGTTCTACTGTGTGTGTGTGTGTTGTGCACTCACATTGCAGTCTTCTCTCCTCGGCCCGGAACGGAAAATACCGAGCCGAGGAGAGATGACATCATTTCCTCTGCCTCTGTGTACAATACAGAGGCAGGGAAATGATCCCATTGGCTGAGAGCGATCGCGAGGGGGGGGCCACGAATGGATGGCCTCCCCCTCACCTCCGATCGCCGGGGGAGATTTGCCGACCGCCGCTGGCACCGGGGGGGGGTCCGATCGGACCCCCCACCCGCGGGCAGGCAAGGACGTACATGTAAGTCCTTTTGCCTGCCCGTGCCATTCTGCCGACGTATATAGTCGTGCGGCGGTCGGCAAGTGGTTAAAGGGGAACTCTCACGTTAATTGTTAAAGTGATAAATTGCATTTCTGGCCTATTATCTCACATGTAATTGCCTGTGTCTGTGATTTCAGGATTTGAGGGAAACAGACTGACCGTTGTTAAGACAGATCTGTTCCCCTTTATGCCTGAGTGCATAGGCCACTCTAGATCTATTTAAGTTGTTTGACTGTGCTATTTTGAAGTCTGCATTTTGGGTTTGATTAACTATTAAAGACCATAGTTTGCCATTCTTGACTATTGAGTTACCAGATCACTGTTTGATTGTGGGAAGTCTACCAGTAAACAAACTTCCTTTGTGTCTGTTTTACTGTGTTTGCAAGTACACTGTTTGCTAGGTGTGCCAGAGTGGACAGTTCTTTGGGTTTGAGAGGCAGAGTAACTGACTGAATAAACGTAAGCAGCTTCTTGGGGGGTATCGTTACACCAGTATCATACAGTCATGTAAAAAAAAAAAAGTATACCAGTAGAGATTGTTGACTTTTTCTAAATATTTGAATAGACAAACATCCTCCTACATTTGGCACTCAAATCTATGAAATTAGAATTTATTCTTCCAGATTAGGTGCAAATTATTGGAACTTCCATAGGGACTAGGCAGGTGAAATCTGTCTTACTTACACTTCAGATATCTCAATGCTGAAAAATACAGGCAGATACTTATCTATCATGCCATACCATCAGGGAGGAGTGTAATTGGCCCCAAATGTATTTTGCAGCAGGGCAACGACCCCAAACATACAGCCAATGTCATTAAGAACTATCTTCAGGAGTCCTGGATGTGATGGTTTGGCCCCCACAGAGCCCTGATCTCAATCTGTCTGTTCGAGTAATTCCAGACAGAAGGGTTTGAGGGAGCCTACATCCACAGAAGATCTGGTTGGTTCTCTAAGATGTTTGGACCAACCTACATGAGTTCCTTCAAAAACTGTGTGCAAGTGTACCTAGAAGGATTGATGCTGTTTTGAAGGCAAAGAGTGGTCACACCAAATACTGATTTGATTTGGATTTCTCATTTGATCATTTATTTTCCATTTTTGTTAATTGATAAACAAAAACTATAGACACTTCTATTTCTGAAAGTATTTTTAATATACAGCATTTTTTCACACCTGCCTAAAACATTTGCACAGTACTGTACCATCTATATACACTGGTTACTCACACAATCAAATAATTGACAGTCACTGACATCTTTATCTACAAATTCTCCAACAATGTTTCCAGGACTTAGAAAAATTTGCCTCTTTTGTATCGCCAACACTCTCAACAGTTTATTCATTGATTTTACTAGTGAGCCCCTAGGTTGAATCTTTGTACGTGTCTACACTCACTATGCTGCAAATGCAGATTTTAGTTTAAAATATCCATATTCTACTCTGGATTTGATTAATCCTCACATTACCTCATGCATGTTAGTGGATTACTGAAATTGAGCGACATTTCTAACACCTCTAGCAAATAGGTATTGAGCCTTGGTAGTTGCTGCTAGCATATTGGAAATCCTTATACACCCTTTTTTATCTTTATATCCCTATACTTACTTACCACATTCTGACCCAAGCCTTGCCCTTTAGACTTACATTCCCCTCACCATGCCTTATGCAATATCTTGCCAACATATCTTGTTACCTAACACAGCGGTGCTTTTTTTTTGTAAACTTTGAATACAGACAAGGAAAATGCCTGCACATTTGGTTGTTTTTTTTTTTTCGAAACAAATAAAAATAAAATATCCTTGTCTTTAATAGAAGTCAGCAGAGAATTTACCGAAAATGAAGGTTAGCCTAACCAAAAGACCAAACCTTTTCTGGCACTTTAAATCAGTATTTTTTTGCTAGAAAATTAGTTATAACCCCCAAACATTATATGTATATAGGGAATAAAATGGAGATTGTTGCAAATATTTTTGTCACACAGCAATTTTTCAAACGCAATTTTTTTGGAAAAAATTAATTTTAATAAATTAAAAAAAAAAAACAACATATACCCCAATTTTTGTTGTATAATATGAAAGATGATGTTACACTGAGTAAATAGATACCTAACATATCACACTTTAACCAATTCCCGGCCACAATATAACAGAAGAGCGTGCACAAAGTGGTTAAGCTATCGTGACTGGACATCAAATGGACGTCCAGCTGGATAAGCCGTAATCGCACGGACGCAGAGGAGCGCAGCGTGGTGATCGGTGGTGTAGTGTGTCAGTCTGACACACCGCAACTCCGATCGTGGTAAAGAGCCTATGACATAGGCTCTTTACCACATGATCAGCTGTGACCGATCACAGCTGATCAAGGCGTGTAAACAGGAAGTACCGATAAAAGGCTTTCCTCGGTTCGCGCTGACAGGAGAGTCGATCAGCACATTGATTATCAGTTCAGCCCTCATCAGAGGTGCTCACCACATCTACCAATCACTACCCATCAGCTGACAGTTGGTGCCCACCAAAGTGCCAGTCAGTGCCCACCAAAGTGCCAATTAGTGCCCATCAAAGTGCCAATCAGTAATGCCTGTCTGTGCCCTTCACAGATGCCAATCAGTGCCCATCAGTAATGATCCTGATGTCAGTACCTCATCATCAGTGCTGCCTATCAGTGCCATCTATTAGTGCCCATCAGTGCCGTCTTTCAGTGCCCATCAGTGCCACCTATCAGTGCCGCTTATCAGTGCCCATCAGTGCTGCATATCAGTGCCGCCTATCGGTGCCCATCAGTGCTGCATATCAGTGCCGCCTCTCAGTGCCCATCATTTCTACATATTAGTGACTCCTCATCAGTACCCATCAGTGCCACCTTATCAGTGCCAACTCATCAGTGCCCATCAGTAACGCCTCATCAGTGCCCATCAGTAACACCTCATCAGTGCCCGTCAGTGAAGGAGAAAACAAAATTTTATAACCAACAAAAACTTTTTTTTATTCCAAACTTTTGGCGTTTTTTAGTTTGTTTAGCAAAAAATAAAAAACCCCAGTGATGATCAAATACCACCAAAAGAAAGCTCTATTTGTGGGAAGAAAATGATAAAAAAAAATTTTTGAGTACAGTGTTGCATGACCGCGCAATTGTCATTCAAAGCGTGACAGCGCTAAAAGCTGAAAATTGTCCTGGGCAGGAAGAGGGGAAAGTGCCCTGTATTGAAGTGGTTAAAATTGAGCATGCTTGGGGAATGGCGACAAACTATGGTGATGCTTTAAAGGCCCTTACAGGTTACCTGTTTGGAGTTACAAAGGTGGTCTAGCACTAGAATTATTGCTCTCACTCTAACGTTCACGGCGATACCTCATGAGTGTGGTGCGCATACCATTTATGTTTGCATGCGCACAGAGGGATTGGGTCGCTTATTTATTTATTTCTTTATTTTATCACTGTCCCTTTAGTTTTATTTTTTGATCTCTTTTATTCCTATTACAAGGAATGTAAACATCCCTTGTAATAGAAAGAAGGATGACAGATCCTCTTTATGGAGAGATCTTGTGTCAAAAAGACCCTACATCTCTCCTTTACCTTTAATAGCAAAAGATCCAAAAAAAATGTTTTGGATCTTTTGCATTTAAAAAAAAAAAAATAGTTTACTTCCACCCTGGACCGGAAGTGATGTCATGGCGTCGCTCTGGTCCTCCAAGGCCATAGAGGCAATCAGAGACGAACGAGTCTTTCACTGCCTCGGTGACCAATTTCTCAGACGAGCAGGCGGAAACGGTAAGCCTGAGAGACGCCAGCGAGTGGCAGGAGGGGGGGGTGTCCCCTTCCTCCCCTCCCGTAAGTGATCTAGTGGCTAATGAGCTGCTCAGATCACTTTTATGAGAAAGTCAGCCGCTGGCTGAAAAAAAAAGATACTGGGGGGGTTATGGCTGATGGCTTCAGCCATAACCCTGGTAAATCACTTGCAAAACACAACGTATATACTATAAGTATTGTGGTCGGCAAGTGTTTAAGGTGATTTGAGTTCTGTCTTTTAATGGGCATATTTCTAAATCAGTGAATTTGACACTCAGATGTTCGCTGCAGGTGAATCTTCCTAGTGCATGTTTTTAAATAACAGCAAATAGAATATTTAACCACCTGTGAATGTTTGGTGAATATTCACTACTTTATAAATAGTCTCTTAAAGCCGGCCATACATGGATTGAAATACGGCCTGTTCAGCAGGGACCAGCCAACTTTTAATCTATGTATGGGCAGCTTGGTTGTGTGACTTGTGTAAAACCAGCCTGTCAGGTTTTTCCCAAACAATCAGTGCCGCCTGCTATAACCGGCAACACTAATCATTGTGTTCTGCCAGCAGGGAAGGCTCCCTTAAGCTCTCCGTCAGCGGAACACAATAGCGGTGTGGGAGTAGGAGTTCCCTCATCAACGCTGACTGTGTGACCCATGGTGGAAAGAAAGAAAATTGTATAATCTATAGCCTGCTCTTTATCAGGGCCAGATTTACCAAAAGGCAACACAGGCTTGTGCCTATAGGTGGCAAAACATATTGTCATTGACCACACATTACAATTTTTCTTCAGCAGCAGAAATATAGTTATACCATACAAATTTATTTACATAGGCACAAAAGTTTGCTAGTTTTACACGTATAGATTTAAATAGTGTGGATAGAGGCATCTTCTGTGGTGGCTATTATATTTAGACAGTAAGGGTGCATGCAGCTGTCCAAAGACCGAACAGTGAACGTATCTAATAGGATGCAGTCACTGCTCGGCCGACACTTTTCACTCTGCTCCTTTGATTTTTCAAAGTTTTTCAAGCCACCCAACAAGAACACCCATGGCTTGAATTGTAGCTGATTCAACATGAAACAGCTGATTTTTGAGCTGTGTATGCCCAGTTTAACATGGGCAAGAACACTTCAACAAGATATATTACATTTAAAACAGTCAGCATATGGGGCTTCCTTTGGACACTAAGGTTTGCTTGCCTAAAAGTAGGGTTGCACCGATACAGTTTTTTACTAGTGAGTACCGAGTACCAATACTTTTAGTCAAGTACTCGCTGATACCGAGTACTGATACCGTTGCGGTGCGATTTGAGCTCATACAAAATGAATGGGCTCAAAATGCATGCGATTCTTTGCAGTGCGATTTGAGCTTATTCCTTTTGTATGCATGTGATTTGAACAGGAATGCTGTGTGATTCCTGTACAATTTGCATACGGTTTCCCACACCCCTCCTGTGTGAACTCAGGTTGAAGTCACTATCACAAGCCTGGGTTCACACAGGAGCAGAGGGGGAAACCGCATGATATTCGGACAGGAATCACACCGCATTCCTGTTCAAGTCACATGCGATTCTTTAGAGTGCAATTTGAGCCCATTTATTTTGTATGAGCTCAAATAGCACCGCATAGGTATCCGTTTCAGGTATCAGAGCATTTGCACGAGTAGAGCTGCTTGTGCAAAACCTTAGTATTGGCACCAATACCGATATCAGTGCAACCCTACCTAAAAGATGAAGGTATAAAAATCCAGGCCTTCAATTCTGTGATCAATGGTGCAATGATTGTGCTCCACTTCTACTTGTCTGGAAAGGACTGCTATATAACAACACCGCAAAGAACGCTGCGATTACAACTTGTTGTTCTAAAAGGGAAAGATGTGACACTAATGTCATCCTCCAAATACAGCACTGATAGAAGAGAAACCCTGGAAACTTGAAGAACAAAGCTTTGCTGGCACATGGTATCCGCAACCGACTTGTAATTTTATATCACTAACATGATCATTACTCCTCATTAAATAAGTAATAGATATCTATGGATGCTCTCGGATACTCACATTTTAATCCCACTTGATCATATGCAAAACACCCAGACCTAGGCTTGCATCTTGCAGTTGCACATAGTAATTATTAAAGAAAGTAATTACTTTAATATACACATTAACTCCCAGTCGTTAAAATCCTCCAAAACACAGCGACATGATGGCTTAGGCTATTAGAAAGCTTGGCAGTCACCCAACACCAACAATAGCTTCTAATTAATTGATCTCACCTCTAATCTGCTATTGTTAGCCTAGTGCTGATCATTTGTTTGGTCTACAGATCCTATTGCTCCTTTCATTTGATTGTATTTGTTACTGTACCCTCTGTATCTCTTTCAATTAAGCACAGGTTAAGTGGTTCAACCACAAGAGAATAGGAGATAATGGCACCAATAAAAGTAATCTCTTTAATTTGCTAAATGGATTACAGGGAAACCCCAGCCAAAGTGAAGTCATACTGAAGCTAGTGGCCTTGACTTGAACTATCTAATGTTTAACCTTGTACATGCCAAATGCTGTGTAATAATGTCTAGAATACACTCTGTCCATGTTATACCGCACAACCAGATGCTCCATCGGACACCTTCCACCACACAAAATCAGAAAAGAACTTTCTCTACTCTGTACTTGACTTTTCTCTACTGACTTCACACAGTGATCACCCGAGGTGCATTTTAGCTATGTCCAGTAGTTACTGATTAACCTAACAGGTGTATTGTATTATCGATCTTTACTTGTAACACGCTGTGTGTACAAACTTAAATGCAGGAAGTGCCTGGTATGCCGAAGGTTTTCGGTGCTTCCTGTACTTCAGGAGGATGTGTCAGGTAGAATACACTACTTTTAACTCATGATTTCATCTGACAATGAGAGTCAGCATAATGTCAGAGTTAATAAAATGTGTGCGGGATCCTTGGCAGAAGCAGATATTTTTAACTGGCTTTTTATATTTTTTATATACTGCCTAATATGAACTGTGAGGTATCCAAATTCATGAATGAGACAGTGTGTACCCTATGAAAAGAGCACTATCCTCCAACTCACATACTACTGGCTTGTCCCTGTGTTACAGACTTGTTTGCATGGAAGGCAATATACAATGGGGACGGAAAGTATTCAGACCCCCTTAAATTTTTCACTCTTTGTTATAGTGCAGCCATTTTCTAAAATCATTTAAGTTCATTTTTTTCCTCATTAATGTACACACAACACCCCATATTGACAGAAAAACACAGAATTGTTGACATTTTTGCAGATGTATTAAAAAAGAAAAACTGAAATATCACATGGTCCTAAGTATTCAGACCCTTTGCTGTGACACTCATATATTTAACTCAGGTGCTGTCCATTTCTTCTGATCATCCTTGAGATGGTTCTACACCTTCATTTGAGTCCAGCTGTGTTTGATTATACTGATTGGACTTGATTAGGAAAGCCACACACCTGTCTATATAAGACCTTACAGCTCACAGTGCATGTCAGAGCAAATGAGAATCATGAGGTCAAAGGAACTGCCTGAAGAGCTCAGAGACAGAATTGTGGCAAGGCACAGATCTGGCCAAGGTTACAAAAAAATTTCTGCTGTACTTGGACGAACAGAACCCTTCCTAGAGCTGGCCATCCGCCCAAACTGAGCTATCAGGGGAGAAGAGCCTTGGTGAGAGAGGTAAAGAAGAACTCAAAGATCACTGTGGCTGAGCTCCAGAGATGCAGTCGGGAGATATTTTTAACTGGCTTTTTATATTTTTTAAATACTGCCTAATATGAACTGTGGGGTATCCAAATTCATAAATGAGACAGTGTGTACCCTATGAAAAGAGCAGTACCCTCCAACTCACATACTACTGGCTTGTCCCTGTGTTACAGACTTGTTTGCATGGAAGGCAATATACGTATGTATTTAGCTTCCTTATTGTTCTCCTTTGCTTGCATGTCACTGTATTATTGCCAAGAAGATTTTCAGAAAAAAGCAACCACATGCAGTACACCTAGTTCCAAACAGGAACAAACTGATAAAAACCTGTATACAGAAAACTGAAACAAATACCCATTTAAAAGAAAATGTAGAAATGATCAGTTGGGTTGGAAAGCTATGGATGACAGCCCAATGAGGGTGTGACTTGGGCAAAGGATCCCCAGATGGTATATTCAACCCAATGGCTGGCCATACACATAGCAATGTGATCTAGTGATCTGACTATTGATTTCTTTTTGTGTGGAAACCACAATGCTGCCAAAGACATGGTGGTTTTAATTGACAACAAGGATATCATAACTGACCTGATCGAACTAAATGAAACAATCTGAATACTGTCAATAAAATTTGCCATAGTTTTTTACAATTTAATTTCCAATTGAATTTAATCTTCCTTCCCAAATGTATAGAAGCTTTCAATATATTGCCAAGTTTCGACTTTATAATCAACCAAATTCTGGTGGTCAAGTTCTTACTTGCATTTGTATTTACAATTCCCAGTGGATGAAAAATGAGAGAAAATGACTCTGTGTGTGACGTAATAGATGCTTGTACAAAACAGGTCTGACTGCATAAGCCATATAAAGGAATATTTTATCGATAGGCTTGTTGCCTTTAAACAAGCCAAAGCTGACTGTTGATGGAAAGATTTTCTAAAAGATGCAGCAAAATTTTCAGCATCTATTACATCTAATATTTAGAGCAGTGTTTTTCAATCGGGGTGTCATGGCACCCTGGGGTGCAGTGAAGAGTCCTCAAGGGTGCATCCCGGGCTGAGCGCTACTCAGTGTTAATTCCCGTGCAGTGCGACTCTGCGGGGAGAAAGAGAGCACAGCCCGCACGGCTCTCTCCTTCTCCCTGCAGCTATGTGTACTATTGCCAGTAAAGTAGAAGTTTGCGAGAACACGCAAATAAAGTGCGTGCTCAGACGCACCTCCTAGTGTGAACGAGCCCTCAGACTGGTGTGCCCCAGGATAGTGCACAGTTCTAAAGGAGAAGGTTGAAAAAACACTGCTCTAGAGCACTGTCAGTGGTTAGCACTTCTGCCTTGTCACACCAGGGTCACTGGTTTAAATCCCAACCATGACACTCCGTGTATTTGCATGGGTTTCCTCCCACACTCCAAAAAAACATGTTGGTAGGTTACTGTCCTACTTAAATTGGCTCTAGTATGGGTGTATGTATGCAAGTGGGGTAAAGACCAGTGGCGATTCGTGCTCAATTTTCCTTGGGGGGGCAGAAAGATCTGCATGTAGATTAGGGGCCAGGCGCATAGATTAGGGGGATGGCACCCTTGCGCCCTGCATGAGCGACTGCCATTCGTAGAGACTTTAGATCGTAAGCTCCTTGAGGGCAGGGATTGATGTAAAATAAAGGTAATTACTACAAAATTTTTGGCAGTATATAAACGCCTGTAATAAATACATTTCCTCCATGATTTATTCTGCTAAACAAATAAGGTTTTTATGATGACAGACATTCTAGTTAAACACTGTGTTTTTTATTCAATATTACTTGGCTGCGTTTGAATAGAAAAAGCAGCATTTAACAAGAAAAGGCTGCATTTGACCTGCTTTGTCTGCAGTTCAAACGCAATGCAAAGCAGGTCAAACACAGCCCCCGAACTATCACATGTACTAAATTAAAGTCAATGCGATTTTGCTGACCTGCATTTCACATGCCTTCCAAATGTGGCAAACACCACCTGTCGACGTAATCCCAAATACAATTTTTTTTATGTGGATTTAACCAACAATATAACAAGTGAATGCTTGTTATGTATTTACGTCACAACTACATTTAAAGCCGGGAATTTTTTTTTTAATTAAAATAAAAAGATGTTATATATTCCTGCTCTGTGCGATGGTATTACACAGAGTGGCCCCTTATCTCCACTTCTGGAAAACCTCACCAGCGCTGTCTGCTCCTCCTTTCCTGCGGCTGCCCCTTCAGCAAGCTGTGTGCTGAAGGGGCACCCATGCCGGAATGCTTCCTACCAGGGTGGTGTGCATCCACAGACACGCACAGTGTGGCTCAGTCATGCCCCCCACTACACCCTCACAGGATTTGACTGACAGAAGCAGGAGCCAACAGCGAGGGAGTTTTATTATCTAAATGCATAGAATGCATTTAGGTAAAAGACTTTTTGACTTTACAACCACTTAAGGGCACTTTCACACTGAGGCGGTGGGGGCGTTGGTGGTAAAGCGCTGCTAGTATTAGCGGTGCTTTATCGTCATTTTAGCGGTGGTTTTTGGCTACTTCTTAAGGCTACTTTCATACTAAGGCGCTTTACAGGCGTTTTAGCGCTAAAAATAGCGCCTACAAAGCACCTATAAAGTGCCTCTTGAAATCAATGGGCAGCGCCACCGAAGCGCCTCCAAAGTGTGAAAGGGGTCTAAAGGAGTTAGTACCACTGTCAGGTTTTTATTGCTGTCTGTGTCCCCATTAGAGAGATTAACTCTCTTTAATTGTTCTGAACACCAGTCACATGGAATGAGATTGAGAATGAATCCAAAATTTTGAGTTGATGGAATAGAGAAGGAATCTTCCAATGGAGACACTCTTCCCCTCTAAACAATTGTCTAAGAGGGGATTTCCCTCAGATTTGAAAGATGTCCTCTCACTTTTTGCTGTGTCTACAGGACAGGAAGCGAAGGGAAATCTCCCCACAGAAACAGAGATGGCAATCAGAAAAACTGATATTGACCTTAACCCTCATCTACTTTAGCTCAGGTTCAAACCGACTTTGCCGTTCAGTCCAACTTTGATTGGACTTAATATGACTTTTTACACTCTATGGCATTGAAGTCATATCAAGGTTGGACCAAAGTAGCGAAGGAACCTTTTCTAAAGTCAGGGGGCCTGTCGGATGAGTTAAGACGGCTCTCATAGGGAAATGTGACATGTCATGCGACTTGTGCTCTTACAAGTCGGATACCGTGTTGCACCAGTGTGAACCAGACCTAAATCAAAATGTAGAAATAAACAGGTTTTCCATTAGTTATACTTAAAAATCAATTACATGTTAAAATAGGTAATAGAAATACTTAAATCCTTCTTTAATGGCTTTGACGTCTTGTAATCCCCTGCAAGACAGAACTTAGCATGAAAGGGATGGGTCAGCATTGAATGGCGTTCTAAAATAGCTTGCTGATAGGAGAAGAGAGCAATGAGAATTGAGTACTGTGAAGATCACTGTCTAATCAACAGGTAGGGAAAGAAGGGGGGGGGGGGGGGGGGCAGGTCATTGACCAAGCTATATTGTGTAACTGTAAAGTAAAAAGAGTCACCAACCTGGTTATGCATGGTGTCAGGGTACTTGGATCACAAAACTGGCTAAGTTACAAATGTTTTAGCATGTAGGTCAGTTCACAAAAGTTTTTTAACTGTTAACCACTTACGGACCAAGCCTCTTTCTGAGATTTGTTGTTTACAGGTTAAAAAAATTTTTTTTTTTTTGCTAGAAAATTATTTAGAACCCCCAAACATTATACATGTTTTTTTCTAACACCCTATAGAATAAAATGGTGGCCATTTAAATACTTTTTGTCACACCGTATTTGCGCAGCGGTCTTACAAGCGCACTTTTTTTGGAAAAAATACACAATACATTGTGAAACATAATGTTATGCCGAGTAAATTGATACCCAACAGGTCACGCTTCAAAATTGTGCCCGCTCGTGGAATGGCGACAAAAAAATCTTAAAAATCTCCATAGGCGATGTTTAAAAAATTCTACAGGTTGCATGTTTTGAGCTACAGAGGAGGTCTAGGGCTAGAATTATTGCTCTTGCTCTACCGATCGCGGCAATACCTCACATGTGTGGTTTGAACACCATTTTCCTATGCGGGCGCTACTCACATATGCGTTCGCTTCTGCGTGCGAGCTCGGCGGGACGAGGCGCGTTTAAAAAAATGTTTTTTCTTATTTATTTCACCTTTTTATTTTTTTATTTTTACACTGTTCTTTTAAAAAAAATGGTGTCACTTTTATTCCTATTACAAGGAATGTAAACATCCCTTGTAATAGAAAAAAAGCATGACAGGACCTCTTAAATATGAGATCTGGGGTCAAAAAGACCTCAAATCTCATATTTACACTGATATGCAATAAAAAAAATAAAAATAAATTTTGTCATTTGAAAAAAATAAATTAAAAAAATGGCCCTTTAAGAGCTATGGGCGGAAGGGACGTTTTGAGGTCGCTTCCGCCCTGCAATGGTATGGTGACAGGTGGGGGCCATCTTCCCCTCACTTGTCTCCATACACAGCCAGCAGAAGGACCCAATCGCCTCCGCCGCTGTCGACGGCTCTGGTAAGCAGTGGAGGGCACTGTAGAGCGGGGCCCTCTCCCGCCGCCGATAAAAGTGATCTTGCGGTGAATCTGCCGCAGAGACCACTATTATCGGAAACCGAACCGCCGGCCGAAGAAAAGGATACCAGAGTTATGGCAACTAGCTTCTGCCATAACAAAGATATCCCTCTTCAAATTTAGGACGTATATCGCCGTGCAGCATTCCGGAAGTGGTTAATTAGAGTTTTGTCTATGGTTCAGTTTTAACATTGCTGCAATAAACGCAAATGCAGTATTTACACCCTGTTCCAAATTATTATGCAAATTCTATTTCAGTGTCACAAAGATTAAATATTTTGTTTTTCAGTTTAACTTATGGATGGCATTGTGTCTCAGGGCTCTTTTGATCACTGAAAACAATCTTCGACACCTGTGATAATTAGATTGCCAGGTGAGCCCAATTAAAGGAAAAACTACTAAAGGAGGGTGTTCCACATTATTAAGCAGAGCACCATTTTCAAGCAATATGGGGAAGAAAAAGGATCTCTCTGCTGCCGAAAAGAGTGAAATAGTTCAATGCCTTGGACGAGGTATGAAAACACTAGATATTTCACGAAAACTTAAGTGTGATCATCGCACTATTAAGAGATTTGTGGCTGATTCAGAGCACAGACAGGTTTCGTGCAGATAAAGGCACATTGAGGAAGATTTCTGATAGATCCATACATCAGATCAAGAGAGCAGCTGCTCATTACATAGCAGCAAACAGATATTTAAAGCTGCTGGTGCCTCTGGAGTCCCACGGACATCAAGGTGTAGAGTCCTCCAGAGTCTTGCAACTGTGCATAAACCTTCCATTTGGCCACCACCAACCAATGCTCACAAGCAGAAATGCCTGCACTGGGCAAAAAAATACATGAAGACTAATTTTCAAACAGTCCTGTTCACCGATGAGTGCCGTGCAACCCTGGATAGTCCAGATGGATGGAGTAGTGGATGGTTGGTGGACGACCACCGTGTTCCAACAAGGCTGCGACACCAGCAAGGCATCGGTGGAGTCATGTTTTGGGCCGGAATCATGGGAAGAGAGCTGGTCGGCCCCTTTAGGGTCCCAGAATGTGTAAAGATGACCTCAGCAAAGTATGTGGAGTTCCTGACTGACCACTTCCTTCCCTGGTACAGAAGGAAGAACTATGCTTTTCGTAATAAAATCATCTTCATTCATGACAATGCACCATCTCATGCTGCAAAGAATACCTCTGCATCAATGATAGCTATGGGGATAAAAGCAGAGAAAGTCATGGTGTGGCCTCCATCCTCCCCTGACCTCAATCCTATTGAGAACCTTTGGAGCATCCTCAAGCAAAATATCTATGAGGGTGTGAGGCAGTTTACATCCAAACAGCAGCTCTGGGAGGCTATTCTGTCATCTTGCAAACAAATTCAAGCAGAAACTGTCCAACAACTCACAAGTTCAATGGATGCAAGACTTGTGAAGCTGCTATCAAATAAGGGGTCCTATGTTAGGATGTAACGTGACCTGTTAAAATGTTTAAAAAGTTAAAATGTTGTTCAAAGTTTGACTGAAATAGCTTTTGATTTCAGTAAATATGCTGCAAACACAACAAATGACAATTTTAAGTTCTTTACAACCTATAAAGTGTTTTGAAACGTACTGTGCATAATAATTTGGAACAGTGCATTGTAAGTTTTTTATTTTGAAAAAAAAACTGTTATCATTAGGAGGTTTGTTCAATAAAATTTGAATTGTACTCTTAATAGTTGATAGCATGAGAATTATGCTGACTGTTGTTTACATCAATTATTTAGGTAAATGAGAAAAATTTCACTGGCATAACAATTTGGAACAGGGTGTAAAGCAAACTTCCACCCATTTAAAAGTCTGCAGCTACAAAAAAGTGTAGCTGCTGACTTTTAACAAACAGACACTCACCTGTCCCACGGTCCAGCGATGTGTGGGTGCCCGGCTGTGGCTTCAAAGCCAGGCGCGCACTGCGCATGTGGGAGCTGCACTGCGCGTTGTGAATGGCTGGGCAATCTACTGGGACCTGTGACGTGTCCCAGAAGATTGCAGGGACAGAGGGGGGAGAGGTGAACTTCCACTCTGCGCTGCGGCGCCAGGAGAGAAAGTGGGAGCTGGGTACCTGTGAAAACTAGGTACCCGCTCCCCCCCACCCAAAAAAAATTACAAATGTGGCATGTCAGGGGGGTCACAAGTATTTAAAGCAGAAGTTCCATTTTTTTTTTAAACGCTTTAATCGAACAAAAAAAAAAAATTGCCATAATTAGAAAAAAGTTAAAAGTAGAAAATATATATAAAAAAAGAACAGTTATTAGCAAACCTCCTGTAAATAAGGGTCCAAGTACAACAACACATGACAATTTCCTTTAACACATGACAAATGTGGTTAGTGGCATAGTAGCAAATGTGTTTTGAACAGGTTTATGTAAAGATCTACATAATATTTTTCCCTTATAGTGGAGAGAGAATAACAAAATCTGGTGACTGTTTTTCGTTAATGTTTTTAGCACTGTGTTTACTTCGGTTTAATTAAGAAGGATAAAAGTGAGGTAAACAGATAATTAAGGTTACTCTCTTCATTACTGATGCCTATACACAATTAGTGATGCCAGCAGTGCTCACACAGCGTTACCTCTGAAATCTAATTAGATATATCACCAGTTGTCTTATTCTGGAGCACAGAAGTACATTATTACTATTGGAATAAATGAGCTCCTGAAAGTGTTTTTGTACTCAAATGTGTTCTCCACCCACAAAGATTTCATTTTAATTTTCCAGACAAGGAAAATAAGCACAGAACAAAAGGAACACTAAAACATCACAACATTGTAGTGATAAGGACAGGGCTGTACTGGGACAAAAAATTGGCCCCGGACTTCATCCAGAACGGCCCACTTTAATTCTGCAAACACGCACAAAATTAAGTGAACAAGTGAAGTGGGAGGGCTAACGCCATGCAGGAACATTGCTACAGCCTCATTGACTGGAATTTCAGAAACCGGCATTGCTGCACAGCCATTGGCTGCCTTTCAGCAATGCAGCGGCGCTGAGGCTGAGCCAGGTTGTGCACTATGAAGTGAGGTGATGGGCAGTGCGGACGACAGGTCTCTCCCATACCAGTCGTCCAGTCAAACCCACCCCCCAGGCCGGCTGGCCACCCAAGCCCCCCACTGGCTATTAGGTGTTCTGCTTTTTTCTCTTATAGGCAGTGGAATCTCCAGCTTTGATATTTAGGTTGGGGCACATGGGGGAACAGGGACAAAAGTAGGAGGGCCAACCATAAAACAAGTGGCCCATTGAACCACCGAATCAGCTCACAATCCGTGCCCACCTGGTTTTATAACCGATATTGATGTTATGAAGCAAGAGAAATATGCTACAATGTGGTAACATAATTTAATGTTAAAAGCAACAAAGGAGGTTTAACAAAAATAATGCATCAATGCAGCCTCACCGTGCCCATCAATGCAGCCTTATCAGTGCCCATTAACGAAGCCTGATCAGTGCCCATCAATGCAGCCTCACCAGTGCCCATCTATGCAGCCTCACCAGTGCCCATCTATGCAGCGTCACCAGTGCCCATCAATGTAGCCTGATTAGTGCCCATCTTTGCAGCCTCAACGGTGGCCAATAATGCAGTCTGATCAGTGCCCATCTTTGCAGCCTCACCAGTGCCCATCAATGCAATCTCACCAGTGCCCATCAGCTCAGCCTCATCATTGCCCATCAATGCAGCCTCTCCAGTGTAGATCAATGCAGCCTGATCAGTGCGCATCAATGCAGCGTCACCAGTGCATGGTGATTGGAGAGAGGAGAGCAGGGATCTCCCACTTACATGGCATGGCCACTGTGTGTAGTCTATCATAGTAACCCGTCCAGGAAGTGGGACTTCATATGACAGCCGGGTAAGTGGGAGATTCCCACTTTGTGTAATCCGGCGACGCTCACCCCCCTCCTCTTCGAGGCAGCCCAATGGGTCCGGTGGGATCCATGGTAGGGTCAGCCCTGGGGGCGTTCCTCTGCCCCAGCTTGCGGGGACAGACTTGGTCCGGGGACTGTCCCTGAAAGCAGGTACTTCTGATGACCCTAGGCTAGTGGCCAGCAGGCCCCACAGGCCAGCGGACAGCAGAACCCACAGGTCCGCGGCCAGCTCCCAGCAGGATCCACAGCCTGTGGGTCCTTCTGGGAGCTGGCTGCAGACCTGTGGGCCCTGCTGGCCACTAACCTGTGGGCCCTGCTGGGAGCGGACAATAGCCTATGGGTCCTGCTGGCCGCTGGCCTGTGGGTCCTGCTGGCAACTAACCATGGCCTTTGGGTGCTGCTGGCCTGTGGGTCCTGCTGGCCGTTGGACCCACAGGTGACTTGCCAGCAGGACCCACAGATCCACGGCCAGCTCCCAGAAGAATTCACAGGCCATAGGCACTGGGGCAGGATAAATGAGTTGTATAGGGGGAGAAGATGGGATGATCATGTGGGGGTCAGCTGGGGATGTCAGGGTCTCTCACCTCAGAAATGGGCCGATGGCAGCTGCCAGATCAGCCTCAGAGCTCAGACAGGTCCTCCTCCTTGCATGGCCTCAGCTTCCTCCAGTTCTGGGGGGGTGGGTGCTGCTCCTGTCTCCTGGGGTCAACTTCTGGTGTGTGCAGTGTGCACAGTGCACGTTGTTCTGCAGCCAGTGGCACGCCCAGGCCAGCCACGTGTGTGTCCAGTCAAACTCTCAAAAATCCGACCGCGGTGACTGGGAGTTGTAGCTATCTCACTAGGCTCAGGCTGGCTGCTCTCCAGACTCCACCCACCCGGAGCAGGGAGCTTGGCGCGCAGCCGCCGCCACAGACTACAACTCCCATAAACAACAGCGGGGGACAGCAGCCGTCACGTGACAACAGCTAGCCCTGACTTCCTCGAGGCTCCGAGACTGACAGACAAATGACAAGTCAGTCGGATAGCCACGGCGATGGCCATTATACGAATGAGTTATACATGGGGGGGATATTAGTACCGTTGGAGTATGTCCCCATTCCGACTTTCAACAGACTTTCTAACGACCAGACTTGCCAACACACGATCACACCAAATTCCGACGGATTCGTACGTGATGACGTACACAGGACTAAAATAAGGAAGTTGATAGCCAGTAGCCAATAGCTGTCCTAGCGTGGGTTTTTGTCCGTCGGACTAGCATAGAGACGAGCGGATTTCTGGGTCCGGCGGAGTTACGACGTAAAGATTTGAAGCATGTTCCAAATCTAAAGTCCGTCAGATTTGCGACTGGTAAAGTCCGCTGAAGGTCCAGTGAAGCCCACACACGATCGGATTGTCCGCCGGATTTGGTCAGTCGGCGTCCGTCGGACAAGTCCGGTCGAAAAGTCCGACCGTGTGTACGCAGCATAATTCGAGACTTGGGGCTCTCAGCAGATGCCAGGACCTGGTAACATCCCTAAATTTTCTTATGCTTGCTTCCAATGCCTGCTAAACATGCGCCAAATGCACATATTTGTTAGTTTTGACCATAAGTATGAATGGTCAAATCTGTCACATATTGACTTGGGGAAGTGTAGGCAACCCAACCTAAATATGTATGGCCAGCTTAATCCTCAGAGAAACAAGGCTGTGACTATAGCCTATAATTTCCTTCCCTTCCCCTTCCTTATCTTTCCCTACTTTCCCCCACCATTCCAGCCCTTATTAGTCCACTATAGCTCAGATTTCAACATGGCTAACTTCTTCTTAAAAGGTACTACATGCACAATGCCTCATTCTGATAATCCTGTGCTGTCAGTAAAACGTGATATACGTTTTTCCCCACCTTCGGATTTTATATTCTTTTTTACTCTCTTTCTTCCTTGTCAAAAGAAGTTTATTGAGTATACAATGTTATAAAGATACATAAAGTAAGTTTACAAGGATCTATAAAGTAAGCTCATTGTTTTACAGTAGGGTTTATATAGGTAAATATCATGAAATTTCAAATATTAAACATTGGGTTCACGTAAACCTAAATTAAAGATATATATCATTTCCTTAGTTACTTTTGTAGGTATTTAAATGATTTATACCTACTATACATATTACAAGTAGTGTGTATATAGGTCAAATAAATTCTGATAATGAGCTTTAATCGTAAGGTGGAGAAAAGGAAAGAGAAAGAAGAAAAAGGGTTGAAAGGTAGAGGTATGGTCCACAAGGTTGTCCCGCTCGTCAGTTTATTATTCTTTTTAGTTCTCTTTGAAGCCTTAGAATGGGTGTCTCTGTAAGTCATTTAATCTGTTACCATGGCAACAGGACAGAGTCATTGAAGTTTGACAGGAACTGTTGTTTTATCCAAGGATGCCAAAGTTTTTCAAATTTTGGAATTTGATTTTGATCGATGGCTACCATCTTAGCATGGGACATTGTATTATTCATTCTGTGAATTGTTTCTGCTAGTACCAATGTAGGAGATTTCCATGCCTTGGCCACTGTTTGTTTTGCAGCCGTTATTAGTTGGATCATAAGTTTGAATTGAGAGAGTGTTAACCATTCCGGTTTTAGATTAAGTAAAGTTAAATATGGATCTGGTTGTATTATTTTTTTAAATATTTTAGATGCAATCACGAAGACTTCCTTCCAGAAGGTTTGGATTACTGGGCACGTCCACCATATGTGTAAATGTGTGCCTATTTCTGGGCATCCTCGAAAACAAAGAGCTGAGGTATTAGGTGAATATTTTGCCACTCTAGCGGGTACAAGGTACCAGCGAGTTAGGACTTTATAATTTGTCTCCAGTGCTAAGATGTTGGGTGAAGATGACTTAGATGTGAGCCATATGTTAGACCAGTCCGTGTCTTCTAAAGTTCGTCCCAGGTCCTCCTCCCACCTCTGAACGTAAGAGGGTCTATTAAGATTTGCTACTCCATATAATTGATTATAAAGTGATGAAATTGTACCTTTAGCAAATGGATCTTTTGTACAGATTGATTCAAAAATGGATAATTGGGATAATGGTGTATCCCCCTTTAGGAATGGTGTATAGAAATTTTTGATTTGGAGATATCTAAATATCTCAGAGTTTGGTAGATCATATTTTTCTCTAAGCGATGGGAATGAAAGGAATGATTTAGATGCTATGAAGTCATTTAGTGTCTGAATGCCTGATGTTGTCCAAGCTTTAAAAGAATTTGGGTAGATCCATGCCGGATAAAAGGCCGGATTTCTGATAAAAGAAAGGAGAGGATTGTGTGGAGATTGTAACTGATATTTGGTTTTTAGTTTATCCCAGAGAGATAAGAAGTGTTTAGTTATGGGATTATGAATTTTAAAGCGGTCTTTAGGATCAAGCCATAATAAATTTGATATTAATAGAGGGTCATTTTCTGAAGCCTCTATAAATACCCATAATGGGATTTCCTGTTTTGCATGGTATTTGGACAGACTGGCCAAATGTGCTGCTCTGTAGTAGTTAGTAAAATTAGGGTATCCCAGGCCTCCTTTATTTTTGGGAAGATGTAGTGTGTGTATAGGTATACGTGGTTTAGAAGAGCCCCATATAAACGAAGTTGCTCTTTTTTGTACTATTCTCAAAAAATAGGAAGGAATTGGAATAGGGAGGACTCTGAATAGATAAAGCAATTTGGGTAGAATAGTCATTTTGATTGCATTAATCTTCCCTATCCAGGATAAAGGAAGTTGCGACCATTGTTTTATTAGATTTGTGATCTGTCTTAATACAGGAGGATAATTGGTTGAGAATAAGTCAGAATGAGATGCTGTTAAATGAATTCCAAGATATGGGATTGATTTTTCTGCCCATGTGAATGGGAGTGCAGCCCCAGCCGGGATCAATTCCATGTTTGTGAGTGAAATATTAAGCACTAGGCATTTCTTAGGATTAATCATAAGGCCGGATAGGGCTGCAAACCCATCAAGAGCTGGTATTAAGTTAGGACCAGAGACCTGTGGTGATGATAGAAAAAGTAATATATCGTCTGCAAATATACATAATTTGTGTGTAATACCTCCTACTTCAATGCCAGTTATAGTTTGGTTTGTTCTGATGTATTGGGCCATGGGTTCGAGTATAAGGGCAAATAATAAGGGAGATAATGGGCAACCCTGTAGGGTACCTCTTTCGATATTAAAGGCTTCAGATTTGTATCCAGCATATTTTATATAGGCTTTGGGTTTATTATATAATGCTTTGATCCATGTTAAAAAGTGGGGTCCAAAACCCCATTTTTGTAATGAATATTGCATATATTGCCAGGATACTGTGTCAAATGCCCTCTTAATATCGAGAGACAGAAAACATAAAGGGATTTTCCGTTTTTTAGCAATATGTGCCAATAACACTGCCCTGCGTATATTATCGCCTGCCTGTCTATTTGGCATGAAGCCTACTTGATCTCTATGTATTAATTTTCCTATAATGCTATTGAGGCGTTTTGCTATTATTTTTGCTAATAATTTAATATCGAGGTTTAACAGAGAGATAGGCCGATAATTCACACAGGAAGTATCATCAGAAAGGGGTTTTGGGATCATACAAACAATTGCCATTAGTGTTTCTTGCCGAAAAGAATGTCCATCTAGAAGTTTGTTAAAAGTTTCAGTGAGAATGGGAGAGAGTATTTCTGAGAATGTTTTATAGTATAAAGCCGAGTAGCCGTCTGGGCCTGGTCTTTTATTAAGTTTTAGGTCTTTTATGGCGTTAGCAACTTCATCTATAGTTATAGGCTCATCCAAACTGCTTTTTTGATTTTGAGATAACTCAGGTAAGGTTATTTTTGAGAAGAAGGATTCAGCCTCTGTAGGATTAAATTCATTGTTTGTCTTGTATAAAGTTGCGAGATGTGAGTGAAATTTATGGACTATTTTAACTGGATTACAAGTGTAAACATTTTTTGATAATTTCAAACGTATTGGTTTGAAAGATTTGTTAGTTGAATTTAATGCCCGAGCCAAATATGTACCTGGTTTGTTTGTATTCATGTAGAAATTGTGTTTGGAGCGTTTGAGGGATTTATCAACTGACTCCGTGAGAAATAGATCGTATTCCAATCTAGATTTTTCCAGATGAGATTTTGTACTCTGAGATGGATTATCTTGGAATGATATGTAGGCTGCATTAAAATTGAGTTCTAGTTTTTTTGCTAGATTTTTGCGTTCCCGTTTAAATAGTGCCATTTGTCTTTGTATTGTACCACGCAAGACAGGCTTATGAGCTTCCCACAGTGTTATTGGGGAGATGTCTGTTGTATTATTAATTGATATGTATTCCTTTAAAGCTTGTTCAATGGCCATCTGATGTAGTGGGTGTTTGAGCATTATGTCCGGTAAGTACCACGTTGGGTCATGCGCTTTTGGTATGGCTGAGGCTATAGTAGTGTATACTGCATTATGGTCAGACCACGGAATCGGAATTATATCTGATGCAATAATTTCTGGTATCATTCCTATTGTTAGAAAAATATGATCTATTCTGGTGAAGGTTTGATGAGGGTGCGAGAAATAAGTGAATTTCTTTTTCATTGGGTTACTTTCTCTCCATGAATCTACCAGATTGTATTTGGAAAGAAGTTGAGAAAAAGGTAATCTAGAGGTTATTTTGGATGGTGTAAAAGGTGATTTATCTAGAAATGGGAGGAGAACCTGGTTCGAATCCCCACACATTATCACTGTTCCTATTTTGTGTGTATTAATCACTTGTAATATATGTGAGAGGAATGGTGTAGGTTGTTTGTTAGGAGCGTAGTAGGAAATCACCGTGATTGCTGTATCCATTATATAACCCATGAGTATCAGGTATCTACCTTCTGGGTCTTTAATTTCTGATGATAAGGTGAATGGTGTGGATCGGTGAAATGCAATTAGAGTTCCCCTTTGCTTGGTACAGGCAGAAGCCGTGTAAATTTGTTGATAAAAAGGAGAAATATATTTTGGAGTAGAATCTTTGGTGAAGTGTGTTTCTTGGAGGCATACTATGTGAGCCTTCTTGTTATGGAAAGTACGGAAGGCTTTGGTCCTTTTTTGAGGGACATTTATTCCCTGAACATTCAGGGAAAGTATATTCAGTGGTGCCATGGCAATAGATCAAATAGTTTTGACTTACTTTTTGTTATGCAGAGCTGACTGCGCAGATCAACCTGTGTGGACTGAAGAGATGAATAGATAGAAAAGAAACCAGTGAATTCTGGAGTAAAGAGTAAACAAAAAACATACGAGATTAGATGATACATTGTATAAATTATTTTTTGCAAGTAATCACAATTTACCCGTGAAAGAGAATAAATATCTCTCTCAGGGGAATAAGTGCCTTCGTCACACTCCCACATAATATGGTTGGGAGAATGAGGAGGGCTAATGGGGGTACACGGATCTTCCGCTTACAGGAGAGAAGTGCTATGTCAAAAGACATCAAAATGATGTTTCATTAATTGGAGTGCAGAATATAGTTTTTGTTGAAATTATTTATTCCAGGGTGGTTGTATATGGTTAGTCTTGCCCTAGGCTAAATAATTCAGTTAGAAAGGTACTGTTAATAACTTTGGTATTGATGAAGATAGTTTGAATTATTTTGGGATTTTAACCCTTTTAGAGTAAACAATTACATATTTTATTCATATGTAACTGTTTAGATATGTTAACTCATAAAATTGAGGTTGTATTGCTTCAGATTAGAATAAACAAAAACATAATTCTAGGAACTAGTTAGATAATAATATATTTGTTTTAAGAAAAGAAAGAAAAAGCTTCCATTACTTCTGGATTATTGAACATATTTGTCCTAAAAAGTAATAAATCTATTGTTATTACCTGATAATATATAACTGAACAAGAATTTCCTTATTTCACTTATATATTCTAAGGCTATATGAATCAGAAGTAATAAGAAATATAACTGGAATGTAACATGATCCCACACAGTGTGTGACTATCAGAATGCAGTTACATTCAGTTATAAATATAGGTTTTTTATAGAGAACCATCTCTTAGTATAATAAATGAAGAGATATCAGGAATTAGGATGTCAGTCCATTGAATCTTCTTGGTCCATGGATGATGTGGCATAACGGCCTCTTTTGTGAGAATGATGATTCCCATTTTGTTCTGAAATTTTCTGGGTGCTGTCTGAAGGTGAAGATGACGCCATTCTTCTGCGCGTGGGAGTGTTGCTGCTTGTGGGTTCTGTCAGATTTAATTTTAAAAGGGTTTGTTGTAGTTCATCTGCTGATCTGCTTCTGTAAATTGTACCTTGGTAGTTAAATCTGACTGAAAAGGGGAAGCCCCATTGATACATAATGTTGTGGCGTTGCAGTTCCATTAGTTGGGGTTTCATGGATCGTCTTTTAGTAATAGTAAGTTGGGATAGGTCAGCAAAAATGTGATAATTGTGTCCTTGAAAATTAAGTTCCTTTTTTTCTCTTGCAGCAATTAGTATTTGTTCTTTCGTTCTGTAATAATGAAATTTTGTGATTATATCACGTGGGGGTCCATCTTTCTTTTTGGCTGTGAGGGCTCTGTGTACTCTGTCCAGTTCTAAACGTTCAATAGGGATATCTGGCTTTAGTTCTTGTAATAGAGCAGTAATAGTAGATTGCAGGTCTGTCACAGTTTCAGGTATTCCCCTTATGCGTAAGTTTGAACGTCTGGCTCTATTTTCGTAATCTTCGAGCTTAGTTTGAAGTATTAAATTCTCTTTTTTTAATTGTTCCAATTCTGTTATATTTTCTTGGGTTGTAATTTCAATTTCATCCATTTTTATTTCTAAAGCTGCGGTGCGGTTTCCCAGCTCTCTTATTTCTTTGGTTAGGCTTTTTGTTATTTGGTCTGAGGTTTGTTTTAAAGCCTTATGAAGCATCTTTTCAAATTGTAATAATATTACTGGGGATACTGAGGAGGCTTGTGGAGAAGTTTGTGAGAGGATTTGTTCTGTATCTGACTCAAATGGAGAGTCTTGCTGTGACATTTTCTGTCTGTGAGAGCGCCCTGATGCTGTAACTTGTGAGGTGACTGGAGCTGCTTCAGCTGCAGTGAGTGCCTGTGAGCTCTTTGTGAGGTGATTTTTATTTCTGCCACGGTTTCCTCCCAGTACCATATTTCCTGCCCAAACTTTCACAGTTTGTTCCCTGGGGCAAAAAGGTTCAAATGGATACCTTTTGAGCCTGCAGGCTCCGCTTTGTCCTTCTCTTCTCTCCTCAGCGGTGTGGAGCTCTAACAATGCATGTCTGCTCTGCTAGGCTCCGCCTCCTGCCCCCCTTTACTCTCTTTCTTATGAGAGTGTTATGTATGACTTTTAGGAGACAAGTTTTGTCTCTTTGATATATTCAGGTTATTGTAAACACTGAACACTGAAGTTTGGTGTCTTGCTCTATCGGTTCTTACCGATCTTCTGTTTTTTACACCATACTGTAAATGATGGCTTGCTGCATCTTTATTACATTGGATCACAACTACTGTATGCATTGTATTGGCTTATTATATGTGAGAAGCATAGCCATAATGAAGAATTGAAACAAATGTATATTTTTTTTCTAGTATTCAACGCTTTATTGAATATATTCAATTTGTATAGTAAAAGGGGTAACATGCAGTATATATAAGATGAGTGTGACATGCAGTTAAGTTAGTCCTAAGATGGTGAACATTGTGGGACCTCAATAAGAGTTGTTGTTTCCAAATGCTTGTGTGGTAGATTTTTTTTTAGGATGTCAGTGTGTCTAAGGGACACACCCCTTAGACACACTTAGGGGGGGGGACACTAGGGTGGAGGGGGGATTCAGAAGGTAGTGGGGGGAAGGGAACAGTATGAGGCAGATGGAGGTCCTCTCAAGCCCCTGGAGCTGCCTCAGATTCAGAAACGGGGCTATCTGAGTATATAATGTAATAAAAATCTGTTTTGGTTATAAGGTGGTTGTATTGGAGTAGTGAACAGTAATCAAGCGTACCAGATGAATCAGAATATTTTATCCTGATTGTGGAGCTACTTAGTTAAAGCAGAACTTCGCCCAAAAACAGATCTTAGGTTTTCCACGTTATCTCCCCCCTCAATAAAGAATTGGGTGCCATGTCTTATTATACAAAATGTTTACCATCTTTTTGTGCGCAGCACTTCCTGCTCTCTGGCCTAGGCCAGAATGAGACTGGGCTCCTTCTGGGATCCTCCATGATCAGCTGCAGGGTACAAGCACACTGAGAGATTCCACGCGTGCACAGATGTACCACAAATGATTAAGATATGGAAGAGACCTGTGCCTACACAGGATGTTTCTGCACACGTGCAAACAAGCCTCAAAGCACCAATCAGGTTTGCTGGCAGAACTAGTGTATATGTACATTCATGCGTAAAAGTGCACTCGCACATGCGCAGATTTGCCACAGCTCTCTACTAGGGCCTAAAGACCTAGCAGAAACCACAAGACATCTGTGAATGCACAAGATAACAAAAAATTGTGGTACCGAAGAGGGGCGTGGGGATAACAACATCCCCTGGCGGAAGTTCCACTTTAAGTGCTCCATGTAAAAATGTATTCTTGACACTCAAATTCACTGGGGAACATAGGTAGAGTTACAGTGTTGGCAAGCACAAATGGGTGTGTGAGGAAGGCTAATGCCGCGTACACACGGTCGGACTTTATGGCAGACTTTTCGACTGACTTTACAATGGACTTTCTGAATGAACGGACTTGCCTACACACAATCCACCAAACTTCGTTGAATTCGTACGTGATGACGTACGTCCGGACTAAAATAAGGAATTTCATAGCCAGTAGCCAATAGCTGCCCTAGCGTGCCTTTTTGTCTGTCGAACTAGCATACAGACGAGCGGACTTTTCGACCGGACTCGAGTCCGTCGGATAGATTTAAAACATGTTTCAAATCTAAGTCCGTCCAACTTTTGAGCAAACAAAGTCCGCTGGAGCCCACACACGATCGAATTGTCAGACGCCGGACCAAGTCTGCCGTAAAGTCCGCTCGTGTGTACGCGGCATAAAGCCCATGTTTTTAACCTACTGACCTTCTTTTACTTTCTGCCTCCCTCTTGCACACCATGAACAGGAAAAAATCTGATTTGTACATAGTTCCTAAAAAGCAATAAGAATGCAAGGAAGGTGCAAGCAAGAAACAAAAAGGATTTGACCGGAGGGTGTTGCCAATCTGAACTGCAGAAATAGAATAGGGAATAATCTTTAAAGTCAGCTGGAAAGCACTGGTTGTATAGGATTACCATGCAAACAAGATTATAGTAGTCATAAATGCATAGGTTTAATTTTGCAAATCATGCACAGTTAACATAAAACTTTAGTTATTAGGTAGAACACCAACAATTACAGGCTGGGTTAAAGGCTTATTCTTAGTGGTGTATTATCACCTAGATGAGACAGATCACTAAGGACATCTCATGTAACAGTGAAAAGAAAACATGAGAGGCATATTATGTGCCGTTTTATTATTTTCATTTCCCATATAAAGTCAGGTAATTTGTCATTCTAACTGCTAAATTACTGGGACTGTAAGCTGGAGATCCCTCCCATGTGCTTTTGTAGGAAGCTTGAACGAGGACAAATTTGTTTTCTGACCAGCAGAGGTGAAACCCATTACTGTACATCTGCGCCAGAACTGCTCATTTCTATATTTTTGCTTAGAGGATTGTTCTTTTCTTCCCCGAGGTGTCCGTTAATCCTGTTGATACAGGCATAATACTGCATAATGTAGAGTTATGGCCACCCAGACTGTTACATTTCACAGAAGTAAATCTGGCCTAAACGCATTTTATTGTTTGTGTAGTTGGCTTCCTGTCTTTCTATTTTATGTCGGGGGACTATGAGAAAACATATGTTATTGCTGCTGGACAATGTAGACCAATTTAAAAGTGACTTTATGTGCCTTGCAGAAACTGAATTATATGAGCTAGAACTTTGTTCTCATCCTGTAAAAACAACACAACAGCATATTTAACCTAGTTCTTTTAGGTATATCAGCATAAAACCTTGGTCATTTAGCTAACCACATAAAAAACTGCTGGTACCATAAGATAAGCTGGGAGCAAGCACTTCATGATGATCTCTGCTGAATTTTGAAGCTATGCTTTAGTCTTAAAGAAGATTAGAAATACCACAGCACTGTTGATGAACAATATTGTATATAGACACACAGTGCCGCTACATAGTGAAGTATATATACATGGGCATTCCCTCTGGAAGGAAAGCTGTTACCAAACATGAGAAACAGATGTGGTATCAAGAGGTACTATTATAAGCATTAGATGGGTAGGTAACTATAAGTAAAGTATAAGTGGAGCTAAATGCATCACATTTTCTTTTATAAAAATTAGGTTCAAGAACTTTTCTGCTCTTGGAAATGGAAATATTTCCATAGGAGGAGTACTAGACTGATCAGAATTTACTTGAAACCAAATTTTCAAGTACCAACATGGAGCATAGTGGACATGAAATAAGTGTAGCTTACATAAATTTTCTTTTTCTACCTACCTATTTGATTCTTAGGCTACTTTCACACTGGGGCGGGGGTGCATTAACAGTAAAGCGCCGCTAGTTTTAGCGGCGACTTACTGTCATTTTAGCGGGGCTTTTCGGCCGCTAGCCAGGCGCTTTTAACCCCTGCTATCGGCCAAAGAAAGGGTTAAAAGCGCTCGTGTTGCGGGGCTACCAAAGCGCTTTGCAGGCTGGGCAGGGCGTTTTGGGAGTGGTGTATACACCGCTCCCAAACCGCCCCAAAGATGCTGCTTGCAGGACTTTTTTTCCCATCCCACAAGAGCATCGCCCCAGTGTGAAAGCACTCAGGCTTTCACACTGGGGAGGCATGAGAGGCGCTTTTCAGGCTCTTTACAGGCGCTATTTTTAACGCTAAAATGCCTGAAAAGTGTGAAAGGTGTCTTACAGATATGTCTTTCACCTTTCTAGAAATTGAAATAAATTGCAGCCATAGCAATGTCAAAGTAAAACTTATATGATAAACATTTGATCCCCATTGTTTCCCCACTGCTTCATAACTTGCAACTGATAAAGCATCAGACCCATTGATTTAATTGTTTCAAAAAACAGTTACATTCCCAGCCTGTGTCAGGAATGTAACTGTTACATTGGTTGTACTCTCAACCAAACTGTCAAACCATCAAATGGCCGGTGTCAGAACTGATCGCATGTGCAGCATCAGTTGAAAATCAAACAGAGGTCAAGATGGCAGCTTCCTTGCCTGAAAACAATAGGAGGGTTTAGTTCAGCTTTAAAGTGGCGTTCCAGCCGAAGTTATACTGTTTAAATAAAAATACCTCTTTAATACACAAGCTTAATGTATTCTAGTAAAGTTAGTCTGTAAACTAAGGTCTGTTTTGTTAGTTTATAGCAGTAGTTTGTTATTTTATAAACTTCCAGCAGGCCGTGGCCATCTTAAGTGTGGGCATCTGAAGCCAGATTGTATTTCTTCCTGGATCTCATCCTTGTAGATCTCGCACATGCTCAGTGCAGCACAAGCAGTGTAATAGGTTTCAGGTCAGGTTTCCATAGCAACGGCAGTGTCAGAGGAAGTTGTCGCCCCTTCCCAGAAGGCACTGCAAACAGGAAATGATGCGATGGGCCACGGCCAGGGAGGAGGAAGTGAAAAATGAATACAGCAGATATACAGTAGGTGCTGAGAAAAAAAATATCCAATTCGTTTACAGTGCACAGTTTAGTGAGGGATGCTGAAGAGTTGTAAAAGTGGGTGGAACTCCACTTTAAAGTTGATCTCCAGGAAGGAGCTTTATTACATACTTACATTGGTTGAGCTTGGCACAACATAAGTATGCATATCTCATACCTGATGGGCTGCTAGGGAAGCTGACAAGCACTGTAATAGTCTGCACTATTACAGTGATAGCTGCTATCTGCCTGGGTTCTGTGCAAGCGGCTTCCCTACTACAGACTAAAAACTGGGTTCACTCACTCGGCACTGCTGCCATTCATAGAATGCCTTATATTTTTTTTCAATGAATACAAGACATATGCTGATTGGGCAAGATGGAGAGGAGCAGCGGAGATGTCCTGATCTCCAGAGTGCAGAGGGGACGCCACTCACACAGATCCTCAGCAGAACGCAGATCACAGCTATCACTCTAGTAGTGCTGACTACCACTGAGATTGTCAGCTTCCCTAGTGGCCCATTAGGCATGAGATATGCATAATTACATTGTGCTGAGCTGGAACAGTGTAAGCATGCAATAAAGAACATTCCTCAATTTTGGCTTTAAATCTACATTGCACAGTTTTTTTTTCAACTTCAAGAAATGCCACAAAAAGATCAAGGTGCCAATTGAAAATTAATTACTAGGAGGAAATATTGGTGACAGCACTGCTGTTTCTAGCAGCTGGAGACAACCCCTGGGGAAGTAACTGTAGGACAACAACCAAATGTCTCTATACAGCACTTGAAGCAAGGCTGTATGTGTCATGGGTGTTCTGACACCTCTGTTCAAGCAACAGTCTTGGAAAGTCAAATGTCACTATAGTCACTAAAAAAGAGCAGTTTATTGAAATTGTAGATCACATAAAAAATCCATAAAATTCAGTGATTTAATAAAATAATTTCTATAAGGAAATAGGCTTGTACCAGATCCACCAATGATCAGATAGAAAAACAACCAGTGGTTGAGACAGTCGACTTGCCCACATGACGTCATAGTGAGGGGACCTTCACTACCAAGCTTGCGTTCCACGGCTCCACCCTCCCCAGAGGCTTCCGTCTGGCCCTTCGTTCTGGTGCGGCTCTCTGACGTCAACGCCAGCCACCTCTTTCGACACAGTGTATCCACAGAAGGGAACACTGCAGGTTGCTCCATGCACCCTAACCAACGATGCCGTGAGTGGTTACTGCAACAGCAGCCAAGGAATTCCCCATGTCCCCTGAGTGTGTCTGGGCAGTTACATCCTTTGAGATCCCGCCACAGCTGAGGACCCGTCCTTCACATGTCCACATGTGGGCAAGTAGGCTGTCTCAGTCACTGGTTGTTTTTCTATCTGATCATTGGTGGATCTGGTACGAGCCTGTTTGCTTATAGCAATTATTTTATTCAATCACTGAATTTTATGGATTTTCTATGTGATCTACAAGTTCAATAAACTGTTCTTTTTTAGTGACTCTGGTGACATTTGACTTTCCAAGACTGTTGCTTGAACAGAGGTGTCAGAACACCCATGACACATACAGCCTAGCTCCAAGCGCTTTATAGAGACATTTGTTTTTTCCCAGGACTAGCAGTGTTCCTCTGGAACTCAGAGGAGGTGGATGTACATATCCTCATCAATTATTCATGCACAACATGTTGGCTTTAATTTCAGAAGAACTTTGCTAGTTAGGAAAACACCACAATCATAGTCTGAGGTTTGATGTATGTGTGGTGTACATTTTTCTAAAAGCGTGTGGTGAACGGAGTAGGGCCAAATTTTATAATCAATGTTATTTAAAATATACTAAAATAACCTAATCTAACTACATGTAACGCTACAGAGGTTCAGAGTGGAGTAGAACCAAAGATATTAGCTAGATTTGTATCTTTGGGAATCATTTCTTTCTTTTTACATTTTTAGAAGAATGCATAAAGAAGAAAAGGAAGGTGAAAAAATGAGCATTTGATCACTTATTTATACAAGACACTTCAACAAAGTGCGCAGCTGTTGGGATTGAAAACATGACATGTACATTCTCCTTCTGCTGCTTGATGGATGTTTTTGGAAATTTAAAGCATGACCTAATTGAATGACAGCACCTTTCAATTACAAATGTACATGTACTTTCAAAAATGTTAGAATGTATCTAAAAAAACTGTTTCCAATGAGATATGAACACTCAACAGAACACTGTTACGCATCACGGCTTTCTTTACAAAATATACAGAACTGAGATACTGCATCAGTTCCTTCATACAGTCATAATGACATCGAAAACACCACACTGACATCAGTTAAACACACAAAACATACATAATGACAGGTAGAGTCATCTCTGCTGCCTCTTGTCAATCAAATTATGTTTCATTTTAAAGTTATGCTTGAAGTTTTTTTGACCGAGGTTGCTTATGTAGCAACCAAAAGGAAATATTTGAAAACGATCAAGTAAGTAGACGATGAAAAACATTTATAAACCATTTTAAGAAAGATAATGTGAGGTCATTATTTACTTACTGGACTGAAATGCTGACCCAAAAATTACACAGTCCTGGTTGGCAGCCGAATCACTGATGGTCATCTAGTATCTCTAGGCTTCATCATTTTTTGTTAAAAGCAGTCCTTGCACTCCAGGCAAATGACTGTGCTTGGCTGAAAGAAATTTCCAAATGATGTCCTCTGTCTGCCACAGGCATGAAGAAACCTTTCCTCAGCTTCTCTTACCATAGAGATTGAGTGTAACTATGCTATGTAATTTTGCAGCAAGTCACAAGGCAAGAATGACCCGTAAAGGACAAAGCAGAGCCAAGGACTGAATAATCACCATACTTTATCATCTTTAGGCAACTATTTCTGCCCAGGAAGAATATGTTGACCAATGATGATGCCTAAACAAAGATGGCACCAGCCTTCTGGAAAGATCGGCAGATAAAGGAATTGGGGTTGATCAGTGCTAGACTTAGATTTTGGGGGGCCTCTCAACATAGGAATTCAATTATATGACAAATAAATAAGTGAACTGAAATGAATGATAAATTGTATTTTGCAGGTCAGCAGAGAGCAATGTACAGTATTTCAGAGACAAGAGAGTGAGCATCATCGAGCGTAGGTACCTTTTTTGCTGCATATAGGGTTAAAGGTGAGCTAAGTACTCTAAAATTTTGTGCTGAATTATAAATAATTAAATAATTAAAAGTGATAAGTGAAATAAATTATATCGTGCTTACGATGAATAAATACATATATGAACTTTAAATAATTAAAAGTGATAAGTGAAATAAATTATATCGTGCTTACGATGAATAAATACATATATGAACTTTAAATTGCCTAAATTGTGACAAATATGGATCCACTGAACAATCTTGCAGTGTTCTTAAAAAATGACAGGTCCGCTTGCTAGGTATGCATATAGGTATGGGGTATAATCCACTGAAACTCGGATTGAATAGATACCCCTTTTGCAGATGGAGTTCCACATGCAATTGCACTTTTAATCAGCTCCCTTTTATATTGGAGATCCGCTGTTTGTTGCCTCCGTCATTATGTCTCAATCATGCAATATAAACAGGAGAAACATTCATTGCGCAATATGCTTTAAGCCGTTATATGGAAGAAACTGAATGCACTCACATTTAAATCAAGCCAGTATTGGCGCATAGAGCAGTCAGCTTTTCCACCAGTAATCTCCTTCTTGCGCTGTACTGCGAGTGACACTTTCGCACTATGGATGACGTCACTAGGCTCCTCCCGACGCGTTGCGTCACATGTCACGTGACTTTATCAAGGGACCTTTTTTGCTGAGTTCTCTGTAAAAAAAACTTTCCAAGCCTATGGCATGTCCCCTCTCTTTTTTGCGTGTGGAAAAAAATGGATGGCATTGACAGGCACACAGAAGGTGGCATGTAGAAATCCACTTGCTGAAAGGTTTGGGAAATGGAAAATCACTTGTGGGAAGTCTGATCAAAGGATTCGGGACATGAAAAAACTGACTGGTTAGGAGTATGTATGTATGTACAGTACATACACCGAGGAAGGAAGGAAGGTCCCCTAATCTCTGTCAAGGACTCTCATGCGACACTCTGCTATGTCATTCTGTCTGAATTCCGATCCAGGGCCATGCCTGTCCTGAATTTGACCAATCTTGACATTTTGGGTAAAACTTGCCAGCAAAGGTTTACCCTATTTGGGATCACAAAGCGTTGGATTCTCCCCTTGACCCAATCAGAGTCAAGCGGGGGAGGGTGGGGGTGTGGGAGGTGAGCTTCTCTTTCATGTTTTTTACTGCGATAAATCAATGCAGATCAATAATTTCACTCCCACACGATGGGGTCGGGGCTGTTGCCTGGCACTTTCCAATATTTTGTTTTACTTTTTCTTTGTCCCACCCACATGTCCGCGACACAGTCATGTTAAAACAAACATCTTGAATATTAAAATAATATGAGTTGAAATGTAAAACATCTGCCAGAAGCCCTTATCCCTTTCTTTGACTCTGAAATCAGGCTTAGCTATTCCGTATCCTGACACCCACACGTACTTTGGCAATTTTTTTTAATAATAAAACTAATTTTATAATTATTACATTTTTTTTTTTATAAAAGAAGGCTGGGGTCCCCTCTGGCAGGGGAGGCCAGGGCAATTGTCCCTTTATAAATCTAGCACTGGAGTAGATTTACTAAAACTGTAGAGTTCAAAAACTGGTGCAGCTGGGCATTGGTAGCCAATCAGCTTCTAACTTCAACTTGTCCAATTGAGCTTTGAAAAAAAATCTGGGAACCTTTTATGCAGAGCTGCACCAGAATTTGCATTCTCCAGTTTTAGTAAATCAACCCCATTGTTTAGCATGCTTGAACTTACCATAAAGAACATACCTGAAGGTAGGTCCTCTTTAATGCATCTAAAACAAACTACTACAGTATAAGCATTAGTCCTAACTAAAATATTTACAGAAAAAGAACATATACTGCTTTGCTTGCTCTTGTAATTCTTTGCCGTTAGAGGCATTTAATGTTAGTGCTTAAAACACTTGAGTACATTCTAATTTCTCTATATGGTTGCTTTATAAGGAAACTTGGAACAAAATGGCAGAAATTGGCATTTTGTCTCTAGAACAGCTGTACGAGATTTTATGGCTATCCAATTAACACTACATGAACATATTCCCGAGTCAGGGAGAGATAGATTTCTCACACTGGCCTGGTTTGAAAAATGTACTTGTCCCTAACAGCAAAGACATACAGTAGACTCTTTTGAACTCCTAAAGTGCCCATATTTTAATTTTAATGCAGAATCTGAGGGGAGAGCTATGTTAGAAGAGTAATAAAGGACAAGTTATTGTATGTGCCGCTTCATTTCCAAATAGCTGAAAAGATTAATGCACTCATCTGCATTACCCTGTACAGCTACTCTCCAATGAAACATACTGAACACTAACTTGTCCTTTATTGCTTAAATAACATATATGCTGCTAATTTTACACTGTCCTTACCTGATATATATACACACACACAAACTTCATTGAAATACCTGGAAACATTTGCCAGCCTTTCACAGACAATTCATTTTGATTTGAAAGCCAGTGAGAGCACAGTCTGTTCCATCCGAGCATCAGAAATCCTGAAAGCACGGCTTTTTGTACATTCTTGGAAATGCAAGTACAAAATACCACCACTCATGTTATTACAGGCATCTCCAGCGTAAATAAATGTAGTGGATGGTGATGTGGACAGAACAATTTATTAATTTATTAGGATTATTTGTACAATTTAGTTATTCTGCGCTCACCCAACCAACAATGCAATCAATACCATAAAAATGTTATTTGAAAAAAGTGATAATAATATATATATGTATATATATATATATATATATATATATATATATATATATATACTGCTATCTCCACAAATTAAATACTCAATTCATAAACATATGCACACAGAAAGAAATTGCGCAAAAAACCCAAACACATCAGTACATAATCCGGATCCATTCCCAGTCGATGCTTGTTACAGGGAAACATGCCGGTTTGAGAGAATCTTGTGACGTCACCACGCACCAGCTGGCAGCCTGATAGCTTGTAGCTGTGTTTTGTATGTATTTCTTCGCTGTGCATGAGAAGACTTTGGAATAAAATACCATTATTTACTGCACTATGAAGTTCCTCTTCTTTTTCTTCTAAAAATCTTTTTAAAAAAACTTACTGGAGGAATATCGAGCAGAGTGAATGGAAAGCCATTAAATTCATCTTGCTGTCCTTGACAGGAAGAGCGGCTATTCCTCTTTGAAGCGGATCGGGAGGAACATCACAGCTGATTATTGCCGATACCAGGCGAGTTTGACCCCTATAATTTGTGGTCCATCAAGTTCGGTAAGAGGCCATCTGGCTTTTTTTACTTCTCCGACCAGAATCTAAGCATTTGACCAGCCACCACTGCAGATTGTGAGGGGCGGCATCAGAAGTTGCTTTCACTATCACCTTGTTTCAAATTTAATTTTTCCTGTTGGGACTTTTTTTTAATATATCAAATATAAGTATTCCTTGTGGATTTTTTTATCCTAAAGTTTACCTTTTTTTAAGTTTTTTGGGACGGTTTGTTAACACGATAATAATTAATTAATCAATTGTTGATAATCTTACTCACCTGATATATTGATTTATTCACTCACATTGTACATTGTGTTTGCACGATTATGTACTGATGTGTTTGGTTTTTTTGCGCAATCTTTTTCTGTGTGCATATTAGGATTATATAGCTTACAGCATTTCTAAACCCAAAACCAAAAATATAAAACATTGCAATTTACTAGTCTCTATATGTGGTGGCTGCTGTATTTTAGTTTTGTTTCCCTTTATTCTGATTTGGTAATCCTGTGAACAATACACTTCATGTCCCTGGGTGGTCACGCTCACCCCTCCACTGTATTTATGAAGGGAGCTATGGTATTCACATAGGCTGGACTTCAAACATGTCTTCCTGTCTTCATCTCTATTACATCAAGGTGGGGAGATTAGTTGTTTCCAGAAAAAAGGTGAGATTGCTTTCACTTCCTCTCCAAGGAAATGACAAGGACTTTTCTGGCAAGATCAGCCGGTATTTTTTATACTTGCTGATCTTAGGCTGGCCATACATGTTCAAATTTCTTGTACAATTTTCCTTTAGATTTGACTTTAACTATGCAGTACAAGGGCCTGCCTAATTGGGTACAATTGAAAGTTGTTTAGTCTAGACCTATATTATATGTTTTTTTAGTAAATCTAAAGGAATATTGTACAAGACAATTGAACTGGTATGGCCAGCCTTAGTCTGAAAAATGAAAATGAATACAGCCGCTGCATTTGAGGAAGGCTCTGAAGAAGAGAGATTTATTGAAACGCGTTAGTCAGTCTACGCATCCACAAAGGTAGTCCAATGTAATGTGGACAGCTTTACGGACTGATGTGGAGGACCAATAAGACATGCTTTTAACAAGTCCTTGTTTGTGAGTATAATACCTACCTTTGTATTCAAATAAATATCTCTGTTTGAGGATAATGTGCTAGATTTACCTTCTTTTTATGTTCCAGTGTTTTGGATTTCCCAGTCTGTGGAGGGCAGCAAAAAGTGCATAATTCATCACTAAGCGTCAAAGCAAAGAGCTCAGGGCTGTAGAGAGGCACACTACACAGCGCAGGAGATTGATTTGTGTGGCTTTTGACTGACAAGCTAAATATATAAAAATGTTGTTATTGGATTTAGTTATATTATAGATTGAACTTGTACTTTACCCATGCAGGGTAAAGCAACAGACTCAGTTTCCCTGATCCTAAGCAGCATATCCATGACTTACGATCCTTTTTTTAACCAACGCAAAAGGAAAGCCTTGTTATATAAAGTGAGTCACATGTTCTTCCATATCAGTGCTGAATGGATTGGCAGGGGAGAGGAAGAAAATAGGATTTTTATAATAGCTTACCTGTAAAATCCTTTTCTTTGAAGTACATCAAGGGACACAGAGCCATTGTAGTTACTATGTGGGTTATAGGCCACCTTCAGGTGATGGACACTGGCATGCCCTAAATTAAAAACTGCACTCCCTATATAACCCCTCCCACTGGTGGGAGTACCTCAGTTTTGTAGCAAAGCAATACACATGTATACCAAAAAAGGGAGGGACTTCTGTGTCCCGAGATATACTTCAAAGAAAAGGATTTTACAGGTAAGCTGTTATAAAAATCCTATTTCCTTATCGTACATCACGGGACACAGAGCCGCAGTAGTTACTATGTGGGATGTCCCATAGCAATGCCAACTGAAGGGAGGGAGACACAACAAAGTAGGGCACCAAGAGACTAGAGGACTCATACTCCAGCCTGCAGTACACTGTGCACAAAGGCGATATCCTCATGATCTTTTACATCTACTTGATAGAATCTGGTAAATGTATGGACTGAAGACCAAGTTGCAGCCTTGCAGATCTGAGCCATGGAGGCTTGGTGATGCACTGCCCAAGAAGCACTAACAGTTCTGGAGAAGTGCGCTTTAATATGAAAAGGAGGAATTTTCCTATTTAACAAACAAAACATCTTTTTTTTTAATGTGAGCGGAACACTTTCAATAGACTTTGACCGCTCTCACCACATCAAAAGAATGTAGTGACCTTTCTTCAACAGAACGAGGTTCTGGAAAAAATTCAGGATGAATAAACCAATATGGCTCTTTACAAGAAAGAGCAGCCAACTCTGATACTCTTCCTGCAGAAGATATGGCAACCAAGAAAATTATTTTTCCTCGTCAAGAGGACCAAGGGAATATCTCGTATTGGCTTAAAAGGCTGCTTCTGTAAAGCCGACAGGACTAAATGTAAGTCCCAAGGGTTCATGGGTGACCCAACTGGAGGATTAATCCGCGTTACCCCCTGAAAGAAGTTACGAACCAGAGAGTGTGAAGCAAGTGGTCGTTGAAAAAACACAGATAAATCCAAAATCTGGCCTTTGATAGGATTAGAAATGAAGCTGGCCTTGAGTACTATCTGTAGGATTTCAAGGATCCTACCTATGACATATTTCCTGGGGTGCCAACCCCTGGATTCACACCAGGAGACATATGCCTTCCAGATTCTATAGTATACTGTATGACTCCGGAGGCCGGCTTCCCAGCATTAACTAAAAGTAGAAACTACTGAAGCTAACAGCCCACGATCTTTTAGAATGTGGGTCTCAATAGCCAAACTGCTAAATTTAGTGTTTGTAAGGTAGGATGGAATACCGAACCTTGCGAGAGAAGGTCTGGCCATAGCGGTAGGGTCCAAGGGTCCCCTACCGCCATTTTTGCGATCTCAGCAAACCAAGATCTCCCGGGCCATGCTGGGGCCACAAGAATCACCTCCTTCCCTTCTTGCTTGATCCTGCGAGAAGGCGCGGAAGCAGAACAGGAGGGAACGCATAGATCAGTGAAAAACTGATCCGACGGAAAAAACCAAGGCATTTGTTCCGTATACCATCGGATCTCTTGTCCTTGACACAAAGTTGTCGATCTTATTGTTGAACCTGGACGCAAACAGATCCACATCCGAAACTCCCCATTTTTGGCACATTGACAGAAAATGACGAGGTGAAGGTACCATTTTCCCGGGAACAATTGTTGGCGACTCAAGTAGTCCGCCAGCTGATTCTCTATCCCAGGAATGAAAATTGCTGATAGGCAAGGAATGTTGTTCTCCCAAGATAGAATATGATTCACCTCTCTTTGGGCTGCATGACCTTTTGTGCCCCCTAGTGATTGAAATAGGCCACAGCTGTGGCATTGTCGGATTGGAACCTGACAAGACAATTCCATAGTCTGAGCGTCCAGGCCTGCAGGGCCAGGTGTACTGCCCGAATCTCTAGAATATTGATGGGCAAGGTCATCTCTGATTTGGACTATTTCCCTTGGACAGATGCTTCTTCCAGGACTGCTTCCCAGCCCAGAAGGCTGGCATCTGTTGTTACTACTTTCCAGGTAACTGGCAGAAAGGATTTTCCCTTTTTGAAGATTCTTGGGTATCAACCACCAATTGAGGTTCTGACACACTTTGGGGGATAAACGCATTGGGAAGTCCAGAGCTTGGACCTTCTTGTTCCAAGTTGACAGGATACTGTTTTGCAACAGTCTTGAATGAAACTGCGCATAAGGAACGGCCTCGAAAGAAGCCACCATCTTTCCCAACAATTTCATGCAAAGTCAAATAGTAGGATTTTTTTTGTATTGACCAACTGAATCAGTTCCCTTATGGAACTGATCCTTTTCCTGGGGAAAAAACACCCTCTTCTGAGCTGTATCTATGATCAGCCCCAAGTACTGCAATCTCCATGATGGTTTTAAGGAGGATTTTTCTAGGTTGAGGGTCCAACCTAGGTAATCCAGGTAGCTGACTGCGATGACCAAACTTTGGTTTTAAGCCGGCTACCGATTGATCTATCAAGAGTAGATCGTCTAAGTAGGCTAGTATCGTTATATCTTGAGCCCTTAACCTGGCTAAAGGAGGAGCCAGGACCTTTGTAAACACTCGAGGTGCAGTAGCTAGATCGAAGGTAGAACTACAAACTGAAATAGAAGATTTTCTACCTCGAAGCGTAGAAATTTCTGGTGAGCGGGGAAAATCGGCACATGGAGAAAAGCATCCTTGATGTCGATTGACGCCAGTTCTCCCCCTTGTAGGATGGAGACTATTGATCAGATTGACTCCATGTGAAAAGAACGGATATTCAAAAACCGGCTTAGATCTTTGAGATCTAAAATGGGCCTGACATCCCCGTTTGGTTTTGGAACCGTGAAAAGGCTGGAATAAAAACGCTAATCCTGTCTCTTCCAAGGGGACCACCGATATCACTCTTTGAGCCAAGAGATGGCAGAAAAGCTAGAAAGAGAGACTTCTTTTTTCACTGGATCTCTGAGAACGTCTGAAGTGAGAAAAACGAGGAGACGGGAACCCTCGGAACTCTAGTTTGTAACCTAGAGAAAATTGAGGAAGCCATCCGTCTTGACATTGTTCCTGCCAGACCTTTGAAAACCGTAGAAGCCTTCCCCCCACTCGAGCGAGCGGGGGTGTCCCTTCATAAAGAGGCTTTAGTATCTTGTTTTGTGGGTTTCCTCCCCCAGGTCCTCTTTTGGCCCTGGGACTGACCCTGAGGTTTACCTCTTGAACCTGACAGTGGAGGCCGTCATTACTGCCTGGAGGCTGATGCCCCTGGCACCGGAGAAGAAGCACGTTTTAAAGAAAAAATGCTTAACTTCTTTTTAACTGGTAAAAGGGAACTTTTCCCATTAGAAATTCTTTGGATATACCTATCCAGATAGTCTCCAAATAACCATTCACCATAAATGGGAAACTGGCAAAGAGCTTTCGCATGTCACTTTGGCTGACCAACTTTTCAACCATAGGATTCTACGCACACGTACCAGCCCTAGCATGAGCCGTGAGGCCTGGAGAATAGAATCTTTCATAGCGTCTACTGTAAAACACAACGCTTCTGATATCCCGTCCAATTCTTGGGCCTGCTGATCAGGAATAATCTTGAGTACCTCCATAAACTGGTCCTTAAAGGACTGAGATACTCTGATCGCTGCCAGCGCAGGCTGAGCCTGCAAGCGAAAAAATAGCTCTTTTTTTTAAAAAAGGAATTCCAACTTCTTATCTGTTGGGTCCTTTAGCATATGAGCATTGTCTACTGAACAAGTCAGGTTTTTGTTTACAGAGGATATAGCAGCGTCAACTGCTGGAAATCCCCATTTCTTATAGAAATCTTCCTCCATAAGAAAAAGTATTGAAAAACTTTTTTGGAGGAAAAAAACTGTTTATCTGGGTGCTGCTACTCAGAGTACATTAGCTTTTTTAGCCATGGATGGATACCAAAAGCATGAACAGATTGAGGAGGCTTTAGTAAACCCAAACCAGAAGTGGGCTCATCGATTGACTGCGCTTATTGGCGATAAAAATGTGGAGCAGGTCAATTCAGTGAGAGACTGTACCAATCGTCATCTCTCGCCCCTTGTTCCTCAGAATTAGGGTCCTAAGCAATGGACGGGAACCTGTTATGCTTAGTCCCACTCTGGGATGCGATTAAAGCATCAATTCTTTTGCTCCAAAAAATGGTTGGAAAAAACCTGATCACCATATTACTCTCAGGGGAGGATGCCATCTTTATTGATATGGTTCTAGGCTTCCATGTGACTGTAGAAGTCTTACAAGAGCCCCTTTTGAGGTGTTTTTACCCCCCCTTCTGACCATAGCCCGATGCACAAAGCAGAGGTACTACCAGAAGGAACGCATATACTTGCTTGAACAATAGTTCAGCTCTGTTGCTCCTATTAATGCCCAGCCTGATGCAGCAGTATATGTACCAAAGGAATTCCTGTGTCACCAAACCTTTTATATGCCACCTTTGCTCTTGTGTCCCTCCACAGCCTGCAAGAGGAACAATGGTGTCTATTAAAACACTCCTTCCCGCGCTGGGCTTTGGAGGACACCAACACCGCGCTAAGCCCCCCCCGTCGCCTACGGCTTCCCCTCCCTTTTTTAAAAAAATCGCTTTTTCCCATGTGAGCGCAGGCTCCGACCCTGTGGGATCAGCAGAGAGAGGGGAAAAATGGTGAAGGGGTGCCTGAAAGCGGTGTGCCGTTCGCGCTGCTTTTTTTTTTCCGTTTCCCTCCTTCCCCAAGAAGAGGGGAAGAAAAACAGCACAGGGGGTCGTCTGGTGGGGAGGAACCCCCCCCCATACTTACCGGAGGTTTGCTGCTGGCCAGAGAAGGAAAAAACTAGTGTTTCCTGGACACAACTCTCTGAGAAGCATGAGATGGTAAGTGCTCTATACAGCCCCCAGTGGTGACACATAGGCATGACAACATTTACTAAATTATAGGAGACATTCATAAGAAAATTTTGAAAATTTCTTAGAAAAACTTCACTTACCTTTCCCGCCGCAGGGTTTTCTGTGGTAAACCAACAGACCCAATCTTCACCCTTCACAGTGGGTTCCGTTAAACCCTCAGGAGCTGGGGATCCTTGAGGAAGCCCACAATCCTGGACCTGTAATAGCACCACCGCCAGTAAAACTTTATGGCCTTGATACCATAAAGTACTGGATCCTGGGGTCCAGCTCTCTAAAAAGAGAAACGCTACAGCTAAGACCTAATTTCTTTGGATACAAGGCCCAGGTACCATTCAATTCAGCCAAAAAGACAATTTGAATGGATCCGGTAGCATGGCTAGCCCCAGCAAGGATTGCTCCAGTGGAGCTCAGCACAGCACATCTTTACTCGTGACCAACACCTTAGACTCTGGCGAAAAAACTGAGGTACTCCCATCAGTGGGAGGGGTTATATAGGGAGTGCACTTTTTAATTTAGGGCGTGCTAGTGTCCATCACTACTATGGCTCTGTGTACTGTGATGTACGATAAGAAAGGTAAGTGTATATGCTGCTGTGGACTGGGAGGGGGGAGCAAAACAAACCTGCATGCAGAACAATAGGAGCCCTATAAAAGAAAATATAGAAATCTCAAACATCACCCAACGCTGTTTCGTCAGCCTAAGTCTGACATCATCAGGGGTTACGTGCTTGGATACGTCTGACTGCTTATAGCAGCCTTATACTCACTTCTTATTGGCACCCCCTTCCAAGGTGGCAGGAAGACAGTCGGCTATGTATAAGCTCCAACTGGACATTACATAGGGTTGTCTTTCTTTGTTCTTGATGGATGAATGGAATGGTGGGGGAGCAAAATAAAGATAAGCATATGCTGAAAAAAGCAATAAAGTACATGGTTCTTTGGGACCCAATTCACTTCCACTACTTAATATAGTGATATCCTAAGATCTCAAAATGAACCTGAACTCAGGTTTCCCAATTCACCAATCTGGGAGTTTGAATGATACCTTGTGGAAAAGGGGAATGCCAGCTAAAAAAGTTAGGAGACAGTTTCTTTTAAATAACACCAAGAAAGCTGGCCGTCACCTCTGCCACTTCACTGGAACCCTGGGCCACAAAATCTGGCGTTGTGACCTTACCAAGAATGTGCGATGCATTTCAGAGCATGCGTGATGTCCATGTTGGAGAGGTGTGCTTCTTTCATTCTTCTTTCAAGCTTGAGAAAGGAGAGCGCATGTCCAACATGGACAGTGAAGTCCCACACTAAAGCTCACCATACACTATACAATCGGATTGTATAATCCCATTAGATCTTCCATCAACTATGTGCTGCAAGGGCCTGCCTGATTGGAAAGCATTGTTGAGGTGAGTCCTCATATTATATCATTTTAATAACTCTATAGGAGATTGCCTAGAGATTATACAATGTGTATGGGCAGCTGAACACAGAAGTGGAGGACAGCCTATGTGGTCTATGGAGTAAACGCATAAATAAACAGAAAACTGGGTTGGCCATGCAGCAGAATTGCAGTCTTGTGGATCCATTGGCTAGTATGAAGTTAGTGATGTCAGCAGCCTGGGGATAATGACAGACTTTGTATGGCCTCTCCCTCCACCCATCACCTACTCACCATGGCAGGCCATCCTGGGGCTCGCCCTGACCGCATAAAGCCAAAAGTAGAGCCTGCAGAGTGAGGACCAGCCCCAGCTCTTGGTAGACACCCCTGCCATCTGTCCACAGATCCCTCCTGGCGGATAAGTACAATCATAGAAATGTCTGTGTACCTGTCATCAGCTCTGCACACTGGGGGAAACTCACAGCTTTGTCTCCAGGACAACAGACTTCTTTCCAGAGAGCGGCCACGTTGTTCCATGACATGGGTCTTCAAAAAAATTACTCCACCCGATACAGTGTAATAGAAGAGCGATAGACGTGTGCAGACTATCCTATCTATTTCTAGACAGGGTTTTTTCTCTTTTCAATGGGCTGACAAAAGCCCAGGTGCCAGGACGCAATTTCTAGTCACCATGGTAACCTGGCGCCTGGTATTTATCAAGCCCAGGTTATAACAATAATTAATAAATATGTAATATTATTACATGTATAATAATAGCAATTACTCACTCAGTATTACCTCCGTTATAACAAATAAACACTGACACATTATACACATTATCTCCAATGCTGTACTTTATAAACTGTTACAAGGAATAAACACTGATACATTATACAGAGTCTTTGTGGTAGAGTATTATACATTTACTAGTATAAATCTTCCATCATGCTCAAGAACGCTACCCTGAAGTTGATCCCCAAAAGAGGGGACATAGGGGTTTACTTACTAAAGGCAAATCCACTTTGCACTACAAGTGCACTTGGAAGTGCAGTCACTGTAGATCTGAGGGGGACACGCAAGGAAAATAAAAAACAGCATTTTTGCTTGTACATGATTGGATGATAGAAATCAGCAGAGCTTCCCCTCACTTCAGATCTTCCCCTCAGATCTACAGCGACTGCACTTCACTTGTAGTGCAAAGTGGATTTGCCTTTAGTAATCAACCCCAATATGTCGGTCATCTGCACCTTCTCCAACCACAGAATGCCTTGCCCTGACAGAAGATTGCAGGCTAATCAAAAGTAAGACATTTAACGAACACTGTAGTAGCCAGAGATGGGGCACACTTCACTAGTGGTAATTTATTTTTTCCAAATTGAGATGAACATCCATTCTTTAATGTATCTACTATTTTTGCTGAAGACAATGCTCCATTGCTGAATGTATTGTCTTTTTTGTTAAACGTAATAAAGTTTCCTGTTAAAAAAAAACATAATCTAGAGAAACATAATAAAGTCTGGAACTCCTGGACCCAAATCTATGCTCCTTTATAAGGAGAGGAGGTACCTTTCTCTCCCCATGGTTGCACACATGAGGTCCGTCCCTTCCTGGCCTCTCACTAGTCCTGTTTTCTTTTCACTTCTACTTCATGTTTCACTCTCCTTTTTTTCTATCACTTTATAGCGCTTTGTGCTTGATTTTCTGAATGGCACAATTATACAAAAAGGGGAGACTGTCCCTCCAGCGTTAGGAGCGATGGTTAACAGTCTTGTTGAAATGGTTAAATAAATGTTGTTAATAAAAGGGCTAAAACATCCTTCCTGCTCTAGATTTCTCATCAGGGTTGTTTACATAACCAAACACCTAGAGGTTTTGACATGTGATTTCTATTTTGGGGTAGGGGTTTAAGAGTTCAGATGGCCCTAGGTCATATAAGGCAGCATTTTCTCCAGGAAATTAAATATTTCAGCTAGTCTTTATATATTCCTGCAAGTTTTTAATATAGTTTTATCAATTCAGAATTTATTTGTGGTTTTGCTCTTTGAACTTTATTAATGTCATTGTGCAATATTTTCATTTTAACATTTGAGTAAATGTCTGCCTAATGAAGATTTGAATGGGTGAATGAAAATCTTCCATATATGTGAATCCGTTTTCCAAAGCCCCTCAACCTCCTCAAACTACAGCTTGTTTCACATTGCTTGACTTGTCCCCATTAAAAAGAAGCATTCATAGATTATCCTTATATCTGAACCACTGCATCTGACTTTGCCAAAAATGCACTGCAGGGAAATGGGTAACAATGGCTTCCAGACCAAGTTAAACTTGGAGGCTTCAGAGTGGAAGAACCCACTCTGTTAGTTCACGGAATAGTCAGAAGCAGATGGGGATACAAGTTGAATAAATCCAAGAAGTTTAACTCCATAACTGCACTGCTCTCAGAAATGGAAGAAATTAAATTATTCACATATTACAGACTTAGCATACATGGGCACATTAGCATCAATATATGTTTGGTAAAAATAAGCATTATTTTACTTTCAGTCGTCTTCTATCTTTCACCTGGCTTACTTTTGTTAGCAACCTTGGCTTATACCTTTAAGTTCGCCTATTATAAAGCTCCTGCAATTTACATTATCCTTGTAATGGCATAATGGGCTATTTCATACTGCTCCATAAAATGCTTCAAAACGAGAGACATTCATAAACACAAGTACCAAACATAACAATTTATTATGATGTTTTACTTGTTCTATCTTTTAAAGTCCCTAAACACTCACCATTAAGCTAATGGAAAGATGTAACTGCCAGATGCTTTGATAACAAATCTTGCTTAACATAAAAGTTAAAAATGGAGTGATTTAGGGACCGGAGATAATTAAGTGTTGAGGTCATAGCTGTCCTGAGTGTATACTTGGAAGGTATTTAAAGAACTACAGTATACATCCATAAATTTATGTACACTGTCCAAAGCTCTTAGTACGTAGAAGAAAACATTTAAGAGATGTAAAACATTAATATGTGGCATGTGTTGGCAACGTACACAAGTAATCCTATTCATTCACTAACACAGCACAAGGCACACCGTTCGTAAAGACCGGAACAAATTAATTTACTTTGACTTGCTGCATCTTCACAGTTTCCAGATTATAGAGCTACAAGGAGGTTAAGAGTCTTTGAGGAAATTTATTACCATATATCCTATTTTTTATGTGTGCTTTAGATTTAAATAAACTGCACTGGGCAAAGAATAAATGAAAACCATTGTGGCTTTCCAAACCCTGGTACGGGGTTTGTTATCCATTTATTAAAAGAGGTATAACTTCAATAGGAATTTTATGGAGAAATGTCTTGCGAACTGTGCTGGCTTGTACTAATTTGCAGCTGTAATTTTATGAGTTCGCTGAAACAACCTAAGGCCAGTAGCAAAAGTGACTGTAAGGAGTTTTGCTGCGTAAATGGAAAATTGTATCTATACAAATGTAGTAAGCTACCAATTTGTAATGTATACAATGTTTAGTATATAAGAATAATATAGAATGAAACACATCTGTTATTGTTATCTACTGCAGCATTTCTAAGTTGGGGTGCTGTTTGAATAACCTTGGGGTGTCCCAAACAGGAGAAGCAGTTGACCTGAATCAGCATCATGTGCTGCCATGAGGGGGCTCTGATATATAGGGTGCCTCTAATGTGATGAGAGGATTCTAAGATGGGGAGATGCTGCTGATGTGATTGGTGGGTGGACTCTGACATGATTGGGAAGACTGATGTGATTAGGGTGGGGGAGACTCTGACGTAATGGGGAGCAACTTTGATGTGATGGGGGGGCTCTGATGTGAAGTTGGTTGTGGGTATCGTCTCAGAACAAGATTTCCCATTGATGGTAAGTAACATTTACATCAATGGTGCCTTGAGATTCTGCATACTTTTAAAATCTGCAAATAGGTTGAGAAATGCTGATCTACAACCTTGAAGCCAACCCATTTAATCAACGTGAGATGTAATGCTATAAATGTCACTCTCAATCAGCATGTTCAATTATTACTTGTGTGTGGGAGATATACCACCATGACCAATGAGTTGTTTCTGCTGTTAGATTTGTTGGAACGTATACCAAATGCTGTTCTACTTAGGATGCCAACCTGCCAACATTTAGGAAAATTGTATTCACTGATTGCTCCAGTCTCCCTCCAAAAAATTCAGCAGCTACAAATACTGGATATAAGGACACTTATCTGTCCAAGGATCCAGCGCTGTCCTCACCCAAGCCGATTCCTCTATTGGTTTTGTGTCGAGGCACAAGCATCCTAAGGTTGTGGCTTCACAGCCAGTTTCCTGTTGCGCTTTGTGTATGGTCCCACAGTCTTCTGGGACCTGTGATGTGTCCCAAAAGGCTGCGGGTTAAGGAGGGGGGGGGGGGCTGAACTTCCCCTTGGTTTGCCGCGATAGTCCGACCAGAAGTGGCAGAGGGTACCTGTCAAAACCAGGTTCCTGATTCCCCCCCATAAAAAAGCGCCAATTTTTAAAGAGGAGGGGGGAGAACTTCCCATTTTGGGTGAAGTTCCACTTCAACTTTGATTTGATCAAACTACAGGCAATATAGAAAATCACTTAAAGGCATAATGGGCTGGATGGGGTCCTGAAATCTGAACTGTGAAGCATTCCTGCTTCATGACCAAATACCAGCCTTTAAAATGATTCTATTGATGAATGGTGAGTTAGTGTACCTGATGAAGGCCATGTATTCCAAAACTTTGTACTGGTAAACTATGAACCTCACAATAAATGTAATAATCCCACACAGTGCAGTCTCAGGGTTATTTTTGCTTAACCCATAGATTCTTGCCACATTACATTTGAAGACAGATCACAGACAATTGTACAAATAGATCTGCAGAATGTGCATTTAGGAACTGGAATGGAGTCATGCTAATGCTAGGTGTGACTCCTGTTCTACTTCCAGAGGGCTGTGGGAAAGTTTATTAAACTAAGAAGCACTCTGTAGTGTTTGTTTCTCTTTAACGGGAAGTTTTCAGAGTCAAATCTTATTATACAATGGTATATCTCAATAATGCTGTAAAAAAAAATCAGCGTTCATCGAATCTTGTTTTGTAAAAGTGCCCATTAACACAGTACAACTGCCAAAACAAATACATATGTCAATACAGATTACTTCTAGCTATTTCCTTAAATTAACATGATAGCCTTCATTTGTTAGCCAGATGAAGACCCTAGGGAGACATACACATACAGAGACTGAAAGGGAACTCAATGCAATGATTTAGTGCAGGGTTATATTATTAAAGATATATAGCATACCCTTTTCAATAAAAAAAAAATGTAAAAAGAGACAACAAACTGGTTGTGCTGGAAAAGTGACTTTTAAAATTAAGCATCTAAAAAAGTCAGAAAATTATGAATTGCTTCATTGAACTTTGTTAATCTTTACCCCTTTACCACAAAAACTAACTTGTCAATCTGCTTCTATATTTTCTTCAAATTATCATGTTATAGAACTAAAGTTCTATAAAGGCTTTAATTTTAATAGTAAATTCCAACATTGTTTTAATTTGCAGCTTTTATTAAAATAATACTTTGTTAAGGCCATGAAGGGCCTTGTTAAGGAACTTTCCATTATCGGGTGACATTACTGTTCATGTCTCTAAATTGCACTCCTGCATTGTCACACAGATTTCCCATGAGGAATATATACTGTATGCCAATTTGAGCATACATTATGACAAGGTCCATGCAGCCATTGCTTCATAAAGCTCATGTCAACGAAAAATGGCTGGAGCGAGACTGTAGGAGATCAGAAACACTGGGATGCAACAAAGGATGAAAATTGTGAAAAGTAATTTATTAAAAAAAGAGCATCGGACCGATCCGACCAATCGGAACGATGCTGCATTCACCTAGGTAAGTATGATTCTTAAAAAAGCCATACTTCTCTTTTAAGTAAAAAAAATAATAAAAAAAAAAAAAAAAATTGTAAAAATGTAAAAAAAAAATGTATGGCCTACAGGGGGCTTTTAAAGCTTTGACAATTGAAAATATAGGGTACTGAAGTTTGTCGCCATTTCATGGGTGCATGCAAATTTAAGTTTTGATATTCTTGGTATCTATTTACTCAAATTTGGCTTTTATATTTTACCAAATATTTTGGTAATTTATTACATTTTTGTGCCCCCTAAAATTAACTTTAAAGTGTTTTGTACTGAAATTTTGTGATAAAGCCTTTGCGGTAATATTGTGACATAAAAAATTGGATCTACCACAATTTTATTCTCTAGGGTGTCTGCTTTCAGAAAATGTTTGGGGGTTTTATGTTCTACCCTTAAGCTTTATTAGTTAAAAAAAGACTGGCTCCTAACTTTTTTAGCTGGCTTCTATAGTCAAAGTAAATTTGTCAAGCCCTGATATAAGGTGTTCCCTACGTGCAAGGACAAGCCATGGCATCCATCCAGCAATATCTGAAGAAGCATTAAAAGGGAGAATAATAACAAAATAGATCAGAAAAAAATAAGAATGAACAGAAATCATTTTACAGATAACGTCTAGCTTACTGGCTAGAATACTGCCTATCAGTAAGCCTGGAGATGACCTTACACCTTGGATCTACCATTATGATCTATATTGCCCCCCCCCAGGACAATTAGTGGGGGTCACAGTCGGTAGTTGCATGCACATCACGATAAACTAACTTCCCCATATCTTTACTACACGGTGACCTCCACATCACATTCATACTGTAACAGCACATCTTCTACTTCTCAGTATTAGATACAGGAACAGCAAGTATATGGGAGTCATTTTAACTACTTAGCCCTGAAATGTAGTTGAATATTATTCCTTGTTGCCTTCTATTTACTTGAATGGCAGGTGACACAATGACAGGAACTGCAGATGCACTTTTTGTCAGCCTTCCCCTGTATAATTTTGCATTAGCAGGAATTGGCTGAGCTTGCCAAACCACAAGTTCTTTTACCTGTCAACATAAATTGGCTCAAGAATGATTCTTCTAATGCATACACACATAGTCATGTTGACCTTTTCCATAAATCCCTTTTCACTTGGCGAGTGTCTATTTTGGGGTACATGTATCTGTCTGTTCCAGAGCACAGATTTATTGTAAGACTGACTATACACATATTAATGATATCAGCAATGTAATACCTGTGTCTTTTTCAGTGATCATACAGTCAGTCATTTAATGAAGAGTAAGATTTAGAAGTGTAGACCTTTGTTATATAGTGCATTTAGTACTTTAAAGTGCCAGTACACATTCATCTTGAACAGGACAGTCATTGCTTCAATGTGCTGCTTGTCCTTCAAAGCTCAGGGCCCCCTAGTGAGCATTTAGATGTACTTCTTGTCATTATGTGTACAAAAAATCATTTTTTTCGACATCAGGTACATACTGTAGAACTTGAAATAGAACGAGGCAAAACTTTTTTTTTTTAATTTTGCATAGAGCAAGGCAAGGTTATAAACTAGGTCAGATTTTTTTTTATTGCCATCTGTGTCCCATTGCTAAGATTTCCCTTCATTTCTGTCCCATAGCCAAACAAGAAGTGAGAGTAAAATCCCTGCAAATTGAGGGAATTCCTTTGGGCCCCCAGGTCACCAGAAGTTATTATTATTATTATTATTATTATTATTATAATACAGGATTTAAATAGCGCCAACAGTTTACTCAGCGCTTTACAACTTGAGGGTGGACAGTACAAAAACAATACACTTTAATAAGGTAGGAATCAGAAGATTTCCCCTCTTTCACTTTTCTAGGGACAGCCCAAAATTTTCTTTATAATTTTCTTTAAACTTTTTCTTTTAATGATAGTGGTGAAAAGGACAAATAGAAAGAGTGAATCTCCTTAACGAGGGCACAGACAGCCTTTAGTTATACTTTAAAACTGCTGGTCAGACATGACATGAAAAATATTTTTTTGTTTTTTTTACAGTTCTTTTTTTACAGATTTGGAATAACGTGATTTTTCGTTACTCGCCGTAAAATCCCTTTCTCTGAGTTCATTGACGGACACAGCTGCTTCTTCTTTATCCATGACCAAACAGGGTTTTAAAGCCCCATCTACAGCCGTAAGACACTAGCCAGAAAAAAACTTGGCACCTCCTATGGGCAGTCGACTCTGGGTATAAAGCCCCCTCTCTGCTATAGGCCTCCAGTCAGTCACAAGCAGTATCAAGGAGAAAAATTCCATAGAGGGGTGGGTGCTGTGTCCGTCAATGAACTTAGAGAAAGGATTGTATGGCGAGTAACAAAAAAATCCCATTTTCTTTTACGTTCATTGATGGACATGGATGGACAGCCACCTGCAAAACTTTGCATCCAAAACTAGCATCGGAAGATGCCAACAAATCAACTTAATACAACTTAGTAAACATGTGCACAGAGGACCAGGTCGCCACCTTGCAAACTTGAGAAACAGACGCCTGATGTTGGATGCCCACGAGGCGCTCACCGCCCTGGTGGAGTGCACCATAACAGGGAAGGGAGGTTTCCACCCCTTAATGGTATAAGCGTGCACAATCATCTGCTGAATCCACCAGGAAACTGTGACAGAAGAGGCTGCTAAGCCCTTCTTCGGACTGTCCGTGATCACAAAGAGAGAATCGGACCTCCGAAAAGCCGTCACAGAAAGTTACATGCGAATTACGCGAACCACATCCAGAGAATACAGAGCCACCTCCTGAGGGTGCGAAGGCTGAGGACACAGAGAAGGAAGAACAATGTCTTAATTTAAGTGGAAATCTGACACCACCTTCGGCAGGAAGGAGGGGGGAGGCCAAAGCACTACCTTCTCCTTGTGTAGAATTAGATAAGGGGGCTTACAGGACAAAGCTGCCAACTCCGCCACCCTCCGAGCTGAAGTGACAGATACCAGGAAAGCAACTTTCTGAGAAAGCAAGGGAATATCCCTGATGCTCTCAAAGAGAGGCCGCTGAAGAACCGACAGCACCAAATTGAAGTCCCTTGGTGGAAACGGGGATCGCACAGGGAGAACCACATGATGAACCCACTGAATAAAAGTGCAAACCAAAGAATGCATGGCCAAGGGACACTGAAAGAAAACCGCCAGAGCAGAGACTTGACCCTTGATTGTACTCAGCGCAAGCTTCTGTTCCACACCTTAATGAAGGAAGGCCAATTCAATGCAAGGGAATCAAGCAAAGGCGCCCCCCCACCCTGGGAATGGTTGGGGGCAAACCTTTGTGCCGAGGAGGACTTTTTCACGAGCTTGGATGGCTTCTGGGGCCAGGGACGCTTGGGGGCCCTTAAGGTTTTGGAGCTCTTTGTTGCAGACCCAGGGGAACAAAAAATCTGATTGTGTGCCGTGAAGGTTGGACCAGTCCTTCTACATGGTTCTTTCCCTTTTTTGGACTGAGACAGAAAGGTACTCTTGCCAACAGTATGGTTCTTGATAATATCGTCCAGTGTAACTCCGAACAGCCAGTCTCCCTGGAAGGGCAAGTCTATCAAAGTCTTTTTGGAGGTCTGGTCAGCAGACCAACACTTGAGCCACAGGACACGCCACGGCACTAGTGCCGAAATAGAAAGTTTGTAAAGGAGTGGGGCTACGTCAAGGGACACATTACAAATGAACTTTAGTCCCTGGACCAACTGGTCCGCCAGCTCCTTGGCCCATTCTGTCAGTGTCTGGGAGACCAGGACCGTGGCCAGGCCAGGACAGGCCAGAGTGTAGATATGGCGATGGTAAACATGGAGCGGACCACCGCCTCCACCCTGCGATCCGCAGGGTCCTTAAACGAGGGTGATTCCTCCACTGATATCACTGTAGCCTTGTTCAGCCGAGATATACGAGGGTCCACCACAGGAGGAGAGGTCCATTTCTTCAGGAGGTCTCCTCAAAGGGGTAATGTACCGCAAAGCCCTTAGGGAGAACAAACAGATGCTTCAGGCGACCCCATTCCTTATAGACAAATTTGTCAAAATAGTAAGGGAAGACCTTAGCAGTCCGAGCTGTTTTGTAAGTACCAAAAGGGGCAGGTACCACATCAGACGCTCCCATAGGATCCTCAATCTTCAGCGCCTCCCGCACCGAATCAATGAGAGTGGCGACTAACGCCTTTTTCTGTGCGACGACTGAGGTAGAGGTCCCATCATCCTCATCCAAGGAATCAGGAGAGACATCATCTGGGTCCACAGTGATTCAGGGACCAGCCGGGGCAGAGCCTGATTAGGGCTCAGTACAGTCCGAGGAAGAGGGTGATGGCTCTTTCGTATTAGCCCTGCGTTCGAATGCTGCCTCCACGCGAGAGACGAATGACTCCAGGACAGCCGACAGTGCATTTACAGGAACGGAAGGACCTGCAACCTTCCATTCCTGCTGCTGACTTTAAATAATTGGACACTCACCTGTCCCGCGGTCAAGTGATGCGGGCAAATGAAGCCCCGCTCCTCTCTCCCTCCTCTCTGCGGTGCCGGCATTGTAACTGTGGGTGCCTGGATGTGACTTCACAGCCGGGCACGCACTGTGCATGCGCGAGCGTCTGCATATTTGGCCTATTGGAACCCTTTTTTTTTCAAAAATTTTATTTTACAAAACTAGAGATGGACCAAAATTTCGGAGGCTGAAACATATTAGCCGAAAATCATGTTTTCAGCATTTTGCAGCTAGAGAAATAGGTGTCGATAATGGCTCCGAAAACGCACGCGATTTGGCCACGATCTCTCCACAAATTGGCTGCCACTGGATTGCGATTTTGCCACATTTTACTGTGCTCATGGTGTGTTTTTCATAGATCACGTGACTCAAAAACTGCATCAAAAACAAAACACGGGTGCGTTTTTGATGTGTTCTTGCTGCGTTTTTAATGCCTTTCAACTGGGAGGTGCGTTTTTGGTGCGTTTTTTTTTAACTGACCAAAAATGCAGCAAGCAAGATTTTAACACCACTGAAGCGGAACGGACCAGTGTGGAGACATACTGTACATAGAATTTAAAGGGATGCATTTTTCTTGAGCTTTTCTTGCTGATAATGGCCAACAAAAAAATTCATATTCATTTAAATTTGTGATATTAATTAGAAAGTCGAATATAATACAATTATATAGAAAAATATATATTTTTTTTAAAAACTGTCATTTTTGGTTTCTGCCAAGTGCATCCTGAATTTTCAGCATTAACATTTCCATTCAGTGCACCTCTATACAAAACAGCAGGTCCCATCCACATAGCAGATTACAGCAGGTCAAATACAGAAATACCCAAGTAGCAAGAACATAATGCTCTCTTCTGACAGTTACAATGTAGAACAGATAACACATATAATGACTTTAGTAACTTAGGGTCTCCTCGGAGATCAGAAGGTCACAGAGGACCAGCTGAGGTAGTATCTCTGAAGTTTAACAGATTATGTAGGTCACTGCTGCAAATTGTAACTCTTTCTTAAGACTAAACCAATAGGGAATAGCCTGGGGAGAGAAAAAGTAGAGACCAAACAAACAGAAGAAGGAAAGAAGGAGAATATAAACTGAGAAAAGGCTGGAGAAAGGGAAGAAGAAAATAAATAAATAAGGGGAGGGGGTGTCCACTTGGAGAAAATCTACCACTTTTTTAAAACATTATAGAAAAATGGTACTAGGTGTTGCTAGGGGGTACTTGGTCCCAGAGCGCCTTTTGAGGAGGATGTATTCAGGCTCATCAGTCTCCTGCTTTAGGGTCTGTGGCCAGATAGGAACGACTCTACACATATGGTGGTCTTGCCCAAAAGTTTGTCACTTTTGGATAAGGGGACAGTCCTTTATATTCTCTGTCACCATGGTCAATATTGCCAGTATCGCCCTGCTGAAAAAACGGGTTGACAGTGTCCCCAGACACATGCAGACCTTAATCTATTTCATGTTTTTAGCAGCCAAAAACGCTATTTATAGCCTGGAAAAGTCTGGTAGTAGATATAGCTTTAATGAAACGTAAACTCACTTGGATCATGTTGAATGAAAAACTTGTTAGTGTGTTACAATCCCTTTTTGAAAAAATATGGCCCCCCTGTCTAGCCTATTTGCAAGTTCCAGATTCACAGTGTTGACCTCAAGGTTTGAAGGAGAAGGACCACTGGAGGGGCTCCTCTTATTCATTTTTTTCCTTTTTCATACTTCCATATTTCTCACTCTCCAATCTCTCTCTCTTCTCTCTCACTCTTCCATCCAGTCCTTTTTCAGCTCCCTTCCCTTTTATTTTTTTAATTTCTTTCTCATTAATGAGAATAATGCTATTAGATGTGGGTACTCGAGACCCCAATGAGTAACTAAATCGATATCTGACAACGACTAGAGTTTTGGATATATATTATTACACAAGCTAAATGTTCTACCATTTTAAAAACCACTCCATTGGAGTGCAGTATTATTGTTGATCTGGACCTTATGGACCCCATGATTTTACTAGGTCTTGGTTAACTACCTCTCGGAATGGTCTTCATACAATTACTATAGGGCTATTGGTTTAATATGTGCAGTTATTCATCCCACGTATGGTCCTCTTATTTGTATGCACCTATAAGGGACTTAACAAACAGATTTTTTTTTTGATGGCCAAAAAGTTCAATTTCAGTCTCATCAGACCAGAGCACCTTCCTCCATACATTTTGGGAGTCTCCCACATGCCTTTTCGCAAACCTAAAATGTGCCATTTTGTTTTTTGCTGAAAATAATGGCTTTCTTCTGGCCACTCTGCCATAAAGCCCAGCTCTATGGAGCATACGGCTTATTGTCGTCCTATGTACAGATACTCCAGTCTCTGCTGTGGAACTCTGCAGCTCCTCCAGGGTTACCCTAGATCTCTGTGCTGCCTCTCTAATTAAAGCCCTCCTTGCCCAGTCCGTGAGTTTTAGTGTGCAGGTTTGCTGCTGTGCCATGTTCTTTCCATTTGGTTACGATAGATTTGATGGTGCTTAGGGATCATCAAAGATTTGGATATTTTTTTATAACCTAACCCTGACTTGTACTTCTCAACAACATTGTCCTTTACTTGTTTGAAGAGTTTCTTGGTCTTCATGGCAGTGTTTGGTTAGTGGTGCCTCTTGCTTAGGTGTTGCAGCCTCTGGGGCCTTTCAAAAAGGTGTGTATATGTAATGACAGATCATGTGACACTTAGATTGCACACAGGTGAACATCATTTCACTAATTATGTGACTTCTGAAGGTAATTGGTTGCACAAGAGCTTTTTATGGCCTTCATAACAAAGGGGGTGAATACATACGCACATGTCAATTATCAATTTTTTATTTCTGAAAAATAGTTTTATGTATATATTTTTCTAATTTTACTTCACCAACTTAGACTACTGTGTTCTGATCCATCACATATAATTCAGATTAAAAAAACATTGAACTAAAGGCTGTAATGTAACAAAATAGGTAAAAAGCCAAGGGGTGAATACTTTTGCAAGGAATTGTATATGTGATTGTACTTTTGATTCTAATAAATACTTTGTTTATGTCCACATATGAGATCTGATTAGGAGCATCGCACAGATCGCATTCTAATTGGCATGTCAACAGAGAATGCTATGCAGCATCACCGCTGCTAGGCGACTGGCAGAGAGCTCAGCTGTATACAACCAGTAGTGCCAGCCCTCCCGCACACGTGCCCATCAGCCTCATAATGTAACCGGCGATGGATCCTAATGCGCTGCCATGAAGACAGAGACGCTGGACTGGCACTGTCAATAGCAGGGGCAGGACAGCAAGAGGAAGTTGGGAACCCTCACTGTGATGATGAAACACCAGGGCCTGGTCGCAAGTGCAACCTTTGCAACCCTGGTAATTCAGCCATTACATTGGACCCTTATATGCAGTTCCCTTGTGTGCTGGTGATTTATCTCTTGCTTTCCACCACCATGGGGGGGGGCAAGATGGCAGGAAGGGGGCCCTCTGCAGAACATGTGAAAGAGTCCCACTGCAGTACCATAATAAAGGTATCAGAGGGAAGGGCCCCAGGCATGGAAGGAAGGGCCCTGAGACCGATGGAAAGGGCCTGGGACTGATGGGTGGGGGGGTCAGGGGGGCCCTCCATGGTTTCTTTCAGCTGGGCCCTGAAGGTACCAGTTACGCCTCTGATACAGGGAGATCATCCAACTGTCCCCCGTTTCCTCCTCTGCCCCCCCATCACCGCCCCGCAGCCGTCTTCCCTCCTCTCCACTCCCACCAGATGCTGGGGGGGAGGAGGAAGGGGCTGGTAAATAAGTAATTTACCGGCCCCTTCCTTTTCTGAATTAGACACAGTGAGCGATCGCTACTGACTGCTCCTGTGCCCTCTGATAACTGAGCAGAGTAAAGTGTTAACTAGGGTTCAGTTTATGAATGGATAGCTGCTGTCTCCTGTTCATTCATTTTCAATATATATAACCAATTGTGTCTGCGCTAAAATATATACAAAAATTGTGCAAAAATAACACTGATATAATAAAACCAAAAAATGTGCCAATAAAAACCAAATACATATAATAAGTGCGATCCTTATGAAAAAATATCCTCAAAAGTGCATCATGCAAAAGAAAAATGACATAAAAATATATATAAAACTATAGACGTAAATTCAGGCGCTGCTCTTGTGACAATCAAATGTCCACATCAAATTTAACATCACAATGTAAAGTGCACATAAATAGTGTCCATAAAATCAATGTCCATCATGCTTCTCGTTAATAGTGTCCATAATAAAACATGCTTTTGTGCTCTCCTGTGATAACCCAATCGTGCTTGCGCTCACCTCTAGGTGTGTGACACGGTAATTAAACAGTGTCTAAACACACATTGGAGCCACTCCTGGGCTCATTCAGGATACGCTGGTTAGAGCTCCAATCCTCTCAGGTAACAACAGTGATGTTCATACAAAAGAAAGAAAAAGCTCCATGGTGTAATATAGCTAGGGATTTATTTAAAAGTAAGAAATATTCCTCCAGGAGGGTACTCACATTCTACAGGTGCTTCAGTGCACCAATCTATCCAGAATTTAATATATAATCCTCAGTTTGTATGGCGTGCACACCACACTGCACGCCATACAAACTGAGGATTATATATTAAATTCTGGATAGATTGGTGCACTGAAGCACCTGTAGAATGTGAGTACCCTTCTGGAGGAATATTTCTTACTTTTAAATAAATCCCTAGCTATATTACACCATGGAGCTTTTTCTTTCTTTTGTATGAACATCACTGTTGTTACCTGAGAGGATTGGAGCTCTAACCAGCGTATCCTGAATGAGCCCAGGAGTGGCTCCAATGTGTGTTTAGACACTGTTTAATTACCGTGTCACACACCTAGAGGTGAGCGCAAGCACGATTGGGTTATCACAGGAGAGCACAAAAGCATGTTTTATTATGGACACTATTAACGAGAAGCATGATGGACACTGATTTTATGGACACTATTTATGTGCACTTTACATTGTGATGTTAAATTTGATGTGGACATTTGATTGTCACAAGAGCAGAACCTGAATTTACGTCTATAGTTTTATATATATTTTTATGTCATTTTTCTTTTGCATGATGCACTTTTGAGGATATTTTTTCATAAGGATCGCACTTATTATATGTATTTGGTTTTTATTGGCACATTTTTTGGTTGTATTATATCAGTGTTATTTTTGCACAATTTTTGTATATATTTTAGAGCAGACACAATTGGTTATATATATCTTTATGCACACGGAATGAAACGTGGTTAAGTGTTTGCTGCTTATCTATAGTTGATACACTCTACAGAGGCATTAGTCCACTTGTGGCTCGCAAGATCCCCACGTAACTTACCTGCAATTATCTTCAATGCTGAAGATGCAGAGAAAGGGACTGGGGAATCTGTGTCCTTAGTCCCTTTCTCTGTCTCAAAGGGGAGATGTCAGGGGTCTGTTTAGGCCCCTGATATCTCACCAAAACCCACCAACAGGGCTGATTAAAAAGAAAAAAAAATTCAACAAATATTACAAAATGTAAATGTAAGAACTCCTCTCCAGTACATACTACCCACCACCATACACTCCACTCTCCTCTCCTGCACATAATACCCACCACCATACACTCCGCACTGTACATTCCCTATTTAACATTACTACATTCTGCACTATTTAAGTAATCTCAGACTCAAATAAACCATACCCCCTTTAAGCCACGTCCAATTTTAAGCGCAATTTAAGCAAGGCCCACAATTCGCCGCTGCACGCGCTGCATTTTTAATATCAATGACTGGGGCGCACTTTTTATCTTGCACACGGGCCCACTGATTTCATGATACGCCTGGTTAAATGGTTTGTCTCATCTCTGTAACTGATACCTTCTGCTGGAGGGCTTGTTCTTTTGAAAAACAACTGACTTGCTGGCCATATTACCAGTTGAAAATAGAAGAAAGAAAGCCTTAAAAAGAAAATGAATGCAGCATCACATCTAAGAATTGGAAAGCTACAATATTATAAATGTTTGCTTTTGGGTTTAATACTGCTTTAAGACTGTTATCGTCAATGTAATAGAGAAGTCTGCTATGTAATCACTATTTAATCAATGTAGTGCATGCTTTTAAAAATGACTCATTGCCACAGAGTAAAATGGTGTTAGAGATCAGAAAAGAAATTCAGAAATACTCTCAACTATTCTGCTATTACAGGCTGCCTGCCAGTGGGCATTAAGCATTCATGAAGAATGCTTGAAACCGTGCCTTGCTGAAATGAACCTTTCCTGCTGCCTGCATAAAATGCACAGCCACTAGAGACAATTTTATTTGAAAGGTAATAGCATTAATCTACAAATAATGTCTATCATACAGAAACACTCCATTTTTATAAAAAAAATCATTTAACAAATGTGTTAAGTTACTTCATAACCAGTTTGTAATTTAAATGGAAGTGAAGGCAAACAGTTAAATTCACATCTAAAATATGCAAGTGTGGATTGTCATACCTGCTGAAAAAATTTGTAATTTTTTTCATCTGGTTTTCTAATCCAGACACCACTGTGAGGACTAGACCTCGGCTTTTTCTACCTCACTTAAAGTGGTTATAAACCTGATATGAAATATGAAAAAAGCACATCCCTATTGTGTGTACTTGTCTCAATTAGGAGCACTAATTGTTATTTCTATCTGCTGCTTCCTTCTTCTGCTTTGAGCATGAATCACTCCTGACAAGTTTTCCCAACACCAAGAGAACAAAAAGGTGACAAGGGTGGGAGCGCCAGCACACAGCTTGTGATTGACAGCCTGTTCCTGTGTTCTTTGTGAAGAGGGGATGTGTCACTTCCTTCCAAACAGCATTCAGAGCTCTCCTCACTGAGCTCTGCAGTGGGTAGTGTCAGCTCCCCTTCCGCTTTTTTTCTGAAAGCTCAGACAAGCTTTAAAAATTCTGGATTTTGAAGGGCTGAGAAAAGTGGGTTACAGATAAACAGGTACAACTTATATAGGAGGATTTGTTTAATCTCTGTGTATCACCTAAAGCCAGTCACTTCCCTGGGTATATGTAAGGGTTTACAACCATTTCAACCACTTCCTGCCCACCATATGCAGAATGACGGCTGTAGGGTGGCTCTATTATCCTGACTGGGCGTCATTTGACATCCAACAGGATAGGTCGCGAGGGCGCGTAGCATGGCAATCGATAGTACGGTGCGTCGCTCTGACACACCACATCTCCGATCCCGGTAAAGAGCCTATGACATAGGCTTTTACCATGTGATCAGCTGTGTCCAATCACAGCTGGTCCTATCGTAACCAGGAAGTGACGTTTATCGGCTTTCCTCTATTCGTGCTGACAAGGCGCGAGTAGAGGCGAGCCGATCAGCAGCTCTCCTGACAGGGGGGTGTGAACTGATAATCAGTGCAGACCCATCAAGGATGCCCACTAGAGCCCACCAGGAATGCTAACCTGATGCCAATCAGTGTCAATTAGGGGTGCCAATCAGTGCCCATCAGTAATGCCTGTCAGTGCCTCCTCATCAGTGCTGCCTATCTGTGCCATCTATCAGTACCCATCAGTGCCCATCATCGTCCATCAGTGCCTCCCATCAGTGCAGCCTATCAGTGCCCATCATCGACCATCAGTGCCTCCCATCAGTGCCGCCTATCAGTGCCCATCAGTGCAGCCTATCAGTGCCCAGTAGTGCTGCATATCAGTGCACATCAGTGCTCCATATCAGTGCCGCCTATCAGTGCCCATCAGTGCTGCATATTTGTACCTCATCGTCAGTGCCCATCTGTGCCGCCTCATCAGTGCCCATCAGTGCCGCCTCATAAGTGCTCGTTAGTGAAGGAGAAAATTTGGACATTTACAATATTTTATAACAGAAACGAAGAAAAAAATGTTTTTTCAAAAATGTATGCCTTTTTTTATTTGTTTAGCAAAAAATAAAAATAAAACAGTGGTGATCAAATACCACCAAAAGAAAGCTCTATTTGTGGGGAAAAAAATAACAATCACATTTTTTTTTGGGCACAGTGTTGCATGACCATGCAATTGTCATTCAAAATGTGACAGCGCTGAAAGCTATAAATTGGCCTGGGCAGGAAGGGGGTGAAAGTGCCCTGTATTGAAGTGGTTAAAACAATGCAGCTTGGTCAAGGATTGCTCCAGCCTGTGTTTGTATAGTGAAGGAGCAGCAACTCATTTTGAAGGCTAACTCAGTGCTCTCTTCTGCTATGAGCTGGTTTTCTTTGTAATGTGCAGTGTAGTACATTTTGATTAGCTTGCAGCCTTGCCCTTCTCTCCGTCTAAAAGTGATATTAAACTCTGGTGAAAAAAAATCAAGTATATACTAGACTCATAAACATACTTTCTATTGCTCTCAGCCTCCTACAAATCTCCATACTCCATACTTTTTTTTTGCTGTTGTGATCTGACTTTCTGTTAGAGGGTGGCTACGTTCTTTCTCAATGGTCCCGCTCTATGTAGAAACGTAGCCACTCTCTCTTGCTTGTGCCCTAGACGGATTAGTCTGAAGCTTACGTACTTTGGACAGTCTTGGCAGGAAATGTTTGGCCAAAACATGCAAGTATTGCTGTTGCATTTTATCCTGTTTTATACCTCCCAATACTCTCAGATTGTGCGGAACCGCCCCACATTTTCACCTTACTCCCGCTGTCCTGCATAAAGGGGCAAAGGCTCTGCCCCACTACACAGTGTCCACAGCTCATTTATATGCAAATCATTGTTGGAATGTGACTGGAGCCAAAGAGGAGCTTCCTGCAGCTTTGCATCTGAATGAGCTGGCAGCAGGATCTGCATATGAATCAGCATCATTGGCTTATTTATATACAAATCCTCGTCTGCGAAATGGTCAACAGAAGGGGGTTTATAAAATGGACGTGAAGAGTAAGGGGTGTTATCATTGGCTTATTCATATGCAAATCCCCCTGCGACTCATATGCAAAGGCATGGTAAGCTCCCCTTCAGCTCCAGTTACACTGCCCTCCATCTGGTGAGTGAGCTTAAAGTGTTACTAAAACCACAACAGTAAAATCAGACTGTATATGCAGTAAAGCGTGCTTGTTATACTCCCTGCGGATCCTAAGGGGTAAATCCAACGCATTGTGTAAAAAGGTTGTTTGACCCTGTCTTGTTTGATCCTCCCCTTCTTCCACTGTCCCCAATCCACCTTCTGATCAGAGCCTTTGGAGTCACTCTGCACAAGCTCAGTTTGGTGTGTATTGCTAGATAGTTTTTTTTTTCTTGGGAGGGTGCATGTGATCAGCACAAGGCCAATCAGCACTGTCCAGACAGAGGGTCAGGGATCCTGCAGCCTCATAGGACAGTCAGAGTAAAATGAAAACTCCTCCTACAAGTTTTAACCAGACACTGATAGAAGTCACAAGACTGCTTATACTGCTAATGAGAAAAGGTATCTAGCAGTTTATATTAGTTAAAATAATTGCATTTCCATGTCCTATGTACTGTGGGAGACCAGATATGTGAATGCAGGGTCCTGGGTTTAGTAACACTTTAAGGAGGGTGGGGTCAGTAATCATGGGAAGGGAAGGGATCTGCATTGGAGGGAGTAGGTCTGTACTGGAAGGGGGTAAGTAATGGTGGGGAGGGAAGGCATCTGAATTGGGGGAAAGGGAGGGGGTCTGTACTGGGGAAGGGGGGATGTGTGCTGGTGGTGAGGGAGAAGGTCTGTACTAAATGGGGGGGGGTCTGCACTTGTGGGAGGGAGTGAGTCTGTACTGGTGAGGGGGTCTATCCTGAGGAGGGATAGGGCTGTGTGGGAAATCTGCAGGGTCATGAAGAAGGAGCCAGTGCGAATGCTCCAAAACACGCCAATGCCCCCGCCTGTCATCACATTCGGGTACTGTGTCCCACGCTGGTTCCGGCAGTGTGACAGATCTTCCAGGATGTCTGCAACTTACCTCCACACCGCTGGCCGGCTGGGAGACATGCCAATTGCACAATCCAGGGAGAGCCTCCTACTGGGCGTCTCATACATGTGATGAACCTGTTTATACATTCTCTTGTAAGTGTTTTTAACCATTTTGGCTATTAAAAAGTCTTGATTTGATTGCATTTGATGTGACGTGACGTCCCACTGCTCCCACTATGTTATAGACTTTGAACTTCAGATTCCTGAAAGGCCTTTGTACCTTATCTTTTTTCCTAAATTGAGGTCTGTACTGGGGTTTATAAGATGGATGGGAAGAGTGGGGATATCATTTAACAATTAATACAAATAATTTATTCTGATACTGTACACTTTATATAATTTGCACACCCCATATGAATACAGCTTATATTAAAGCAAAAGGCAAACTTCCAGCACCTATGACAAGCTTGGTTACAAGCTTGGTTAGCTTTTGTTACTGACTCAGCTGTCTTTGGTGCCTTCAAAATTGTGTTTCAATATACCAAAGATCAGGAATATCAGAACAGGGCAAGGATAGTTGGCTACCTTTAGCCTGCTTGTAAAAAAATCCCGCAAGCAGCATCTTTGCAGCGCTGTAGGAGCGCTGTAGGAGCGGTGTATACACCGCTCCTAAAGCGCCCCCGCCCACTGAAATCAATGGGGCAGCGCCGCCGAACCGCGGGTAAAGCGCCGCTGCAGCGGCGCTTTGCAGACGGTTTTAACCCTTCTTTGGCCGCTAGCAGGGTTTAAAAGCGCCCCGCTAGCGGCCGAATAGCGCCGCTAAAACAACGGTAAAGCACCGCTAAATAAAGCGTCGCTTTACCGCCGACGCCTCGGTGTGAAAGCACCCTTAAGACTATTGTTTCTAAAGCTTATTGCAGAGAATCTGCAGACACTTTAAATTAGTTGAAAGGTACGCAGGTTTATATATCTTGCGCTATTTGTGCTGGGTATCTTGTGCCATCTTTATCCTTCATGAGAAAAAAGCACGCTCAATGCTGCAGGCTTGTGTTTGAAAAAGAATAATACATCACAGGTGCATTATATTGTGTTATGGTTACTTCAACTCACAACATAAAGGATTTACAGCACAGAACAGAAGACGCTAAATGAAAGTGAGTCTTTCCTAATGAGTCACATATTCAAGTACTTTGCATTCTGGTCTTTGATTCCATTCAATACACTTAGTCGTGGCCACTTGGAGTACTACTATTCTTCTTTTGAACCCCAGATGTTCAGAAAAAAATTTAACAAAATGGTGAACAAGCAAAGCACAGATACTGCTCTGAGAATTTCTATGGGGGTACTAAACAAAAACAAGCTTTCTGAGCAGATGAGTCGATTATTCAACCAATATGGTGAAGTACAACCTTGTTGCACATCATTTTCTTCTAACCTTTTGTATCAGTTAAATATAGTAGATGCATTGGGTATTTTTGTGATTTTTTTTTTTTTTTTAAGATACTTTTATTAAGTATTTTGAAATTAAAATACAAAACAAAGTCTATTGAGCATACCCAGGCTTATAAGGTAAACAGAAGACATAAAAAGAGAAAGAAGGGGAAAACAAGGGGCAAAAAAATGGGGGGGGGGGGGGTGGAGGAACAGCAATCAACTATTCACTTGGCAACCAAGATGTCTGATTTGAATAAAGCTCATTGGCATAGGCATAACCAAAAACAGCATCGCCCAATCTGCTCCACCCTTCAGAACGCTCATTAGAGCAGTAGAATGAAATCAGGAAGAGGGGCCGATCCCGTGGAGGTATCCCCAGAAGGGTTTGTTCTCATGGAGGCAACCCAGATATCCCATGTTTTGGTGAATTTCCCAGGAAAACCCCTGGACTCCTAAGTGAAAGTTTACAGTGGTATTGCTGAGTTGACAAGACAAGTGCCATTGCAGACTTTAGTGTTTAGGTGCAATTGCAGACCTCCATTTAAGCAGTATGGCCTTGTGGGTGTAAAATAATAACAACCCTATCAACGTTCTAATAGTTTTAGACAACTCAATGAGTTCAACCACAAATGATTCCTTAGTTTCCAGAGACCACATGATCGAAAATGAGGGGGGAATAATTTGAAATTACCACAGTTCCACTCAAAAAAGGTACTATTATATAGTTTTCACCCTATTTTTTAATATTTAGTTGTAGTGGGGGAATGACAGGAAAAGCACTTTAGAATTAAAATATGTATTAATTATAAACTTTCTCGAAAGAAACATCCCAGGAGGAAACAAAGGGTGGAATTCATGTAAAGCTGTAGGCTATATCACAATGAATAAGGACCAGTCTAATGCAGACCTCCATCCCATGTACCTTCACCTAGCGTATGCTGTCCATCACAGGTTACAGTATCAGTTAAACATAGTAGAGTCCTATGCATTGGGTATTTTTGTGGCAACTCGGTGACTTTTTTTTTTTTAAAGATACTCTTTATTAATTATTTTGAAATTAAGGTAGAAAACAAAGCCTATTGGGCATACCCAGGCTTATAAGGTAAACAGAAGACATAAAAAGAGAAAGAAGGGAAAAGAAAAAAAGGGGGAAAATAAAACAATAATCAACTATTTACTTGGCAACCAAGATGTCTGATTTTGATAATGCTCACTGACATAGGCATAACCAAAAATGGCACCGCCCAATCTGCTTTACCCTACAGATGCTCTCACTAGGTTAGTAAAATTAAATCAGGAAGGGGGCTAATACCGTGGAGGTATCCCCAGAAGGGTTTGTTCCCATGGAGGCAACCCAGATAGCCCATGTTTTGGTGAATTTCTCAGGACAACCCCTGGACTCATAAGTGGATTTTTACAGGGGTATTGATGAGTTGAGCATAGTTTTCCAAAAATCAAGTGTAGGTGCCATTGGAGGCTTCCATTTGAGCACTATGGGCATAAAATAATAACAACCCTATCAACATTCTCATCATTCTGGGCATCTCGTGACTTTTAATCAACCAGTTCAACCACAAATCATTCCTTCGTTTCCAGAGACCACATGATCGAAAATGACCTCAGTGCCACTGAAAAAAGGCACTATTCTATAGTTTTCATCCTATTTTTTTAATATTTGGTTGTGGTGGGGGAATGGCAGGGAAAGCATTTTAGGATTAAAATATTTATCAATTATAAACTTTATTGAAAAAAAACAAAGGGTAGATTTTGCTGTATCACAATAAATAAAGATCATTCTATAATGCAGACCTCCACCCCTTGTACACAGACTGCCCCAGGTTACAGTATCAGGAGCACTGGAGGGTGTGCACAATGTGTGGACCCTCCAAAGTCCAGTCTGCATTCTTTTATATTTATAAATAACAGCACATTGTCTATTGCACAAAGTACATACATAATACATAACACATACAAACATATGTGCACAGATCATGGAGAAGGAGGGAGGGCCTTGAAAAAGCAAGGGGACCCAGAACAGGCTCAGGATGCATGCACAGAAACTCAGAGCTTCAGCTTAAAAAAGCATGTTGATCAGCTTGGAGCACCGATCCATCAGAATACTCCCAAGCTCCCAAGGACATGAAATCCTTTGCTTGAGCTATCTCCAGTTTGAACTCTTTCCAAAGATGTTACACCTGTACAGGTAACCTGGAACAGCCACATTTAGGTTTAGTTAGGGAAAGGACATTGCCACATACTTGTACATGTTCCTCCAAAAGTTCAGTAAAGTTGTTTCCACTGCTCAAAGCCTGGTCTTAAGTTACTCAAGGGGTGCATGTGGGGTCCTGGCGTCTCTCTAAGGAACTAGGGCCTAAAATAGCACATTGGGGTCTGTGAAACATCACTACAACAAAAGGTTTACTTGCAATTAAGTTGCTAATGGTAACCGGAAGTAAGAACAGCAACCAGTGAATAGATGGCAGGTCCTACGGTAAGTGAGGGGATTTGGAGTTTGGCTCCCTCCCTATCTGTCTGTCTGCATGGATCACCAGGAGCAGATTAGTGTTACGAAGATCTAATATTTGGTCACTTGGTATGGAACGAGAAGGGTTACGTGGCGCACACATGAAGTCAGCGCAATTCATTCTGTTACTGGAAGTTAGGTGACAGACGTAAGCTGACTGTTGGAGTGGGCATAGGCTCCGCATGTCCCTCCTAATGCAACACATATGCCTGTACAAGTTTGTAGGAAAAGGGACATCTTCTGGAGGAAAGCCGCATGCAACACTAAACACAAGTGGCTCATCTCTGAGTTGGGGAACTGCCTTAATATTTGACTTTCACATGACTACTGCCCCCTCCTGGTCCCAGGCATTGGTGAACATGCTTTTGTTGTTGTTACCCCTATGCTAGGACGAGTTACCCGGTTCATCAGGTGGCATAGCCCAAAGAACCCACCCCAGTGTAAGCCTCCTAAGTGACCCACATTTGATGCACAACAAGTTATTGAGGAACATGGAGGAAGTGTCACCGCCTACCCTACATACGTGCATGTTACGTATATAGATAAGATATTATGGCTTTGTTCTTTTACTACAATACATATTTTTCAATTATGTATATATAAATATTGCAGACCTCAAATATAACAAAAGGCTACTATAAAAAGTAAAAAGTATATGAACACTACAGGGGAGCAAAAAATTCAGGAGAAAAGAAAGACATTGGAAGCGGAGTGAAACGAAAGAGAAAGGAAAAAAAGGAGAGAGTGGGGGGGGGGGGGGTATAAGTGAGGGGCATAAGGAGCCTTTTATCCAGTGGCCTATCATTAAGCACCTCAGTACAGAAAAGCTGGCCCAACATCAGTGCCAATTTCAACTGGTTTCTGATGAATTTGCCAAAATTTGCTTAGAGGGTGGCCTTGTCTCCCCTCCCCCCCACCTGACATCCTTCGCCTACAAAATTGAACGGGTGAAAAGGAAAACTGATGGCCGATCAGCAGATGCATCCAGTCAGATGTAGCCTCTAGTCGGGTATTTTGACAGCCACAGCGGGAGATTTGTACACCTGTGCTGTATATCACAAATGTAGGAATCCTTTAAAGCTGAACAGGTGAACTCCGGGAAAAAATGTTTCCTTGTGCTGTGTGGCTTTGCCTGCACTGCATGGGTAACTGCTTATTTTGTCAAGAGGTGAGCAGAAAGCTCTATACGCACCAGATCCTCCGCTCCAGCAGCAAACGCCAATAGTTAACATCCACAGAAAAGAAGTAGGTTTAGATGCTAACATGCAATTAATAAAAATACGTACTAGGCATTTGATATAGTGTAGATATATACTGTATATATTTAATAAATACATATATAAGTATACAAACTATACACCTAAATACAGAATACCTACAGTATGTGTTTGGGGGGAAAAATCCCATCTGCCTTGTCTTCACTGCAAATACACTTTATAGTTTTTTTTATTAGGTTCATATGTGCATCAGACTCCCAGGTTCATTGCTAGGGTCAATCTTCATGTATTCGATCTTTAATTCTATGCTGAACCTGTCAGTGATTCTGACATGTTGTACTATAAATCATATGTAGTACACATACCAAGTGACAGGGTGGATTTGATTTAAATCAAGTCGATTTAAATAACGATTTAAATCATGATTTAAATCACTAGTAAAATAGCTTGATTTAAATCAACTCAATTTAAATCATAATTTTTAAAGAGCAACTGTCATTTCTGTCCCACAGAGGCTCCTCCTCTGACCTGCTGTTGACTCACTGACAGTCCTATACTCTTTCATGGGACGGCTGGCGATGCGGCAGTGACACAACAAGGTGAGAGACGTGGCGGCAGCAGGTGAGTGGATGCCCGCTAACAGGCGCTGCCATGATGGATCTGAAATGACAGGTGCTCTTTAAATGTAAGGAATTATTACTGCTGGCAGTTAGAATCTTTAATATTTGCAAACAAAATGAATGTTTCCTATTTAGAATAATAAGCTGTCAGGTTAGTAAAACAGCGATATCAGAACCGATTCAATCATACAGTTTGTAGTGTATATAGATTTGCAAAACAATGAGATAAAGGAATATTCCTGAACTTTGTTTTATCTCATGGTTACTGTGAAATTGTGTGAATGCATCAATGCAGTGCATGTTATCTCAAGCTTGCAGAGCTTGGATTCATTGAATGAGTTTACCAAAAATGTAAATATTGCAGAATATACAGCCTCATGCTACTAAACTAAGCTCCATTTCATGCTGAATAAACTCAATTATTAATCTATCTCAAATAGAAAACTATGTTTAGATTTTCACTCCAAAAGCATTTTAATAAATACATTTGATAAAAAAAAAAAAAAAAAAAATTTAATAAAAAAAATCTGATTTAAATTAAAAAAAAAAAATTGCACTACCCAGCATTGTACTGGGTAAAATCTACAGGTGAATGAAAGTCTTATGCTGTGTACACACAATCGGAAATGCGCCAGCAAAACTCAGATGAGAGCTTTTTATCAGAAAATGCGACCGCGTGTATGCTCCATCGGTCTTTTGCTGGCAGAATTCCAGCCAGCAAAAAGATTGAGAGCAAGGTCTCTATTTTTCGGTCAGGAAAAGTTCCTATCCGAAAATGCTTTCGTCTGTATGCAATTTGGACGCGCAAAAAATCACACATGCTCGGAAAAATTCGACGCATGCTTGGAAGCATTGAACTTCATTTTCTCGGCTCATCTTAGCGTTGTACGTCACCGCGTTCTTGACGGTCGAAAGTTCAGAGAACTTTTGTGTGACTGTGTGTATGCAAGGCAAGCTTGAGAGGAATTCCATCGGAAAAACCATCCAAGTTTTTTCTGACGGAAATTTTGATCGTGTGTACGTGGCATTAGGCCACATTAAAACAAAGTTTTGATCTTTTCTGCTAGAATGATTGATTTATTTAGTAAAATTAAGGGGTCTACTCATACATTTTTTTCATGCAAGATTCGCACAACTTTTACCCAGGATTCACATCTTTTTTCTACCTGAATCCAAATAGAATGTTGAGTGAAAGTTGTGTGAATTCCTTGGTCCCTCGTTCCTCCTCTCTTACCCTCCTCTTGGTTTGCTGTATAGACCTTACAAAAATGTTTCATCCAACCTCTAAAATATTACATCTATTATTTTGAAAAGATAATATAGAATTAAACCAGTGATGAAAAAAAGGTCCTTGTGATTTTAACTAATCTTTTTTTTTCACATTATGCATACATGTGCTGAATGTAGCCCCTCTATTCCATCTCAGAAAGTTGATAGGTATGGGTTTGTCGATTTATATTTCAATGCACAGATGTAGAATGTAAATGCCAGGGCTAGTAGTATGTCAGGTTAAAGCGTTTGGACATCTCCTCAAGAACTGTAGTACTCATGTTTTACCTTAAGCATCTTAAGCTAGGTACACATGGGCTGAAAATAGTCCGTTCAGCAGTTACCAGCCACTTTCAGCCCAAGTGTATAGCTCTGTGACTGAACAGTCTCACAACTGGCTGCTGTCAAATGAGCAGGTTGGAAAACCAACATCTGATCAGCCAATGGCTATGAGTGCTGATCGATGTTTTCTGGTGGAGGGGCCTTCCCTCTGTCAGAACATAATAGCTCAGCGGGGAGATCGCTGCACTAACATCGGATGTGTTAGTACAGAGATCTGTATGTTTTTTTGATCAGCCCACTGGGTTGAACGAAAAAAATTTCCCATGAGTGCCCGGCTTTAAAGCATGTTGCTATAGAAAAACTCCCCATGGAAGGCTTACCAGTAAAAGAAGACAGAAAGTACTCACTTTTCAGCCACTCACATCCTGTAATGGTGTGGGGGTCAGGAGGCAAAAACAGTATGAACTGTGAGGGATCCATGAGTTTGACACTCCCGAAACTGTCCTTTTCCCAGGGGACTTTGAGGGACGAATACTGCTGAACAGAGCAGCATTCAGACAAAGTATTTTTTAAAGGTAAGTCTTCCCTGTAAATCTTTACTACAGCCTAAAGCCTCGTACACACAATTGGATTGTTGGCCAACAAAACCGTGGAATTTTGTCCGAAGGGCGTTGGCCCAAACTTGTCTTGCATACACATGGCCACACAACTGTTGGCCAACAATTACGAATGTAGTGACGTACTAGACGTACTATGTGGTTTTTCAGCTCTTTAGCGCCACCCTTTGGGCTCCTTCTGCTAATTTTGTGTTAGTAGAAGTTTGGTGAGTGTTGATTCGCACTTTTCCTTTCGCACTTTTCATTCCGCACTTTTCAGTTCGCACTTTTCAGTTTGCGCTTTTCAGTATGTTTCTGAACGCCTGTTCGTCAACCAGCCATGTTGCGGAATCGGAAGAGATAACGTGTTATTTATTATTGGCCTTGGAGTTATTGGTTTGACATTTTTTTTTGGTTGAATAATGATTTGATTTGGTATATTTTCTATATTTTTGGATGCATAGAATGCACTTTTTGGTTAAGTTCTATTGGCAGATAGCATGTCTAATTTTATTTGTTTTCTTTTTTTAATGCACAATAAAAGAATTGTGTAGCATAATACTTGGCTATGTGTTTTACTTCAAATGACAGCTTGGGAGTAGGCAGTTTCGGAATTTTTTTAGTCCTCGCCGCCCAGGGCTTCCACATTCCATTGGCAGCGTCTGCATCACATGGTGGACGATTACCACGGGGCCAAAACAGAGATGGAGAGCTTTCCAGCTGATGATCCACTGACTTACTGGGTCAAGACAATAGACCACTGGCCAGAAGGGGCCACCGACACCCAAAGACCAATTTTTGCATATCATTTAAACTTTTTACAGCAAGGCCAATTCTTGCTTTCATCAAGATTACCTCTATAGGGTTACAGTGGGAAGGCGCCACTGACACCCAAAGACCAATTTTTACGCACCCGTTACTTCTATCCAAAGTCAAAGTGACACCAGAGAGTATCCAAAAAATCTCTAATCTTGTTCCCAGTGCGCTACATTGTGGCCTCATCATACACACTGGCTCCCCTGCTCTTGCTGGCTTTATAAATGCAATTATTGCTGCAGCAGATTCTAAACATAGTACAGATCTGCCACTTTACAGGTAGACTAAGGGGGCCCCCCCAGGCCCTATATTGGAAGGAATCTTTCATTTTTAGGCTTTCACTTTAAAAATCAAAAAATCATTGCTCATTTAAAAATGACGTTTTTTACAAACTTTTTTTTATTGATACATGTCCCCAAGGCAGGACCCGGACCCCTATAACCATTGTATGACCAATTACTTGCATATAAGCCTTCAAAATGGGCACTTTTGATTTTTGACGTTCGGGTCCCATTGACTTTAATGGTGTACGTTATTTGGGTCCGAACTTTCGCTGTGTTCGAAAGTTCTGGTGCGAACCGAACAGGGGTCCGTTCAGCCCATGCCTAGTCATCACTGGCCCAGGCCAGCAAAACAATGCTTTGTTCCATTTAACTGATGTGCAGTCTTCAGTACAGTGTAGAAAAAAACACAACAGCATAAAATAATATCTCAGGGGCCATTAATAATGGTTTCTGCACTGCACTAAACTCATATAACCACTGGAGAGGCACATCACAAACTGCTGAAGAAAGGCAGCCTTCCTTCCCACCATCCTCTGCATGTCATGTGATTCCAGACACGTTTGGAAAGCATATCTAGAGGGATCCCTGTTAACTTCTGTGTTCGCATACATGAGAACTACCAAAGTAAGTGAGCCAGAGATTGGAGGTGAGGATAATAGCAGCAGGCAGTCTGGCGAGAAGAATTGATGGCTTTTAAAGTAAGATAAAAAACTGAATGTACCATATTTATCGGCATATAACACGCACTTTTTTCCCCTGAAAATCAGGGGAAAATCGTGGGTGCTTGTTATAGGCCAATCCCCGCCAATTTTATGTGATCGAAGCGATCGCGGCAATTGCTGCGATCGCCGCCGACATACACAGCCGTGTGTAAATTCAAATATGGCGCAGAGACTGCAGGGACTCGGAGCCGAGATACACATACCCGAGTGTCCTCGGCTTTTCTCGGCGCCGCTTACAGTCCCGCCCAGTCCCACCATTGGACCTCTGTTATGTCCATCATAGGGCGGGACTGGGCGTGACTGTGAGCGGCGTCGAGAAAAGCCGAGGACACTCGGGTATGTGTATCTCGGCTCCGACGAGTCCCTGCAGTCTCGGCGCCATATTTGAATTTACACACGGTTGTGTATGTTGGCGGCGATCGCGGCGCTCACACAAGGCTGCACTGGGGCAAGGCTGCACTGGGGCAAAGCTGCACTGACATGGCTGCACTGACAAGGCTGCACTGGGGCAAAGCTGCACTGACAAGGCTGCTATAGACACTGGGGCAAGGCTGCACTGACACTGACAAGGCTGCAGATGGACACCGATAAGACTGCATTGATGGGCATTTTAATGTAAGTTTTTCTTCCTTAAACTTTACTCCTAAATGTTTTTTTCCTTAAAATTCCCTCCTAAACTTGGGGTGCGTGTTATACGCCGATAAATACGGTAATTTCTGTATTTTGGATAATTACAATTTTTCCTGGATATATTAATGGAAAAGATTTTTCTACATTTTTGCTTGTAATTATATTAACATGTTACTCCCCTGCTACAGTCAGTTTCAAATAGAAGATGGCAACAATTTACTAATTGTTCCTGTATATTAATAATAATAACTGCTTTTGCCATAGAGCTTGGCATTTCTCCCTGTATTTCTCCAGGGAGTTACAATGGGCTGATGACCAGCACCAAGTTACACACATTCCAACTACAGATGTGTAATGTGATCCTGGAAAAAATACAAGCGGAAGAGAGGAAGGCAAATACTACTATATAAAATAAAGCATAAATAATGTATTTCCAATTATACTTGCGCTAATCAAAGTTGTCCATTGTAAAAAAGGGCTGACCTTAGCGCCTTCATGGAATTCCCTGAACTTTTTCTGCCTGTCCCTAGGTGGATAGGCATTGCCTTTCTAGAAATCTCTCCAGACTTTTCAAAGAGAAGTTTGTTTAAAAAAAAAAAATTAAAACAATTCCCTTTTTCCCTTTCCATAGGAACATGGCACACTTCGCACAGTTACTCTTCAATGTAGATATATACAGTATATGTTTGTGCAAATAACATATGTAGGGTTATATTTATATTAGGAAAAATTAAATATTAATTCATGTACAGCTAGATGAACCGAAGCAGGAAAAGAAAGATATTTTCCCTACCCTAACCATTTTAGTCTAGCAGTTTCCAATCTCAGATTGGATAAGGGACTGAGCATCCATATTTATCTTAGCCCTCATCAGGTTCTGGAAGGGTTTGTGTTTGTTTTTTGGCTTCTGACCTGCAGGTTTGTTTGAATAGATTTGGAGACAATGTTTATTTTTTTTAAACGGGATTTTATGGAGCAGTTATAATATAACTTGGGTTTGCTTTTCTTCATGTTTTAGTTAAATACTGAATACTGAATGTCAGATTCTGCTGCATTTGAACTGCTTCTTTTTCCATACATGTAGTACTACTATTGTAGGAGCTGCTAGTAATTGTGGGTCCTATGCACTCTAGCCCTGGGCGAGGCTTCACGTTCACTAACACCACCAGAATACCATGTCTCCCAGCAGATGTACAAAGTTTACACACACTGTCCTTTAAAAAGATGTGCAGACTGTATTGGCAGAATAAAACTACAAATATAGCAAAGCAAATTGGTATATCAACATACATGCACATAAACACAATAGAAACAGATACAGTGCATCTGTCAGGAAAGGGTTCACCTGCTGGTGGCACTGTGGCTCCCAAATCTATAGGCTGCAGTTCTGGTGTCCACCAGCGGGTGTCCCTCAGCAGCCGGAAGCTGAGATCATCTCATGCAATCAGTCATCACCTGATGCTAGTTGCGGGAAGTGTATTTAAACCCTGTGCAAGCTCTTCCTCACTGCCTTGGTGTTGTCTCCATGTGCCCCTGTCCTGCGCTCCAGTGTTCCAGTATCCTGCATTCTGTTTCCTGTTCCTGGACCCTGATCCCGACCCTGCAGCTTGAACCCTTCCCACCTGCTCTCTCCATCTCCTGTTGCCCTCTCCCTGTCCTGTCTTGCTCCCAGCTAACTCTGCTTGATCTTCTGTGTATGACCCTGGCTCTGTTGTGATTACGCTTTGCATTCCCTGCTTGTTGTATATATTTGATTTAGGCAGTTGTTCATTGTATGTCATTGTTTGTTTGGTACTCTGGTTTGTTTTACACAGTTTGGTATTTTGGAGGTGCGTTAACATTTATGATGTTCACTTATCTTTTAAATAAATTATATTCTTTTACACTGTATTTGTGCCTGATATTCTCTGTGGCAGTCCACACATTTCTGGTCACATTTGTTACTGACAGCACCCAACAGAGGTACCTCTAAAGTCAAACCCAGCTTGGCACAGTGGTGTAGTGGGTAGCACTCTCGCCTAGCAGTAAAAAGGGTCACAGGTTTGAATCCCAACCACGACACTACCTGCCTGGAGTTTGCATGTTTTCCCTGTGCCTGCGTGGGTTTCCTCCGGTTTCCACCTACACTTCAAAGACATGCTGGTAGGTTAACTGGCTTCTGTCTAAATTGGCCCTAGTATATGAATGTGAGTTATGGACCTTAGATTGTAAGCTCCTTTAGGGTAGGGACTGATGTGAATGTACAATGTATATGTAACGTGCTGCGTAAATTCATGGCGCTATATAAGTACCTTAAATACCAAATAATGATAATACTGCAGTACTAGTAGCATAAACAGTAGCTCTCTGAATGAGAGGCTAAAGGGGTTGGAAAACCATATGTTTTTTCACCTTAATGCATCCTACGCATTAAGGTGAAAAAACTTCTGGCAGTCACTGGCCCCCTAGCCCCCCTGTTTTACTTACCTGAGCCCCATAATTCCCACGCCGGAGACGCGCTGTTCCTCTCGGCACGGAGTCCCAGCTGTTGATTGGCTAGATTGATAGCACTGCAGCCATTGGCTCCTACTGCTGTCAATCAAATCCAATAATGCGGGGCCGAGTCTGCCAGTCGTGTCTATGGACGCAAATGCTGGACTCGGGAGCGTGCCCGCAAGGTAACCCCCCGTGAGAGAGGGACCTTAGAAGTTGAGGATCGGGGTCACTCTGTGCAAAACAAGCTGCACAGTGGAGAGGTAAGTATGACATATTTGTTATTTAAAAAAAAAAAAAAACGAGCCTTTACAATGACTTTAAACCTCAAGCAACCAAAAAGAATTACAAAGAGATGTAACAGGCTAAGTCATTTGAGAGCTCTAGACAAAGGGGATAGGTCTTCAAGTTTAAACTCAGTAACAGCAACCCAGTTCTGCCTCCAGGAATGATGCGACTCGGACAAGTCTTTATGGTGAACTTCTGCTGGCTATGTTGGGGCTCTTTAAAACCATTGGCACACAGAATGATTAAGATGATCTTGGGGGTGACGTTCCAACAGCAGTGTAGGGTAAAGTATGTATTTTTTTTAAGGTAATTTTGTTTGTAAAAGATACCAAATGCAAACTAGAGTGAGAAAAGTTTACATAAATATGTAGCATAGCAGTAAACAGAGTGTCAATTAATTAGTGTAGGGTAAAGTTGGGCTCGGTAGATGTCAGGACTCCTTATTGCAGCAATGCAGAAGGTGAAGAAAGCTCAAAGGGCAATTGGGGATATAAGGACTAAGATATTTTTGGGCGGCAGATGAAGAGCAAGGCATAGGCAGCATTCTGGGATACTTATGGCCTTATGCTCTGTATTTAGCTTTGATGGATTCTGTTCATTGATGGATGCTGCAGCAACTGAGATAGTTCTCTTGTGGAAGAGTGTCAATGGAGAGAAATGGCTGCTCAACAAGTCTAGACTGACAAAAGGGTTAAGAGGTGATTGTAACTATAAAGCGAGTCAAAGACCCTCTCACCGAATTCCTCTGCAGCAGTTCTCTAATAGTAGCCAGTGGTCCATATGGTGGGGGGTCCCCTTAGGTAGTAATACTGTAGATAACAGCCAATGTGATAGTGATCTGGACAGCAATTCTGGATGCAGATGTCCCTGTTTAGATCAGCCTCCTACTTCCAGCATCCAGCACAGTAACCCACTTTCTCCCTGGCACTGCACAGCTTGACACAGCACAGCACAGCTCGACACAGCACAGCGTGACACAGCAAAGCTTGGCACAGTACAGCTTGCCACAGCATGGTTCTCTCACTCCTACCCAGTTGATGCTTTTCCCCCAACTGCCCGGCTTCTTCCTGAGCTTTTACTTTTACATGGTCCTTCCTGCTCCCAGGTGCTTATGAGCCTTGTAATTGCGGCCGATGAATGGCTGTAATTAGAATATTTCTTCAAGACTACATCTCCCAGACTGCTCCGGGCAACTTGTATTCCAGTCACAGTTAGGCAAGACTAAATGGCAATGCCATCTTGTGGACAAATAAGGTTCTGCAATTCAGTACAAATTGCCCAGTGTTGCATATGAATCAATGTAACTGCAAGCAAAATCACAACAGAAGCAACTTAAACTTGTCAAATCAATGAAAATGTCAAAAGCAAACAATTTTTTTTTTTACTCTTTTTGTCAATTCTAATAATAAGTTAGTAAATTCAATAACCTTAAAGGGTCCCGGAGTAGATACCATTCAAACTGACACGTGGATGGACATTTCTAAACAGATACCTATATGTAGACTCTACTAGACCTGTTAAAGTCACATTGGACACTCTTTACATCTGGAGGAAAGGAGATTTAAAGGGGTTGTAAAGGTAATTTTTTTTTTTTTTTAAATAACAAACATATCATACTTACCTTCACTGTGCAGCTCGTTCTGCACAGAGTGGCCCCGAACCTGGTCTTCTGGGGTCCCTCGGCGGCTGTTTCAGCTCCTCCCCGCAAGCATTTACCACCTTAATGCGAGCTCCCTCGCATGGTGGTGAGTGCTTGCGGGCGCGCTCCCGTGATACAGCCGGCGGCTATAGCCGCTCGCTGTATCACTCGGCCCCGCCCCCCGGCGCGCCGCGTCATCGGATGTGATTGACAGCAGCGCGAGCCAATGGCTGCGCTGCTTTCAATCCATCCACTGCAGCCAATCAGCGACCAGGCTGAGCTGCAATGAGGACGAGCAGCGAAGATTCGAGGCGTCAGGTAAGTAAAACGGGGGGCCTGGGGGCGGCGGTACTGTCAAAAGTTTTTTCACCTTAATGCATAGAATGCATTAAGGTGAAAAAATTTTTATCTTTACAACCCCTTTAATCTCCAAATACGGAAAGGTACATTTGGGAAAGACCTGAATTCTTTCCCAAATGTACATAATATAACTGGATACTAACATTTATAGGTAAAGTTGATCCAGGGAATATCTGATTGCCTGTTGGGGGATCATGAAGGATTTTTTTCCCCTGTTGGAGCAAATTAAATCATGGTTTGCTGGGTTTTTTTTATTTTCTCTGGATCGACTGTGGATATAGGATTGTATAATTTTTTTTCCCTTTCATTGGTTGAACTAGATGGACTTTTTTCAACCTGACTAACTATGTAACTATGAATATGAAAAAGATACTTCGAACTAGCTGGAGGCATTATATCTAACAGATGGCCCGGAAAATCTTTGGAATCTTTTAGAAAGAGCTTTCATCAAGGCTAGCAAGTAACAACCAGCTGTTCCCAGATATCAGCTCAACATAGGTATAAATGGGGACCACTTTCCTGTCCTATGAGCACGGTGGCACTACTCAACTTCCAAAAGCATAGCAGCTCATCAGAGGTTAGGTATCCAATACTCCTTTACCTAGAGAACGCCTTACTTTGCTATCGCCCTCAAAGCAGCATTCAGAGTACACCATGAAATAAAACATAGTCAATATGTGTGATATATGATCATCTGAAAATTAGCAATCACACAAGGGCATCCGTATGCCATGTAACAACACTCGTTTCGGGGGTATAAGTTTAATAATGCTGCTACTGCCAGGCTTCATTTTATCTTCCCATATGGATATAAAACAAATGAGCTTGTGTTATTGAGCTTTCTAAATCTGTCATGCTCCAAGAAAAGCTTTTAATTCCTGTCATTTTTTTGCCATTTAGCTTCACAATTTGATGGCCGTAAAGCATATAAAGTAAGATTTTGTGTCTGGCGTCACTTCACGCGTCCAGCGCCTTATTGTTATGAGTTGTTCTAGCTGGAAATGGGAGTGTTCAGGCAATCTGAGAGACATCAACAGCATTAAAATCCTGACACATGATCCACAATCAGTAAACTGTTGTTTTGTGTTAGCAGCTGCTGGGTGAAATTGATGTGGCTGATCATTCTCCTCCTATTGTCTCATAAAAGTTTATTTTTGTCTTTCTGATGTTTATTTTTGCAGCGACAGCTGCTTCTTGATCTTTAAGATGGGAAATAAAACATCTTTTTCCATAGATTAGAGTGAAATGGAATGTGGCAATAAGAATGTATTTTAGATTTTTACAAATATAGAACATTTTATAAGCTCTTTATCCACAGCATATCTGGATGCCGTCAATATATTATTTTTGGCTGCAGTGTATTGGCATTGGACAAAAGTTGGCTTAAATGAAAGGACGAAAATAATTCTATTGTGCAAAACTGCATCAAACTTAATACACTCTTTATTTCTTAAAGTGTTAGTTCACCTTTACCAAAAACTGCATATGCAGGTAAGGGGCTCCTGTAACTGTGCAGCTTTGACCACAGTTAGATACTGCCCCTGCTATAGCTGAAAACCATTTAAGTACCTGTTAGAATATTATTCCAAATTCATAGTTCGGCACTTATAGGTGTTATATTATATTCATGGCAAGCTTGCAAAACATATTTGGCTTTATGATTAGTCATAATAAATATAGTATGTGTGAATGACCTCGATCAAATGTTCAGTAAAATAGATCCTCATCTAAAGCTGAGTATTGCTAGAAGTATCTGGTGATATACCAAATGTGTGGTGCTAAAAATAAATGAAATAAATAAAATCTAAATTAGATAACTATTAAACTAACTAACTAACTAAACTAACTAACTAACTAACTAACTAACTAACTAACTAACTAACTAACTAACTATTAAACTAATAACTAAATGCATATATCCTATAATGTAAAGGTAATGAAGTCAAACATAAAATATAATTAAATAATTAAAATATAATTTGTGATTGCACACAAATCCTCAATAATCCTCAATAATATGAAAAGTCCATTATAAAAACATAAACATAGAACGTGATGGTAATATCTTCATGCAATGTCCAAAAATATATATAGGGAAAGTGCTCATGCTCTGTGTATTGCACAAAAATCCTTAATATTTCAACAGTCCAAACATAAACTGTGATGGTGATATCTTCATGCGATATGCACACACCCTCCCACCAGGTGTACCCTCACCTTAAAGTGGGGTTCCACACAAAAATACCTGAAAAATTATTTAAAAAAAAACAAAAAAACATTTGGATATTTTTTTTTTTTTTCTTACCTCTAAATGCCTGTTGCTAGGTGGTCCCTCGCAGTCTGCCTCTTCCTTTGCCTGGTCTGGTGACATCACTTCCCCCTCGGCACAGGAAGGGCTCCGCTCTGCTCCCTCCCTCCTGTCAATCATCTGGGACCCATTACAGGTCCCAGGTGATTGAGCAGTGGGTGCCAGGCTGTGAAGCCACAGCCCGGCGCCCACAGTTGAAATGTCGGCGCCGACGAGCGGGGGGGGGGGGACGAGCGGGGCTTCGATCCCCCGCATCGCTGGACCCAGGGACAGGTAAGTGTCCAATTAAAAGTCAGCAGCTGCAGTATTTGTAGCTGCTGACTTTTATTTTTTTATTTTTTTTAATGGAACCCCTGGGTGGAACTCCTCTTTAAGGGCTTTTTTAAAAAAGCCTGTGATAAATTATATTATCAGCTTGGGAAGATACTCTTATGGTACCTCTTTCATGTGGTGGCTAGTAATGGTTTCAATGCTGATACAAAGGTCACTCCTTCCTCCTGAACACAAGCCACTGTTTCCTCCTGGCTATCACCAATCTCCTCATATATAACACATGTGAAAGAGAATAGAGACTTGCAATGGTGTGATAACGTTTTAATACAGGTTTATTGCAACTTAAAATCCCACATAGATGTACACTCACATTTAGCACACTAAAAACATGCTTTGATATGCTTATGGACAGAAAAGGGGGGTGATAATGTCACCTGGAGACCGAATCTGCAGCCACGGTTCCCAGCATTCGCCCTAAGTCTGTAGTACAAAAGACTCCTCACTTCCTTCCGATCAAGCTCCTCCTACTGGTTTCGTCACAATCCCCAGAGGAAGTCACGAGTTTGTGACGAAACCGGTAGGAGGAGCTTCGGTCTCCAGGTGACATTATCACTCCCCTTTCTGTCCATAAGCATATATTTATTTTATATTATTTTTATTTCTAGTTTTATTTTTATTTTATTAATATTATATATTTTTTTATTTTATTTCATTTTATATTTCTTTAGTTTTTGACTTTAGGGTAGGAGTGTGGCAGCTCACAAGGTTTTATCTCCTAGAAGTATCTGGTGTATGTAGTTAGTTTGAGAATGACATATAAGGTATCTGGTATAGAATGTCAAGGGAGGTCCAGAATAGACCAGTATTTATGTAGTTAGAGGAATTATACATAGTTGTTTATATCCTGTTAAGTTAGTTTAGTGTAGTCTCAGTCATATTAATAAGTATTAGTATATAGTTACTTAATGTAGTTAAAGTTGGTAATATGTGTTCATATTAGTAGATGTTTGGTTATTTGACATTACATGATGAGCACATTACTACAAGTGTTACAAGGTTCTAAGTTTTTGTGAGGTTATGACGTTCACATGTAACATATAAAGCCAACGCTTAGATATTGAAGGTCAGACAGATAAACTCTCACCCACTAGGAGAGATAACACAGACATATTCACACGAAGACACTGACAAGTTGGAACAGCTGAATTCTCCCAGAAGTCTAAGAACGTCATTTCCTGCTTCTTTTTGGTTACACAAGACAGCATGGAGACAGAAGGCAGCATCCATGAAGTACACATGCTTTTATAAGCTTATTACAGCTTTATACCTATTTATTCTATTTCATATATTTTTACCTACACTGAACTGAACTATTATACTTTTTACATTGTATTTATGATGCCAACTGTGTGACAATAAACTTACACTTTGTTTTAAGTCAGTCTGACTATCAATGCTATTCATCCAGAAACTCCCTTGAGATACAAGACTATTAGATATTATTTCTATTTTTCAGTACCTCCTGAAACCTGTCCAAAAAAATTCCAGAAATAGCATAATTTAATTCTGCCTTGTTGCTAAAACTTTGCTAAGACAATCCCACCATCTCAGGAGCAAGCTCCCTAACCCCCACACATGTGGCCCACTACCCCCTCCATCACAGCATTGCTGAGCTCACAGCTACTATGACAAGTGAGTAGGAGAGCAAGCAAGGGGGATTGAATCGACTGGGAATGTCCTAGCAATGTCCTTGCAACAAGGAAGAATGTGATGATGCCCTCTCTAGGGTTTTTTTGGCCAGGCCTAGAGAGGTACATAAATTGCCTAAACCTATAGCAAGGGCATTATTTTACTTTGGTAAAAGCTACCTCCTTGTATGGGGAAACTAGTCGTATGCATTGCCCAGGTGTGATTTTGACCCATTCTTCCACACAAACAGTCTTCAAGTCTTGAAGGCTCTGTGGGCCTCTTCTATGAACTCTGATCTTTAGTTCTTTCCATAGATTTTCTATTGGATTCAAGTCAGGTGATTGGTTGGGCCATTCTAGCATCTTTATTTTATTTCTTTGAAATCAATTAAGAGTGCCCTTGGATTTGTGTTTGGGATCATTGTCTTGCTGAAATGTCCCCCCTTGTTTCATCTTCATCTTCCTGGTAGATGGCAGCAGATTTTTATCAAGAATGTCTTGGTACATTTTTACATTCATCCTTCCATCAATGATATGAAGTTTGCCAGTACCGTATGCTGAAAAACAGTCCCACACCACGATGTTCCCACCTCCAAACGTCCCTGCTGGTATGGTGTTTTTGGGATGATGAGTTTTTGGGATGATGAGAGTTCAATTTGGCCTCATCGGGCCAGACTATATTCCAGTATTTCACAGGCTTATCTAAATGTTGTGCAGCAAACATTAAACAAGCTTCAACATGCTTTTTCTTTAGCAATGGAGTCTTGTGTACTGAGCGTGCATACAAGCCATGGCAGTTTAGTGCATTACTTGTTTTCTTTGAAAAATGTGTACCTGCTAATTCCAGGTCTTTCTGAAGCTCTCCACAAGGTGGTCCTTGGCTCTTGGACAACTCTTCTGATAGTTCTTTTCACTCCTCTGTCAGAAACCTTGCAAGGAGCACCTGGTTGTGGCTAATTTATGGTGAAATTATGTTCTTTCCATTTCTGGATTATGGCCCCAACAGTGTCACTGGAACATTCAGAAGTTTAGAAATCCTTCTGTAACCAATGCCATCAGTATGTTTTGCAACAATAAGGTTGCAAAGGTCTTGAGAGAGCTCTTTGCTTTTACCCATCATGAGATGTTTCTTGTGTGACACCTTGGTAATGAGACACCTTTTTATAGGCCATCAGTTGAGACTGTACCAGCTGATATTAATTTGCACTGACAAGGGGCAGGGTTGCTTTCTAATTACTGATAGATTTCAGCTGGTGTATTGGCTTTCCATGCCTTTTTGCACCTCCCTTTCTTTATGTGTTCAATACTTTTTCCCTGTGTCATTCCATTTTATTACACATTACTTAGTTTCTGAACATATTTGTTTTGGTTTCTTTGCGTGTATGGATTGCATGGGTTGTTACCAACATGTGGTGAACAATTCATGTAATAGCACCCTTAGAAATATATTTATCTAGAAAAATAGTGAAGTGTTTAATACTTATTTTGCCCGCTGTATATGGCTTTAGTGTCGACATGTATAAAGGCAAACTATAGTGTATTTTGGGTGAGAAAACAGTATGCATTATTAATTTAAAACAATCCTAAAAGTATTTTTTATGTGACTTTTATATTTTATATATTTGTCATACTTCATGTTTGTATGTCACTTACTGATTTGTACAATCTCCTTCTATTGGTGAATGTATAGAAAATATCCCGATGACTATCACTGCTATTGTATGCCAATTCCAGGTCTGTAAAAGGCATTCCTAGAACATGCCTACTGATACTATAATGTGATAGGCAGCCACTATGACCAATAGGGAGGCTGGTGAGGTAAAACGAATAGGGCAAAGTCTGTGATTTTTTGTAAAATCTAGAATTCCAAACATTTCCGCTGCATTAATCTCCAGATCTACCGGACATTGGATTGGGAGTCTCTTAGATCTCTTTCACACTGAAGACCACCCAGCGCTAGCGCTAAAGCACTGCTCGTTTTAGTGGAGCTTTACCGGCACTGTGTGGGCAGGAGCGGGGCGCTTTTAACCACAAAGAAGGGGTTAAAAAAGGGGTTAAAAGTGCCAGAAAAGCACAGCTGCCGAAGCTCTTTGCAGGCGCTTTGGCACCGCTGCCCACTGATTTCACTGCTCCCGCACCGCACCAAAGACACTGCTTGCAGGACTTTTTTTTCCGTCCTGCAAGCACACCGCCCCAGTGTGAAAGCACTCAGGCTTTCACACTGGGGAGGCAGTTTACAGGCACTTTACAGGCGCTATTTTTAGCGCTAAAACGCCTGTAAAGCGCCTTCAGTGTGAAAGGCTACTTTCACACTGAGGCTCTTTACAGGCACTACAGCACTAAAAATAGCACCTGCATAGCGCCTGTAACGAGGCTCTCCTGTCTCTCCAGTGTGAAAGCCCGAGTGCTTTCACACTGGAGCGGTGCGCTTGCAAGACGGTAAAAAAAATCCTGCAAGCGGCATCTTTGAAGCGCTGTAGGAATGGTGTCCTCCTAAAGCGCCCCTGCCCATTGAAATCAATTCATGTAAACAAGCGCCGCTTGTTTTTGTGGAACTTTAGTGCTGTTTAAGCGGCGCTTTTCAGCTGCTAGCGGGGCGCTTTTTACCAACGAAAAAAAAGGTAAAGAGTCCAGTTTTGCAGCGCTTTCAAAGTGCTTTTCTGCCTCGTTGGAAGCGATATTTACAGTGCTCCCAAACCGCCCCAAAGATGCTGCTTGCAGGACTTTTCGTAATGAAAAGACACACTGCAATGAATGGAAGGCGCTTTTCAGAGGCTAAAGCGCCTGAAAACAGCCTCAGTGTGAAAGTAGCCAAAAAGTCAAACCTTCTGTCAGGTTTTTATTTCTGTCCATGATCCCACTGGGAAAATTGTTTTTTGTTTCCTGTCAATTTGACACCCATGCGAGAAAGAAAGCGAGCAGTTGTTGCGAGGACAGAGGATTAGAGCGCAGTTCAATGATTGTCAGAAGTTTTAAGTCTTCATCGCTTTATGGCAAATGTATTTTTCTCTGTGTCCTCATTGGAGAAATCTCCCCAATAGGCATACAGATGGGAAAGCCTGCCTGAGACTCTAATCCTTCCCAGCTTTATCCAAATTATTTAAAACGATTTATGGGCTTCATGTGATTACAATTCTTCAATCCAGCATGCTCTAACAGGCTTATTAAAAAAGTGCAAATTTAGAAGGCTGTAATGAAAGTGGTGTAAACCACAGCAGCAAGATTTTAGTTGGGTTTTAGTGCCATCTTAAATGAACCTAGTACAAGTGTTGCAAAAATAGGCCGAAAATCACTTTTAACAATTTAGCAAATGATTGCTCTATTTTTCCATTAAAAACTTGAGCATGCACTCCGGCTGCATCTCCATTTACGGCATGATTATCTTTAGAGAGATACTTAAATTAGTCACATGTTCAGCAAAAATTTGCTCAAGTATGGTCATAATTGTGCCTGATTTGCAGGTTCTGTGCAGCAGAGCATAAGCATTACATTAACCTGAGTCAAGAATGAAGCCTGCCTACTGGATGGCTCTAAACATCATCATGATTCATTGTATCCAGCTGGCTGCTCTGTATGTGAAACCCCTATGGTTGCTGGTATTCTCATCTTCTAGTGGCACACATCTGACATAACCTGAGAAAGAACGGAAAATTCCCTACCAAATACCGTAATTTTCCTTTCCTGATAAGACTCCATGGCAGCATACATGTGGGTTAGCCCGCCTCCATTACTACCCTATAGGACCCTACTCCCATAAATCTTTGCTCTGAGCCAGCAGCCGTGTTCTGTAACTAGCCTACTCCAGACTTTGGGAGGGAACTCCTGCTGCCATGGAGTCTATCAGGAAAGGAAAATTATGATATGTATTTGATAGGGAATTTTCCGTTTTCCTGACAGACCCCATGGCAGCATACGTGTGGGAAATAACTTGCCATACACACCCAGACGAGCAAAATGCTGAGCAAAGAAAATATTTTAATTAACACCATCAGCTGACAGTACTTGTAAACCAAAATTAACAGAAGATAGGGTTCAACACAGTAATGAGACATAAACGTGTTGATAGAAGACCGGGAAGCTGCCCTGCATATTACTTCGGAAGCGACGTGACGTGAAGCTGCCCAAGATGTCGAAATGCTCCGGTTTGAAATGCACTGTCACTGTCTCCGAAGGTGCCAAGCCCTTCGCTTAGGATGCCCATTGGATAGCCTGAACGATCCATGTGGCAATGGATCTGACTGCGGCCTGCATTCCTTTATTCTTCCCGTGGAAGCGGATGAAGAGACACTCTGACTGACGAAAGGGAGCCGTGGCCTCCAGATATTATTTCAGAGTGTACCCCACATCAAGGGGATGGAATTCAGGTTATTTGTTGACCTAAAGGTGGGGAGCATGATTTCCTGATTTTCGTGAAAAACTGTGGTCACTTTAGGGTTCGACCCCAGCATGGGAATTAGCACCACTCTATCCGGGAAGAATGTGAGAAAAGGCTCCCTTGAATCCAGGTCTCTGATTTTGGATACTCTTTTTGCTGATGTTACGGCAACTAGAAAGGTGGTTTTGAGGACAAGTTCCTTGATCAAGAGCTGGGAGAGGGAATCCAGAACAAGAGGGATGTCCCATTCTGGGTCCTGGGTATGTAGACTGCTGAAATGTCGGACAAATTCTTCTGAGCCCAGATCATAATTGGCTCTTCCTCCTGTAGCAGAGACACACTGCAGGTTCCACCCTGCCTTCTTATATAGACCACCGCAGTTGTGTTGTCCAGTCTGAGCATCACAGAGGAGCGGCCCAGAGTTCTAGAATGTTGGACACTATCCCGCGAGAGGGGAAGTCCCACCTGCCCTGTGCTACATCCACCAGGCAATGAGTACCCCAGCCCTTGTTGCTGGCGTCTGTCGTTACAGTAACCCAGGCAATGGAGATTATTGAGTGACAGTTGCATAGATTCTTCCACTGGAGACACCAAAGAAGGGACAACCTCATAGTAAGGTAGATGTGCTGCTTCTTGCTGGCTAACCTTCACTGTTGTGGAAGGTTGTGGTCTGTCTTTTTTCTTATGAGGGCGGAAGAGATGTAGGGACGAATCTGAGCCTGGGGCCGCTGCCATTCTTCTTCTGTACCATGAAGAGAGGAGAATAAATGCTCTGGCCTTGTTCGTCGCTCGGAACAGGTATAGCCGCGCCTTGCTCCAATAAAGAGCTTACGTAGGCTAACAGGGTCTGTCTTTTTTCTTCTGAGGGCGGAAGAGATGTAGGGACGAATCTGAGCTTGGGGCCACTGCTGAAGACCCGGGCATGGCCTGAGGATACCGATTTGACGGTCCAGAAGTCCTGGATTGAGATCGCCCAGACATGTCGAAAGCGTAGAAGGCGAGCCCCCATGCGGCATGTCTGAGCAGGCCCAATTTTAAAAAGGCTTAGCGGCCTCCCGGTTGCCAGTGGAACTGCCCTTGGCGGGTTTCCTGTATGAAGACTGCTTTGATTTCCAGGATCTTGTAAATTCGTGGCCAGGCTTGTAGCTGCGCGCCTCTCTTTGCCCGAGTCTGTTTCCTCAGGAAGGCCTGTCTCTGGCCCTGTAAGCGCCGGTCCCGAGGGGGAACCCCAACTTGCCACCCCTGGCTCGGGTTAGGGTGCTATCCATTTGTTGCTGAGGAGGGAGGAGCCCTCAAAGAAAAATCAGCACCAGACCTGTTTGGAAGCTGGAATGGCTAACCAGGGACGAAGCCACAGGGTGCGTTTGGCTGAAAGCATAACCCGGGCCACCAGGCGGATAATGTCAATGGAAGCCTCCCCCAGAAAGGCAGAGGCCAGTCACAACTCTTGGATAGGCGAGCTCCTAGCCACTTCACCAGAGATGCCTCTGAGAGTCTCACTGACGTCCGTCCAGACTTCCATAGCTTTAGACAATGGGGCTAAAGCCAGTGCTGGTTTGCATGCTATGCTTGCTCTTAGGTAGATCCGTTTTAGGTCAGAGTCAATCCGTCTCTCCAGGGGATCTCTAAAGGAGTGTCTTCCAAATGAAGTGTCACATGCTTGACCAGCCTCATCAAGGCTGCATCCACCAAGGGTGCGGACTCCAAATGCTTAACCTCTTCCTCCTTGAAGGCATAAAGCTTTAAAACTTTTGTTAGCATGGAGCTCTTCTCCACCTTGCTTCATTCGTCGGAGATGATCTCACCCAATTCGGTAAGGAAAGGGAAGTTCTAGCGTTCCTTGTTAAGTTGCTTAAAGAATTTCCACTGTTTAGGGGGGAACCACTGGTTCCTCCCAGTTCAGGGCTTCTCCCACTGTCCTTACCAGGGAGGGAACTAAAGCAAACTCAAAGTCCATCCCAGGATCTTCTGTGTCTGACTCACTGTCAGAGGGGGCAGCGGATGGGCGACTTGGCTGGGAAGAATCATGTGTCATGGATTTGTGCCTCTCCCGATGGAGAGCATAACGGCCCCCACAGGGGTTCATGCTACTGGTGGGGCGTCTCCCTCTTCTACAGGGATTCCTTCACGACTCGCTTTACTAGGGACTCCAGCTGCTGGTTTGTACCTTCCTTCTCATCTGGTGCCTTGGTGTAACCGGCGTCAGAGGGATCTTCAAGCTGGGACCGGAGCCCTACATCCCAGAAAGGATTCTCAATCACCCTGCGGGGGTGAGATGTGGGGGGGGGGCAGATCTTTACTGTGGTGTCTAGATCTCAAGGGTAATCCATGGTGCCTGGATCTGGAGGAGGAATGCCGGTGGTGCAATTTAGAAGAAGCGCTTCCTCTTCGGGAGCTGCGCTGAGGATCAGACCTGGCTGGGGAGAGAGAGAGAGAGGGAGAGAGAAAAAAATCCAATCCCCAAATTCCCTCTCCCAGCTTAAAATTCCACCCCCCAGCACAAATCATTGTGTCCCCATTACAATTTCCCCCCACTCCCTGAAACTTATATACCTCTGGTGCTACACAGATTGAACTGCTTAGAAGTAGTGACAACATCAAGGAAGAGGAGAGAGCAGGGAGGAGGTAAGGGCTGTGCTCAACCCCCCCCCCCCCACACACACACACACATACGCACACACGCACACACACACACACACACACACACAGCTTCTGTCTCCTGCCAGAGCAGCGCTCGTCAATACAGGAGCTGATCAGGACTTTGTAAGGTTTGATTACCTTCCCCTACCCACATTTTCTGCTGCCAGGAGAGCAGTCTAAGGAGGAGATAGACTGACATATAGTCAAACCTTGCACAGTGCTGATATGACAACATTTCTGTGTGTATGGAAAAGCACTGCTGTGACAGTAGGGGGAGCTGGAGGGGGGAGAGCACAGCCTGCACCTCCTCCCGGCGCTCTCCTTCTCTCCGCTGCTGTCATCACTCCTGTAGAGTTCACTGTCACTACTCCTTTCAAATTTCAAATTCCTGCTGGTGTAGCTCGCAGCGTTCCAGAAATGCAGCTAGTAAAGAGATAACAAGTGCATGCCTTGGCTCCAGGCGCTTGCATGAGACAAGTGGCAGCAAGAGGAATGGGAAACTGACACGATCCACTTCCCTCGGCATTCATCTTGCTGTCACTTCTATCATGCAAACGTTTAGAGCCTTAACAAGTTTATCAAGCAGTCTCTTTGTTAGATGCATTGTCGGTTGGAAGTGAAGACCCTATTAGATCTTGTAGTTAGTCTCACAAAGCACGTAGGAACATGGGGCAAAATACTACGAGGCAGATTACTAAAGAAAATTGTGAGGGTTCTTCTTTAATTTGGCTGCATGGATCTAGGAAAATTCAGATTATGATCTGGCCTTTAGTGGATTTTGGGTTCACTAATTGACTTGAGTCAATTAGTTGAGTAGATCTGCACCTAAATTATTTCTCCTGTAAAGAAAGATATTTACCTTCCTCTTCGCTAGGTAGAACTGGATATAGAAGTTTAATATCTGTAGGTACAATTTTTTTCATAGCACTAAGAATAAAAAAAAAAAAAAGGGAATGCTTTAGATATCTGGAAAAAAGAACATAAGAACAGCTTCAAGCTGTCTGTCAAACAGGAAGCAAAACTATAGAATTCATCATCTCCAGCACACAGAGATACTGAGCAGATCACTCCAATTCATTAGGAAAATTCACAGCAGTCAGATAAAGAAGATTTGTAGAGATTCCAGGTCCCATCAGTTTTGAGAAAAGTACTACTTAAAAAAGAAATATAGTACTTGTGGAAGAACAATAAATCTCTCCTCTCATATAAGCAAAGCAGCATACAAGAGAAACTTTCCAACAGGGATTGCTACAGTGTTAAAAATGAGATTACAATCTAACACATTAGCCTAAACTTAAAATAAGCACAAGATAATGTGCAACATCCTAGATACAACACATATGATTTCCTTTCAGTATATGTATAGTGTGTGTGTATATATATATATATATATATATATATATATATATATATATATTAGGGGTGGAGCGATTATCGGCGGCCAAAACTTATTTCTCTTGAAGAATCGGTATCGATAACAAACTTACCGATATTACCTCAAGTGGTTGTACCCGGGTGAGTACAGGATGGTCGGCTTTCTTGTAATAACAACCGATGCAGCTAAGCAGCCACTCGGCCGTTATCACAAGCAGCGGGAGGGGACGTCCCCCCCCCCCCCCACTTCCGCCGCTCCGCCCAGGTCTCCCGTCCCACCGGGAGGCCTGAGGGACCAACCAGCACGTCCGTTGGCTAGCTGGAGACCCAAACAAAGCCGATTGCTTTGGTCGGGTCTCAGATCTAGTAACCTCATGACATCACTTCTGGATTACTGGCATCCTAAAGGCGCCAGTTTTAAAAAATAGAAAATATTCAAAAATCTTGTCATTTTGAATACTTTTAAGTGCAGTGGAGGGGTTTGGGATCCCTCCATAAAGAGTACCTGTCACTGCCTATTAATGTCACAAGGGATGTTTACATTCCTTGTGACAGAAAAAAAAAGTGATAAAAAAAAAGTAAAAGGACAGTGTAAAAATAAAAACTAAATATTCAGAAAATCGGCACCGGATATCGGCTATCTGCCTTAACGGGAGCCGAAAAATCAGTATCGACCCTGAAAAAACTATATTGGTCGACCCCTAATATATATAAAATGTGAACCTAGGCAAATGATTAAACCAATGGCAGGCCGTTTGCTGAGGGGTACCAGGTAGACCACACTTTTGCAAAGGTTTTCAGGACTAAAACAAGGAGGATAACAACAAGTAGAATAATGTTGCCATGTTGAAGTATTGCACCCTTTATTCCAATTTAGGGCTAAGTTCAAGTTTATATCATGTCTCAGGCCACATCCATCCCCACGTGGCTGCATCGTTCCAGTTCGTGGTTTACATGAAATTATTACAAGTTCCATCTGCCACCGCACACCTCCCTCACTGCTATAAACTTACTTGCTATATTACTTCCTTCAACAAGTAAATGCACAATGATCATGAGATCAACATTGTTGCATTTACAATTTTTTTGCAAAAGGTACCTCCCTACCACCTGGTTGCTAAGAAGGGGGCCGGGAAACCGTTCTTAACAACCAATGAATCATCAGCTGTCAGCGGGCTTCTTGAATGTAAAAAAAAAAAGAACTGCCGGCTAAAAAAAAAAAAAATTGTGAAAAAAACCAACGTGGGGTCCCGCCCCCAGGTCCATACCAGGCCCTATGTGTCTAGTATGGATTCGGAGGTGACCTCCCCACGCCATAATTATTAAAAAAATGGCGTGGGGTCCCCCCAAAATCCATACCAGACCCTTATCTGAGCATGCCACTCGACAGGTCAGGAAAGGGAGGGGAAGGGACGAGCAAGCCCCCCCCCGAACCATACCAGGCCGCATGCCCTCAACCTGGGGGGATGGGTGCTTTGGGGCATGGTGGGCTCTGTGCCTCCCACCCCAAAGCACCTTGTCCCCATGTTGATGGGGACAAGGGCCTCTTCCCGACAACCCTTGCCCGGTGGATGTCGGGGTCTGCGGAATCCGGAAGCCCCCTTTAACAAGGGGTCCCCCAGATCCCAGGCCTCCCCCCCATGTGAATGAGTATGGGGTACATTGTACCCCTACCCATTCACCAAAATAAAGTAGTGTAGTGTTAAAAAAATACAGTAGACAGTTTTTGACAAGTCTTTTATTAAAAATATCTTCTTCTTCCCCGCTTCTTCCTCCGGTCTTTCTCCATCTTCTTCTTCATACCAGACCCTTATCCAAGCATGCAGCCTGGCAGGTCAGGAAAGGGAGAGGACGAGCGAGCGCCCCCAATCCTGAACCATACGAGACCGCATGCCTTCAAGCAACCATACGAGACCTTCATGCCTAGCAAGCAGCTATATACAGTGTGAAAAAAAAACGCGAAATGCAAAACGCGGTAGAAACAAATGTCCAAAAATGCGCCAAGCACCACAAAAAGCACTGCAGAAATGCTCAAAAGCAACATGCATAGATGTGAATCGAGCCTAAGTGCTGCTCTTTTTACATTTGCAGTGGTGCACCGCAAGCACCAGCAAGCTGATTTGCAGACATTCCCGCTTGTGGTATATGCTATTTATCACTGAACTATCTGCAAACTAAAAGTCATGGACTTGGGCTTTTTATCTTTAAGGCCTCATGCACACTTCAACTCAAAAACACCTGTTTTACATGGGTATGACTTTTTTTTTCTGCCTCTAAACACCCCACTACATTAACCTATATGTTCATGCACACATAAGCAATTCAAACAAAACTAAGGAAAATTCCCAGCTCAACTTACCGACCAGACTGAAATCAACCAAATTATCCTGTCTAACAGTATGCGTTAAAAACAGGGGTTTAGTTTGCACACATTTGCAAATACATGCGTAAGCTGCAAAGCCTCTTCACGGCACCCCAGTATTATCTGCAGTCCTAACCAGTGGCAGCCCATCCATTAGGGGCGTCCAGGAGCTGCCCTCTCTCTCCAGCCACCCCCCTTATATGCAGTGGATAGATTCATGCATAGCATGAATCTATCCACGCCCGCCGCAGCCACCCCCTATTCATGTGTCCGGCCGCCTTCGGGTCACCAGGCATATGAATAACAGCGGCCAGGGTTTATTTTTTTTTGAAGAACCTGATAAGAGCCACAGGCTCTAATAGGCTTCAAAATAGGGTGGACTCTGGATGCAGAGCATTGCGTCTGGAGCCCACCCAGGTGTGTTGCAACAGCGAATGAAAATTCGCTGTTGCAACACTGATCCTCTTCCCAGCCAATCAGGAATCAGGTATGAAACCTGTTCTCTGATTGGCCAAAACGTTAGGTGATCCTATTGGATGCCTAGCGCCGGAAGGAGCAGAGAGGAGACAACGCGGAAGCTGATCCAGGAGAGGACACAGGAGCAGCTTTCCATGAACCCGCCATGCTGGAAAATGGCCACATCCGACCTCTCACCGCCTGCATCCAGGGTAAGGTTAGCGGGTGGTGGTGGGGGGGGAGTGTTAGTGCTGCGCCGCCGGGGGGGGGGGATTGTCTACCGCTCCCCCACCCAAAAAAAAAACCCACCAGCCACCACTGGTCCTAACTCTAAATTTTGAGAGGCTCCATAGTAGAAGCACATGCATTATAATGGATAGGCAGAGGGCAGGTGAGCCTGGAGGGAGCCCACCCCTCCTTAAAGGTATAGAAGCACACTGAACGCCCAGCGTATGGCACAATGGTGGCAAAGGTGTCCAGTGTGTCCCCTCACCAGTATTCCCACAGTACAAACAAATGGCCACTGCCCCTACCTAGCTGGGAATTTTCTTTGGTTTTGTTTGACATGCGTCACCCTTCCTGTGCTCCTTGCTGTAAAGGCCAGTTATAGGTGGGGGAATAGGCCATTTGTTTGTACACATAGGCAATTACAGGAGTTTAAATGTGTATAAATGCAGCTAAACCCGCCTAAGCACTAGGCACGTTTAGCGCTTGAGCGGTTTTTCATTTTAATAGCCAGAATATAATTTATTCTGGGCTACAAAACAAATAAATGCCCAAGTACTTGACGCACCTAAACGTGTTTGAAAAAACCCCTGCCGGGAGAAAAGCCTTTACAAAAGCCCTAGTGCAGTGGTTCTCAACTCCTGTCATCAGGACTCACCCACAGGCCAGATTTTAAGTATTACTCTGGGGAGATGCTGACTACAATACTGCAATCGCTGAGCAGCAAATTATATCACCTGTGATGTATTTCAGTTATCTTGCAAACCTGGTCTGTTAGTGGGTCCTGTGGACAGGAGTTGAGAACCACTGCCCTAGTGTGTATGAGAACTAAGAGAAAACAGCCTTGGGGAGCAAGTAAAGGGGTAGAAGAACACATACAAATAATACGTAATGCAGCTTTTCTAAGTTTCCTGCCCACAAGTGACCTCTAATTGCTAATTTGGGGGGGGGGATACATGTAAGTTAATGTATTGTTTGTACTGCTGTCAATGACCCTTGACTGATTTACGGTATGTATTACAGGCTTGCTCAATAGTTACAGTCTAGCTGCCATGCTATTACTGACCCTTGCCTTCTATCTAGTGAAAGTCTTATAGCCACCAAATTATACTCAATGACTTCCCTGCTGTCACCAGCTTTTGCCTGGTAATTGATTTACATCTTCTTCCCACTGAATTGTACATACTGCTCTATGAGTTTTCATGTTTGTTTGATATCTGGTTTATCCGACTTATGCATAATTGCTATATTTCTCACTAAAGCTGTCAGAAAGGTCATCTGAAATTTTAGAAACGGAAGTGTATATGTTTGTAGGATAATATTATTTCCTAAGAAGTCTTTCTATTTGTAGGTATAAAGTGGAATTGATAATAAAGTAAAATAATAATGCGCCAACTAAAACAGAAAAGAGCTGCCGACACAACAATCAGACTAATTGTAATGAGAAGGTAGAATAAAATAAGTGTGGCGCTAAATAATTATGTCCGTTATTGGGCAAAGCCTAACAGAATGGAAATCCGTGAGGACAACAGCTCAATAAAGTGTATTTAATGAAACACCAAATAACTTAGTGGCATACTCGTGAGAGTGATAAATGAATTAAGAAATATGTGAATAGAATGGTCCAAAAAGGAATCCAACTCGTATTATGGATCAACAGCAATAGAATCAACTAACTATGAATAATGTGAAAGAGTGAGTGGAGGAATTCTTCCCCATAAATCTCAAATCAAAAAAATAAAACAAAACTTGTGAATAGTGTAGTGACACACATAAAAGGTATAAAAAATATGAAACACCATAATAACATATATTGCTGTCACGGCCAAAAGTCCAGCGGAAAATTAGGGAAATCTAATCAAACTATGGTCCAAATAACAAAAAAGTTTGTAACTGTAAGGAGGAATGGTAAAAGGCCTTAAATCCGGGGATGACGTCCACAGGATAAGGAGCTCTGCATGTAAAAAGACGGGATAGGCAAAAATACTCTTACCAGAAGTGGTGGACCCCTCGGCCAGCGGCCTGGGGGTCAAACAGGCTTAGGATAGGAAAGAGGGTTCCACAGCAGTTGGAGATGTTGGGAGGGATCCGCAACACTCACCCACCGGCCTCTCTGGTTGTAACAACTCCCGGTCTCCGAAGGGTCAATCAGGAACTGCCCACGGTAAAGCCGGTTCCGAAAACCAAATATAGATCCTCAAAAGATGGGGTTCAGAGAAGAAAAACTCCCCATAGTGTAAATCCGCTTATTGAGAAGCATTTATTGAAGATCAAAAGCTAAACAGCACACCATGACCTATACATCACAGTCAGGTATAAAACGATAAAAAGCGCTATAAAATAAAAAGTGGCAAGACAGGCATAACCACCCAATTCCTCCACTCACTCTTTCACATTATTCATAGTTAGTTGATTCTATTGCTGTTGATCCATAATACGAGTTGGATTCCTTTTTGGACCATTCTATTCACATATTTCTTAATTCATTTATCACTCTCACGAGTATGCCACTAAGTTATTTGGTGTTTCATTAAATACACTTTATTGAGCTGTTGTCCTCACGGATTTCCATTCTGTTAGGCTTTGCCCAATAACGGACATAATTATTTAGCGCCACACTTATTTTATTCTACCTTCTCATTACATAAAGTGGAATTGTCCTATGGCCTGCACTGTAGTTCAGTAGGTCTCACTAATCAGCTACAGCACTGTTGATACTCTTATGCCCCGTACGAAAATGCGTATGTGTATGCTGCATCGGACTTTTGCTGGCAGAATTCCAGCCAGCAAAAGATTGAGAGCATGTTCTCAATTTTTCGGTCGGAAAAAGTTACGATTGGAAATTCCGATCGTCTGTACCAATTCCGACGCGCAAAATTCCTACGCATGCTCAGAAACAATTTGACACACGCTCGGAAGCATTGCACTTCATTTTCTCGGCTGGTCGTAGTGTTTGTACGTCACCGCGTTCTTGACGGTTGAAAGTCCAGCGAACTTTTGAGTGATCGTGTGTATGTAAGCCAAGCTTGAGCGGAATTCCTTCGGAAAAACCATCCAAGATTTTTCAGACGGAAATTCCACTCGTGTGTACGCGGCATTACTACCTGGAGCTGCTGCTCATCAGAATAATGTCATCCAGTCTTAGAAACCAGTTGATTCAAATGAGTTTCTAAAGGCCATGCTGCAAATTCATTTTCTAGGCTTTGTGTCTAAAAAATGATGAGCAGCTTTCCAAGCAGTGCAAGCTCTGAAGCTGATTGGCATCACTGTTAACATGTATATTTTTTTGTTTCTGCTAGAGCTTGAAAGTCTTTAAAGCGGTAGCAAACTGCAGCCTTTCAAAAAAAAAACAAACCTGCAAGGCAATGCATTGCATACTAGCACATTATGAAATACTTACCTTAGAACGAAGCCCTGCAGTAGTGCGCTGTCACCGCCAACAGGGCTTGCACCTTCCCCCGGTCTATCTTCCAAGTTTGCTGGCTCCAGTCTTTTGAATGGCTGAGCCGTGATGACATCACTCCTGCACATGCGCATGGGAGTCACAGTTTACAGCACATAGCTCTGAAGCGACAGCACGTGTATACCACCCCTTCAGAGAGCATGCACAGGTGACATCACCGGATGCATCCAGTGTGAATATCTCCTAAACACCACAAGTTTAAGAGATATTAACTGTACCTACAGGTAAGCCTTAGGGTACTTTCACACTGAGGCAGTTTTCAGGCATTTAAGCTTAAAATAGCGCCTGTAAAGCGCCTGAAAACTGCCTCTCCTGATTCCCCAGTGTGAAGGCCCGAGTGCTTTCACACTTGGGCGGTGCGCTTGCAGGATGGGAAAAAAAAGTCCTGCAAGCAGCATCTTTGGGGAGCTGTATACAGCGCTCCGACACCGCCCCTGCCCATTGGAATGAATGGGCAGCGCTTCTGAACAGCCTGAAAAGCACTATTAACCCCTTCTTCGGCCGCTAGCAGGGGTTAAAAGCGCTAGCCGCTGCAAAGTGCCGCTACAACGTTGGTAAAGCGTCACTAAAACTAGCGGTGCTTTACTGCTAATGGACCCGCCGCCCCAGTGGGAAAGTACCATTATTATAGGCTTACCTGTGGGTACAAGTTCCAAAGCAGAGTTTACTACTGTTTTAACCTCTCTTGCTTTAACGAGTTGTAAAATGTATCCATTATTTTCGTCATGGTAGATTTTTAGATTTTTCAGCAGAGTTAAATTAATGTTTAAAGCCTAGTACACACGATAAGAATATTGGACAACTGATCACCCATTTTTTTCACACGCTAGCCTCATATTGAAATTCAATAGGTTACTAAAGTTACGAAAATTCTGGTAATACAGAATACAACTTCAGAAGTGATGTACTGTATTGGATTGTAATGTATTCTTTCGTTTTGAAGCATGCATGGTCTTGGCCACATGATTTTTTTTCATACAAATACTATACTTTAGATTGTAAGCTCCATGAGCAGGGCCCTCCTATTCCTTCTGTATTGAACTGTATTGTAGTTGTACTGTCCCCTCTCTACATTGTAAAGCGATGTGCAAACTATTGGCGCTATAAAAATCCTGTATAATAATAATATGCTAATTACACAAAAATCGTTCATTCTGTTATCGCCTAAGGCCCCTTTCACACGAGGCGGGCTCAGCGGGAGATCTGTCCGTTGATCTCCGCTGAGCCGGCGGATGACAGGTCCCTCTCTGCTCACTGAGCGGGGAGGGGCTTGTCAGGCGCCGCTGCCGCCTATGGAGGGATCGGACGAAAACGGACAGCGTGTCCGTTTTCGTCAGATCTCCCCCGATCCGATCCGCCAGCGACGGACCTGGACGTAGGGCCATCCGTCTGCTCTTCAGCGGATCGGACCGGGTCGGATGTCAGCGGACATGTCTCCGCTGACATCCAACGCTCCATAGACTAACATGGAGCGCCCGTTCAGGTCCGCCATCAAAACTGACAGGCGGACCTGAACGGTCCGATCGTGTGAAAGGGGCCTTAGAAAACATTTTGTGCTTGTCTCTTCGGATGATTTTGCATGAACTGTTTGGATCGGCTCTTGAAAGCTGTGTACTAATGATAGGATTATCGGAAGATCGATCCGAAAGTTGTGTTTTGTGTTAGATTTTTCATCATGTGAACTAGGCATAACTCTTAAGGCTCGATTCACACCTATGCATGTTGCTTTTGAGCGTTTTTGGAGTTTTTTGTGTCATGCTTGCCACGTTTTTGAGCAGCGTTTTTGTAGCGTTTTTACAGCGTTTTTGTGGCGTTTTTGTCACGTTTTGCGGGGGGGTTTTTTTTGGTTTTTTTTACAGTTTTTAAGAAAAAAAAAAAAAAAGAACGGCAAAAATGCATCAAAAACGCATCAAAAACGCTGTAAAACCGCTGCAAAAACGGTGCACTTGCGTTTTTGATGCTTGTCCATTGAATTCCATTACATGCAAAACGCTGCATTTTGCATGAAAAAAAGTCCCTGACCCTTTCCAAAAATGCAGAGATACAAAAAGGCATTGATGTGAACATGTTCCATAGGAACCCATGTTAAAAAATTCCCGTGCATTTCTGCAAAATGCAAAATGCATCAAAAAACGCGCTAGTGTGAATGGAGCCTTAAAGTTTCTTACAATTTGTATAAATAATTGTACGTTGTGCATGGTTCTTTCACACTGGGGCCACCCGTCCAATAGCACTAAAGCGACACTCATTTTAGCGAAGCTTTAGTGCTGTTTAAATGGTGCTTTTCAGCCGCCAGTGGGGCGCTTTTAATCCCGCTAGTGGCCAAAAAGAATTGGCTAAAAATTCCTGTGTTGCAGCTCTTCCGAAACGCTTTTCAGGTGCTTCGGAAAGCGCTGCCTATTCATTTCAATGGGCGGGGGCATTTTGGAAGGGCTTTATACAGCGCTCCCAAACCGCCCCAAAGATGCTGCTTGCAGGACTTTTTCTAAGGTCCTGCAAGCGCACGGCCCCAGTGTGAAAGCACTCGGGCTTTCACATTCGGGCGGCATGGGAGGCAGTTTTCAGGCGCTAAAATGCCTGAAAACTAAACTGCCTCAGTGTCAAAGGGGTCTTAGTCACATGAGTGTCGGTGTTAGTTTTTTAAAATTTCTGGCACCAAAACAGTACATGACATAGCCATTCACAAAGATCTCCAACCATACGATTTTTCATGGGCAGTAGAACAGGAAGAATACAAGGTGCCAAGATCTTCTGTTTTTTGGATAGTTCCCCTGAGTTTCCCAGTACTTGCAGAACCAACATCTTAGCAATATTTGCTTTCATGTTTATTATTAAAATTATTTCATGTATATTGAAATTACTTCCATCGAAGCTGCAATCATGAGGAAAATGATGTTAAAAACGTAGGTTGTCCTTAATAACATTGCAGTATGTAGCATTCACTAATATATATGTAAATGATATAATACCATAGCTGAAACAATTTGAATGTACACCAGATGTTTCCAGACCCCTAGGAAATGCAATTCTAATTTGCGCACTTCATTTTCTGACCACACTCTCAGCATGTAACAACCTAAGAAGCAAAAGTATAACTTATGGACAATATGTTTTACATCTAGAATATATTACTGTCTTTCTATGAACTAGCACTCTAATGATGATTTTTTTAATAACTAGCAAAAGTGTGCCACTCCAGGACAGGCAGAGTTGGGGTTATTGTGAAAAAATGTACCAAGGGTATGAAATGGAGCAGCCTGTGCAGGGTAACAGCATGCAGTATGTATAGTGGAGGAGTAGGGAGGTATATAAGAAAGAGATGTACAGGAGAGGAGTGTGGTGGGTATATCAACGGGCAGTATGTACAGGAGAGGAGTGTGGAGAATATGACAAGGGCAGTATGTGTAGGAAAGGAGGTTGGATGGTATGCTAGTGTCAGTATGTGCAGGAAAGAAATGTGGACGGTATAACAGAGGGCAGTGTGTGCAGGAGAGAAGTGTTGTGGAGGGTATGACAGAGGGCAGTATGTGCAGGAGAGAAGTGTTGTGGAGGGTATGACAGAGGGCAGTATGTGCAGGAGAGAAGTGTTGTGGAGGATATGACAGAGGGCAGTATGTGAAGGAGAGAAGTGTTGTGGAGGGTATGACAGAGTTCAGTATGTGCAGGAAAGAAGTGTTGTGGAGGGTATGACAGAGGGCAGTATGTGAAGGAGAGAAGTGTTGTGGAGGGTATGACAGAGGGCAGTATGTGCAGGAGAGAAGTGTTGTGGAGGGTATGACAGAGGGCAGTATGTGCAGGAAAGAAGTGTTGTGGAGGGTATGACAGAGGGCAGTATGTGCAGGAGAGAAGTGTTGTGGAGGATATGACAGAGGGCAGTATGTGCAGGAAAGAAGTGTTGTGGAGGGTATGACAGAGGGCAGTATGTGCAGGAAAGAAGTGTTGTGGAGGGTATGACAGAGGGCAGTATGTGCAGGAGAGAAGTGTTGTGGAGGGTATGACAGAGGGCAGTATGTGCAGGAGAGAAGTGTTGTAGAGGGTATGACAGAGGGCAGTATGTGCAGGAGAGAAGTATTGCGGAGGGTATGACAGACGGCAGTATGTGCAGGAGATAAGTGTTGTGGAGGGTATGACAGAGGGCAGTATGTGCAGGAGAGAAGTGTTGTGGAGGATATGACAGAGGGCAGTATGTGCAGGAAAGAAGTGTTGTGGAGGGTATGACAGAGGGCAGTATGTGCAGGAAAGAAGTGTTGTGGAGGGTATGACAGAGGGCAGTATGTGCAGGAGAGAAGTGTTGTGGAGGGTATGACAGAGGGCAGTATGTGCAGGAGAGAAGTGTTGTGGAGGGTATGACAGAGGGCAGTATGTGCAGGAGAGAAGTGTTGCGGAGGGTATGACAGACGGCAGTATGTGCAGGAGAGAAGTGTTGTGGAGGGTATGACAGAGGGCAGTATGTGCAGGTGAGATGTGTTGTGGAGGGTATGACAGAGGGCAGTATGTGCAGGAGAGAAGTGTTGTGGAGGGTATGACAGAAGCAGTATGTGCAGGAGAGAAGTGTTGTGGAGGGTATGACAGAGGGCAGTATGTGCAGGAGAGAAGTGTTGTGGAGGGTATGACAGACGGCAGTATGTGCAGGAGAGAAGTGTTGTGGAGGGTATGACAGAGGGCAGTATGTGCAGGAGAGATGTGTTGTGGAGGGTATGACAGAGGGCAGTATGTGCAGGAGAGAAGTGTTGTGGACGGTATGACAGAGGGCAGTATGTGCAGGAGAGAAGTGTTGTGGACGGTATGACAGAGGGCAGTATGTGCAGGAGAGAAGTGTTGTGGAGGGTATGACAGAGGGCAGTATGTGCAGGAGAGAAGTGTTGTGGAGGGTATGACAGAGGGCAGTATGTGCAGGAAAGAAGTGTTGTGGAGGGTATGACAGAGGGCAGTATGTGCAGGAGAGAAGTGTTGTGGAGGGTATGACAGAGGGCAGTATGTGCAGGAAAGAAGTGTTGTGGAGGGTATGACAGAGGGCAGTATGTGCAGGAGAGAAGTGTTGTGGAGGGTATGACAGAGGGCAGTATGTGCAGGAGAGAAGTGTTGTGGAGGGTATGACAGAGGGCAGTATGTGCAGGAGAGAAGTGTTGTGGAGGGTATGACAGAGGGCAGTATGTGCAGGAGAGAAGTGTTGTGGAGGGTATGACAGAGGGCAGTATGTGCAGGAGAGAAGTGTTGTGGAGGGTATGACAGAGGGCAGTATGTGCAGGAGAGAAGTGTTGTGGAGGGTATGACAGAGGCAGTGCATGGAGGAGGTTAGAGGGTATGACAGTGGTCAGTGGAGGGTATGACATGGGGCAGTATATACAGGAAAGGAGTGTTAAATGTAAGACAGCAGGCACTATGTGCAGGAATGGAGTGTGGAGGGTATGACAGCAGGCAGTATGTACAAGAGGGTCTTTTTATGGAGACATTGGAGAGGTAGAGAGGTAGCAGCATTACTGGAAGCTACAGGCTGCTCCTCCATCTTTAAGTTGACACGCACCGCATAAAAAAAAACAACAAAACGGTTTCTCTAAGACACCTTTCACACTGGGGCTGCCTGTGCGTTAGCGATAAAGTGCCACTCATTTTAGCTGTGCTTTACTGCTGTTTAAGCGGCGCATTTTGACTACTAGCGGGGCGCTTTTAACCCCCGCTAGCGGCCAAACAAGGGCTTAAAAATGCTTTTCAGGTGCTTCGGAAGCCCTGCCCATTCATTGTAATGGGCAGGGGCATTTTGGGAGTTCTTTATACAGCGCTCCCACACTGCCCCAAAGATGCTGCTTGCAGGACTTTTTCTAACATCCCACAAATGCACTGCCCCAGTGTGAAAGCACTCGGGCTATCACATTCGGGTGGCATGGGAGGCAGTTTTCAGGTCTTTACAGGCGCTATTTCTAGTGCTAAAATGCCTGAAAACTGCCTCAGTGTGAAAGGGGTCTTAGTGGGGGAGTTATGGCAGCTAAGTGCAACTCCCAAGAAACAGAATCATCTGGCAAGGATTTTTGAGACTATTCATTGGACAGATCTGGAGGCTCAGAGGCTACTAAGGCTGCAGACAAGTCAGATAATGATTTCCCGGGGGAATGCCTGTTGGTATGCTTATGAGAGTCAGCAATCAAATCTGCAATTTGGCCCATTAAATTCTACATGACTGCAGTAAAATCCTCTCAGGTGAAAACCGAGGAAGGGGCCAAACCCAAAAGAACTAAGCAAAACTCAGAGGAATGTAGATACTCAAGCAGGGGAAAACATTCCAGGTTGTCGTTGCTGTGCCAATGAAAGCAAACACTGCAGGCCATCCCACTCTGCGGCGTGACGTCAGCACATACATGCCCCACCCAGTACGAGCTGATGTCACGCTGCCAAGTCCACTAGTCAGATAGGAAGCCTCTGGAGTGAGTTTATTGCATTTTTATATACTTACCACGTGCATTGCTCATTTTATGTACTATTGGTCATATTTTAATAAAATACTACACTATATACTTTTTCTGTGTCCATAGTGTGACCGTTATATGCAAAGAAAGGATCAACGGCACCTGAGCTGTTGGAGTCTGATGAATATCAAGCGATGTATGGATTGGATATGTATTTGCCTATACATTTCATCTATCTGGTGAGTGATAGCAGAGGTGGTGGTGCGGTGCACTGTTAGTGACAATGTGGATTATTTCTGCTCTTGGGGACACTGCAAATGCATTTATATAGCAGGAAGATTGATATTCATCCTTACACCTTATTTTGGGACTTTGTTTACACTATTAGAATTTTTTTAAGGAGGAAGAATGATATTCATCTCTGCACTTATTTTTGGGACTTTGCACTATTAGCACTTTTTTAAGGAGGAAGATTGATATTCATCTTTGCACCTATTTTTGGGACCTTGTTTACATCAGCACTTTTCTACGTATGGTTGCCACCTAGTGGTAATTAGCCCTCATCACATGTATTGTTTATATACGGTATGTAAAATTTGTTGGGTTTAATTTAATGATTTTGAACATCAAAGGCTGGGACACGACTCTGGACATGGAAAGCACTAAGCAACTAACACATTTTACAAGGGTCTGGAAAATGCAGTAACGTGGAACTCAGTGCCAGATGGTCACATTCCAGGCAGGCCCCACAATCGTGCAGTACAGCAGGGTCTGGAAACAGCTTCCAAAGCTATTGCTGAGGATGAGCTGATTCAGATGGTAGCATGAAAAGACCAGCTCAAGAAGCTTGTAGATAAAGTATTAAAGAAAAAAAATAATGCTGAAAAAAAGGAAAAATGGCTACTCAAAAGGTTGATGTATTTTCAGTAAAGAAAATATGTCCACCCTCATAGGACATTAGCAAAAAAACAAAGCATACCGGGAGTGGGAGGGGTTATACCAAGCTGGTCATTGTTTTTTTTTGCTTACCAGTGTCCAAATCCTTCTGTATATGATAGTATAACCCAAATGCCCCAGAATCCTGTGTCCCTCAGTGAAAGAGAAAGAAATGAATCATTATTTCTGTGTATAATCACTCCTTTTGCTATTGGTGCAATGCACTAAATTCCTGAGTATTACCTTTACTGCATAGGACAATCCAAATAAGGATATACATGTTAAAAAAAACAGCTTTTAGAGCCTTTCATTTTAATGAAACTATTATTTAAACATAGTCCACTGAAAACTTTCAAGGTAGTTTATGTTTATGCAATTTTTAATGTTTCTGAGTTTAAATAAGGTGCTAGCAGGCATAGCATAATAAGGCCCCATTCACACCTGAGTGATTTTCTTCTTGAAGCTTGTAGCTCTAAAACGCTCAACAAGCCAAATCTCATTCATTTCAATGGCCCCTGTTCACATCTGAGCGTTCTGCCACCTATAGTTTAAAAAAGTACATGAGCTTCAAAAGAATTGCCTGACTTGAGCATTTTACAAGCGTTTTTTTCAAGCGTTTTCTGCTCAAATAGCAGCTCTCCTCCCCGAATTTCCTCTCCCTCTCCTCCCCCTAGTGCTTTCAATTGGCGAAACAAAAACACCTAAAGCTGTAAAACGCTTGTAATACACTTTGCAAAACCCTTTAAAAAAGCCCAAAAAATGCCAGTAAATCAATACGCTCAAGTGTGAATGGAGCCCAACATTAGTTAAAAGGCAGAAATAAAATACATTTTTGATTAATACTAAAAAAAGAATTTATTATAGTGTGTTGAAGTGAGTTCTCTCACTGTGGGGTTGAGTTACTAAAGGCAAATAGAGTAGTTGCCCCAGAGCTTAGTAAATGAGTTAAAGCTTCACTTAGTAAAGAGTACCCAACCACATGCAAGGGTAATTTAAAAAAACAGCATTTTTGCTTGCACATGACTGGATGATGGAAGTCAGCACAGCTTCTGCTCCTTTACTAAGCTCTGGAGCAGCTGCACTTGCAGAGTGTAACAGTCTATTTGCCTTTAGTAAATCAACCCCTTTGTTTTACATGTTGACCTGCAAATACAAAGTATTGCAACATGCACAGACGTGCACAGGGTGTGTGCCGGGGGTGCCTGGGCACACCCTAATCACCCCGTGTGGCGCAGATTCCCCCTGCTATTTCACCAATGTCCCCCCAATGGGGCTCCTACATTTTTTTTTTTAATAATATATAAAAAAAAAATGTAAAAAAATAATACAAAAATAAAATAATAAAAATAACAAACTATTTTAATATAAAAAAAATGTAAAAAATAATACAAAAATAAAATAATAAAAATAAAAAACTACTGACACTGTCCACTGCCCAGCTGACACCAACCTCTGTCCTACTGACATGTCCACTGATCTACTGACACCATCCACTGCCCTACTGTTTTTTACATTTATTTGTGTGTGTGTGTGTGTGTGTGTGTGTGTGTGTGTATATATATATCTATATATATCTATCTATCTAGATAGATAGATAGATAGATAGATAGATAGATAGATAGATAGATAGATAGATAGATAGATAGATATAGATATAGATATAGATATATGTATAAAATATTTATATTTATTTATTACACATACATAGATACATACACACACTTGCACGAGTATTTGAGCTTTGGGGTGCACACCCTAATGCAATAGGCTGCGCACACCTGTGGCAACATGTTAAAAATATGCAAACGCATGTTAACACATGTTTTTGTGTGCTTCCGTTGCCGCTTGATTCCAATGGAAAATGCCTAAGTCCAAAAATGGTATAAATGCTGTATCAACATAAGGAAAAAGCAAACTGCTATTATTTAATGTCAGGTTAATAGCAATAAATGGGAGTAATGCAATGACCTAGTCAAATATTTAACCTGTGCTTTCCTTGATTTACATTATGAATGTCATATTGCAGACATTAAAAGAGTTAAATGAGGCATTTTATTTGTCATCTATATATCTCTCATGCAGTGCACACTGACTTTGAGAATGCTCATCCTAGGTAGCGTGGCACATCAAAGGAAGCACCTGACACGCACATTTGTCTTAGTTTAAACAGCGGTCAATATAATGTCAGAAAAGGTCATGCTACAATACCTAGTTTCTGATTGATTTTAACAACTGAAAATCCATATGGCCTTGTATTGACATTAACAACCTTGTATGAGTTACTCATCACGCTGAGGCTAAACTTCATGTAAATGCATCAGGAGGAGAAAAAGAGTTTCTGACTAAAGGTCATACAAAACGGCATGGAATATGTCCTGCAAGAACACTTTCACAGTTAAAGTTACATTGTGCTCTCCAAAAATGGTTGGTGCAGAGTTTGAGCGATTTAGTGCTTAATACCAGGCACTTACACCCCCTTCCTGCCCAGGCTAATTTTCATCTTTCAGAGCTGTCGCTGTTTAAATGACAATTGCGCGGTCATGCTACATTGTGCCCAAACAGAATTTTTATAATTTTGTTCCCACAAATAGAGCTTTCTTTTGGTGGTATTTGATCACCTCTGCGTTTTTTATTTTTGGCTAAACAAATAAAAAAAGACAGAAAATTTTGAAAAAAAAAAGTTTTTCTTTTGTTTCTGTTATAAAATTTTGTAAATAAGTACGTTTTCTCCTTCACTGATGGGCACTGATGGCAACAAGGAGGTAGCCTGACGGGCACTGACAATGGGCACTGATTACCAGGCGGCACTGATGGGTGGCACTGACATGCAGCACTGATGGGCATTGATAGGCGGCACTTATGGGTACTCATGGGTGGCACTGGTGTACACTGATGGGCGTGGATAGGTGCACTGATGGGCACTGAAAGGCTGCACTGATGGGTACTTATGGGTGGCACTGATAGGCGGCACTGCTGGGCGCTGATAGGTGGCACTGCTGGGCACTAATGGGCACTGATACTTGGCACTGATTGGCACTGATATGTGGCACTGATAGGCATCATTGATGGCACTGGCAGGCATTGGGGATGGGCACTGATTGGCAGCTGCCTGGGCACTGATTGGCATTTCCCTGGTGGTCTAGAGTGGCATACCTGGTGGTCCAGTGTGGTGGCAATCCCTGGTGGTCCTGGCGGCATCCTGGTTGTCCTGGGCGAGCATCCGAGGGTGGGCTGCTCTGATAAACAATCAGCACAGACCCCCCTGTCAGGAGAGCAGCCGAACGGCTCTCCTCTACTCGCGTCTGTCAGACGCGAGTGAGGAAAAGCCGATCAACAGCTCTTCATGTTTACATCGTGATCTGCCGTGATTGGACACGGCTGATCACATGGAAAAGAGCCTCCGTCAGAGACTCTTTACCGAGATCGGTGTAGCGGTGTGTCAGACTGACACACCGCACCACCGATCGCCACGATGCGCGCCCCCACGGGCGCGCAGCGGCTGTTATCCAGCTGGACGTCATATGACACCCAGTCAGGATAACTGAACCACCACCCGGCCGTCATTCTGCTATAGGCCAGGCGGGAAGTGGTTAAAGTAGAACAGCCAAAGCTATTTTGGTCATTCTTCTCCTATGGATCACAGGAGTGCAGTCCGTTTTTCACTCTTGTGATCCGTTTTCAGCTGACAGCAGGCTAAAGCCCGCTGTCGGCTGACGTCTCAAAGCTAGTCCAGGCTCTGAAAAGATCCCCAACATATGGTCAGTATCTGCCCAGAAGCCTAGATCGGCACCTGGCTCAGTCTCTCAGCGAGAGAGCCTGGTCCAGCCCCTCACGCCCCCTGCACATCCCAGTGCTTCAGTGAGCGCTGGAGAAGGAAGCAGAGAGCCGGTGACTGACAGTCCTGGCTCTCTGCTCAGAACGGAAGGGGAGAACTGGTGTTTGATCACTCAGTTCTCACTACAGAGCCGGCGGGGGGCAGATGCAGCATCAGATAGATGCTGCATCCACCTAACTGAGTATAAATGTTTGTTTTTTTCAAATTTTCAACTTCTCTTTTAACCACTTTTGCTCCGCTCTATAGCAGATTTACTGCTACAGGGTGCCCCCCTGTGCAGGATCACGTATATATATATATATATATATATATATATATATATATATATATATATATATACACATGTGTTCCTGCACTTCTGCCTTCAGGGGGCGCGCGCGCGCGCCACCCGCGGGCCGTTTCTGCTGGATGTCCGCCAGCACCCGTCGATCGTCAATAAAACACACAGAATGGCAATCTGCCTATGAAAACAAAGCAGATCTACGTTCTGACAGGAGGAAGGGATGGCTTTTGTGTTCCTGCAAAGCAGGGAATAAAATCCATCTCTTCCCCTAGTAAAAGAAGCACATACAGTACACAAAAACACTGGCTAGTCACAGTTAACCCTTTGATTGCCCTAGATGTTTAACCCCTTCCCAGCCAGTGTCATTAGTACAGTGACAATGCATATTGATCTGATCACTGTATTGGTGTCACTGGTTCCCGCAAAGTGTCAAAAATGTCAGTTAGTGTCCCATTGTTGGCCGCAATATTGCAGTCCCGTTAAAAGTCGCTGATCGCCGCCATTACTAGTATAAAAATAAACGTAAACCAATCAATATACACTTATTGGGATTTTTTACCAAAAACATGTAGCAGAATACATAAAGGCCTAAAGTGCCGTATCACAAAAAATGGCCTGGTCATGAAGGGGGGTAAGTCTTCCAGTGGTTAAAGCTGCATGAAATTGAAATACATACTTTATATGTGAATGGTTTTGCCTGTCAAATAATTATTAAATCTGTTTAGCGAGTCTTGTGATCCAAACACCCTTGCGATGGAGCACAACCAAGTTCTGGTTGTATTGTAATACAATTCAACATGGCCCCAGATGTTCCGTTGAATGCAGTACAATGCATTTCAACACCACCATGACTACTGAGATACTTGCATTGATGACAAATGCAACTTGATTTAGGCAGTGCTCAGATTACCTCTTAACCACTTCTTGGTTTGGACAAGGTGGGAGATCTTGAAGATGACCTCTTAACCACTTCTTTGTTTGGACAAGGTGGGAGATGATTGATTTCAAAGCCCCGCCTCTTCACCCAGTCTAATTAGAGAAGCCTTGTGTTCATTGAAAAAATACAAGGTTTTCTCCAAATGGTGGCAGTGCCAAGTGTATGACCCCTTGAACCTAATATGTGGAATTGCAGCCACTCTGCACTGGACCTGGAAGACTGCTGCTCTCATTCCAGTGCTCAGATGACCTTTTAATCACTTCTTTGTTTGGACAAGGTGGGAGATCTTGAAGATGACCCCTTAACCCCTTTTTTGAACAAGGTTGGAGATCTTGAAGATGACCTCTTAAACACTTCTTTGTTTAGGCAAGGTGGGAGATCTTGTTTTCAAAGCCCCGCCTCTTCACCCAGTCTAATTAGAGAAGCTGTGTGTTCATTGAAAAAATACAAGGCTTTCTCCAAATGGTGGCAGTGCCAAGTGTATGGCCCCTTGTACTTAATATGTGGAATTGCAGACACTCTGCACTGGACCTGGAAGACTGCTGCTCTCACTGTAGTATTGGTGACTATTACAGTGCCTTGCAGCTTACACAGGGATTGGTCAGTTATGAGATTTGCATACTTATATTGGTCCTAGCTGGACTAATGTAACTGTGTAAAAGCACCATGCTTAATCTTCAAGCGGAGGTCCGCCCCATCCCACATCTATGAAAAATTAAAAGTCAGCAGCTACAAATACTGTAGCTGCTGACTTTTAATATATGGACACTTACCTGTCCAGGGAGCCCGCGTTGTCGGCACCCTAGCCAATCTTCGGATCGGCTGTTGGGTGCAGTCGCCGCAAATCCTGGTAAGGGAATCCGGCAGTGAAGCCTTTCAGCTTCACATCCGGTTCCCTACTGCGCTACGCTTTTAGGTCCCTGTTCCCCCCTCCCCCCGAAAGGTGCCAAATGTGGCACCGGAGGGGGGGGGGGAGAAATAAGCGGAAGTTAGTTACACTTTTGAGTGGAACTACGCTTTCAGCTTTAATGCTGCAAAATTTGGCCTGGGCATCCAAAAGAGTTAATCAGCCATTGACAATTGTGATGTACAATTTTAGCACTACAAAAAAACACAGGAGTACAAATCAAAGAAAAATACTTTTCTCCAAAGCATCTGATAAAAGCTGCCATTCTATGTCTCATGAACTGTATAGTTGTTCCTAGACAGTGACATCAACTGAAGTGAAACTGAATGGGTTCAGCATCTCTACCTCCGATTATAAAATGCAGACTATAAGTTAGCTAATGTCAGCTTTGGGGGCTTCTGAACAGAAGCATTTTCTTTGGGAACGATTTCTTTTTTTATGGTCCCAGAAGTTCTTCATTATGATGCAGTGAAATATCAGCCAAAAATAGGGTTTTCAGCATTCTGGCGAAAGAAAAAAAGTTAATAATGGCTGCCGAAAATTTTGCAATTTTGCATCGATTTTGCAACAATTTTAATATGCGTGTTTTTTCATGGGTGTGTGACTCGGAATGTGAACTGGCCAAAAATAGAGCGAAAGAAAAAAAAGTGCCAATAACTACCTCGATTTTGCTCTATTTTGCCACAATTCCTTTTGGTGTACTTTTTCATAGGTATGTGACTCAAAAAATGCATCAAAAAAGGTAACACAGATGCATTGTTGATGCATTCTTGCTGCGTTTTCAATGCATTTCAATGGGAGGTGCGTTTTTTGGTGCAGTTTTTTTAACTGACCAAAAATGCAGCAAGCAGGATTTTTAACACTGCTTCAAAAGGTGCCGATAATGGCCTACACAAATTCATATTAATTTAAATTGATGATATTATTAAAAAGTCGAATACAAGGGCCCTTTCACACTGGGGCGGGGGCGTTGTCTGCGGTAAAGCGCCGCTATTGTTAGCGGTGCTTTACCGTCGGTATTGGGCCGCTAGTGGGGCGGTTTTACCCCCCTGCTAGCGGCCGAGAAAGGGTTAAAACAACCGCAAAGCGCCTCTGCAGAGGCGCTCTGCCAGCGGTATAGCCGCGCTGTCCCATTGATTTCATTGGGCAGGAGCGGTGAAGGAGCGGTATATACTCTCCTTCACCGCTCCGAAGATGCTGCTAGCAGGACTTTTTTTCCCGTCCTTCTAGCGCACCGCTCCAGTGTGAAAGCCCTCGGGGCTTTCACACTGGAATTAAAGCAGCGGCACTTTCGGGTCGGTTTGCAGGCGCTATTATTAGCGCAATAGCACCTGCAAACCGCCCCAGTGTGAAAGGACCCTAATACAACTTTTTATAAAAATATACAGATTTTTTTAATCCAGAATTTTTGGTTTCGGTACCGAAAATTTCATTTCAGTGGACCACTAATGATATGACCTTTATAACTTTAGGCCATAACTAAAAAAAAAAAAATGAAAATCTGTACTGAAAAAAGGGAACATTTCTAAAATTTGGACTAAAATTAAAAAGTTAGAATTATAGGTCAATACAAAGAAGAAGACATCCTGAAGGTATTTAAATGATGTGGCTTTAAAGGAGGAATATTTATCAAGCTTGTACACAGCAATCTTCTTCATCCTGTGAGGAAACAGTGACGCAAAAGGAGAGGATTTATCTACGGACAGCTCCGTTAATCTGCTCCTTATGTTACATTTATATGGCGGCCTGTCATCCCAGGACAGGTGGAACGGTTGATTAATCACCTTACTTGGAGTAATTAATTTACTGATTACATATGTTTGAGGGGCAATTACTTTGAGAAGGGTGGTTATCTGTCAATGGAAATATGAATGTTAAACAGCGTTTGATTTAGTGAAGTGCACAGAATTCCTGACATTTCAATGGTTTACACAATGTTATCAACAGATCAAGGAACACATCTCCTAGTGAGAACCAGTTTACTAACAGTGAGCTCACTTGGCCTTTCCCCAAAGGCTTCAGGGTGACAACTGATTCATAATATAAGCTTAGAATCCAGTTAACTAAATACACTTTAAAAGGGAATGTATTGTAGTTTTCTGTATAATTATTTTATTAAACTTTTTTTTAAGGCAGGTGTATATGAAATATTGCATTTTTACTTTGCTCTCTGCCGTTGAGCCAGCAAGTGAAACTTTAGGCTCATTTTCACATTTTAGGAACTTCATTTAACTCTCTGAAAAAAAAGCCTTATATTTACTGGCCCTAGTAACTCCTTCCTTATAGGGGAATCTCAATTCAAAGTTTTAAACAAAAATTTTGTGCCTCCAAAAGCAAGCAGCTGTGCTGTGCTTTCTTCTTAGCTTACCCACAGTGCTATGGGAATCCTCTATCATGTATTACTTTTTCATTTGTAAGAATATAGACTACAACTTTTAAAAGAAGGTTCTTCCAAAGACAGCTTATGTCAATTTTATATTACTGTATGCACAAAGAAAATGCCTGGTATTGATCAATATATCCATAAACTATCTATCTATCTATCTATCTATCTATCTATCTATCTATCTATCTATCTATCTATCTATCTATCTATCTATCTATCTATCTATCTCTTGTTTTCCAGTGCGTGGTATTACGTCACCAGGCCGACTCTGCCAGCTCACTGCGTGTTCATGAGTCTGTGTTTTCGAATTCCAGGGTGTTGCAATTCCCCGTTCATAGGTTTTCATTGATCGTTCCATGCTCACTGTCGCAGGTAGGATTTGTTATTACCTTTCCTACAAACAAACCGTTGGTTATCACGTTCCCCGTTCGTAAAACTGTGGTCACTACATGTCGTAAGTCCCTTGCCTTAGTCCCACCGCTTTGTAGAAATTTTACCATATCTTTTGCATGTATTCATACCCAGTAGATTTTTCAAGAGCCACTACCACCTATTCGTAGAGATTTGTACCTCCTTCGAGTCCAGTCGCATCTGTAAGGTAACGACTCGTGTCAGCCCACTGCTCAGGACTATTCGTATCAAGTCGCCTCATTCACTGACTCTTCAACCAGATCTGAGTCTAGTCACATCAGCGGTATGATTCAGATCCTCGGCTTTACATTACTCTTATCAAAGCATAAAGATACACATTTCACTCCATCATTTCATACATTGTTGCGGTCGGTCATTCCTACATGCTCAAATTCCACTATCTTTGTTTTCACCTTCCTGATAAGGCTGCTTATTTGCAATCGTTGCAAGCATCTCTGCAAGTGGCTCAAATCGGCCACTCTTCGTCTCCAGTGGCAAATTGGCCATTCACCTATTCTCTGTCGCTTCCCCCTTTAGGTCAGTAGAGTTTGAGTTGGTCCATCCTGCACCAGGTTTGGACGGTATTCCCTCAGGTAAAAAAACAAAAAAACAAAACACACTGACGACAGGGCTCGCACCTTCACCAGGGAGCCAGCCATGCCACAAAGAGATGTTTGCAACCCCCCTTTTAATCAATTTCCTATGTCACCTTACTACAGGTTCCCGGTCGACCCAGTTCTCGACTCCAACCAGGACTTCACAAGCTAGGGCATCGAGTCAGGTGCGTAGTACAAGGGATCTTCCCTTGCATTTCCCTTAAGCACTCACAACATATTTTACTTCACATACATGATTTGAGTTGCTCCTGAGGCGTTAGTAACTGTCACATATTTCTGTGCACTTCACTCTGTTTTTGAAGCGAGATCCTTCACCACGCAAACAAAGTCGCTCAACGTCAAGCTTGCTGGCAGTGCAAGTGTTAGCAGGCCGAACAGACATCAATAAACTACAGATCGCAACATTCCTACTTAGAATACCAGACTGCAGCTCCCTGCCCCAGTACATCCTGGGGGCTCTGGTTCACAGGTTTGTGCCGAGCACAGACGGGCACCCGAGCTATCAGTTACCTGGCCAGTCACCTCCTGGCTCACCTCGGTTGCCACGCATGCTTTTGAGTTTTCTAAATTTGCACTCAACAGCGTTTGTACACAAACCGGCTTCTTCACTACGCCTGTCGTTCCTTTTCCTGTTCTTCTCGCTTTTCTCCTTCTTTTCCTACCCAACGCATCTGTCCCCTCTTGCCTTTACAACTTACCTTAAACATATGCATTTCCCCTCCTTGTCTTGTAGCTGAAGCCATGTCGCAAGCTGACAGCGAAGACTTCGCCTCTGCCCCGCCGTCACCCTCTGCAGGTTCAGGAAGCGGTGGTACTCAATCTCACAGAGCTTGGACCATTCCCAAGCTCACAGCAGAGCTGCGTCGCAGGGGTATTTCCTACCCTGCCACAGCAAGGAAAGCCTAGCTTTTTAGGCTGCTATTCCCAATGCCAGAGGCAGCCCGACCAGGCAATCAGGCATAACTGCAGTCTATATCCTCAGCTATTACTCAGCTCCACTCCTTTTTATTTCAGCACCACCCCCATTGACATTTTTTGCCTCCCGGGATACCCCCATCACATATCCCAGGAGACTGTAGGAGAGGACAGTGAGCAGAGCTGGCAGGTCAGCTGCCTGAACCCAAAAGAGGCAGCTGACCCATAAGTACCAAGATGGCATAGCAGGACCTGGGCTGTGACAACTGAGCAGCAGGTTGCACCAGGACAACAATGGATTTGAGGCACAGGTGAGTATTTGGATCAAGGACGACAGCTAAAAAAACAAGGAGAGGAGGAGAGCAAGGGGGGCGGGACTTTGTGTGAAGCACAAGGTAGCAACAGAATTGCTTGGTGAGTATGTAGGAATTTTATTGGTTGTGAACAATGATACATGCATAAAATGCTGGTACATGAATATAGTATTAGTATCATAAAATTGATATTGAACATATTAATAACAATGGTAACTCAAGATAAAACAACAATAACATTCCAGAGTTAACCAAGAACAAAATTACGTAAAATTATTAACACGGTAGGGCCTGCAGGACCTGTTGCCTCCCTAGGCCTGTGAATAGAGGTGGTATAGTAGTAAAGCAGAAATGTATGTAGAATGTGGGACTTTAGAGGTACACCCAATATATGAAAAACACTGTTAATTAAAAAGTATGTAAATATTTATTGAAACAGTTTAAGAAAAAAGCAATAAAATGTGAAAACAGTTTACATTCATAGTCAAAGGTGAACATCCATAACCAAATATTGACAAATGAAGAGAGAAACTGTAATCACATAGATCTAAGCGTAGCCACGTCCACAAATTTCAACATGTTTCGCCAGGAAGGTTTCATCAGGAAAATGGACGAGGATATTTGATTATTCAAAAGCAATACACATGATAAGAACAACCTTGGATGTATAAAGAAAAAACAAAAAATGAATGATTACATGAAAATAACACATTTAACATTTATGTTTATACATATTAATAGCTCTTTAGCTTGCACAACCATGACTCCATCATAACAAAAAAAACAAAAAAAACCCACACTAAACCCGACCCAACCCTAACCCAACCTTACACCCACCACCTCCATGATCCCCAAACTAACACAAACACCACCCCTACGTCAACTCCATACCTCAATAAGAGTACCGGGGAAGTTGCAGGGTCCGGGGTGTTGGGTAAGAGGAGAGAGGAGGGGAGGGGGAACCCTCAGAATTCACTGCCCCTATAGTCCAGAGAAGTTGCCAGATCACCCGTAGGGAGGGATGTGTGTTTTTATAAATAAAAAACCATCCAGAAAAAAGGAAATGATAACGATATCTGCAATATATATCATAGATAGTAAAAAACACATACTATGGATGAGGGGGGCATAAGTCCATAGCAATACCTAGTCAATGGACCGTACTTACCATCATCCAATAAAAACAATCAGATATTTATACTGGGAGCTCATGCGGACTAATGGCACAGTACCAAATATGGAAATGCATCTATGCGAGAATCCAAAAAGAACACAGCTACTTCATAGTTTCTGAAACGATATGTGTATATATATGCGCCAGCATCAATATCTTTTTATAGAGGACATATGTATATGTGTGGTGTGTCTCTAAATCCTTAAGAGCACATGCTTACCTTAAAGATATCACACCGCTGTGTAAGAGACTATATCACATCCCTATTGGTACAGCTAGGGAAAAGCCCAAAGGTGATAAGCCTCAGAGATTATATCCTATGTTCCAAGTAGAGCAAGGAGATGGCTGATGACAATCTAAGAAAAAGAAACAAGAAAACAGGCACCCAAAGCAGTGCTTAATTCCCAATTAGGTATACCGCAAGATGCTAGACCAGCCATCAGTCATTATAGTTTTACCTAGTGCCAACGTCCGTGTTCAACATGAGCTCCCAAGCTGCCAACACAGGCATCAAAATGTAAGGGGTTCAAATATCCCTCCCCATGGCGCCAAAATGCAGCGCATGATGTCACGCCGCACCGGCATCAAGCAGACGCAAAAGGGAGGTCCAGTGTCCATGGACTGAATACCCGGAACCGGATACCAAGACCTGGTAGCAAGTAGTGCTTCCGGTGGCCAAGAGCAGTACTATAACCCACATTGGGGACAGTACTGGACCAAGGAGATGGAAAACTTGGGCAGATGGTATATAGTGGCTTTGGTCACAGTTAAGCCAGAATGCCATGGATCAAAAGGATACCTCAAAGCGGGCATGGAGCCGGGTGGCACCACCACGAAGGGGGTGTAAGCCAACACTACTCCACACCCTTGGGCGTCCATACGGGGATCTAAAGGCACTGAACTGGGGGAGTAAAAATGAGGGAACAAAAAGGCAAAAAAAAAAAAAAAAACAGCAACCCACAACCCACATGGAACTTAGATGTGGTCATGATTATGCATCACAATATTTAATTTACAAAAATAACCACATTCAGGAAACGAAGCTATGGCCAGTATGCCCAGATAGGTATCCCCATTTAGGGAACATTCTCTCAAAAAGCAGAGTGTCCCCGTTTCATTAATGAAAATCTCTACGTCTTCATTAATGAAACGGGGACACTCTGTTCCACACTGTATAGAAAACCCTTAGCAGGAAAAAGCTTACTGCATGCCAACAGTTCGCACCCTGAAAAGCTGATTAAAAGTATCCCTTTCAGTCAATTTTTGAGACTGAAACGCAATTGTACATTGGACACAGATTTTCAAAAGGAGGCAAATTTGCTACGCGATCGCCTCCTAGCCAGGGGTTACAGTAGAACTTGTTTGAAAAAAGCCTTTAATAGAGTAAAAAATCTGAATAGACAACTTCTATTGTACAAGCCCAGATGAGATAAAGCATCAACATCGACGAGGGTGATCACTAAGTACAATAGACAACACGCCAAAGTGCGACATATTTACAATAAGTTTTGGTACTTATTGGCAGCTGATCAAAAGATCTCCAAATTTGTCAAATCCCATCCAGAGATCACCTTCAAATGCTCTCGTTCCCAGAGAGACACTCTAGTGAGCAGCCACCACAGTAATCAGACCATTCCAAAATCCAAGCCATCGGGTACCTACCCATGTGGTAGGTGCAATTATTGCCCCTTTATCTTAGAAGGGAAGAATGTTACTCTTCCCAATAATAACATTTGGACTCCCAAATACAGAACCAACTGCCAATCAGTTGGTTCTGTATACTTAATGAAATGTCGTTGCGGGGCATTTTACGTGGGAAAGACAAAGCGCCCACTATTCTGCAGAATCAGGGACCACGTGTCCCTGATTTCTAAACATAGGATGGAAACACCAATTAGCCGTCATGTGGGGCTATACCACAATTTCGATCTAAAAGTTGGCTTTTTCAGTCTTGAACACCTTCCCGAACACGAACGGGGTGGGGACATTGATAATAAACTCCTTCAATTGGAGACGAGGTGCATCTATTATTTACAGGCCACCCGGTCCTCTGGCCTCAATGAGGGGATTAGCTACAAGCCTTTTCTGTGAACTATATCCCTCATCTGGACACGTTTACTCAGGTCTTTTTGAGAGAATGTTCCCTAAATAGGGATACCTATCTGGGCATACTGGCCATAGGTTTGTTTCCTGAATGTGGTTACCTATTTGGGTACACTGACCATAGGTTTGTTTCATTTTCACCATCTATCCTTTTCATTTCTGAATCACTCATTACTTTTGAACAATATGGGACTTTGAGACGTATACCATACCATGATTAGTTTCCGGTGGGTTGTCTTGCCCAAGGTTGCCACTTGTTATTTAGAATTTTGTTTTTGGAATAGGCAAAGCAATATATACTGAGTTAGCTGTGATATTTTATATATCTCTATAACCCTCTATATGCAGATACAAATAATGTGTGTAACTTTGTAAATTAAATATTGTGATGCATAATCATGACCACATCTAAGTTCCATGTGGGTTGTGGTTTGCTGTTTGTTTGTTCTTTTGCCTTTTTGTTCCCTCATTTTTACTCCCCCAGTTCAGTGCCTTTAGATCCCCATATGGACGCCCAAGGGTGTGGAGTAGTGTTGGCTTACACCCCCTTCGGGGTGGTGCCACCCGGCTCCACGCCCGCCTTGAGGTATCCTTTTGATCCATGGCATTCCGGCTTAACTGTGACCAAAGCCACTATATACCATCTGCCCAAGTTTTCCATCTCCTTGGTCCAGTACTGTCCCCAATGTGGGTTATAGTACTGCTCTTGGCCACCGGAAGCACTACTTGCTTCCGGGTCTTGGTATCCGGTTCCGGGTATTCAGTCCATGGACACTGGACCTCCCTTTTGCGTCCGCTTGACGCCGGTGCGGTGTAACGTCATGCGCTGCATTTTGGCGCCATGGGGAGGGATATTTAAACCCCACACATTTTGATGCCTGTGTTGGCAGCCTGGGAGCTCATGTTGAACACGGACGTCGGCACTAGGTAAAACTATAATGACTGATGGCTGGTCTAGCATCTTGCGGTATACCTAATTGGGAATTAAGCACTGCTTTGGGTGCCTGTTTTCTTGTTTCTTTTTCTTAGATTGTCATCAGCCATCTCCTTGCTCTACTTGGAACATAGGAGCTGACTAATCTCTGAGGCTTATCACCTTTGGGCTTTTCCCCAGCTGTACCAATAGGGATGTGATATAGTCTCTTACACAGCGGTGTGATATCTTTAAGGTAAGCATGTGCTCTTAAGGATTTAGAGACACACCACACATATACATATGTCCTTTATACAAGATATTGATGCAGGCGCATATATATATACACATATCGTTTCAGAAACTATGAAGTAGCTTTGTCCTTTTTGGATTCTCGCATAGATGCATTTCCATATTTGGTACTGTGCCATTAGTCCGCATGAGCTCCCAGTATAAATATCTGATTGTTTTTATTGGATGATGGTAAGTACGGTCCATTGACTAGGTATTGCTATGGACTTCTGCCCCCCTCATCCGTAGTATGTGTTTTTTACTATCTATGATATATATTGCAGATATCGTTATCATTTCCTTTTTTCTGGATGTTTTTTTATTTATAAAAACACACATCCCTCCCTACGGGTGATCTGGCAACTTCTCTGGACTATAGGGGCAGTGAATTCTGAGGGTTCCCCCTCCCTTCCTCTCTTCTTACCCGACACCCCGGAACTCTTATTGAGGTATGGAGTTGAAGTAGGGGTGTTGTTTGTGTTAGTTTGGGGATCATGGAGGTGGTGGGTGTAAGGTTGGGTTAGGGTTGGGTTGGGTTTGGTGTGGGTTTTTTTTTTTTTTTTTGTTATGATGGAGTCATGGTTGTGCAAGCTAAAGAGCTATTATTATGTATAAACATAAATGTTAAATGTGTTATTTTCATGTAATCATTCATTTTTTGTGTTTTCTTTATGCATCCAAGGTTGTTCTTATCATGTGTATTGCTTTTGAATAATCAAATATCCTCGTCCATTTTCCTGATGAAGCCTTCCTAGCGAAACATGTTGAAATTTGTGGACGTGGCTACGCTTAGATCTATGTGATTACAGTTTCTCTCTTCATTTGTCAATATTTGGTTATGGATGTTCACCTTTGACTATGAATGTAAACTGTTTTCACATTTTTATTGCTTTTTTCTTAAACTGTTTCAATAAATATTTACATAATTTTTAATTAACAGTGTTTTTCATATATTAGGTGTACCTCTAAAGTCCCACATTCTACATACATTTCTGTTTTACTATCTTGAGGGATGTTGGTACACAAAAAGAACCTTTCAGTATTTCTGGAAAACTGATCTCTACCCATTCTACTTGTGGTATAGTAGTAGCTTGAAATTCAAGTAAATATTGGTAGGAGCACGGCAATTGGTAGCTCTACGCGTTTTGTGGTTTTTGAACCACTCATCAGGAGCAAAGCACGTGATGATTCTATAATGAAATAGTAATATACGGGTAAACAAATTAAGGTAGTGAAAAACATGGACAGGGGAAGGGTAGATAAACCCTATACAAAGTACATGTTAACTTCTCAGATACATTAATTGGTGGTAGGGTGGCCGGGCGCCACAACCATCCAGGCAAACCCCAAACCGTGAGCTGAGGTGGACAGCTCGGGAAAGATAACCCATGCAGGCTGGAACCAGGGCAGGCATGGAGATAGCGAGGCACTCCTGTGAAGGGAGTGAAAACATGGGGTGAGCCAAAGAAGTCGATGGAGAAAGTGGATGAAAAGGAAGGTGGGCAAGAGGCCCGTGCGGGTGAGGGAAAAGGCAAGTGGGGCAGTGAAGGCAAACCAAAATGGAGTGGAAGGTAGCAATGTGACTGAATGCTGTGCATGAAAAGGAATTGGTAGAATAATGGTATCCACTAATAGTCATAGGGAAGTGAATATGATGGACACGTGAGGAAAGTAAGAATGCACGATTACCTGTGTTGATTGGGATGTGTGGGGGAAGAAGGAGAGCCCTAGCTACATGTGATCCGGTGTGTGGGATGGAATTACATGACCTTACCAGGACATGGCTTCGTTAAAGTCTCTACCAAACCCCCTCTTTGTTATTAGCTAAAAAAACAAGGGGAACTGAAGTCTCTCTTTAATAGGAGAAACACATTTTTGGGCTACTCACTAGAAAAACTGCCATATAGATGGCAACTGTGCAGAGTGAATTTTATGAAATAACTGTCTCCACACATAATGTTACATTTTGTAAAGGGGTTGCAATGAGCACATCAAAATGTTCTCTTGGTCTCAAGGTAGGTATACTAAAATTCAGGAATTGAGCTCTAAAAAAGAGAAAGCCAACATGCTCCAATGGGGAAGAAAAAGCTTTAGTGAACCTGTCCATGTTACAGCGTGTAGCTCCAAAGCACCATGAGCCCAGTTTGACCTACAGAAGTGACAGTAGGTCTCAAAACACATCTGTGTGCAGCAGGGTAGCAACTTTCTAATGAACATTGCTTTATGAACTGAGGCCTCCTTCTACTACAGATAATCTTGGCCATCTGATCTTTGTTAACTGTTTTGTTCCTGATTTTAATAAAGTGTTACTAAACCCAGGACCCTGCATTTACTATGTCTGGTCTCCCACAGTACACAGAACATGGAAATTCAATTGCTTAAGCAAATGCAAAAATGTTAGTAAATATAAACTGCTAAATACCTTTTCTCATCAGCAGTATATAGCAGTCTTGTGACTTCTACCAGTGTCCGGCTGAGCACTGGTGGAAGCTTGTAGGAAGTTTGAAAGCTGGAAGGTGGAAGCTTGAAGGAGTTTTCATTTTCCTCTGGCTCTCCAATGAGACCGCATAACCCCTGACCCTCTGTCTGGACAGTGCTGATTGGCCCTGTGCTGATCACATACACCCTCCCAAAAAAAACACTGTGGCAATACCCACCAAACTGAGCATGTGCAGAGTGCCTCCTAGGGCTCTATGCTATCAGCATATGGACTGGGGACAGTAAAAGAAGGGGAGGATCAGAGAAGACAGGATCAAACAGCCTATTTACAAAATGTGCAGAATTAACCCCTTAGTTTCCACAGTGAGTATAACAAGCACACTTTACTGCATATACAGACTGATTTTACTGTTTTGGGTTTAGTAACACTTTAGAGCTCAAGTCAAGGTACAGATTAATAAATAGAAGGTTCAAGTTACCTTTATCATGTTAAAGTATATGCATTTTTTTTTACTTATCACAGCCGATCAAGCATTAAAGACAATCTAATTTTTATTTGAAAGTATAGGAGCTCAAACCTGGGTTGTAAATACATAAGTCTTGGACAAACATGGACAAAAGAATGAAGTGCTGTATGACAAAATGACCTAATAGAAGAATAAGGCTGAGGTACTATAGCTGTTATCACTGTATGCTGTTACTGCACAATAGTATTGCAAGCAAGTCTAAATGAGAACCAGCAAGTAGCAAAGGTTACTCAAATAATTACATTAATACAATAAATTTACAATTTAACTACAATAAATAAATTCACAACTGAATTACAATAAATGGCTATGAATTAAATTGGAGATCCATGGTCTAATAATGCTTCGACAATCTGCACAACATCAACTTTGACTGTACCCATGTTAGGAATGTTTTTCCTATACTTTTGTGCATTCTCTAAGGAAGCCTTTCTCAACCCTTTCAGCACAGAGGAACCCTTGAAATATTGTTCCGGTCTCAGGGAACCCCTGCTAAAAGTTACTATATCTACAACTCATGATACATTAGTGTGATGGTCAGTGGGAAGAATGTTCCTTAAACTTGTGGACAAAAGATCAATGGTGTCAGTGGGAACTTATCTGAGAGGCAGAAATTGCTCATTGCTCAAGGAACCACTAGCAATGTCTTGAGGAACTCTAGGGTTCCATGGAACCCTGGTTGAGAAACCCTGCTCTAAGGTGTGGTGTTTAATGGAAACCCGTGATGAAGAACCTATTGTAGGCTGCCATCATTGCTGATCCTCATCTGAACATGTTAGATGCTTTGCTCGTCTATGGCTTCAGCATTTTCTGAGCCTCAGATTTAGAAAATGTATACAGCCAGATAAATCGGAACTTCTGAGTATTGGGTGCATTAGATTAGCCTGACAAGCAAGGAACTTAGTATCAGAAGAGGCCTCATAATGGTACCCTGAATATTTCTTTTAGCACAGTAAACAAGTTACTGCTCATTTCTAGTGCATAGCAAACCGTATTCTCTTCTATTTTTGTTTGAAGCACCAATTGGACAAATGTTCAGTGTACTTGATCTCTGGGATCAACAAGCTGCACATCTCTAACCTAAATACATAATAATTGTAAATCAGCAGCAATGTGCACACTCTAGTAACCAATACCAGTAGAGTCATTCAATACCAAAACAGAAAATACCAGCAGCATGTTGTTAGTCATTTTTTTTTATAACCGTTTAAAATAATGCAGCTTTAGCTTTTGACAACTTATGACTAATCACTTCTATGTGTGAAATGCGTCAACTGTAGCCTTATCCTGTGCTGTTGTCCCATGGTTGAAGAATAAAGGATGTTTTATTGGATTGCATTTGCGGTTTGCATTAGATTTTTCAAAAGGATAACTATCTTTCACAGTCTTGTAGGAATTCAAACATCAGGCTCTGTGTTCAGGTAGAGTTATTGCCATGCAGCTGGCGTAGCAGTCTCTGATGAGAGTAGTACATGTGAGGACCTCAGTAACTAAGCTCTGCAACATTTTGCATTGACTGAATTATATCAAAACTGAGGTACTGGTGTTTGGAGACCTTCAACTGACATACAAACACCTACACCAATAGCCTACTGTTAGTGCACATGCCATGTACTACTCAGCCTATGCACATAACCTGGGGACAGTGCATGATGGAAATCCATATACACAGCAACTGTAACAACTTTGCAATTGATCTTATATTCTCTTTCTTCCACCGTTATTATGTTTCAAGCATCAAGCACTTTATTCTCTCTGAAGATCTGCCAGTGCTAGTGCATGCATTACTGTAAAGCTTAGTAGGCAGGGTTATCAGAAAAAGACCTTCAAACCTTCACAGTAAGGCTTCACACTTATGCAACGTGGGAATGTTTGTGATATTGCACGCATTTAAACAGCACATTAAAACATTGTGAAACATATATAACACATGCTACAAATAAGTCCAAGTAAATAATTCAAAGGGATGCTGTAAGAGTTAATTATAAAAGGTAAAGTTCTTCTCATATGTGACCCAGGTTGAAATACATGCAGTCACCATCCATCAACATGTGCAAAATCCGCTGAAAACACAACCACCTTGGAATGGTAAAATTGCCTGCTTACCGGCCAAAATGGACCTTCAATTAAGAAAGGTCATAAGTACTTTTCACTAAATACCAAGCCAGGGCCTCTCAAAGATGTTCCTGTGGGATGCCCTTGAGCTAAGGTAAAGTTCATCCAACCACACTCTCCATGGTATCATACCCAAAAATAGAAGATGCTCCACATAGTGTAAAATCTGAACCATGCAGTGGAAATAGGAAACTGCATGGTGCAGATTTTACACTATGTACTACACACAGTGTGGTTGGATGACCTTTACCTTGGCTCAAGGGGACCATGCAGGAACATCTTTGAGAGGCCCTGGCTGGGTATTTAGCGAAAAACGCTTTTGACCTTTCTTGATTGAAGGTCCATTTTGGCCAGGAATTTTACCATTTCAAGGTGGCGGTATCTTCTGTCTACTTTGCACATGGTGATGGATGGTGACTGCATGTATTCCAACCTGGGTCACATATGAGAAGGACTTTACCTCTTATAGTTAATTCTTACAGCATCAATTTGAATTCTATACTTGGACTTATTTGTAGCACGTGTTATAAAATTTTCACTGTTTTTGCACTAACAATTGCTAACTGTCAGCGTGACTCTTTTTGTATATGATTATGTCTGACTGTGCCTTTATCACACAGTAGAGTTGCAGCTCCTATAACTACTGTTTCTGTTTCACTCATTTTTTATTTTGCATTTGTGAATTTTATTTCAGGATTTATCAGCATAGTTTTTCCCTTTGGAAGCACATGAAATCGCAATACGCTGCCGCAGGCATGGCACCATTCATTCTTAAAGAGGTAGTAAACTCAGCTTGATCACTAGTACCTACAGGTAAGCTTATAATAAAGCTTACCTGTAGGTACAAGGTATATCCCCTAAACATGCACTGTTTATGAGAAATGACTATTAGTAGCAGCCGGTGATGTCACTAGCACATGCGCAATGCAATCTGAATAGACGGATGCCCCAATCGAGGAGCATGCACGGGAGTAACGTCATTGTGGCTCGACTAGTTAAATGGCCAGAGCCAGCAAACCCAGGGGGACTGGGTGTTAATGGAAGACCCGGCAGTTGTGGCGGCGCGCTGCTGGAGGGCTTAGTTTTAAGGCAAGTCTCTCATAATGTGCTAGTTCTAATGACATTAACTCACAGAACAAAACAATTTTTTTCTCATTCACAAGTTTACTACCACTTTAATGACACCCCAAATTCACCAGTCAACACATGTGTGCTAAATCTCACTGCAGTGCATGGTAACTAATTGCCATTAGTCGCACTCCTTTTGTGCAATTGAAGTGTATGGGGAAACCCATAGAAATTAATGGACTGTCCTAAATGCAAAGCACCCGCATAGCTGTGCACGGAGCCTAAGTATTGATTGGCTGAGGTTGCTGACAAACATGTCACACTATATACACATTACCTACAGCTGCCAATGGTTGTCAATAAAATAGGAAACTAAGATTGGTTTGGTGACTTTTAAAGCACTGATTGCATCAGGGTGGATTTGATTTAAATCAACTCAATTTAAATCATATTTTTTAAAGAGCAACTGTCATCTCTGTCCTGCAGCAGCTCCTCCTCTGACCCGATGTTGACTCACCGACAGTCCCATTCACTTTAATGGGACGACTGCTGAGGTGGCAGTAGATGAGTGGACGCCCGCTAACAGGCGCTGCCATGATGGATCTGAAATGACAGGTTTCCCCTTTAAATGTAAGGACTTATTCTTGCTGGCAGATAAAAATTGTTAATATTTGCAAACAAATTGAAGGTTTATTATTTAGAATAATAAGCTGTCCGCTGTAAACAGCCCTATCAGAACCAATTCAATCATACAGTTTGTAGTGTACAAAGATTTGCAAAAGAATGGGATAAGGGAATATTCTTGAACTTTGTTTTATCTCATGGTTACTGTGAAATTGTGTGACTGCATCAATGCAGTGCATGTTATCTCAGCTTGCAGAGCTTGGATTCGTTGAATGAGTTTGCCAAAAATGTAATTATTGCAGAATATACAGCCTCATCCTTCATAACTAAGCTCCATTTCATGCTGAATAAACTAAATTATTAATGTATCTTAAATAAAAAACTTTTCTTTAGTTAGATTTTTACTCCAAAAGCAATTTATTCAAATAAATTTGATAAAAATAAAAAAAAATTGATTTAAATTAAAAAAAAATCTAATTTTTTTGATTTTTTATAAATCATTTATTTATATCCACCCTGGATTGCATACACAGTGAAAGTGTTTAGGTTTGACCTCATATTATATGGTTTTGGTAAATTAGAATATTGAACAAGAAAAATGTATAATGTATGGGCAGCCTTAGAGTGCCCGCACTCTGGATGAAGGAGCACAGAGGGCACCTTAGGACAGCAGCATTGTCAGTCGGAGGGAGGGGAATGTTAGATGTACTAGCAGATTTGCATACAGTAACACACTGAAGCCAAACTCCAGCTAATACTTTATTACAGAAAAATGTTTTTTTTTTCCTTTTGGGATAAAGATTTTATACAAATAAAAACTGATCATTTTAATCACCGGTCAGTGTTAAATGGTTTGTCTCATCTGAGTAACTGCAAGAGAGCTTGTGTTGTTGAAAAGCAACAGACTTTCTGGCTGGATCACCAGATGAAAACAGAAAAAAGCCCCCAAAAAATTCAACTAATGCAGCAATCACATCTAAGAATTGGTAAACTGCAATAAAATAAAAATTTGCTTTTGGGGTTAATACTGCTTTAAATATATAGTTGGTTATTCAAGCTTATACCATTCATTAGCCATCACATTCACAATATTGTTCTTATATTAACCTTGTTTTGTAAAGAGCTTTGAGTCATTGGGGAGAATAGCGCTATAAAAATAGAATTATCATAACTTATACATTAAAGAGAAGGCAACCACACTATATCCAGCAGAAGAAAGGGAATCAACTGATACTTACAAAAACTGTTGATTGGTGGGTAGACTTTGCATCACAGCATCAGAAAGAAAGACACTTGCAGGCTAGAAATTTTTTTATTGAACAAACAGCTACTCTATGCAAGATGTATTCACTCAAGATGCACACATATTTCACATAGTATTTGATTAGAAAATTGCATGAAAGAAAAGGGGTTGGGAACCTCAGTTATGAGGATTAACTACAAAAATTAAACTTAGGCAGGCCATACACGGTGAAAATGTTTTTCTTGTAACCACGGGTTGCAGGAAATAACGATTATCCCATCAGCACAGACAGTGCTAACAGGGAAATCTCCCCTGCTGAGCCATTATCTGCTCCCGTTAGGGGTGGGCAGGTAAAGCCGTCCCCACCTGGAGAACAGTTTGATTATCACTAGCGGCTATAGAAGCTGCTAGCAATAATCGCAAGAGAAACGCAAGAGAATCCGGCAGGTTCGTTGTACCCAGGTTGATCGATTGATCAACTTGGTACATTCAGCCTGCCCATTATTGGTTCAGCAGGAACCGGCCGAGATTCAAAGGGTGTATGACTGGCCTTACTCTCCCTGGAAAAGAGGCACTTTAAGCCCAGGCTAGACACTGCATCTGTGCCTCCCAGGCGTACTAAAATGCTGGGATTGCATGCACAGAGACTAGACATCCCCTGTGCAAGGGGACTAACATGTGATATGATTGCAATATACAAATCAATCAATGATGATTTTTAGTATCAGGAACAAACTGTTTAATCTATAGTCTCTGAAGAAAACACACTGCCACATAATGAAACTGGATGAGACATGGTTTAGCGTAGGTTCACATTGCTGCGGGTTAGAAATCGCACAAGTTCAGCTGAACTTGCACAATTTAAACCTGGCAATGCAGTCTGACTTCAGGGGGCGATTTGACAGACATCTGTGAGGGTTCCTGCGCGGATGTCTATACAAATCGCCCTCCGAAGTCGCCAAAAGTAGTACAGGAACTACTTTTGCGGCGCCGCACCGATACAGACAGGGCCACTTACTGGCAATAACCACCGATTTGCCATACAATTTGACATGCCAAATCGGACCACTGTGAACCTAGGCTTAATCTTAACCTGTGTATGGGGTTCTTTACTGTTACAGAGGTAAAGATGTGGAACTCTCCTCCGTAGTTAGCAGTATCAGTGGAAAGTGTAGATAACTTCCAAAAACTCTCAGATGTGTTTCTCAGTAAGCACAATATATGATGATATGAGAATCCATGCCTTTGATATGATATGAGCAATCCATGTCTTTATTCAATCTTACTATCTAATTGTGTAATATATATTGTATATGTAGAGTCAGCCTGCCAATAGAATGAGCAGATGGGCACAGCATTCACCTATGTACAATTCCAACATAGCAAAACTGCACCATCTTCACAATTAGGCTGGGTTCACACTGGCGCACAGAGTGGCTCACAGCAGGGGTCCGGTGCGTCCCTGTTCACCGTTTCAGGTCCGATTTCAGTCCGAACTTTTGGCTGAATGCGGACTTGAAACGGACCATAAGACGCAGAGGACTCCTGTGCAATAAGCTCCGGAGATGTGTGAACCGGCTCCATAGAGAGCCAGTCACAATCTCCTGACATGTGAATTGGACCCAGGGAAAACCACATCTAATTCGCAGTAGTGTGAACCCAGCCTTAGACAAATCGGGTGCTTCAATACTCTGTACAAGCATGCGGAAATACAAAAAATAAACGCTACTAATAAGCATCGCAAATTCCCTTCTTCACAGCTTCCTACCTAATGGTACATATCCAACCAAAGGTATCTTCTGTTACTTAAAATAACTTTAGAATAAAAGTTTAGATATTTGCAGATAATATATCTTAAAATTAAAAACACTCCAATATGTATAGTTAGAGACATCAAACTTATAAATGTTCTCTTAAAATACATACATATATGCATTTAAAGGGTATTGAAATTTTGTGGTTGCTTCAAACAAATGGAACGACATTTAGCAATATATGACATTGAATAGTGGTATATAAACACATACAGTTCATCGACCGCATAGTCTACTGATGTAGATAATTTGCACATAATTTGCATAGTCTACCGATGTAGATAATTAGCATAGTCTACTCATGTAGACTACGCAAACATGCAAGAAAAGTTGAAAAATGTGTATTCATACAAAAGTGCCATATGTAACTTCAGATAATAGTCCAACATTTACCAAAAGCTAGGCAAATATAATATAATCTAATGTAATATATATCATAATAACCTACTATAAAATAATATAATCTAATATATATATAAATATATATATATATATATATATATATATTAAGTACGCAATGGGGTTTATTTACTAAAGCTGGAAAGTGCAAAATCAGGCTTACTTCTGCATAGAAACCAATCAGCTTCCAGGTTTCATTACCAAAGCTTCACTGAACAAGCCGGGGTTAGACACTCATTGGTTTCTATGCAGAAGTCAGACGGATTTTGCACTTTACAGCTTTAGTAAATAAACCCCATTGTGTACTTAAAAGTGGGGTATGCCTGTATATATATATATATATATATATATATATATATATATATATATATATATATATATATATATATATATTAGTAAAAACAGATTACTGTACCCCTACATAGCCAATAAGCACACTTTTAGCCTGTGTTACGGAAACCACTGACAACGGCAATAGGGGCACAGAAGAACATTTTTATTCTTTGTGTTGTTTTTGTGCTGTTTTATATCTGGACCAGGTTTAGAAGGCAATAAAATAAAAATGAACGAACGGCTTTACCAGCCAACCGATCAAAAATTCTTCATGATCTTCACCTTTAATGCTTTAAAACCACAAACTATTCAGAACATCAAATTGTTAGTTTAGTATCTAAAATGATGTTATGTTCCACTTACTTGCAGGAGATGGGGTGCTGCAACTACTTGTGGGAGGATGACCTTGAAATCCATGAAGGGCCGGCAGCGGGAGTCCACCAATGACAGGAGGAAAGAGAAAGGGATAGTGGCTTGCTGGATAGTGACTCATATGTCCGTTCACAGCTGGTAGAGGACATGAACGACTGCTGGTTGTCATATTAAAATATCATTGTGTACAATAACTCATCTAGGAATAGAATGCACCATCCCTTCCAGCTGACAAATAACTAGTTATTTGTTATCAAGTGGAAACGCATTAAAAATGTATACAGAAATTCAGCTTGCTTGAGGAATGATTCCGGTAACAATCACATAAGATCTGATGAATGTCTTCAGCTGCAAGTTGTGCGGAGACAAAAAATAAAATTTCCTGGCTTAATTCTGTGCTTCCAATTCCGCTGAATTGTCGCTTTTATCCCCGTTTTGGTTACAATGAAGTTATATTTATTCACAGATCCATTTCTAGATGAATATCTCAATCTAAAAGAGAACAAAAAGTAAATATAATCTATAAATACATCAAAATCTTTTAGCGGGAGCATCAAATATATTAGACTACTTGCTCTTTAGTAAGACAGTTTAATGAGTACAAATTCTGAAAATAGAAATTGTGGCAGTTTGTAAAAAAAAAAAAAAAAAAAAGACAAAAGAATGTGAAAGCAGAAAGCTATTTTCATTAATGCATTTGCAGCCGTGATAAACAAATCACATAACGTCTTGGGAAATATCTGCTGTCTTGTGCATTCTTCAGGAAGGGAAGAGATGCCTTACACATGAAACAATGACCTAGATTTACTAAAATGATGAAAAGAGAGTTAAGGACTGCTAAACCATGGTCTCCATAGATATGTCTGAGCCAGAATCTCACACACATTCTTAGCCTTCCAGGATGATGAGATGTCAGGATTTGACTTAACCAGCTGAAAACATACTACTACTCATAACAATTTTGATCAACTATTATTATTAATTGTATTATTCGCACACAAAGTGAAAAATTGTACCGGTTGAAAAACCTAAACAGATACCACCAGACCCAAAATTTACGAGAAAAGTCTCAAAAAGGACATGAATGGTGGAAGCTGTGCCCAAAAAGAAACAGAGGGCAAAGGACTTGTCATCGGTATTGCCTGTGGCCTCTCTCCAGCTGATCTTTGCCCACTACTGACTTACCATGCTTTGCTTTGCACTGTATCTGTGTGTGTGTGTGTGGGGGGGGGGGGTGTCAGCCCTCTAGATAGAGGCAGGGCTTTGCTTCCTCATGTCAGAATTGCCCCCTTGATGACTGGTGGGACCAGAAGCTGCAGGAGAGGTGGAGGAAATAAAGATCCACAGAATGGATGGCACAGAAGCAGGGACATGCACTGTAGGTCATAAGGTACAGCTTCCTCTCCAGTAAGGAAAACAGTACAATGCACAGCAGTGACATCACCCAATCTCACTCCAAGTCAGATGAGATTTGTAGTTACAGGCAGCACCCTCTCACACTTCAGATATACCTAATTATGAGTCCCTAGGCACAATCACGTGCCAGGGTGTACACTTAAACTTTTTAGAAATACATCACAGCAAAAGGTAGATTTCTAAGGTGCAAAGGTTAAAGTGATATTAAAGGGATATTTTTTTTTTTTTAATAACAAACATGTTATACTTACCTGCTCTGTGCAATGGTTTTTCAACGAGCAGCTTTGATCCTCCTTTTCACCGGTCCCCTGCTGGCATTCCTGGCTTTCCCCCTTGACAAATGCCCCCAATAGCAAGCTGCTTGCTATGGTGATGACACTGATGCATGCTTGCTTCCGAGCCCTGCTATCTCCTCATTGGCTCGCAGGCTGTGATTTACAGCAGTGGGAGTCAATGGCTCCCACTGTGCTCAGGTGAGTATTGGGGGGAGGGGCTGTGGGGTAGGCAGCACGCTGAAGGCTTTTTACCTCCATGCATAGAACGTATGAAGGTAAAAAAATCTTCAGCCCTTAGAACCACTTTAAAGGGGTTATAAAGGTTCAGGGTTTTTAAAAGACAAACATGTCATACTTGCCTCCGCTGTGCAGTTGGTTTTGCACAGAGTGGCCCCGATCCTCCTCTTCTGGGGTCCCACAGTGGCGCTCCTGGCTCCTCCTCTTCTCGAGTGCCCCGTTGGAGAAGTGCTCTTCTTCGGGACACCTGTGCGGGCGCGCTCCTCTTGCTTCTGCGTCTATTGACACAGAAAGCAGGACTCGCCCCCACCCCCCAGCACGTGCGTCATTGGGTTTGATTGACAGCAGCGGGAGCCAATGGTTGCACTGCTATCAATCTATCCAATCAGGACACGAGACCCCAGCCAGATCTGGTGTGCTCATTCTCATTGTGGGAAATACTGGGCTCAGGTAAGTATATTTTTCACCTAAGGTGAAAAACCTTGAGGGTTTACAATCTCTTTAAAGTGGTAACAAACTCTCTATTTGAGAGGCAATACCCTAAGATGTCACCAGTCCATGCACAGTGCCTCTCTGCATTACGAGCGCACAGTACGGCGTGGAATGCAGAGCGCCATCCCCCAGTCAGGGCTCCCGTGCGCATGTGGGGGAGTGATGTCTTTGCAGCCCTGGCCATTCATACAACTGGAGCCTGCGAACGCAGAAGGGAGACTGGGTGAAGATGGAAACATCGGGTGAGTCATGACAGTGCTTCGCTGCAGGGCTCTGTTTGCAGGTAAGTCAGTCACAATGTGCTACTATGCAGTGCATACTAGCACATTATAGGATTAACCTGCAGGGGCCCTTTTTTTTTTTTTTTTTTTGGCAGTTTACTAATGCTTTAAATGATCATTAAATCTAGGGGGTAGAGTAAGAGGCTGCATTACCTGCCTGACTCTCTGCTGTGGCCCACTCTGGCACTGTGCTCTTCTTCATGAAACTCTTGACCTGTGTGCAGTCCCTCTTCATCATCACAGTCAGTACAATTCAGGGCTATTAACCCGGTATTGTATGTGATGGGGAGATGCCACCATGGCCAAGAGCAGCTTAGTGAGGAGGCTGCAGATGACGGGTCACAGCACTGGAGGGACCCTGCTGGAGTGAGGGAAAATGTAAGTAATTCAGCCTCACCTACAATTTCCTGGACTGAACAAGTCTTAAAGTCTTGCAGTGTGGAGGGGCCCACTGCCAGGGTTTGTTTGTTTTTTTTGTTGTTTTTTTTTGTGTGCCCAGAGTTGGAATTTAAATAGAAAGGAAACATCCAATTAGGCTTTGAAACACTTTTTAATCTTTTCCACTGCAGTTACCTGGTAATCAGGTGTCTCAAAGCCACCACTCACATTCAAACCTGCGCTGGAAGTTTCAGTCTGAGTATTTTCTCCAAGAAGCAACCTCCCAGTGATTGCCTCTACAAACCCTGGCTGCAGTGGAATACAAAGCAATTGGATTAGGAATGGGATGATGCAGCTTCCTGTGCTCCTAATGAGCTCCAATGCCGACAAGTTCAGGAAGTGATGTAGTTGAGAATGGAGTAGGAGAAAGCTCCATGCCTATGTACAGTGTCCTCAGCCCTATCCTCTCATCCACTACCACCCTATATACAAAGTACACCAGCCCTACCCTCCCATCCGCTACCACCCTATGTACAGAGTCCACCAGCTCTATCCTCCCATCTGCTACCACCCTATGTACAGAGTCCACCAGCTCTACCCTCCCATCCGCTACCACCCTATGTACAGAGTCCACCAGCTCTATCCTCCCATCTGCTACCACCCTATATACAGAGTACACCAGCTCTACCCTCCCATCCGCTACCACCCTATTTACAGAGTCCACCAGCTCTATCCTCCCATCCGCTACCACCCTATGTACATAGTCCAACAGCTCTATCATCCCATCTGCTACCACCCTATGTATAAAGTCCACCAGCTCTATCCTCCCATCTGCTACCACCCTATCTACAGAGTCCACCAGCTCTATCCTCCCATCCGCTACCACCCTATGTACATAGTCCAACAGCTCTACCATCCCATCTGCTACCACCCTATGTATAAAGTCCACCAGCTCTATCCTCCCATCTGCTACCACCCTATTTACAGAGTCCACCAGCTCTATCCTCCCATCCGCTACCACCCTATGTACATAGTCCAACAGCTCTACCATCCCATATGCTACAACTCCATGATCTCTCCAAGGGTGAGTATGGCTTGAGGATCTAAGTAGAGATCTGGATGCATTAGGCCTCATACACACTGGAAATGATAAAAAAGCCAGTAGTGTTAGCTGTAGAAAGCTGTAGCTATAGAATGAGTTTTTCAGCGTTTTTGCAATAGCGTTTTTTAATAAAATTATACTCCCACAAAAGCTTATGGCTCAAAAACGCTGAGAAACTCAAAATAGCCGCGTTTTTAAGTCTTTTTCAGCTTTTTTTCAGAGTTGGAGTGTTTTTCCAGAACCCACTAGTTCTGGGGTTTTTTCCAGCCAGAAAGTGCCCCTGACAAAAACTGCTGATAACCGCCTATATGTGCATGGACACATAGGATAACATGCTGGAGAGTTTATTGGCTACAGAAAAAAATGTCTGAAGTCAAAAACAGCAGCTGTAAAAATGTCCAGTTTGCATGAGGCCGTAAGCCTCCAAAAATTGGTTGCTTTATTAATCATGACCAATTATGTCATATGCCTTTGCTGTGGGAGCTCCAGGAGAATAATCCAGATGATTTTCAGAATTATCTCCGCATGACGGACCCCTGCTTTCACCAATTCTTGGCATTGTTGACCCCCTATATTAAGCAGCAAGACACATGCATTAAGATTTTATTTTATTTTTTGGTTGAATAATGATTTGATTTGGTATATTTTCTATATTTTTGGATGCATAAAATGCACGTTTTGGTTAAGTTCTATTGGCAGACAGCATGTCTAATTTTTTTGTTGTTTTCTTTTTTTAATGCACAATAAAAAAAATAAATGTGGAGAATAATACTTGGATATGTGTTTTACTTCAAATGACAGTTTGGGAGTAGGCAGTTACATTTTAAAAAATACAATGTAAAACTAACAAGGGACACCAACATAGTTGTATCTTTGATCTCAAAAACTACAGGATAATGGTGTTGTGGTAACTTGCACCAAAAAAAAAAAAAAAAAGCATAATAATATTATTCTTGATATCACTAGAAAAAAGTAGTTGCAATAAATCCATCAGTATCACCAGCAAAGCAGCTTCATTATGATTCCATTAAAGTGGAGGTCCACCCTGAAAAAAAAAATTGCACAAAAAAAATACCTAAAAAAATGGAGGAAAAGAAAAAAAAAATGTTTTACTTACGTGTAATGGCTGTTTCCAGGCAGTCTTCCTAATCTGCCTCTTCCTTGATGTTGTCTCTTCTCCTCACCGCGTTGTCTTCTGGGGAATGGGGCACGGTGTGTTATGGGAACTGTGTGTGTCCCACAACACATCGCGTCCCATTCACAAAGCGCTGCGCGACTCGCGCATGCGCAGTAGGAAAGGGGCAGTGAAGCCGTAAGGCTCCACTGCCCGTTTCCCTTAGTTAGGATGGTGGTGCCGGGACCCGAGAGCCGAGGGACGGGTCGGCCTCGGGCAGCTGACATCGCGGGCACCCAGGACAGGTAAGTACTTATTTAAAGTCAGCAGCTACAGTGTTTGTAGCTGCTCATTTTTAATTTTTTTTTTTTTTTACGGCCGGAATCCCACTTTAAAGAAGAAGAGAATGTGCTCTGCATTTCGAGATGTCATAATTTGCCACGTCACGAATGTTAATTCTCCATTGCGAACACTAGTTTACAAGACCGACCGCTTCTGACTCCTCCTTGCTTCCGAGCATGCGTGTTTGTACTTTGGACTTTTGTCCGACGGACTTGTGTATACACGCTTGGAAAATCCGACAACAGACATTTGTCCACATTTGTGAAAATTTTAAAGCCTACCATCCAACATTAGTCCGCGGAAAATCCAACAACAATTGCCTGATGGAGCGTACAAACGGTCGGATTTTCCGACAACAGCCTGTCATCACACAATTCCCATCGGAAAATCCGATTGTGTACGCGGCTTTAGAGTTCATACGCTCCTTTTCCTTTTTTTATCTGTGGGTGGATTTCAAAAGTTATTTCATATTTAGGTTTGAGTGATCAAAGCTTAGAATTTGAACTGTGAGGAATGGAGTGCATTGCATTTTGCTCATAGTAAAGTTCTCCTACTGTGCAAGTTGACAAGTATCCAGTGCCTTTATATACATTGGCAACTGGCAGCACTTCTAATACAGAGTAGAACACTCTTTTTCCTCTAGTATCTGAATATGTACTGACACGGAAGACACTGATCATCTTTCTTATGCTAGAAGCAGCAAGTCCCACAAGATTACTAAGTTGCCTGTTGCCTTCTGGAACTATGAGGCCCATGTCAGCACCTATCTCTGTCCATAGACAACATAATTGTTGTCAGTCTCTGTCTTCACTTATTGAAGACACTCCATGTTCATGTCACTCATCTCTGCCTCCTCACCCTCTATTTATAACCTATAATTATATGTGTACATGGTGACAATCATAATTGCTAGCTACATACGCAGACTGGGCTTACTGCTTAGTAACACTTTGTGAATAGGTGGACTGGTCTGGCATGCGAGTATTTATAGAATGACATGATAAGGAATCTGTAAAAGTGAATATAATATATGAAATCATGGAAAAGCAGGCACATAAAATACAAATTTAAAAAAATGCTTATACCAATAATAAGAATGAGTGCTTATGAAACAAAATACACTGTAATACTCCACTGAAGCTCCAATGCAAAACATTACAATGTATATGTTGAGGAAACCCGTCATGTCAGACATCGTGACCTCTCCTTCTAAAAATGCCAGTTGTCTGGTTACCATACTGAGCCCCTGGCTTCAATACTTTTAGTCAATGACAAACAAGTAAGCAGATAAGGACCTTTGTCTTTTTAACAACTTTCCCAAACTGCATATTGTTTCAGGTCTACAACTCAGTAAGTAATAAAACCATCATAACAGCTAAGCAACTTGCATTGGAGGACAACACTGGCATATTTATGGGGCTTCCTACTGTCTCTTGGGATGAACTCCTCTGTCCTTATAATATAAAATACTCATTACATACTATACAACAGAGTGTTCATACTCACAAAGCCACTAAAGCATTTGTATTGTGTAGAGTGAAATATACCTGGTTGATCATGCCTTCAGCTGTCCTCCCAACTTCTCTGTATCTCCACTACAGGTTGAGATTGTGTAGACCAGCTGGTGTCCACTACAGAGCATGCTCAATTTCAGTTCCCTTCTAAGCTGTTCAAGCTTTTCCTTATCTTTGCAGCCCATGTGACAATACACACATGTGGGCATATACACAGTGGGTAAATGACTCTCCCCTCCCTCCTCCTCCATGTCTTCCTATTGCTAAACACTATGGGGGTGGGATAAAGTATGCTGATTGATTACATTCACTAAGAAACTCACAAAAACGCTTCGTTTTAACCACTTGCTAGCCAGGCCAATTCTGACATTTCTCTCCTACTTGTAAAAATCATCATTTTTTTGCTAGAAAATTGCACAGAACCCCCAAACATTATATACGTTTTTTAGCAGACACCCTAGAGAATTAAATGGCGGTCATTGCAACTTTTTATCCTGCACGGTATTTGCGCAGGAATTTTTCAAACACGTTTTTTTAGAACAAAACAGTTTCATGCATTTAAAAAAAAAAAAAAAAAAAAAAAAACAGTAACGTTAGTTAGTTAGTTAGTTAGTTAGTGAAAGTATGATGTTACGCCAAGTAAATTAATACCTAACATATCACATTTCAAAATTGCACACGCTAGTGGAACGGCGTCAAACTTCGGTACTTAAAACTCCCCATAGGGGACATTTTAACGTTTTTTTACAGGTTACATGTTTTGAGTTACAGAGGAGGTCTAGTGCTAGAATTATTGGGGGGGGGGGGGGGGACGTCCTCTCTCGCCGACTGTAAGAACTATCAAGCCACTATGATCATTCTTATGGTGTAGGGAATCGCCGTCTCTAAAAGAAGATATCTGAATGATGCCTGTAGCTGCAGGCATCATTCAGATTTAACTCCGCCTACACTATAATAACCACTCGTCGCCCTTCCTATAGCAGTTTTACTGCTACAGGGTGGCTGCGCCATACCGAATCGCGCATATATATACGTTACTCTGCACCTTCGGATATCAGGCACGAGTGCGCACCGCTGATGGCTCGCTCCCGCTGTGATTCTACACAGCGGGAGCTGATCAGTGGATCCTGAGGAATTGATATCCGCTGGCAGTGGCACCCACTGATCGTTATGTACACAGGCAGACAAACAAGGCAGATTGGCATTCTGCCAGTAAGGAAGGCATTGATCCTGTGTTCCTGCAAAGCAGGGACACATATATTATTATTATTATTATTATTATACAGGATTTATATAGCGCCAACTGTTTGCGCAGTGCTTTACAACATGAGGGCAGACAGTACACTTACAATACAAATCAATACAGGAGGGATCAGAGGGCCCTGCTCGTTAGAGCTTACAATCTAGAAATATATGCCTTCCTCTAGTAAAAGCACCTCCCCAACAGTAGTAAAACACTAGCTAGGCACACAGTTAACCCTGTGCTCGCCCCTGAGGTGAACCCCTTACCAGACGGTATCATTAGTACAGTGACAGTGCATATTTTTAGCACTGATAACTGTATTAGTGTCATTGATCCCCAAAAAAGTGTCAAAAGTGTCAGTTAGTGTCCAATTTGTCCGCCGCAATATCGCAGTCCCGCTAAAAGTCGCTGATCGCCACCATTACTAGTAGAAAAAATAAAATAAAAATTTCATTAAATGTTCCCATCGTCTGTAGACGCTTTAACTTTTGGGCAAACCCATCAATATAAGCTTACTGGGATTTTCTTTTTTTACCAAAAATATGTAGCAGAATACACATTGGCATAAATTGATGAAGAAATTTGATTCTTTACATTTTTTTTTAATGGATGTGTTTTACAGCAGAAAGTAACAAATATTGTTTTTTTTTTTTTAAATGTAACTTTGTGTTTATAGCGCAAAAAATAAAAAACGCAGAGGTGATCAAATACCACCAAAAGAAAACTCTAGGTACAGTGTTGCACAACCGCGCAATTGTCAGTTAAAGCAACGCAGTGGCGTATCGCAAAAAATGGCCTGGTCATGAAAGGGGGGGGGGGGGGTAAATCTTCCGGTGATGATGTGGTTAATGCACATAAAATACACATTTGATGTTTAATAAAGATTTATTGGGAGCTCTTAGTATTTGATATTTATAATTGAATTTGAATTCCTCTTCTAAAAGAGTTTTTTTTTTAGTCATGTGACCAGCACAGCACCAATCAGGGCTATGCAGACACAGACTCACACTGTAGAGAGCATACATCAGAAGAGTAATAGCAGATGTTAAAGAACAGGGAAGGATCATGTGACCACACATCACTGAAGTAATAATGTACTTAGAGAATTTTAAAAATATATATATATATTTTGGCTTGATATATTGTATATGATTCGCAACTCCGGCCAATCACACAGCTGGAATCCGCGGACCCGGAAGGCGGACGGGTAGGCAATTTTGGGTATTTTCGGCTTTCATTTATACCCAGACCCTTGCTGTATTTCTATTCTCATGTTGTGATATAAAAACCTTGATTTTATTAATTCACATAGAGCGTTATTGGCATGAAATGCAGAACAGAATGTATGCTTTTGAAAGACAATTTAATTGGTTGTTTTGACATCTATTTAGTATCACATTTTTGTGAAAGTTTGGTGTTTAGCTGCAGACAACAGATTGCCCGAGGTGATATTTCTATTCTGCCGTGCGGCAGCGAAGGAGAACTTCGGGGAATACTAGTGCCAAATGAAATGAAACGGGAAGGTGTTATTTTTAGTTCTACTACACATAGCCCTTTTCATTAGACGTTCCTAGAAGTGTGTAACCATAATGTGCAATTTGACATGTCAGTTGTGTCATGTGCTCTCATATACATGCATTCACATAAACAAACATTTCTACTTGCATAAGCTTTTTACTCTCCTTACTATGTAATTCCAGAAAATGCTGTTTTGTGTCCACATATACAAATGTAAGATGAAGCTACAATGATTCCATGTCAGTTTTATACTTTTATAATTTGTGATTTTTTTACAATGGATATTTATGAATACAATATATATATATATATATATATATATATATATATATATATATATATATATATATATATACATATATATATATATATATATATATATATACATATATATATATATATATATATATATATACATATATATATATATATATATATATATATATATATATATATATATATATATATATACAGTATGGGAGAGATTTACTAATACTGGTGCACACAGAATCTGGTGCAGCTGTGCATAGTAACCAATCAGCTTCTAACTTCAGCTTGTTTAAAGTGGGAGTCCACCTAAAAAAAAAATATTAAAAGCCAGCAGCTACAAATACTGTAGCTGCTGACTTTTAATAAATGGGCACTTACCATTCCAGGGTCCGGCGATGTCGGCAGTCAAAGCCGATCAATCGCTCGGGTCTCGGCAGCTGCCGTCGCCATCCTAGGTGAGGGAGTCAGGAAGTGAAGCTGCGCGTCCTAACTGGGACCTGTGTGTTTCCCAGGATACAGCGGGGGGGTGCGGAAAGGGGCATTACTCCCACGGGAGTCTATCCCCGGAAGTGCAAATACCTGTATTACACAGGTATCTGCACCCCCCTCCCCCCTGAAAGGTGCCAATTGTGGCACCGGAGGGGGGAAGAAATCGGATGAGCGGAAGTTCCATTTTTGGGTGGAACTCCGCTTTAACCTCCCTGGTGGTATGATTATTTCAGATTTTAGGTGCTGAAAGTGGTACAATTATTTTGCATGGAAATTTGGCGTTTTATATTGTAGGCCTGTAATTCTTAGGAATAACTCACTTAAATTTGTACAAACAAGAATCTAGTAGATATCCTGGTATGATAACGTTTGAAACACAAAATCATAAATTATAATATAATAAAGAATTATAAATAATTATATAAAATAATAATATAATAATAATAAAAATTATTCAATAATGTAATCAAATCAAAAACACTGGAATTTGCTCAGTTGCAGAATTGTCGCTGTCATTACTTTCAGTGTTTGATGACGGATTTCCCCACGATTCACTATCGCTCAATTCTGCAAGTGATTTTAATTTATTATCGCTGTTTTATTGCTGGTCTAAAACCACTTTTAACGTAAAGGGACACTTTTTGGTTGCTATGGACAATCTCCAGTTTCCAGGCAGAAAGAACAGTATATATAATATAAAACTGCATGCAGGGCACTGGACAAAACACTGGGGACAAAAGGAATGTGTAATTATTTTATACAGTACTGTAATCTGTAAGATTACAGTGTACTGTATGTATTGTGTGTTTTTAATTTTTTGAATTTGTCGCCGAACTCCGTCTCCGTGCGTCGCAATGCTCGCAGGGAACGGTGCTCAGCACTTGGCACTCGGCACTGTGAATCATGCGAGATGACAGCTTGCAGGCACAGCGGGGAGACATTGCAGGATCCAGGGGACAAGGTAAGTTACTTTGCCTGGATACTGCGATGCGATCCCGAGTCTGGCTTGGGGTTACCGCTTTTGGTACTGAAATTTCACCCCGAGCCAGACTCGGGAATACCTCCAGGGAGGTTAATTAAGTTTTGACAATAAAATCTAGAAGCTGATTGGTTACTATGCACAGCTGCACCAGATCCTGTGTGCACCAGTTTTACTAAATCTCCCCCATACTGTATATACTGTATATTCCCCCTATATTATTATTATACGGGATTTATATAGCGCCAACAGTTTGTGCAGCGCTTTACAATGTGTGTGTGTGTGGGGGGGGGACAGTACAATTACAAGTGCATATAAGCGTGATGTCCCAAAAAGAACAAATATAAAATCCAAAGAAACAAAAGTCCGCAGTGAAAATGAAGGATCCGTGTATCAATCCTGTCTGCTTCCCAACCTTCAGCTTGTATATCATCAATTTAAGCTAATAGATGGAATACGCTTACTAGAAAAGTTGGATTCTACTGCCATGAGCATAGAATCAATGGAGCTTAATGCCACTCAGGGCGAAGTGGTGAAGTGTTGGAGGCAAGGGTAGAGCCTCTGCAAGGCCGGGACGTCCCCTCTTTATCCACCGAAGCAGAGCCAAAAGTAGGTTCCAAAAGACAAAGTGGTTTCTCAATTACCCAGGGTATGTGGAAAAAAGAAGAAATGCTCCCACATAGTATAACTGTGGTAAGCTCCATTGATTCTATGCTCATGGCAGTAGAATCCAACTTTTCTGGTAAGCGTATTTCATCTATTCGCTTAAATTGATGATATACAAGCTGAAGGTTGGGAAGCAGACAGGATTGATACACGGATCCTTCATTTTCACTGCGGACTTTTGTTTCTTTGGATTTTATATTTGTTCTTTTTGGGACATCACGCTTATATGCACTTTGAATTTTACATTTACCATTTATATATGTGTGTTTTTAGCGCTACAATTTATTCTATATTTGTTTCCTTTTTGTCACATGGTTTGTAGCAGCTGGTTTTGTTTCTTTTGGGTAGCGCATTAATCATCCCTTCTTTTTCACAACAGTACAATTACAATACAGTTCAATACAGGAGGGACAGGAGGGCCCTGCTCGTTGAGCTTACAATATATATATAATATACTGGAGTTTATTTACTAAAGGAAATCCACTTTGCGCTACAAGTGCACTTGGAAGTGCAGTCGCTGTAGATCTGAGGGGGACATGCAAGGAAAATAAAAAACAACATTTTAGCTTGCAACTGATTGGATGATAAAATCAGCAGAGCTTCCCCTCATTTCAGATCTTACCTGTAGATGTACAGCGACTGCACTTCCAAGTGTACTTGTAGTGCAGAGTGGATTTGCCTTTAGTAAATCAACCCCACAGTGTGTAGTGTGTATATATATATATATATATATATATATATATATATATATATAGTATACAGCATGGGGGAGATTTGACAATCTGGTGCAGCTGTGCATAGTAACCAATCAGCTTCCAATGCATGCCAGACATGGGTCCAATTCCGAACAATTTGTCGATCGAAAATTCATGCTTTTTGTAATCAGATGGTGCCACCATTGATTTCAATATTCGATAAGCCAAGCCTTTATTTTCACCTCATGTTGTTACGGAAAAGAACATTTGTGCCGGGAGTCTTCTTTTTTTTTCCAGGTCACATCTCATGCACATTTTTTTCGATGATAATTCTTGCACGATTCTCTCATCATTGTTAAAAAATTTGTTCATTTTTCAAACAATTTTCAACATGTCCGATCAGTCAAATTCGATGGCCACTCGAAATTCAGCTGTTGCTGTGGTCCTATTAATGGTAAAAAAAATCGAATGATTATTTAAAGGTGCAATTTTCGAATGAAAAATAATTTGGTATTCGACATGCTTATGGCCGGCATTTCTTGTTCAATTAAGGCCAGCCATACACGTGTCGAATTCCAAACAATTTTTCGTTCGAAACTTTGAATAATTTCAATCATTAGTGGGGCCGCAGCAATGTCCGATTTTCATGCGCCCATTGAACTTGAGAGATCAGACATGTTGGAACTTTTTTGAAAAACAAACTAATTTCTAATCAATGATGGGGGAATGGTGCGAGAAATCTAACTGAAATAGAAATGTGCATGAGCTGTGACCTGGAAAGAAAAGAAGATTCCCAGCCATGAATTTTCTTTTTCGTAACAACATGAGGTGAAATTGAAGGCTTGAAGGTTGAATTTCAAAATCAATGGGGGTGTCCTGTCAGAAAGCCGCTACCCATCAGAAAATGCAATGGAAGTGACGTTCTGTCACGGCCATCTTGGTACACCCGCACTCGCCTGCAGTTAGCCTACAGTCAGAAGGCGGCAAGCGGACATCTTTTTACACCATCCAAAGTCTTGCATTTCACACATATTTTTTACCAGTAAACTGAGCTTATATAGTGAAATACAGCAGAGCTCAAAATTTCAAGTCCTGAGCTACTAGCCAGGCCTCAAGGGTTACTCGCCACCAGTTGCCTCTGCCCACCATGCAGCCTGTGTCCACCATGCAGCCTCTGCCCACTTTGCAGCCTCTGCCCACCATGCAGCCTGTGAACACTATGCAGCCTCTGCCCACCATGCAGCCTGTGTCCACCATGCAGCCTCTGTCCACCATGCAGCCTCTGCCGACCATGCAGCCTGTGAACACTATGCAGCCTCTGCCCACCATGCAGCCTGTGTCCACCATGCAGCCTCTGCCCACTGTGCAGCCTCTGCTCAACATGCAGCCTGTGTCCAGCATGCAGCCTCTGCCCACCATGCAGCCTGTGTCCACCATTCAGCCTGTGAACACTATGCAGCCTGTGTCCACCATGCAGCCTCTGCCCACCATGCAGCCTGTGAACACCATGCAGCCTCTGCCCACCATGCAGCCTGTGAACACCATGCAGCCTCTGCCCACCATGCAGCCTGTGAACACCATGCAGCCTCTTCCCACCATGCAGCCTGTGTCCACTATGCAGCCTCTGCCCACCATGCAGCCTACCTGTGCAGGGGAGGAGAGGAACAGGAGAGCCGCCTGAATGATCAGAGCACAGGGAACACAGCGATAACAGCTTTCATTTCAATTGCTGTGTTCCCGCCGCTTAACGTCACATACAGCCCCGCCCTCTGGCCGGGGAACTTTGATTGACAGATCGCCCGTCCCGGGATTGGACGTGTGATCTGTCTATCAAAGTCCCGGGACCAGGAGGAGGGGCTGTATGTGACAGCGAGCAGCGGGGAACACGGCAATGTGAAATGAAAGCTGTTATCGCTGTGTTCCCTGCGCTCTGATCACCTGGACGGCTCTCTTTTCTCTTCCCCTCTGCGATCGCTGGGAGAAGGACTCCAATTCAACCCAGGCTGCCAGCGGTGCTCGCCCCCCTGCTCCCAGGCAGCCATAGCTTGCCAGCCCTCAAAATCCACTCACAAAATGCGAACAGGCGAGTGGAATTTCTGAGGGCTAAAATACAGTATTTTGAAGTCTGTGACACCGTTTTGCTCTTGAATTGTAAAAGCAGCAGCAAGCGTGCTGATCTCACAGGTTTGCTAATCTGACAGAACACTGCTGCTTTTAAGATTCAACATCAAAACAGTTTGAAATCCTGTATTTCATGATAAAGGCTCAGTTTACTGGTAAAAATAAGTATGAAATACAAGACTTCGGTGGGTGTAAAAAGATGCCCGCCTCGCGAATGTAGGCTTAGTGTGGCCGAGTGCGGGTGTACCAAGATGGCCACAACGGACCGTCACTTTGGTTGCACTTTCTTATGAGTAGCGGCTTTCTGATAGAACACCAGTGCCATTGGATTACAAGACGCACACATTTTCGATCAAAAAAATCAACAAATTCTGTTATTCATCAGACTCTCCCCCATTCAGAAATCGTGCATTCAGTGCAATGAAAGAACATTTTCTCAACAGAGGAGGACAGAAAAGGGGGCATGTCCCCGTCAGGAGCTTTTTCTATTAAAATGAGCCCAGAGACCTCCAACTATTACCCATTACAGCACTGGCTGTTCAGAGCCAGGAAGAGGACTGGCATCCCTGCCGTGAAGATTTCTCCAGGATCCAGCTGCCTGCACAATGTGGGACATCCTTCTAAGACGCCTTTCACACTGGTGTGCTTTTGCGCGCTAAAAGGCAATTTTTCTGGGCACGTGCACATGAAAGCTATTCCCCTTTAAAATGCTATGTAGCTTTTCACGTCACTGCGCTGCGAGTACGCTGCATTTTTAAAAGTTCTGCATGCTGCATCTTTGGTGCAGTTTTTCAAAAGTGCACCTTCCATTGTAAGTCAATGGGAACGCATCAAAAATGCATTGAGCAATCAGTTCCTGTGCTTCTGATGCTTCTACAGATAATTTCATAGTATAAGTGAATGTAAACACTATACCTCTGCATATTGTATACCCCAGGTGTGTATCAACCTCATGAATGACGTCACAGCACTTCCTGTCAGTACAGAGGCCTAGGCAGATCCAGGCCCCCATGAAGAAATAATATGAAACAAAAAATAGTGAATAAAAAAAGTGTCCAAAATAAATGTAAAAATATGTAAAAAAAAATCCGTTCTAAAAAGAATCCTTAGGTCGTAACAATGTTGTCAGATGATATGGATGACATTAGGGTTCGCTGTGCAAGCACATAAGTGAACGCAATGCCATTCAAATTTTTGGTCATCACATACCTGTGGAAAAAAGTGCTAATATGTGCGCTTGTCAATCTGTCTTTTTGGGTTTTTTTTTCCTTTTTTTTTTTTACAATTTTAACAATACATACCAATACATTTACAACACCCATAAGAGAAAAAACATATCATCTACAATAACTACAATTTACAATGACTAAAAAAAAGGCAAAAAAAAAAAAGAAAATTATTAATCTTTACGCTGACAATTTACACAAAGTATTTTTTTTTTTATCAAAAGTGAAGTTTATTGATCATATTAAAAAGAATATACAAACAAATACAAAGGGCAACAAGCACTATACAAAAGGATAAAGCTGACATAACCGTATTGAGTATATAGTATAACAGGTCAAGGTATGGAGGATAGCCAAGATCCTTGTCCTACATGACTAAGTGTACCCGAATAAGGGGTCAACATACAGCCCCGCGGAGTGACACAAAGTATTTTTTCGTAAAACGCTTACATTCCTTTTAAGCTTTACCATTCTGCTACGTTACATAAAAGATGTTGCAATGTGATATGAAAAACAATCTCTGCTGATTAGGATTATATTTGGCAGTATATAAATGGGGGTGCACATATTACTTAAGGCAATTTGGAATCGAGGGCGGAATCGCAACGCGCGTTTGGGTGTCATTCCTTCTAAATTACCCACCAAACGCTGTGAGATTTTGCCGGGATTGTGGTGAAGCTAATCGTGTGAAGTTTGTTGCTTAAAAAGGAGCAGGGCCTTCTTTTGGGCGACAAATGTGCATAGGGCGGCCCATTGAAGTGAATGGGCTACCCTATGTGTAACACACGGAATCACGTTAAAATCGCAAGTTCCCACTATGTGAAGTGTGAACAGGGCCTAATAGTTGTGGCTGCAAAATTCCAGATAAAGGCAAGCTTTTTACTAATTCACAATAAAAACCAAAGAAATAAAATATATGCTGGATATTATTTTTCCATATATAATTGATTTGTTACTCTTGTTACAAAATACATTTCTTGGAAAGGAAAGAAATAATAATAATAAAAAAAATAATAATTATATATCTATATCTATATCTATATATATATATATATAGATATATATATATCTATATATATATATATATATATATATATAGCTCTAATTATATTTATATATATATATATCTATATATATACACACGTATACATATATTGGTACCAAATTAAAGCCTAAAAAGTGTAGACATCAAAACCTAACAGGCAGCACTACAAGTACACTTGGAAGTGCTCTCGCTGTAGATCTGAGGGAAGAATCTGAAATGAGGGGAAACTCTGCTGATTTCTATCATCCAATCATGTACAAGCAAAAATGCTGTTTTTATTGTCCTTGCATGTCCCCCTCAGATCTACAACAACTGCACTTTCAGTGCACTTGTAGTACACAGTGGATTTGCCTTTAGTAAATAACCCCCAATGTATGCAACAGATCAGAATGCAGATACAGTGGGGTTGATTTACTAAAGGCAAATAGACTCTGCCCCCTGTAAGTGCAATTACTCCAGAGCTTAGTAAATGGGGTAAGGCTTCACTTTGCAAAGGATACCCAATCACATGTAAGGAAAATTAAAAGAACTGTATTTTTGCTTGCACATGATTGAAGTTAGCAGAGCTTCTGCTCATTTACTAAGCGCTGGAGCAACTACACTTGCAGTAAATTAACCCCAGTGCGTTTGGTTTGGATCTGTGCACCCCTTCTGCATGCATGCCAGAATTTGACATGCGACTGTGTCCGTGCATCCGGTGCGTCTGCCTCCACTGGGCTGTCTGCATGCAGATCTGAGGTGGATGCACAAACGCAGCAAAAAAAGCAGCTCAGCATGGAATACAGGTCTCAGAACGCATGCAATAATGAAAATGACTTTTGCAACTACATTAAAACAGACCTCCATTCCTCTTTTAATATTCTCTTCATCGCTGCCCCCCCACACACACACACACACACACACACACCCCACTAACACACTTTCAGGAAATTGAAAAAAAAAAAATTATTGGGAGGGCACTAGTTATCAGAAGACAGAGGATTTCATCTAAAACTGCAGCACACTGAACACTTTGCATGAACTGTAAACAATGTCCCTTGTGCTGATTTTTTTAACCCTTGTCCCACTCTCCTATTAGAGATCTGTGGTTGAAAAGTAAAGAACAGTCACTGCAGAGTGGGACAGAACATGGTCAGGGTCTATCTATGTCATTCAGAACATGCACATTACACCTTGGATCCTCCAAACACACACAAAAGGTCTCAGAACTATATACAGCACCTCCACAATGAATTACATGATGGTATGTATACCAGCAACCTGTGAAAAATACAATTAAGAAGGGTTACCTTCACCCAAGACAAAGTCACATGGCCTCTCCTCCTCTTATGGCTCCTGTGTGCATTCTCCTCCTTCTAGGAGATGGGCTGATCATTCAGTACAATGCAGAGAAGGTCTCCTGTCTACAAACAGCGCCACCTAGCATGGGGAAATGTATCCACAGCAAACCAAGACACCAAACACACAGGGGGGGGATTTACTAAATCTGGAGGGTGCAATATCTGGTGCAGTTCTGTATAGAAACCAGCTGCATAGAAATCAGCTTCTAGGTTTTTTGTCAAAGCTTATTTGAACAAGCTAAAGTTAGAAGCTGATTGGCTACCATGCTCAGTTGCACCAGATTTTGCACTTTGGGGTCATTATTTTCAGGATCAGTAACCCACTATCCTGGCATATATTTTAGAATATACAGAGACACATATAAATGTATCATTTTTAGTTATAGTACAGTTACAATTTACTTAAAGTAATAGCTTTGGCTTTGTGGTGAGTGCTCCAAGGTAGGACTTTGGTGGCCCTATTTAAAGTGACACTGAACGATATCCTTATTCTCCAAAAATAATCCACACACATCCACTACTTGATGGCACTGCATTTTGTTTTCTTGAAGTCTTTCTTGTGTGTTTTTCTTCCTTCTTGTAATGTCACCTGTGAGCTCCTGTACCTCTCCTTTCCATATCACTTTGTATTGTTTGGAACATGCAAAGCATGTTAGTTGTGGTCACATATGCTGTTCTATGGCACTACAAATCCCATAGTACAAAATCTCTAATCAATCTGTGGGCGGGGCCCCTTTGCAAACCCGCTTGCTAATGTATGAGCCCAGACAGGGGCTGCGGTCAATCAGCATTAAGGAGGCACCCCAAATCTAGAAGCGAGCTGTTCGCCTTGCACAGATACACTTGTAAGGGTAGGGAGGTGGTTGTTTGTCATGCCCTCCATGCTCCCAATCAACTCGTTGGGTGCCAAGTGTGGGTCACACAGGATGCCTATCCTGGGGTGGGTTCTTCTGGGCAACATAAGGCAATTTGTTACAGGGTCACTCTACTGCACACATAGAGTACACTTGTGCTGTGTCATCTTCATAAATACCCTGGGACAAATCTAAAGCTGCTGTGGGGGAATACTCGACCATAAGGCGGGCCTCTACTCCTAGAGATGAACGTACACCATGTACACTGGCACTCCAACTGTTCTCCAGTTAACTTTCGGGTCCCCATGACAATGCACACCTTCTCTGTAATCGGCATTTAAATGGGACACGCTGAGCTAATGTCTACATTTGCCTGTCCTGTGTTTTCCACTACTACTGCCCAGTAGCGGAGTGAGCCCCACAATGCACTCTGCACGGGCTCCACATGTGCAATCAACTTAACTCTTAAACTTCCAAACCTCGGTACAGGATGGAAACTCCCCTGCGATGCAATCCACTCTGGTTGATCTGGAGACAGACCACTGGTGGAAGGAGTGCCAGCAACATCTCCCTCGCTGCTAGAGGCCGTGCCACCCATAACAGGTACATGCTACGACAGGTTGCTTGTTATATTTCCATTACTCTTGGCAACTACTTGTATCTTCGCATGACTCCATTACACACGAATACCTTCATACCCCAATGTGTTAAGACCCACTCGTTAAACTATGTGTGACGGTTACTTGCGATACACCGCTTTAGTAACTTCAGGCAGGGACAATGTTTCAATACTTTACTTAGAAAAAGTGCAAAATAGACATTGCGCAGTCCAACAGACAAGGCGTTATTCATTCCTAGCTCCCTAGCTCCAACTACAGGCTTGAGTGCTGCCCCGGCATACCTGCTAAGATGTAGTCCAGCAATTACAGTCCTTTAGAGGCATACTCCAGTGTTGGTGTCTTCGGAGTGAACCCCAAGTTCAGATGACTCTACATATGGGCAGAGCTGGATGGTATCTCACCTACTCCTCCAGTTCTTGTCCTTCATCTCAACCCCTTACTGGCCTCGGGCCAGTCCTGATCCACTCAGCTCTCTCTTTGTATATCCCCCACATTCTACTTCTGGTGGCTCTCCGTGGGAGACTCTGTGTGCCAGACCACTGACCCAATTTATATCTCAACAGATAAGTAGGCTGGACTCAGAGCAGAAGCCACAAAAAGACCAATTAACTGGGGAAGGCATTAAAAGAGAAGTATGGGATTTATTTATCACCGCTGTCTGCTCTGTCCCCCCCGCCCCTGCACTCACTGGAGCGCTGAGCTGTGGAGGGGAAGGGAGCAGCTGGCTCAGCCTCTCAGCGGCTTGCTGAGAGACTGAGCCAAGTGTCCTTCCAGGGTTGTGGGCGGATCCTGACCATATTGTCACAATCTTTCCACAGCCTGGATCTGCTCTGTGATGTCAGCTGACAGCGGACTTCAGAGGAGTGCAGAACGAACCGCAGTCCTGTGATCCACATAAGAACTACAGCCAAACGAGCTTTGGTTCTACCTCTCCTTTAACTCCTACCCTCTGGGCCATGACAGTACCTAACCAATTGTTTTAACCTGCCCAGTGCCCACACACTTAATACACAAATCACTTTACTATGAAGCACTCTTCCAATGACACTGTACACCTTCCCTCCTGAATGCAGCATTTTGAGTAGACACCACGGAGCCTGTGTCCCACTCCACCTGCTCAGCCATAATTTGCCACCTCATGCCCAGTGACAATGTAGAACAGCGTTAACTCTTTGAGAGACTTCTCTCTATCTTCAAGTACCACTAGATAGGTCCAAAGGTTCCCTGTGCTGTGAGTTTGGTCTCAAATACATAGAAGCACCGTTCGCTAGGGAGGGGATCAGACCAACAATCCTCTTGCTACCAGGGGGCACCGTCTTCCATGCCCGGTACTACAGCTGCTACAGCATTCCCACCAGTCCTGGTTACTCATAGCAATGGCTTGTTAGGTATTTTCCCACCAACTCCACTGTACAATTAACCCTTTCATGGTGGATCTCTTACTTCTCCTCCTCATCCCCCCTGATGTTACAGGCCCTGTTTTTTGGGTTTTTTTGAATACACTGTGTACCCCAATGCACCCCTTTAAAGAACGTCAGACCATGTATTAAGAACATTTACTAAAACTTTCTTGCAAGTACAGAGTTAATGCAACACAGATCCTCACAGTTCATTACAGACACAGTTCTAGCTCACCCTAACTTAGGCTTTCTCAGGCTGATCCAAGCTGATTCAGGCTGCCCATGTCATACCTCTTAAGCAAGGAAGAGTCCTCTAATCATAGTCCATGTAGTCAGTACCCTGACTGAGTACCCCAAATGGGAAGCCATGTACTTTTGGCAGAATTCCATCCTGCAACACACCTTCCTGTCAGCTCCCATGTGGAGGGTCCTACTCCCCCAGATAGGCTTCCTCCCTTTTTTAAGCCCACCACAAAAGTGGCAGGGCCATGAACATGCACGAGCAGGCAGACTTAACGCTTTACTACCCCCTGGGCAGCCTGATAACTCACTAACACAATACTGACCTAACAGATGTACCAATACATATTTTACATCTCTCTTGGACCACACAGAAAAAATAAGGTCAACTTTATTTTGTACACAGTGGAACCATGGAGGAAGAACATAGCCACCTTATAACTGGACATTTGGATCACAGCAGTAAATAAAAGGAAACTGAAGATTTGGAGGAGGCTGAGAGCAAATGAAGGTACTTTTTTGAGTTACGAATACTTACTTGAATGTTTTTTATTTTGTTTTTATCCAAGTTTGGAAGTTATTTTGTCATGCTTCTGTTTAACCACTTAAGCTCCGGAAGGTTTTACCCCCTTCCTGACCAGGTCATTTTTTGTGATACGGCACTGCGTTACTTTAACTGACAATTGCGCAGTTGTGCGACACTGTACCCAAATAATATTTAGGTCATCTTTTCCCAACAAATAGAGCTTTCTTTTGGTGGTATTTGCTCACCTCTGCGGTTTTTATTTTTTGCGCTATAAACAAAAAAAGACAGACAATTTTGAAAACAATAACAATATTTTTTACTTTCAGCTATAAAACATTTCCAATAAAAAAAATTTTAAAAATCAAATGTCTTCAAAAATTTAGGCCACTTTGTATTCTGCTACATATTTTTGGGAAAAAAAATCCTAATAAGCGTATATTGATTGGTTTGTGCAAACACACTACACACTATGGGATAGATTTAGGGATTTTTTTTTTTACTAGTAATGGCGGTGATCAGAGATTTTTAGCGGGACTGCGACATTGCGGCGGACAAATTGATGACACTGGCAGGAAAGGGGTTAACATCAGGGGAAATTAAAGGGTTAAATGTGTTCCCTATGTGTGCTTTGTAACTGTAGGGGTGTGCTTTGACTAAGACACTGCGGCGGTTTTCAGGTGCTTTAGCGCTGGTAATAGCCTCTGCTAAGCGACTCCCATTCATTCAAGTGTGACTTTTCACACTGGGGCAGTGCGCTTGTGGGACGTTACGAAAAGTCCTGCAAGCAGCATCTTTGGGGGTGGGTTGGGAGCGCTGTATTTAGCATTCCCAAAACGCCCTGCTAATTGGAATGAATGGACAGCGCTTCCGAAGCAGAACGGCAGTCTGCCCTGTATACATAGGCAGACTGCTGTTCTGCCTCTACGAATGATCGCCGGGTTCCTGGTGGCCATTGCAGCTGCATGACCCGCTGATCGGCTCCCGTTGTGTCCGATCACAGCAGGAGCAGGGCTTCGGCAGCCCGCGCCCAGAAGCAGAAGACGAGGATCACATACAGGTACGTGATTTTGCGATAAAGGGCCGCCCTGCTGCAATAAATGTACGTGGGTTGGTCCTTATGCGGTTAAAGCTGAAGTGCAGGCAAAACTTTATTGGAGCTTTAGCTAGGTACCAATAAGGGACCTTAACCCCTTTGTGCTGTCCTATGCAAATTTGCATTCATGGCTTGAAGGGGTTATACCGGGGTGACGCCTGCAGCTGCAGGCATCACCCGAGTACCGTTTTTTAGAGCCAGCGGTTGGCTTTTTAGTGATATCAACCGATGCGACTAAAAGCCACTCGGCTGTTATCCTAAGGAGCGGGAGGGGACGTCCCCCCCTCCCGCCGCCTTCCACCCCTCTTCCCAGACCTCCTGTGCCACCGGGAGACCCGAGCCACCAGCTGGCGCGTCCACCACCTAGGCTGAGACCTGAACAAAGCCGTATTCGGCTTTGATCGGGTCTCAGATGTAAAATCCCTCATGATGTCGCTTCTGATTTACATAGCTGCCAATGGCACTGATTTTAAAAAAATGACAGTAGTCAGAATCGCTGATTTTGGTGATCTGAATACTTTTAAGTGCAAAGGAGGGATATGGGGGTCCCCAGTCCCCCCATAAAGAGCACCTGTCACCATCTATTACTGCCATAAGGTTTACATTCCTTGTGACAGCAATAAAAGTGATCAGATTTTTTTTTTTTAAGGGCCAAAGTAAAAAAAAATAAATAAATAAGATTTTTTTTTTTTTTTTAAAAGCGCCCCTCGTCCCCGCGTGCTTGCACAGCAAAAAAAATCTAGAAAAATGTTCCCTGTGCAGCTCCACTAATCCAAAAATGTCTTGTATTTCTTTAAAAAGAATGCAAGGTGATTGGACAAGATGAGATTAGGGTGTTCATACCCTCATGTCCAGTTACAGAACAACTTTGAACTTTAGCAGTGACTCCACTGAAAGTAGCTGCATGTAAGTACATTTGTTAAGAAAGAAGGAGCAGTCAACAGTGGCGTACACATCATTAGAGGTACCTATTGTTACTAATAACATTTTTTGGCCACACTTCAGCTTTAGGAATTGGTATTAAACTAGTACAAAGTGATAAGATATAATGACTAATGATCTCATAATACTGTTAGCAACCCTCCTTTTTTCATATTTGCAGGGCCCTAGATTGTTGTATATGGTGCATTATGATGAGATTTGTTGGTGTTATGGAAGAATATAATACCCAAGAATTAACCTTTTTAAATTGGATCTGCAGAAGGGTTCATTACAGATTGAACTATGTAACTATACTTAGTCAAAATATATTATGTTCATTATGCACATTTGACAAACGGGACCAATATTGTCTCATTAACAACTAACGGTTTAGATAACTAAACACTTTCGTATTTGCTACTACTTATTTTACTGCTTTGTTAAACTCTGGTTGGTGTTATTTCTTAAAGCAGAACTAAACAGATTGATTTAACAGTTTCAAAAAACAGTTACATTCCCAGCACGTGCTTATCCTCTCAACCAAACTGTCAAACCATCAAATGGCTGGTATCTGCTGGTGTCACAACTGATCACATGTGCAGCATCATGGCACTTGAAGATCAAACAGAGGGCAGCTTCCTTGGCTGAAAACGTTAGGAGGGTTTAGTTCCGCTTTAAAGCCCAACTGAGCAGCTTAAATTAAATACAATACATTCCAAAGGTGTAGCAGAGGGGCTGCTGGGAATGACAAGGTCTCCCTTGCTAGAGTACAGAGGCTGCCAAGTTCCAAGCATACCAAAAAATGTAAACTCAGTCTAGGGGATGTCTTTTCGTGTATTTATTGCAGAAAACTTGAACAGAGGGAGATATGGCCACACTGCCCAGTAAAAAAAAAATAAAAAAATGCTAAGGCCCCTTTCACACGGACGGATAGAATGGTGCTTTTTAGCTGCGGATTTTCTAATTTTCTACCGCAGCTAAAAGCACACAATGCTTTCCTATGGCCCCATTCACTCACTGCGTTTAGCTGCGATTTAGATACATGCGGTTCCATGTGGATAGAAAAAATAGAATTGACTGCGTCCAGGAGCGATTTAGCACAGCTATCCGCACATAACCGCAAGTAATCGCAGTGCACTGTGTCAGCTGCGGATAACAGTGCCGAGCTGCTCATCGGGAAAGGAAAAATGATTTTTCTTTTCCCAATGAGCGACAAGCACGGGGATCCAACTCGGATCCCCACCAATGCCCGGCACTGTTTGGTATGAATCTTGAGGGGGAACTCCACGCCAAATTTTAAATAAAAAAAGGCGTGGGTTCCCCCCAAGGGGCATACCAAGCCCTTAGGTCTGGTATGGATTTGTAAGGGGAACCCCCTACGCCGAAAAAACGGCGTGGGGTCCCCCCCAAAATCCATACCGGACCCTTATCCGAGCACGCAGCATGGTCGGTCAGGAAAGGGGGTGGGGATGGGCGAGCACCCCCCCTTCTAAACTGTACCAGGCCGCATGCCCTCAACATGGGGGGTGGGTGCTTTGGGGGAGGGAGCGCCCTGCGGGACTGTGACAGTATAAGGGGGCGGGGTCACCGCCTATATAAGTCATAGCGGGGCACTCAGAGAGAATTCCAGCCAGAGAGAGCATCGTGGGGTGCAGGGCGCTCCCTCCCTCAAAGCACCCACCCCTCCATGTTGAGGGCATGCGGCCTGGTACGGTTCAGGAGGGGGGGCGCTCTCCCGTCCCCACCCCCTTTCCTGACCGACCGGCTGCGTGCTCGGATAAGGGTCTGGTATGGATTTTTTGGGGGACCCCACAACGTTTTTTCGGCGTAGGGGTTTCCCCTTACAATCCATACCAGACCGAAGGGCCGGGTATGCTCCTGAAGGGGGAACCCATGCCGGTTTTTTATTTCAAATTTTGGCGTGGAGTTCCCCCTCAAGATTCATACCCAACAGTGTCGGGGATCCAAGTCGAATCCCCGTTCAATACGAGTCGGTACCCTGTCGGGTTGCCATGCAAATGCAGCTGATCACAGTGCCTGGAGTCTTGAATTTCACAGAACAAAAACATGCTTTTAACTGCGACAGAATAGCTGTCCGTGTGAAAGGCGCCTTAGGCAAACCTATTGATGTGAAATTAACAACGCGTAAAGTCTGTACTTTTAAGAGATCTTTAGCTCTGACTCATCAGGGAGTGTGTTGGATCTCTGCAGAAGGACCACTACTTCCATACTGAGAGTAAACCCAGGTTCACACTGAATGCGGGTTAGAAATTGTGCAAGTTCAGCTGCAATGCCGTCCAACTTATGGGGCGATTTGACAGACATCTGTGCAGGTACTTGCACAGATGTCTATTCAAATCGCCCCCGAAGTCGACAAAAGTAGTACAGCAACTACTTTTGGGAATCGGTGCAGCGCTGCAAAGTTGGCGTTGCAATGATTCGGACGGTGCCATTACCGGCAATAGCCACCGATTTGACATGTGAAAACACATGCCAAATCTGCCCAATGTGAATGTGGGCTAAGGGTCCTCCTCTGTGGCATGCTGGCATGGGATATACTTTTCTACTCAGGGTGTGGCTGCTTTCTAAAGAAAAAGAACTGCAAGACTTTAAACACCTTTTGCTTAGTGAATCTGGCACCTGGATATGTTTAGATTCAAATTTAAAGTTTAACTGGGCTTTAAAATATTTGAGAATTGTCTTAATACTCTTAATGACATCAGCACTAATGCACTCCCCACTCCTCCCCATGCTAGTTTTACCCCTTAGAGTGTTACTGAACCCGGGACCCTGCATTCACTATACCTGGTCTCCCACAGTACACAGAACATGGAAATGCAATTATTTTAGTAAATATAAACTGATAAATACCTTTTCTCATCAGCAGTATATAGCAGCCTTGTGACTTCTATAATTTCCTAGTAAAGCTTGTAGGAGGAGTTTTCATTCTCCCCTGATCCTCTGTCTGGACATGTCTGGACATTGCTGATTGGCCCTGTGCTGATCACATGCACCCTCCCAAGAAAAAAAAAATCCCTTGTAACACACACCAAATGTGCAGCCCATCCCCTTGCTCTGTAAGTATCAGTTTATTTTTTGGAGAGGATCAAACAGCCTTTATACACAATGCAAAGGATAATCCCCTTAGGTTCCACAGTGAGTATAACAAGCATGCTTTACTGCATATACAGACTGATTTTACTGTTGTGGGTTTAGTAACACTTCAGACATCAAAGCAGGAAGCGAATTGGACCCGGAACTATGGATTATGTCAGGTCCGGTGAGATTCCTGTTTTCCACTGAGCTGGTGGGCACAGCCTTTTCTCCACAGGCCCTATTCGAGAAAGTAACTTTAATGCCGCGTACACACGACCGGTTTTGCCGTCGGAATAAACTCCAAAGGTTTCTCCGACGGAACTCCGTCAGAATACCATTTAAGCGGTCTTGCCTACACACGGTCAAACTAAAGTCCGACCGTCCAGAATGCGGTGATGTACAGCACGTATGACGGGACTAGAAAAAAGGAAGTTCAATAGCCAGTAGCCAATAGCTTCCGTCCTGTACTTGCTTCAGAGCATGTGTCGTTGTTTTTGGTCCGTCGGAACAGTGTACAGACAAGCGGTTTTCCCGTTTGGAATTGGGTCCGTCGGAAATATTTAGAACATGTTCTATTTCTAGGTCCATCAGAATTTTCGAAAAAAAAAGTCAGATGAGGCACACACACGATCGGAATAGACGATGAAAAGCTTCTGTCTGACTTTTTCTGTCGGACATTCCGCTCGTGTGTACGCGCTTAAGTGGGCATTTGACAAAATGGTCTGGCATGTTTCATGATTTTTTAATTTTTTTTTTCTTCTTTTAGTTCATTAGAAAATTGACTCAATATCTTCAGTAAGCCTCAGTCTTTGGTAAGTTACAATTACTGGGCCTCCATATCTGGTGCTCATTGGAATCACTGTGGTTTCTTACTGTATACAGTTTCCAAAGTAGTTAAATGGACAGCATATCTTTAACCCCCCTAGCGGTATTCCCGAGTCTGGCTCGGGGTGGATTCTCAATACCAAAAGCGGTATCCCCGAGCCAGACTCGGGATTGCATCGCAGGATCCAGGAAGAGTTTACTTACCTTGTCCCCTGGATCCTGCGATGTCTCCCCGCTGTGATCGGCGAGCCGCTGTGTCTCGCTCGATTCACAGTGCCGAGCTCCGTTCCCTGAGAGCGTTGCGACACACAGGGACGGAGTTCGGCGGAAATTCAAAAAGTGAAACACACAGTACAGATACAGTATACTGTAATCTTACAGATTACAGTACTGTATCAAATAATTACACATCCCCTTTGTCCCTAGTGGTCTGCCCAGTGTCCTGCATGCACTTTTATATTATAAACACTGTTCTTGCTGCCTGGAAACTGGAGATTGTCCATAGCAACCAAAACTGTCCCTTTACATCAAAAGTGGCTTTAGAGCAGCTAGAAAACAGTGATAATAAATTAGAATCACTTGCAGAATTAAGCGATAGTAATTTGTGGGAAAATCCGTCATCAAACACTAAAAGTAACGAAAGCGACAATTCTGCAACTGAGCAAATTTCAGTGTTTTTGATTTGATTACATTATTGAATAATTTTTATTATTATTTGTTATAATTATTTATAGTTAATTATTATATTATAATTTTTTATTTCGTTTTTCAAACTTTATCATATCCAGGATGTCTACTAGACTCTGGTTTGGACAGATTTAAGTGAATTATTCCTAAGAATTACAGGCCTACAATATAAAACGCCAAATTTCTGTGCAAAATAATGGTACCGCTTTCAGCACCTAAAATCTGAAATAATCATACCACCAGGGAGGTTAAACCAATTAGGGAATATGTTTCAGAATAATATATTTGTACATTTGTCTGTTAAATACTTTGTACATTGTGCAACTTGCCAGAAGACAAGTAAAATATAAAATGAAGAAGCGGTGATGGTGTTGTATCACTAAAAGCAGTCTTGAACCTGTATCCTGTCCTTAGCACGAGGCCTTTCATAAGTTTTACAGGTAAATCATTGGGGTAACACTGCTAATGTCTGGAAGATATTTTTGATCACTGAAGCGTTTTTCTATAAATCAATCTGTAAAGAGTGCAGTAATAAGTAGTATCATATTTGATCTGAAAATACCATCTAATGAATCACATAAGGGGATTTGGTAAAGAACACCACATTTTAAGCAGATCTATCAATAACATTTTAAGTCTGGGTGAAAATAATCCGTAGACGACATAATACAAAAAATGTCCCTTTTATCACTAATAGCAGTGTCAGTTCCAGTCAAGTGACCGTGCCAAGGCACAGTCTCTAAGGGTCCAGGAAAGAAGAACAAACTTTTTGCATGATATCATCAGCATGAGGAGGACAAGGAAACATTTCCTCATTATGACCACCACCAGTGAACACTCAACTCAGTGTAGTGTTCTGTCACTGAATGAGGTAATAAGCGGCAGGGGTAGTAATGTATAGACATGTGCAATTACGAATCGAAATTCAAACAAAATTTTCGTTATTCAGAGATTCAGAGGTATCCAAATCTCTGAATCACAATAGCAACAAATTTCAACAAATCCAAAATAAATTATAAGTAAATTAATTTGTTTCATTTGAATCCAAAATAATGTAACATAGTGAATAATCCAAATTGATTAGGATCCAATTAGTTTTTATGCTGCATTAACATTTTTCATTATTATAAACAAATGCACTACATATGAAATAAATAATGCAAGAAATACCGTAAGCTATAAAAGTGAAATAATATGATGATTCCTACTTATTGTGTTTGGGTTGGATGGAAGTGGATCCATCAGAATCTCTGAATCATAATGTAGCGATACCCCCGAAGGAGCTGCTTTTATTTGTTCAGTCTGTTACTCTGCCTCCCAACCCTAATAACAGCCTCAGCCCCCCCTGGAATACCTGGCAATAGTGTAAGTGCAATGACCAATGAGAAACACACACGTTATGATAAAACACAGAAATTGTCTTTACTGCAATATTTCTGTGGAAGAATAACAGACAATAACAATATATATTCAAGTGATCAACTAGAGAGCAATAACTGAGATTTAAGAGCAATATAGCTCTCAATCCTATGTTCAGGCTGCTTTCAGGGAATTCCAAACCTGAGAATGTCCCCAAGAGCAGAGGCACACTTAAATGGTGAATAAAACACAATATGAAACTTTAAATCAGATTGGTTACCTTTACTGTGAGTCTAGGCAGGAGGAGAGCAGAGGAATGACTCCCTTTGTGTCAGGCATCTCTCTCCTGTCCCCTGATACCACAGGCCCAACTTTAAACACTTATTCAAGTCAACAAGTAATGGACTTTCTAGATAAACTGTCCCACACACCCAATGCATATGCAGAGCCCTAAATATGTGTGTGTGGATCCCTATGGCACTAGTAGCTTCAGTCCTTTTAATCTCCCTGGCGGTATGATTATGTCAGATTTTTTAATGCTGAAAGCGGTACAATGTTTTGCATGGAAATTTGGTGTTTTATACTGTAGGCCTGTAATTCTTAGGAATAACACACTTAAATCTGTCCAAACAAGAGTCTAGTATACAGCCCGGGTATGACAAAGTTTGAAACATGAAATCATAAATTATAATATAATAAATACCAGTAACTATAAATAAATATAACAAATAATAATATAATAATAATAAAAAATATTCAATAATGTAATCAAATCAAAAACACAGAAATTTGCACAGTTGCAGAATTGTCGCTGTCATTACTTTCAGTGTTTGATGATGAATTTCCCTACAAATCACTATTGCTCAATTCTGCAAGTGATTCTAATTTATTATAGCTGTTTTCTAGCTGGTCTAAAACAGCTTTCGATGTAAAGGGACACTTTCTGATTGCTATGAAAAATCTCCAGTTTCCATGCAGAAAGAACAGTATTTATAATATAAAACCACATGCAGGGCATTGGACATACCACTAGAGACAAAAGGGATGTGAAATAATGTGATACAGTAATGTAATCTGTAAGATTACAGTGTACTGTATGTGTAATGTGTTTTTCACTTTTTGAATTTGGCACCGTGCTCCATCCCCATATGTCACAACTCTCGCAGGGAATGGAGCTCGGCACTGTAATAGATCTGGTGAAGGACACGGCTCGCACACACAGCGGGAGGACATTGCAGGATTATGGGGACCAGGTAAGTAACTTTGCCTGGATCCTGCAATGCAATCCCGAGTGTGGCTCGGGGTTACCGCTTTTGGTGCTAAAAATTCACCCCGAGCCACTCTCGGGAATACCGCCAGGGAGGTTAACCTCCCTGGCGGTATGATTATTTCGGATTTTAGGTGCTGAAAGCGGTACAATTATTTTGCATGGAAATTTGGCGTTTTATATTGTAGGCCTGTAATCCTTAACAATAACACACTTAAATCTGTCCAAACAAGAGTCTAGTAGATATCCCGGGTATGATGAAGTTTGAAACACAAAAACATAAATTATAATATAATAAATAAATATAAATAATAAAAAAAAAAATAATATAATAATAATAAAATACATTTCCCCACAATTCACTATCTCTCAATTCTGCAAATGTTCTAATTTACTATAGCTGTTTTCTAGCTGGTCTAAAGCCACTTTTGACGTAAAGGGACACTTTTTGGTTGCTATGGACAATCTCAAGTTTCCAGGCAGAAAGAACAGTATATATAACATGAAACTGCATGCAGGGCATGGGCCAAAGCACTGGGGACAAAAGAGATGTGAAATAATTTCATACAGTACTGTAATCTGTAAGATTACAGTACTGTATGTGTTATGGTTTGTAAATTTTTTTGAATTTGCCACCAGGCTCCGCCCCCGTGCATTGCAACGCTCGCAGGGAACGGAGCCTGGCACGGAGAGGCTTCGGAGGAGACACAGCCCGCAGACACAGCGGGGGACATCGCAGGATCCTGGGGACAAGGTAAGTAACGCCGCACCAGGATTCTACATTGTAATCCAGAGTGTGGCTTGGGGTTACTGCTAATGGTACTGAAATTTAACCCCTAGCCACACTCGGGAATACCGTCAGGGAGGTTAAAGAAAAGATAGGATTTGGTGTCTTCAGCTAGCCACTTTTGTTGGTGCACTTAAACTCCTGGACAGCAGGGCCAAAAACAACACAACTGGCCCAGCTTATCAAGTGAAACAGGCAGGATCTTCCTCAGCAAGGTGAGAGGACAATGATGTCTGTATACAGTGTCCCAGAAATGGAAAACCTTATCTCTTATCCCTGTGGCACTACAAGTGTCAGCAAGATGACTACCAGCAATGATGTCTCTATACAATGTAGCACCCTGGTGTTTAGGCAGGGTTGCTAACAAATTTAGTTTGCCAGGTGGTAATTATCCTGGTTAATTGATAGAAGATCCACTGATTCCTCCCTAAATTCTGGAATTGCTGCACCTTTTCTCTTCTGTCACTAGGTGGCGTTGTGGCTGGTGACATTAGAATGACAGGGGCTGAGAAAGGTCAGATTATGAAATTATGAATGGATGGGGTGTCTCAGCCAATTGGTGGGGGTTTCTTAAGCCCCTTGGCCTGCTGGGAGAGCCTATTTATTTGGGTGGACTCAGCTGATCGGGGTTCTGTGCCACCTGGATGGCTGTCTGGGTGGACGTGTGTTATGTTGCCCCGGGTTGCTAGGCCAGAAGCCTGAGGCCTATCCCAGGGACACCTGGCTACTAGGCTGCCTGAGGCCTATCCAGGAGCAGGAAAAGCAGCGTAGGTTTGGGACTGCAGGATTGGAGTCCAACCGATTTGTGAAGGTTCAGCTGGAGGAGGAACCAGTTGTGGTCAGAGGTAGAGGGGAAGCTGTTGCCACTAAGGGACCATCCACCTTATTACCGGAGACTACTATGAGTAAGCTGAAGCAAGTACCTGAGCAGTCTTCTCACCAGCTGGGGACGGTGAAGAAGTGGGAAAGCATCAGCAAGTGCCAAGCCAGGGACCCAGCGGGATAGCGGTAGTGACGCTTGAGGAGTATACAGTGGGATAGCTGTGGAAGAGCTCAGGGGGATCCAGTGTCGACTGGGATCTGGAAGTCTAGTGAGAGACTGAGAGCTCAGTGAGTGAAGATCTATAGTGGGATACTGTGAGATAAGTCAAGGACTGTTCTGTGTTACCAAGAGTTATGTACAACTACCTTTAGTGACTGTTGCAAGATTAGTTGCCATAGGAGACAGTGGTCCTAGCTATACAGAAGTGTTATCCGGCTGGAGGCATTCTACTGTATAGCTATCTACCTATAGAAGTCTCGGAGTCTGTCAATTATCATTGCATCTATTCAAGGGTGTCCTGGCCCTAACCCTCTCTCCCACAGTTCTGTTAAGAGACAATAAATCTCTTGTTCACATTCAAAAAGTGACTGGTGCCCACCATTTCTTCTTGCATCACACCCACCATGCCTGGTAACCCACTCTACAAGGAAGGATGTCAGCTCTTCCTAAACCTTGAGGTCACCATTAGGCCTCTGGGGCCCCGGAACCTTGCTACATTTGGCGCCCAACGTGGGGCCAAGGCGTTATTCCTGTAGCAGTCGCCCCTAGCAACTGGCTACAGCTACATTGGGATTTTATCTGGCTCCATGGGAAGTTGGCAAGTAACATCTTTACTGCGTATAGACTGTGTTATTGTGCATTCCAACAATGTGGAGAAGAACCAATATGTCTCATTGCTCATGGGAGAGTGTCAGCCTGATCTTTTGTCACTTTACGCCAGTGCTGCAGGGGTTAAAATGGACTCCATAATGTTTTGGCGCAGCAAAGAGAAAGAGCCTGAAGTTTCCAGAAAATGTGTGGACCAATCCCTTGGCAGGGGGAGGAGATACCGCTCTGCAGAGGAAGACGCGCGGTCGCATGTGTTGCCATCTTGGGCTGGCGTATTGAAATACTGCTACCTAGAGGACAGCATGGCGCATCATGGAGCCCCCATGCCTGAAATGATCCATCCTGTTTCAGCTGAGTATGGTCCCAGGGCCGTTGCCAGTTTCTTCACCTCTGATGAGACTATTACTTACACGTACATACAATACATAGATTGAAATTCATCTGGTCTCTGAATTCGATCCATGTATAGCTGGCTGAAATACTACATGTACTGTGATCCATATGGGACAAAACTGTAAAATAAAAATTATAGTGATAGATCTTTAATTAATCCAATGGTGTCACCATCTCATCCCTAGGCTACTAATTGGGTAACAAAAAAGGATCAGTAGGCTAATGAGATCATCCCTATCTTCACTTTTCTCTCTCCTTCTATCAGCACGTTCCTTGTTAGAAAATTTGCAGGAGGCAAACCTGACTGGCCCCTAGTCCAGCCTCTCTTTCTCCTAATCTGAATGCTGCTGTACAAGGGATGGCAAGATGCAGACACCTACACAAGTTGTATTAAAATAATATTAAAGCGGAGCTCCACCCAAAAGGGGAAGTTCCACTTTTGGACTCGTTCCCCGCTCCTCTTGAACATTTGGCACTTTTGAGGAGTGGGGGGGGGAGTAGGTACCTGATTTTGACAGATAACTGCTTAGTGTCTCGGCGCTTGGAAACAGAAGTTCTCCTTCCTCCCCCTGCAGTCTTCTGGGACCTGTCAGTGTCCACTGTATCCACCACTCACGATGCGCAGCACAACTCGCGCATGCGCAGTGGGCACCCGGCTGTGAAGCCGCAAGCTGTCACAGCCAGGTGCCCACAGTGAAGATGCCGGGGACCGAAGACAGCGGATGAGACCGACTGGGGTGAGCTCACCGTTGGATCCTAGGACAGGTGAGTGGCTGTTTTTTTAAAGTCAGCAGCTAAAATGTTGTAGCTGCTGACTTTTATTTTTTTCACAGGACACTGGAACTCCTCTTTAACTAATACAAAGTTGCATTAATGTATGTTTTTTTTAGATGTGCCTGCACTGCTGTTCTGCTTTAAAATAATGAAAAAAAAAATAGAGCTAATAATCCTGAATTTGCCTTTGTGATGCACACTTTTTAAAAATGTTTAAAAAAAACACATAAAAGTGTATTAAATGTACTACATAAATGTGTCACTACATGAAATAATTTTCCAGAAAATATTTTTGTTGGATGCTGTGTATAGTCATTTCTAACACAAGGCTAGGTGATTGCCAACAACCAACAAGAGACATGACATCTCATGAGCCACTAGTCTGGTCCTAAAGCTCAACCTTCACCACCACCTATATTAAAAGATGAGAGGAACATGTTCTTGATCAATCCTCCTGTGGATGGCTCTGATCATATCTTGTACTACAAAACACTGGGAGATCCAATTCCTTTAGATTTACACAACCTAAACTATTACTACAACTCTTTCTGAAGATAAGATGCTTTTAGAGGCAAACAACATAATATGATACCCATACAGAAAGCATCAATTCTTTGAAAAGCCTAAGGATAGAATTAAACTGTCTCAAAAACATGAGAAGTCAGAAGAGAAAAGCAAAAATCAATGTTAGTTAATCTGAAACACAGCCTTCCAGACTATAGCAATATACTAAAACGATGCAAGCACTGCCACTTAACAAGCTTAAAACACATGCAATTCTTTAAAACAAACTAGATCAATCAGAATAACGACTTACAAAAGCCACTTGATAATAATGAAAAACAACAATACAGGAGGGCTTTTATTGTAGTTCTTCATTTTTGTCAAATGACTTTTGGGATGAGACACACCATTTAAACAGAGGCCTTGCAAAAAGAAACCACAGCTAAACTAAAATTTTACTGCTGTGTCACTACCTGGCAAGATAATCCTGTGTTTAGACCTAGAGGCATACGCTCACATGGAGAGTATTGATCTGAATGCAGCAATGATCTCCCTGTGCCCATTCCTTCAAGTCAAAGATGTAGGTTGGGAAAAGGATTGGAAGAAATGTAGACTCTATTGCCTTTCTTTGGATGCTTTCATTCCTTACTGGCAATGTATGTTGTATTCCCTGATATGTGTTTATTGAAATAGAAATGTGCACATGTTCTTAACTGGCTTTACCAATACCTTCAGCTTAGACATGCGGTCACCAGGCACTTTGAATCCATGTTACCTGTGATTTAAGATAATTGTTTGGCTGCTGCTATGGTTAGAGTTTCTCACAAACAAATGATTTTGGAATTCTATGCAACCTTTCAGGACCCTTTCAGGCATGAGCCCAGACTTGTCATAAAATAATTTTGTGGGAAGCCGATTTGGTTTTTATTGATGACAAGACCTGGAAAGTGGTACTAACCAGTCACTGTTTAGTTTCCCTGAAACTTACTGATAAGCTTACCCATCTATACTTCATCCTACCTATTTAACACCAATTCAGTAAGCAGAAAATAACTATCTTTTAACCCATTATGCCTTAAGTGCCAAGAGGCCCCTGGTTTCCTCTTCCACCTGTTCTGGCCCTGCTCAAGGACACAAGCTCACTGGAAGCACTTTTTGGCATGATGTCATGGGTTTCTCGGCACAAATAGATCCTTGGGTATGCCTACTGGGTCTTTCCTGAACCTTCAGAATTAAACCTTTATCTGTGCATCTTTCTGCATGATGTATTTTTAACTGCCAGGAAGCTGACAGCTTAGGTGTGGGTCCAAGCTAAGGTGCCTACCTTACAACAATGGAAGGTGTAAATCATTGAAACGCTTCCATATAAGTAACTGATCTTTTGTCCAACCTTCAAAGAGGAAGAGACTTGATCCTAACCCCCCCCCCCCCCCCAACGGATAGGGGTAAGGTGCTCTAGTCCACCTAGCAGACTCCAATCCTTAAGAGCCAGCTGAATTCAGTCCACCAGGTAATAAGTAGGGGCTGAGTAGGGGAGAAGAAAAAAAACAGTGAAGGCCACAGATTTTCACCCCATTATCACGGCAGACCCTGAGAAACTTGCACCCTACATCTCTGTGGAGTAAAAAAATTAAATAAACACACACATTTTTGCTTGTACAAAAATAGTTTAATAAAAAAGGTGCTCTACACATGACAGGCCTTCCGAATGGTATAAAAATGACCCCAGAGAAGGCCTGCCTAGGAAGTGTGTGCAATTAAAGCATGTATAATGTGTCCTTGTTCCAGTCAAACGCAGTGGGGTCCCAAACCCATAGCGTTTTTCTATCACAACTTGGATGCCACCCCCAGGGGACACATCACTGGGAGCTCTAGACCCTGGTCAGACAAAGGCAGCCCTATTACCAAAGATGACACTAGGATGAAGCAGGAAAGATTCCTACTTGGGCGGAACCAAAACAATTGCCTAATGTGGTTGTTTACCCAGTGAAGTTAACAGCTTCAGATGATACACAGAGATTAAACGAATCCACCTACATAAATTTTACTTGTATACAGTGCCTTGAAAAAATATTCATACCCCTTGAAATTTTCCACATGTTGTCATGTTACAACCAAAAACGTAAATGTATTTTATTGGGATTTTATGTGATAAACCAACACAAAGTGACACATAATTGTGACGTGGAAGGAAAATGATAAATGGTTTTCAATTTTTTTTTACAAATAAATATCTGAAAAGTGTGGCATGCATTTGTATTCAGCCCCCTTTACTCTGATACCCCTACTAAAATCAAGTGGAACCAATTGCCTTCAGAAGTCACCTAATTGGTAAATAGTCCATCTGTGTGTAATGTAATCTTAGCATAAATACAGCTGTTCTGTGAACCCCTCTGAGGTTTGTTAGAGAACCTTAGTGAACAAAAAGCATAATAAAGGCCAAGGAACACACCAGACAGGTCAAGAGTTAAGTTGTGGAGAGGTTTAAAGCAGCTTTAGATTATAAAAAAAAATATCCCAAGATTTGAACGTCTCATGGAGCACTGTTCAATCCATCATCCAAAAATAGAAAGAGTATGGCACAACTGCAATCCTATCAAAACATGGCCGTCCACCTAAACTGACAGGCCGGGCAAGGAGAGCATTATTCAGAGAGGCAGCCAAGAGGCCCCTGGTAACTCTGCAGGAGCTGCAGAGATCCACAGCTCAGGTGGGAGAATCTGTCCACGAGACAACTATCAGTCGTGCACTCCACAAATCTGGCCTTTATGGAAGAGTGGCAAGAAGATAGCCATTGTTGAAAGAAAGCCATAAGAAGTCCCGTTTGCAGTTTGCAAGAAGCCATGTGAGGGACACAGCAAATATGTGGAAGAAGGTGCTCTGGTGAGATGAGACCAAATTTGAACTTTTTGACCTAAAAGCAAAACGATATGTGTGGCAAAAAACTAACATTGCACATCAAACCGAACACACCATCCCCACTGTGAAACATGGTGGTGGTAGCATCCTGTTGTGGGGATGCTTTTCTTCAGCACGGACAGGGAAGCTGGTCAGAGTTGATGGGAAAATAGATGGAGACAAATACAGGGCAATCTTAGAAGAAAACCTGTTAGAGTCTGCAAAAGACTTGAGACTGTGGTGGAGGTTCACCTTCCAGCAGGACAATGACCCTAAACATACAGCCAGAGCTACAATGGAATGGTGTAGATCAAAGAATATTCATGCATTATAATGGCCCAGTCAAAGTCCAGACATAAATCCAATTTAGAATCTGTGGCAAGACTTGAAAATTGCTGTTCACAGACGCTCTCCATCCAATCTGACAGAGCTCGAGCTATTTTGCAAAGAAGAATGGGCAAAAAGTTCACCCTCTAGATGTGCAAAGCTGGTAGAGACATACCCAAAAAGGCTTGCAGCTGTAATTGCAGCGAAAGGTGGTTCTACAAAGTATTGACTTAGGGGGGCTGAATACAAATGCATGCCACACTTTTCAGATATTTATTTGTAAAAAAGTTTAAAAACCATTTATCATTTTCCTTTTATTTCACAATTATGTGCCACTTTGTGTTGATCTATTACATAAAATCCCAATAGAATACATTTACGTTTTTTGGTTGTAACATGACAAAATTTGGAAAATTTCAAGGGGTAGGAATACTTTTTCAAGGCACGGTATTTGTAAACTTCTCTTGTCTATACCCTTTCAAAAAGGCAGATCATGTTAAAAATCTTTCTTCATCTATCAGGAGCACAGAGGAGGGACTGGAGAGATTGCAGTTACAGTGTGTGAGAGCTGATTTGAGCAAAGGAACACATCCCCTCTACACACAACAGAAATGTATGCAGAATATACAAGCTGTCTGCTGAGCTCTCCCCCCCCCAACACAAATTTATCTCATGTGTCCAGAAAACTTCTCAGAAGTGACTCATGCTGATAACAGAGGAATGAAGCACCAGAGAGAAACGACACTTAGAACTTTGGAGAGAGATAAGTAAATACTACATATATATGTGCTTTGCTCAAGTTCCATGACTTTGGTTTACAACCACTTTTAGCATAGTTGACTATCAACTCCTGAATTGCAGTTAACACCCCTATAAGAGGGGTTACATTGACTGGAGCAGTTGGATGTGTCAGAGGTAAAGGACTGGAGATATTAATAAATCATTAATACGTAGAGAGGAGTTTATTTAGACTTTTAAAGTGACAGCATTGATGGTAACAATAGTTGAATCAATGGTGGAAGAGAAGATGGCTCCAGATGCAGAGTGGTACAATTTTTTTTTTTTTGCTTTCGTGGTACCCAAGTAAGAGGTTGCCAAATGATGTTGCTCTAGTACCAGTGGTAGAGATTGGCTGATGCATTACTTGAATGATTTTTACCAATAACGAAACAACCAAAATCCTAAAGCAGTTTGAAATAAATGGCTATATAATATTAGGCTATATTTACACTATACACCAGTTATTCTGGATTTGCATCTAGCTGAGGGAGCATAAAGAAATCATTTGCATGGCATTGCCCACTGCCCTGAAATAAGAAATAATCATCCTATTTTTGGGATATGTGATGAAATGAGATACACAAATACCTTTTGTTCCAAGAAGGCTTTATTGTGCTATGCACCGATTCAGTTGAAGGGCTTTTTGATTCTCCATAACCTGTACGGTTTTACTCTCTCAGACAAAGCATTAGAGTACACCAACATCGCCCTTAGTGCACTGCCACTCAAATCACGATAACTTTAAAAGACTGTGCAGGAAAAACATAGACAATAGAGACAGAGGTTTTTAGACTCATCTTTCTCTGTGTCAAAAAACGTTTTTCAAAGCAGAGAAGAAGGCTCTTCTAAGTGCAGTAATAAAACACTTTAATGACAAAGAAGGGTTAAAAACACTTACAGGATGGAAGTAAAAAACAGATATATCAATGAATCCGTAACGTCCAGCAGGATGCCTCCTGGGAGGAAAGACAGCTGCAGGTGGAAGTTCTAGCCAACCAGTGTTGGGAAACACCGTGTCTTCTTTGAACAAGGAGCAACAGGGCATGCTCCGAAACATGCCCCACCCACTCTGACGTCACTCCCGATTGCCTGTATTTCATGCTGGCCCTGACAGCACAGCTTTCCATCTTGGATCAGAGACAGTGTTTTCCACTGATGGTAGGCTGGAACTTCCACCTGCAGCTGTCTTTTCTCCCAAGAGGCATTCCGCTGGACATTGTGGATTCATTGATATGCTATATGTTTTCCACTTCCATCCTGTAAGTGTTTTTAACCCTTCCTTGTCATTAAAGTGTTTTATTACTGCACTTAGAAGCACCTTTTTCTCTGCTTTGTTTTTCCTATAGAGTGTGTTTGCTAAAGTCTCCTGGTTATCCAGAGCGCCCTATTCTCCACACTCCTCAAAAAAAAAAGATTTGCTTAAGAGGTACTTATAGCCAAAACTCTATTTTTTTTTTAACGTTTACTATTCTTGGATAGACTAAGGAAGCGTTAAAACCCTTGTTAGGTTATTTTTTGTTCCAAACTGGGGAGATTTCACTTCCTGGTATTAAGATACAACATAAAATGAAAGGAAATATCCCTAGAGTAAGGGGAATTTAAATCTTACACATTTGTCATTGGAGCATTTTCCCCCATTGGATTTCCCCTCAATTTTTGCTTGGGTGACAATGTATTTATTTATTTTTTTAAGAATAGAGTTTATTAGGTTTCAAAGTCTTTCATTACAGACAGAAAGCATGAACACATTTACAGCAAACATTTACAGCAAACATTACACAATACATTCCAAAAGCAATGCATCAAGGCCCCATAAGTTATACGAACACAGAACCAAGGACACTTCTTTTCTTTATCAACCTCACACCCAATGAAATGTTAAGTAAGTGTTGTGTCCCTTAAAAATTCAGAGCAAGGGACAAAATAATGCCAGGACTCAGGGGGGTTGATTTACTAAAACTGGAGAGTGCATAATCTGGTGCAGCTCTGCATGGTAGCCAATCACCTTCTAACTTTAGCTTGTTCAATAATCTTGGACAAATAAAAATAAAAAAATGGAAGCTGATTGGTTTCTATGCATAGCTGCTCCATATTTTGCACTCTCCAGTTTCAGTAAATCAACCCCATGATGACCAGTTGCTAGTACATTCACAAGAAAGGAAATCAGTAGGCAAAATAGCCACAATGAAAAGAAGATAAGGCAGAGGGTAAAATAAATTAAAATAAAATAAATAAATACACAAAAGTGCAGCTGGCTGGAGAGTCATCCACTCCAATTGAAATAGCAGACAAAAATCTCATGCAGTGGTCAAAGGAAGGGCTGGAGTCTGGTAGAAGTTAAAAATCGAGCCAAGTGTACCACAGTGCCAGAAACGTTGGATAGCGTTGATAGAGGCAAGCAATCAACTCTTCCATCCTCCTGATATGGATGAGCTCCACTACCCACTCCCTGATGGTGGGAATTTTAATTATTTTCCAGTGTCTGGAAATCAATGCATAACATGCGGATAGGAGGAAGCAGGGTAGTCCTTTTTTAATCTTTCCAATTGACCCAGGTATTATTAAAAAAAGTGCTACCTCTGGGTCTTTTGTCCAGGTTTATCCAGTAATCAGCTGGCAAGGCTGAAATATGGATTTCCAGAAAGACTGGAGATGAGAACAAGTCCACCATATGTGTAGAAGGGTGCCACTAATTCTACACATCTCCAACACCAGTCCGGGATTAATTTTGTGCAGTATGATCTGCCTTCTGTACCATCTGATCAGGAGTTTAAAGTCCCTTTCTTGAGTTTCAGTGGCTATTCCTGTTTTGAAAGTAAACAGGAAAGATGTATTTCATAGGTTTAGGGTCCCCATGGAGTCACCATACTCCTACAAGCTGGGTATGAAAGTACTTGAGCTGCAGATAGCGAAACCATCTTCTCTGTCATTTAGCATTAAAGTGATTATAAAGTCCTGCTTTTTTCTCTAAAAATAACAAACATGTCATATTTACCTGCCCTGTGCAGTGGTTTTGCACAGGGCAGCCCAGATCCTCCTCTTCTTGGGTCCCTCTTTGGCTCTCCTGGCCCCTCCCTCCTGCCGAGTGCCTCCACAGCAAGCAGCTTACTATGGGGGCACCCAAGTCGAGTCACAGCTCTCTGTGTCAATTCAGACATGGAGCCCTGGTTCGGCCCCACCCCCTCTTTCTCCAGATTGGCTAACTGACTATGATTGTCTCAGCCAATCTGAAGGAGGGTCCTGGATGGCTGAGGCACTTATGGACATTGCTGGAGAGAGATAGGGCTCAGGTAAGTAATAGGGCAGCTGCTGCTGCACACAGGTTTTTTATCTTAATGCATTAAGATAAAAAACCTTCTGACTTTACAACCACTTTAAGGGTTAGAATCTCTGTAAGGGATTTTAGCACAGTTTGGACTACTGCCTGTTTAATTGGAGAGGGTTTAGATTCCCTCCATTGTAAGAAACTTTTGTAATGCAGGCCTTTGAGTCCGGTCTACTAAAGGTTACCAAGAATTGGCATGAGTGGCCAATATGCAAGGAAATGTTGTATTTACTAATTGCAGAGTCCCAAATGTATAGGAGGGAAACTAAGGAAGGAAGCAGTTGTGAGGATGGGAATTGAGTTGGGCAAACCCATGGTAGGGACAGGGCCGCTGATAGGGGGGGACCACCAGCCCTGGTGTTTGGGGCCCGATAACATAGGGGGGCCCACACAGGGAGGGGGATTAGTGACAGACGACAATTGTGTTTCTTTTCCTCCAGTAGATGAAAGCTGCTCTCCTCCCCTTTCCCTGCTGCCAGTTTTTATCTGCTAAGAAAGAGACAGTCGTCCTTCACTAATCCCCCTCCCTGTGTGGGCCCCCCTCCTCTCCTCTCAGAACTGGTTTTTAGGGTTATTTCTGCTCCTGAGTTTATCTCTCTATCTTAGGCTCCATGCACACTGATTTAAAATTCACAGCTTCTACAGGAGTTTTGTGTTCTGTCTGTAGAAGCAGCTCAATGTTATCCTGTTTGTCCATACACATTAGGACGTTTACAGGTATATTTTGAGCTCAGCATTTAGAGGCAGGAAAAAAAAAACCTTCTGGTTTGCGTCTCTGATTGGAGATTACTGGCAGAAAAAAACGTAAAACTCTCCTAAACTCGTCTAAACTTTGTACAAAAAATGCTCTATATGAGCATTTTTTTCTGCTAGGTGAATTGGAGTTTTTTTTAAGCTCAGTGTGTATAGAGCCTAACTTTGTTTCTCTCCCTCTGATCCCGCAGCCTGTATATTTTTTTCATCTTGCCTTCATTTTTATTTATTAACACAGTTTTATCTTTTAGATTTGTCAGGAATTCTATGAGTTATGTTGTATTTGTGTCTGCTAATAGTTTTATTGTATTTTTAGCAAAATATAGCTTTAATATTTTCTTGGGGGGGGGCCTGTCAGGTAGACTCTGACAGTGCTCTGTGTAATGCACTGTTCAACATCATAATGCATTGTGGTCGGTTCGGGGGGGCCGAACAAACGGTCGACCATCCCGTTTGTTTGGCTGTTCTCTGAACGTCCGAACAACAAAGTTCGGCCCGAACTTATGCTCGGGCCGAACTGTTTGCCCATCCCTAGTGATGAGTCATCCCTCTGCTTACTCCCTCTGCTTCTCCATGTCTGAGGCTAAGGTAAGAGGTTGGTACCAGGTCAAATACAAAATCTACCATTAGTTGCATTTAAAATGCATGATTTTTATTTATTTTTAACAGAAAATACATGTATTGGGGATTTACAAAAAAATAATATGATTTTCTTGAATACTTTATCAGGAAAAGGGGAATTTATCACGAGTCATGAGATTGTGACAAAATCGGTAGGAGGAGCTTGATCGGCTGATGTGAGAGGTACCAGGAAGTGTTGCAGAGCAGGAACAGGACAGGGGGAACACCATGAAACCGAGGCTGCAGAACCGGACCACAGGTGACTCTATCACCCCTATACTATAGCACTTTAAAGGCGATTTTTATTTATTTGAAATGTGAGTTGTATGTATATGGAGTTCTGTTTGAAATTAAACCTTTTTAAAATGTTATCACGCTTGTAGGGATATTTTAGCTTGCTGTCCACCATTTTAGCTATAAAAATATGTATCCATTTTAGAATAATATGTATATGTGACGTCTATCAAAAGTTAGTTTCAAATTCTTGTAAATGGTATGATTTCCCTGAAATGACGCATGAAGTTCTTTCTTGTTGACAGTTTCTGTATGAAGAAATTATGTTCTATTTTTGGTTAGTTATATGTCTTATGTCTGTAAATTTAGCATATATTAATGAAGGAGTTGGACTTTTGTTGTGATGTCATGTTGGTTATATAAGTGAAAATACGGAAGTAAAGGATTGGATCATTCTGAACTGCATGCCTTGTGTGTGTCATAATTTCTTGTCGGAATGATCTCCAGATCTGAATGGGTTTGAAGGAACACTCTAATCAGGATATCATACGGGGTTCACTTGCTTTTAGAACATACATACACCCCAACAGCTTGGTGTCAGAAGTGGGATGGTCATTATTTAAGTCCGGTGAGTCTGATTTAATTAATATTATTTCTCTTGCCGTGACTTTAGTTTAAAAGACCGTTTCCCTATATGGGATTAACAGAAGGTGTAGTGTTAAAAACATTTATGCAAATGTATGAACCTCGGTAGAAGTCCGTTCAGGTGACGGAAGAAAGGGCTCTGAGTAGTCCAAGGGCTCTGAGAAGTCCAAAGGAACTCTGAGATAGTTCCAAAAAGAAAGGGCTCTGAGAAGTCCAAAGGGCTCTGAGTAGTCCAAGGGGTTCTGAGAAACCCAAAGTAATATAATACAGTACTGTAAGAAGTTTGATAAAGATATCTGATGGAGTGTGCCAGAAAAACCCAAACCTCTTTGCTTGCCTTTCTGTCGCTTAGAGATAAGATAAGTAGATAAAATAAGGTAATCTGTTTGTCTGTGTGGAATTTGCCAGGTGTCATAAGGTAAGATCACACCTTTCCACTGCATTGTACAATCACTGTATTATAATGAAACGTAGAGTGATGTTACAATATTTGGTGATGTATTGATGCTGACTTTTAATGATTTATATATAAATGCTTTTACTCTAAAGTATAAGATATATATAGTCGGCAGGATGATTCTGGCATTGATGCAGTGAGTAAAAATATTTTCTTTGCCTTGCTGTAATCAGACGTTCAGTGTCATCTTAGGGAAAGTAAAAAAAAAAAAAAAAAAAGTCTCAAAAGTGTCCTGCTTGTATTACTGGTTTACACAAATTTGTGTTTCAAGAAGGATTGACAGTGAAGGGAGTAATGTCACTTATTGAAAGAGCAGTCAGGTATCCATTGGCGGCAGTAACCAATCATACCTAGGAAGGTGAGCATGTCCTTCCTATTAAGTGGGCGGGGCAGACCCATTCAGAGCCGCAACTCTTTTGTGACTGACTCTTCTTTCTCCTTTTGTGAGCACAATACTCAATACTCAATCTTAAGGGAAATTGTCTTGCCTTACAATACTCCCAGTAAAAAAGGCAAAAGGTGACTATAGGTTTGTACAAGACCTAAGGGACATCAATAGCCTAGTGGTACCAATTGCCCAAGTAGTGCCTGATGTGCCATCAATACTTACCGCCATACCATGCGATGCAGAGTATTTTACTGTGATTGATTTAAAGAATGTTTTTTTTTCCATCCCTGTAGTCGAGGAGACATGGCCACTGTACTCCAAGTCACCCTTGGGCCCTGGACTGCCCTCATGGTTCTGTACTGTTGCAGTATGTTGGTGATTTTTTGATTTGTAGTTCTTCGGAGGACTGCCGAGCTGATCGCCTATTTTTATTGAAATGGTTACATGTATGTGGTTACAAAATGTTTAAGAAAAAAGTTACAATGTTGTCAAAAGAAAAACAAACAAAAAACAAACAAAAAAAAAACAAAAACAGTTGAGTATTTGTGCTCACAAAAGGAGAAAGAAGAGTCAGTCACAAAAGAGTTGCGGCTCTAAATGGGTCTGCCCCACCCACTTAATAGGAAGGACATGCTCACCTTCCTAGGATACCTGACTGCTCTTTCAATGACAATATATTGAGACAAGCAATGTCTTTGAAGCAATGTCTCTGAAATGTCTGATACTGTAAAATGGTCTGATGAATTGTTAAATGTTTTGCCATGTTTTGCCATGTTGAAATGTGTAATGGTTACCAGACCGAGCCTCGGCCTCCTTGAAAATGGCAAAATGTTTCACTTGTTTGCCAGGGAAAATTGTAGAACCATGGCGGGAGTACTGGCCCAGGAATATAGTGGGAGACTGTGCCCTGTAGTTTTTTCTCAAAGATGGTCCCGGTGCGCTCAAGCGTCCTGTGCCATGGTGGTTGAGATGGTCACTTCTTTCACTCTGGGACACGACACCACACTTCACATCACTTACAATGTGTCAATCTTGTTGAAAAATGTTCATACACAGCACATGTCTGCTCAGAGGTTGAGCGGATATAAGGTGATTTTGCTGTCCAATCCAAAAATTGCACATCAAATATGCTTCTTTCACTGCAGGCCCAGCACCCATTTTAAACGCCCTTTTAGGATTAAAAAGGAGAACAGGATGAGGTTGTGCCATAACATGACTGCATAAACCTCATTCACCAAGACACATCACCCAGGTCTGATTTACCTTCCACAGCACTACCGGACACACAGAATGTTTTTGTGGATGGTTCTTGCTCTAGGCTACAGTACACTGCAGAGCACACACAGGCCAACAGACAGAGATTGCCAGGGGAAATGAGCAGGTCTGGCTGACCTTGCTGCTAAATAAGCTGCTATCTCACAGACAGCAGACATCCAAATTGTTATGCTGATACCTGACCTATCCCCATTTGAAAAGTCACTTGCAGATCTCCAGGATTATGCATCGAATTATGAGTTAAGGGACTGGAATTGAAAGGGTGTGTAGAGAGATCCAAGGTCTGGACTTCTCTGCAAAGAGGGGAAACCATGTATACCAATAGCAAGTGCATTCACAGTACCACGGAATAGGCCACGCAGGTATACAAGTCACGGCTGATTTCACATACATGCCCAAACTAGGCAAAAGACAGGAATATCTTTTGATAATTGTGGACATGTTCTCAAATGGTCCAGGACTTGGTAAAAACTCTCAAGATAGAATGGAAGTTTCACATTCCCTATCACCCTCCAAGTTCAGGAATAGTAGAAAGAATGAACAGAACAATAAAAGACAAGATAAGAAAGGCCACAGGAGGAACCTTTGCCAACTGGAGAAGGGTCCTCCCAGCAGTCCTGGCAGAAATAATTTTTTTTTGAAGTTTTGATGGGTAGATTTTTCCCCACCCCATAGGCCAGAGCACCTTTAATGGTAGAAAAGGGAGATTTAGACTTAATACAGGAAGAATATGTAAGAAAACTGGTTGAAATATTGGATACAGTCAAAGAAATGTTGCTCGCACCTCTCTTTTTTCTTCACAGGAAGCTACTCACCTCTTCAAGGAGGGAGACACCGTGGTGGTCCAACAGCTGAACAGAAATAAGAAGCAAGAGTATCCCTTTGGACCTCCTACTATGGTGATTGCAGTGATCAGAACGGCTATCCTGGTGGAAAACTGCTAGTCCGGGATCCATGCCAGCCAAGTGAAAAAGGTTGCCCAAAGCCCCCAGAGCAGGAAGGAGATCCTTAATACAGGAGGCCCTCAAGCAGAAGTCCAAGCAGATGAAGGAGGAGTTGCTGGAAAAGCAGGTCCGGCCAGAGAAGATGGCCTCGCTTATTTCACTACAGACTTCTGGCAAAACATTTTGCTTCCTGTTCCTGATCACCCAGATAGTGTTCCTGTCCACTTGGATCATCACTAACTGTATCTACCACCCTGAAGACTTGGGTGGCATTAAAAGTATTTGTGGAAACACACATATATAGGAGAACATTACAGTGATACAAGTTAGAAACAAGAGAGACATTGAGGATAATTTTGATAAAATGCTTTTGCTAAAATTTAAATATGCTTATGTTCAGAAATCAGGATTTCAGAAATGTTGCATTTGTGGCAAATTGCACCTTAGTACTGTTAGGATACCCCTAATGGCTATACCTTTAAATATTACTCCCCTTTTAAAAGGAAAGATTCCCCTTGACCTTTTGAATGTCATCAGAACTAATGACACCATTTCCTTTCACATCATCAATAGAAGTCATAATCCTACCTAGTGTTTTGATGTAGGGAATTCTACTATAAATGCTCATACCTGTAGTCAATCGGTTTTGAACATTTCTAATTGCTATGCCCCTAGTGGGAAGTCTTGTTCTTTATATCAAACACACCACATTAAGGTCAGAGTACGGGCTGATTTTAAAAAGATTCTTGCCTCTGAAAATGATAGTAGTAAATCTGTACAGCCTTTGTTTTAGGTTCTGGCAATAGTTACAGCAGTAGATCAAGAGACTGCTGTGAATACGCCCATCTCGTTTGGTAACCACACTTATGTTTGTTGTGGAAAGACTTGTTATCCCTGGATTCCACAAGAGACCCAAGGCTGGTGTTACCTGGCCTCACTGGTGCCCATAATGGGGGTGGTAGGTGATAGTGATGGGAGTCATTTACTTGAAGCTAGTATACACCCAAGGTATCCATTAAAACATCGTAACAAGAGAGAGTTATTCCTTGAGAAGGATATGGCCTGGGCATGGTTCCCTTCCTGGACAGGAAGGGGAATAGATTTGTTGAAAAGGTTGAATAATTATTTAGGAATTATTGATAAGATGATGGAAAAGAACTCTGATGATATTTCTAAACTTAACGTTGAAACTAGGGCTATTAGAAAGCAACTAGAATTGCATGACTTAGCCATTGAAAGCATGAGTTCAGCCCTTACAGGATTATGTGAAATGACTGAGGATTATGAATGTTGTACTTGGGTACACAATACCAGTATAGAGGTACCAGACTATTATGATGTGATAGCTCAGCATAGAAAAGAGATGTCCAAGCTGCAACAAGAGACTCGCAACATAGCCCAGACCTGGAGTCCTTTTGGAAATGTTGATTTTGGATTTGGAGGGATATTCTCTTGGATAAGGGATATTGCCATAATTTTAATCATTATTGTGTTCTTTTTCCTTTTCCTTTATTTTGTGTATAAGCTTATCATGTGCCTTATTAATAGAGCCACTTGCATTTCAGATCCCTCATCTTCCAATAAAACTTATCTCAGTATGTATCATCAGAAGTAGGCTGAGAATACCACCATGATAGAGAAGTGAGATCATACATTTATGATCAAAGAGGGGATTGTAGGGATATTTTAGCTTGCTGTCCACCATTTTAGCTATAAAAATATGTATCCATTTTAGAATAATATGTATATGTGACGTCTATCAAAAGTTAGTTTCAAATTCTTGTAAATGGTATGATTTCCCCGAAATGACGCATGAAGTTCTTTCTTGTTGACAGTTTCTGTATGAAGAAATTATGTTCTATTTTTGGTTAGTTATATGTCTGTATGTCTGTAAATTTAGCATATATTAATGAAGGGGTTGGACTTTTGTTGTGATGTCATGTTGGTTATATAAGTGAAAATACGGAAGTAAAGGATTGGATCATTCTGAACTGCATGCTGTGTGTCATAATTTCTTGTCGGAATGATCTCCAGATCTGAATGGGTTTGAAGGAACACTCTAATCAGGATATCATACGGGGGTTCACTTGCTTTTAGAACATACATACACCTCAACAACGCTATTGCATGCCTCTGTCATTTTCCGCATGTGATGTATATGAGGAGAGTCTTTGAACATATCAGAATAAATAGTGACTTTTGAGCTGGGCTATTACCAGGAGGAGCAAGTGGCCTGTGTTCCATATCAATGTTCCATAAACATGCATAGGACAAAGGAGGATCTCTGCAGGCTATTACTATCAATTACAGGCTTATCTCTTAAGCCCCTAAGGTGAGGGTACACCTGGTGGGGGTTGTGTGCACACCGCATGAAGACACAATTATCACATGGTTGATGTTATTATGGACTTTTGCAGTTTGGTTTAATACCTTATCAAGGACTGAGTGTGACTTACGGAGCACGAGCACTTTATTTATTATATATATTTATAGGATGTCACGTTTTATATATTGCTATATATAGTTTTTTTATTGGATAAATATTTGTATTAGCACTTGTTTTATTTTATTTCATGCATATTAGTGCCGCACAGTGTGCCATATAATTTATAACATAACTTGGGCCAGATTCATTAAAAGTGTAATTTTTGTTGGCTTCAAACATTCAGTTATGTGAAGAAGAAACTCTATTTCACTATCTCACTGAAATAGAGCTTCTTGGATGTTTAGGGCATTCTCCCTAAAAGTTCATTTTTGATTCCATTAAAAAGAAATAGAGCCAACTACATTCTGTTGTTTAGAGAGACTGGTGACTGAAGTTTAGCCATTTACTATATGTACGCTTAGGTTTGTATGGTCATATCATGAGCTGGTGCAGGTTAGAGCTACAGTTCTCAGATAGCGTAGAGGTCAGTGGTGAATGGTCCATAAGGAGTAGGGCACCCCCCAAAGTTCCCAAAGTTAGTTTGCCAAATAAGAAAGCTAATCATAGAACGATTTATTTTTAAATAAATAATAATATGACTAACATTTTTTAACATCTTAAAGTTAAAAAATGTTAGTCATATATTTTTATTTATTTAAAAATAAATCATGCTAGGTGTGTGCACTGTGCAGGGCGCCTGACTAATGGGTGTCTATTAGTTCAGTCAATTCTTGTGAAGCATGTGATTTGAGCCTGAGGCTCTAATTTGCTTGTTTTAGATTTTTCTCAAGGCACAGAGGACTGTGCCCTAAACCCTCCCACTTTTGATTTTAGCAAATCAATATTCTCTATCCTGTCACTTCCAGTTTCCGGCTTCTTGTCCTCCAGCGCCCCATTTGTAGGTAAGTCTCATGGCGTCCTCTGGTGAGTAGGGATGAGCTGAACACCCCCCGGTTTGGTTTGCAGCAGAACATGCGAACGGGCAATAAATTTGTGTGAACATGCGAACACCGTTAAAGTCTATGGGACGCGAACGTGAAACAACAAAAGTGCTCATTTTAAAGGCTTATATGCAAGTTATTGCCATAAAAAGTGTTTGAGGACCCAGGTCCTGCCCCAGGGGACATATATCAATGCAAAAAAAAGTTTTAAATACTGCAGTTTTTTCAGGAGCAGTGATTTTATTAATGCTTAAAGTAAAACAATAAAAATGAAATATTCCTTTAAATATCTTGCCTGGGGGGTCTCCTTAGTCTGCCTGTAAAGTAGTGCATCTTTCCCATGTTTATAACAGTACACAGCAAAATTATAGTTCTAAAGGAAAAAATGTAATTTAAAACTGCTCGCGGCTGTAATGTATTGTCGGATCCTGGCAATACAGATAAAAAATCATTGAAAAAAACGACGTGAGTCCCCCCCCCATCTATTACCAGGCCCTTTGGGTCTGGTGTGAATATTAAGGGGAACTCCGCACCAAAAATACCATTAAAAAAAATGGCGTGGATGCCCCCCCAAAATCCATACCAGGCCCTTCAGGTCTGGTATGGATATTAAGGAGAACCCTGCACCAAAATTTAAAAAAAAATGGCGTGGGGGTCCCCCAGGCCATATATACTCTGAACAGCAGTATATATACTATATGGCCTGCCCTATATACTCTGCAGAAAAATTGGGCCTTAGGTGTTGGTGGTGACAGAACACTGTAACCCCTCACAGTTACTCTTGTTGGGTGCAGGAATGGGCTCTGCTGTTAAATATTATATCAAAAATTATAATTGCATGGCCATATTAAACGGGGGCAGAAAAATTGGGCTTTTGGTTTTGGTGGCACCAGAACACTGTAACCCCTCACAGTTACTCTTGTTAGGCACAGGAACGTGCCCTGCTGTTAAATATTATATCAAAAATTTTAATTATATGCCCCTGGTAAACAGGGGCAGAAAAATTGGGCCTTGGGTGGTGGTGCCCTAAACCAAAAATATTGTAATCGGTTACATCAGAATCAGGAGCTTGATAGCTGCTGATCCAAGACTGATTATTTTTTATGAATGTGAGCCTAACAACGTAGTCTGTGAACAGGCGCACTCTTTGATCCATTACAAACTCTCCAGCAGCACTGAATGTGCATTCAGAAAGCACGCTGATTGCAGGACAGGCCAGTAGCATAATTTCTTATTAAGCAAGTTCTGGCCAGTGGTCCATCCTCAAGACCCAGTAACCCAGTGGATGCTCTTGGTCTCCAAGTCTGCTCTTGCCCCTAGATATTCCTGCACCATATAATGTAAACGCTGTCGATGGTTGCTTGAACTGATCAGACCTTGGCGCTGAGGACTGAGAAATTGTTGAAAGGCATCGGTCAGCCGGCCACCTTCTCCACCGCTCTTCCTCTGACTGAACGAAGCCTCAGGAACATGTTGTCCAGCACCAGGAAATGGTAGCCTCCCAGGGTCTGGAAATGCTTTACACAAACCTTTCTTCAAGGCTTCCTGAAGATGTTTAATCCTCTGCTCCCTCTGTGAAGGCAGGATGATTTCTGCAACTTTACCCTTGTAACGTGGATCAAGAAGGGTTGCCAGCCAGTAATGATCCCTCTCCTTGATACCACAAATCCTAGGGTGCTTTCACAGGCTTTGCAGAATCACGGAGGCCATGCAGCAGAAGTTTGCAGAGGCATTTGATTCTGAGTCCTCTGGGTCACTAAAGATCACATTATCCGTAACTACCTCCTCCCAGCCACGTACAACTCCTTGGGTTTTTGGGGACTGAAAACCATCCCTTGAAGACTGCTGCTGAGTGTTATCCTCTGCATCCATGCTTGACACAATCCTCCTATTCCTCCTCCTCCTCTTCTTCCTGTGTGTTTGGTGGCCCGCAGGAATGCTATCTGGATAAAGTCGCCTTGAGAGGAAAGGAAGTCCTCCTCTTCCTCCCGCTGTTCTGCCTCAAGTGCCCTGTTCATAATTCCACAAAGCGTGTGCTCCAACAAGAAGACTACAGGGACAGTGTCACTAATGCACGCATTGTCACTGTTCACCATCCTTGTGGCCTCCTCAAATGGTGACAGGACAGTGTATGCATCTTTGATCAGTAGCCACTGGAGTGGCGAAAAGAAGCCAAGCTCCCCTGACCCTGTCCTGGTGCCATGCTCGCACGGGTACTCATTGATGGCCCTCTGCTGTGTGTGCAGCCGCTACACCATTGCCAACATTTAGTTCCACCTAGTGGGCATGTCACAAATAAGGCGGTTGGTGGGCAGGCTGCATTCCCTTTAAATGTCAGCCAGCCGAGCACGGGCATTGTATGAACGGCGGAAATGACCACAGACTTTTCTGGCCTGCCTCAGGAGATCTTGTAAGCCTGGGTACCTGGTCAAGAACAGCTGCACCACCAAATTCAGGACATGTGCCAAACATGGAACATGGGTCAAGTGTCCCTGTCGGAGGGTGGAGAGAAGGTTGGTGCCATTGTCGCATACAACCATTCCTGGCTGAAGCTGGCGTGGCGTCAACCACCTCTGAGCTGCCCCTGCAGAGCTGACAGAATCTCTGTCCCAGTGTGGCTCCTGTCCCCTAGGCAGGCCAACTCAAGCACCGCATGGCATCTTTTAGCCTGACTGCTTGCGTAGCCCCTTGAACGCTTACGGAGCACTGCTGGTTCAAAGGACAAATCTGCAGAAGAGGCCATAGAGGAAGAAGAAGAGGAGGGGGTGGAGGAGAGAGGAGCTGTAGCAGAATCACCACTAGCATTTTGTAGGCGTGGTGGTGGAACAAGCTCCAACAACACCGAACCCTATCCTGCATCCTTCCCAGCTGCCAGCACAGTTACCCAGTGTGCCGTGAAGGAAAGTTAATGTCCCGGCCCATGCCTGCTGGACCATGAGTCAGTGGTAAAATGAACCTTACTGCTGACCGCCCTGTCCAACGAGGCCAAAACATTACCTTCCACACGTAGAGAACCGGAATGCCTGCTAAAATCAATTGGTGGTGTACTGCTAGCAGATTGGCTGCAAGTACTTGGGACACCTATTGCTATACCGTCATTCCTCTCAGTGCAGGTTTTTGAGAAGACTGGAGGTATAGTAGGGCTGGTGATCCCAGATGAGGAGCAAGGAGAAGTCTGCCTTTTTCTATGATGTGGGTCTTTCAAGAGCTGTCAGGTCGTCATATGTCTGGTCAAGCATGTGGTGCCCAAGCGGCTGCTGTTCTGGCCACGCTTAATCTGCTTTAGACATAGGTTGCAAACAGCAATGGTGCGATCTGCTGCACACGTGTCAAAAAAGGCCCACACCAAGGAACTTTTAAACGTCAGCCGGGAGTCAGCAGCGCCCTGCACCTTAAGAACTCTGTGGTGTGATGCAATAGGGTGGCTGCCCTTAAGCTGTCCCCTAGAGGATATCCTGCCTCGTTGGAGTTGTGCCTCCTCCTCCTCCCCTCTTCTCTCAGGTACCCAAGTACAGTCAGTGAACTCATCATCCCCTCCCTTCTCATCAATGGAGCAAACTTGGCCGTATGCTGCAGCTGGGGGAACATGACTGCCAGTTTCTTGTCCTTCTGTGGCACCCCCTCTCTCTAGGCTCACGTTAATCCCTTTCTCAACCTGTGAACCAACATCTGAGCCTTCAAATCTTACCTGTTGTACTGCTGGGTAATGCACATACCCCTCCAGCAAATTCAGCACTGTCTGCTTCAAGCATCTGCTACATATCAGCACTGCAGGTCCTGTGCCACCATGTTCTTATGTGACGTCACCAGGATGTCTCCTCAGGGTTCTTTAAGTCTGTCCCCTGGTGACACCATGTGGTGGGTCAGGTGCAGTGTGTAGCAGAATGAGATAAAAAGCCCCCTGGCATGTGTGATGTCGGCATCCCTGGAGACTTTGGGTTGCAGGCGTTATGTCATTCTTGCTTAGGTGATAATGCAGGAAGTGTGGGACAGGGACCCACAGAAAAGACAATGAGCCCCCGCCCCCTCATAAAAAATTTTTTTAGCATTCAAACATGTAAAAAGGGGGGAGGGGATGCAATAGAAAAACAATAGCAACTTTTAGGAGAGGGTAAAGGCCCAATTTAAGAACAGTGAAGTGAGCCTGTGATCACCTTTAGATCCAAAATTCCCTGTACATGACTTGCAAATCTCATGGCCCAGACCTTGTTTAGTCTAAATAGCGATACAAGAAAAAGCAGAAAAGAGCTTCACATGAATTGAATACAAAAAGAAATGAAGAAATGGTGACTATGGTACAGATCATTCTTTTATCTTCTAGACACATTGTTGCAGAAGTCTAAACAATAGTAATGATAGCAAAGAGAAAAAATAAAGGTAGGAATGTGTGGACGTCTATCACTTCACATTTTATTCTGCTTTAATCCTTTTCTTGGTAAAAGCAGAAAGGAAGCTGCAGCACAATGCGGGTCTTTTATTTGCCTACTTGTCCAGATGAAAGTTGGCATTAAGTTCTCTTTCCTTTGCATTTGATTTTCTTTCTTATAAAGTGAAGTTTTTCAAAGTAAAGTTCTTTGTTAAAAGAAAATCAGGTGTACTGCATGTATTATAAGAATTTGAACAACTTTCACTGCCGAATCCAGCCTGCTTCTGCTCCCAAGATATTGCAAACACCTTTTCTTTATGGGCTGCTAATATCTGAATCTGAAGCAAATGCGATATTCTGCAGGGAAGATAGGGTCATTACCTAATATTTTATACTATATATACTATATATAGTGTACTATACTATATATACTATTCAGTTTATACTATAACAGGAGCTCAGTGAACCTATTAATCATACTGTACTGAGGAATGGTTAAGTAGTTGGATTGCATTTACTGTAATTCTAGCTTTCTGTAGAGTTTGCAGAGCAGTTTATTAAAGCTCAAATCCATTCAAAACAATAGAAATTTTCCTGGAAGATGTCACATATGACAAAATGTGTAGGGTGGAGCTACGTGCTGACGTCATCACACAACCGGAAGTGACCCAGGAATTCCTTTGTATGCTGGCTGGAGTTGATTTTTTAATGCGCAATTACCCTGTGATCTTTCTAAGTGTTATTTATATGTGAATAAAAGGTGTCGCTGGATTTTATGCTACATGGGTCTGCTCTTGTTTCTCTTTTTGAGTATATGTGGCTGGTGGCTGCAGTTGGTGGTATATGAGCAACTGAGCTATGCATTTACTCTAAGGAGGAGCTTGGCTTGTCTTTCATGACTTCTCTGTTATAAGGGAGTCATATTCATTTGGCAAGCCTGCATGTTTGGTCATCTGGTGGAGGTTTTCATTTGCTGTATCCCCACCGGGGAGACTTTCAATATGATGGGGAAGGGTTATAACCCCTACTGGTTATATTTATTGTTATATCTTTCTAGCCAAGTGACAACCATAATCACAGAAAATGAAATACAGTAAATACCCATATTTTGGGTTGTCCCAAGAACAGAAAAAGTGGGAAAATCTTCCAATGGTGAAACTAGTTCTGATGACAACTAGGGGCACTTTGGAGGAATTTTCTTTCACTTCCTGTTTTGGCTTTGTAACAGGCAGTAAAGGGAAATCTCCCTAATGGGAAACAGTGACAAAAAAAACAAAACATACCCTTTGTCTTTAGTTCTACTTTACTAGAAATATCTACTCTTTTTATTCAAAATTATAATAGAAAACATTTTTGTTGGATTTCAGCTTTAATTGGTGTAATAAAATAAAGATGTATTTTGCTCTGTGATGACTATTATCCTTTCATCTTTCTTGCACAGAGAGAAGAGGGTATTTACTGATTTACAGTACTGGGCAATTGTTCCTTTAGTAAAAAAAAAAAAAAAAATCAATAGGCATTAGGCAATCATAATGACTAGCTTTCTTACAAGAAAGAAGTATACCTTTGGCCTTCATTGTCTGTAAGCAATGTTTATTTCCCCTACCATTGGCTTCAGGATGTGTGCTGATCCTGCCAACAAATAGGAGAATCTTTCTTGTGATGGCACACCAGTAAATGTTGGATGCAAACGGTGGCCATGACCCTGAAACGAGCAAAGTTTGGAGTTACTGCCCGGAGGACAATAAGGGGTCTGTTTATCAGAGACTTATAATCATAAAAGATGAGTGAAATGTAATTTTCTATGTATTTCCTATGATTGTTAACATGATCTAGTGGCCCTAATGCTGTATTTTTGTGAAATACTGCAATCAGGAAAATTATGGCCACTAGATGAAGCTGTTGATCATAGGAAATACACGGGAAATTACAGTGGTGCCTTGGATTACAAGCATAATTCGTTCCAGAAGAATGCTTGTAATCCAAAGCATTTATATCAAAGCAAGTTTCCCCATATGAGTCAATGGAATATCAGATAAATCATTCCAGTGGCACTGCTAGTGTATGCATGCTGCTAGTGTATGTATGCCGCATGTGGCCAGAGGTGGGGGGGCACCAGAGAGACTCAGAAACACTCGGAGACCGCTCGGAGCCGCTTGGAAGTACTCAGAAACACTCGGAGAGGCTTGGAGACACTCGGGAACGAAGTGTTTCTGAGCAGCTCCAAGTGTCACTGGCGCACCCGCACCTCTAGCCAAAGGCTTGAATCCTGCTCGCAAACCAAGTCAGAATTAAAAAAAAATAATAGCTTGTATTGCAAAACACTCGTAAACCACCTTACTTGCAATCCCAGGTATTACTGTACATTTCACAAAAATTACAAACATTACTGGGGTTATTTGTGAAATTTGTACAAATGCTGGGACATTTGCACAGCTATTTTTTTTTATATAAAAAAGACCCCTGAGTACTGACCTTCTTTTACAGGGTGCTGCTAGCTGCCTTTTTTCAGCAACTTTTTAAACTGGTGAAAAAATTTAAAAGATAAAAAGCGCAAATATATGTAGCGCTGGTAGATTTTTCAATCTACCGCTTATAGGTAAATTTGTACATAGTTCAGATTTAGTTTATTGTCAGATTTGGCCTCTGTTCCAGTTTGGCTGTGTTGTGTGTAGTTTCACTCTGTGCCTGTGGGTGTCGTTGTCACCATGGGTCGGTGTTGGAAAGGCAACACGCTAAAGTGAACGAGTGCTCTTCTGCCCCGGAGATAACTCGGCGGAGGTGGTCCTTCGAGTTGCATTCTGGTAGAGGGTATTTATGGGGCACGCCATGTTTCTGGAAGCTTTTTGCCTCATGGCCCTCCTGGCCTAGAGGTATGTGTCAGTGAGTGCTATCTCGTAGCCCTCCGGCCTGGAGGGTTGCAGAGCTGCAGCCGTGTGGGTGGACCCAGAAGCCTGTCTGGGACCTGCTATCGTTGGGATGGTCCTGTGCTGTCTGTCCTGCGGGAAGAAGCTGGACAATCAGGAAGATCCAGGGGAGGACCCATCTTGGAAGGGACCATGCAAGGCTGGTCTTGAGAAGGGCCTGGTGACTCGATTGGAGGACGTATCCTAAACTACTCTACCGCACAAGTACTGCCGGGTTGGCTTAAAGGTTCTGGTACTGTGTTTGCTGTTCATCGAAAACCATTACATCCTGTGGTAGAGGATCGTACGGGTTTTATTTCACTCAAGTCTGTGGCAGAGACTTTTTGTTCGTGCTGCGTACCAGCTGCTAGGTTGGTGAGAGAGACCTATCCGGGTGGGCAAAGATTTAGCTTTGTAAGGAAAATATATTCATCCCTAAAATTCCAATTATTCAGTGCTACACCAAGAAAAGGTATTTGAACTTCCCTGCAACTCTTCTTCTACCTCTTTCCTGCTACTTCTTCCAGTTATATCCCATTAAAGCATTGGAAAAAATATTTAAGTGACCGGTGCCTACATTGTCTGGTAGTAAGCTCAACTGGACCCTAGACCCGGTGTTGGTGAAATCACAGGTAAAAAAAGGTAACGGAAACAGCACGCAACAAATCAGCAGCTCCACCGTGAGTTAGTGCTACATGTGGGGGCGTCGTCCAGGATTGTCTGTCGTTACCCTAGGCAGCCCTGAGAAGTGTTTCGCCGAGAGTTTATGCTAGAAGAGGCTTCTGGACTTTGTTACTTTTTCCAGGAGGAGAAGGGGTTAAATTGCAGGACTTTATTTCTGACTGGGTAGACTGCGGGTGAGAAGTAAAAGCCCAGGAGCTACGTGATCAGAGGAACAAGTGGGAGGAGCTGCATCTACTTGTTGCCGTGTGGGACACGGGTATGTGTGTCTTGGCGTCAAAGGAGAAGAGAAGCCTCGCGATCGTATTGAGAGGATCGGAGTGCAGTAATGTCTTCTTTTCCATTGGTATCGTCAGCTATGGGATCCAAGATGTTCCCTACGAGTACCGTTGCGGGTGCTATGCTGACCAGAACCCTGCTTACAGATACCGGCATTCGTTTGAAGCTGCAGGGGCGGTTCGTACTATACACAGTTGGAGATATCGAAGGGCCGGGCATGCTTTGCCACAAGTGTGAAGGACTGGCCATACATATCCGTCCATTTGTTCATTGTTTGCAGTGCGGAGAATATTTGTTCACAGTGGAGCAACCTACAATGTTGCCCCGTGCTTATCGTGTGGACTCAGCTACAGGTACCGCCACAGTGGAAGCTGCTACCATTGCTGTTGGAGAGCAACAGGCCGTGACCTCGTCTGCTACCGAGAGTGTTTCAGAGGGAGATGTCGTTATTACCACTTCATCAGTGGACATCACCTTCATTTTTATTTCTACCACAACTATCCCCATTGCACCTGTCCAGAGGAAGGTGGGATAAGTGAAGACTTCCGGCGGCCGTGGTCGAGGTCTACCCCAGAGACTACCCGAACCGGAGCCAGAGGAATATATGGATCCGGAGAAGTCCACGTCAGGAACGGGTGAGAGATCAAAGGGGAACATATCTGGGACTCTTTGTAAATATTTGCCAGCAGAAGAGTTGAGAGACTCGGAGATAGATTCTATGTCAGATCTCTCCAGTGATGATGATTTGTTTGAGACAATGTCACAGGAACTATTGTGGGCCCAGGGTGAAGATGTTGCTTCAGCCCTAACTTTCTCAGAATGGACAGCCCTGAATTCTGGGAAGACATCACCTTGTGTGGAGTCGCACAGTGCTACCAAAGAGACATTGTCTAAAGTTGCTAGTTTGCTTAAGTTTGAGCCGACACCCGTCGGATCTATGGTGCGTAAATCACCGAATTCTTGTGTGCCTCCTGGTTTGGGGAAAAATAGAACTTTGCCTAGATTTGCCGGTTACAGAGAGTGCTCACCAAACGAGTTGCCACGGAATATGGTCTGGAATTTCCCTATGTTACTCAGGAAATTATGCAGGAAATTGAGGCCATCCGGGAACAATGGTACCATGAAGCTGTTTGGGACTATTTGTCGGTACCAAAACCTTTCCGGAAAGCTGGATATTCTGTTGCCATGGATGAACGCTTCAATGGATGTTTGCTGCATTGGAACTATGGTTGGCACATCTATGCTGACAAGGTGGTCATTTGCAGACCTGGAAAAGATGACATTGTGTACTTTATCACTACCGTGGATAAACTAGGGAAGAAACTGACATTACCTGATCCCCGGTTTTATGGGTGACTATGCAAAGGAACTGTTGTCTTCTACTCTTTAAAAAGGAAAAGAGAACTTTGGGGTATATAGCTAGATAGTGTTAGTGTTTAGAGATCTCCATGGTCAAGAGGTTTTGTTCGCCTCAGCGCTTTATATCAAAAAAGACTTATGTGATAACCATAGTTTCTTTTACTGAAAATATATATAATATGCCCTGAGATACGGATGGACTTTTCAAGTTACTTCAGTTTATTAGAGGAAAATATGTGGGAAGAGAGTGTCATTCTTTTGTGGAAAGAAGCTTTGCTCCTGAAATGTTAGTGATGCTACTGTACATATTTTGTGTGTGTCTAACTTTGTTTTCTTTCAGGAACAACTAGATCTCCTATCAAGCTGTTAGGCTTTTCAGCTAGATAGATAGTGGGGTTTTGTGACATGTCTAATATGATTTATTTTGCTGATGTGAATATGTTGTTGTCTAAATGTTAAAACTGTGACATTTCTATACTGTCTTTTCTTCTTTCTCATCCAAGTTCTAAGTTCAAATACCTACTCTCAGGCTTGAGAGTTATATTTTGACAGACGTTGAGGACAAAGTCTATTATAGTGGGGGGAGTATGTAGCACTGGTAGATTTTTCAATCTACCACTTATAGGTAAATTTAGTGGGTCAAATGTTTTGTACATAGTTCAGATTTAGTTTATTGTCAGATTTGGCCACTGTTCCAGTTTGGCTGTGTTGTGTGTAGTTTCACACTGTGCCTGTGGGTGTTGTTGTCACCATGGGTCGGTGTTGGAAAGGCAACATGCTAAAGTGAATGAGTGCTCTTCTGTCCCGGAGATAACTTGGCGGAGGTGGTCATCCGAGTTGCATTCTAGGAGAGGGTATTTATAGGGGAGATGCCATGTTTCTGGAAGCGTTTTGCCTCATGGCCCTCCTGGCCTAGAGGTATGTGTCAGTGAGTGCTATCTTGTAGCCCTCCGGCCTGGAGGGTTGCAGAGCTGCAGCCGTGCGGGTGGACCCAGAAGCCTGTATGGGACCTGCTATTATTGGGATGGTCCTGTGCTGTCTGTCATGCGGGAAGAAGCCGGACAATCGGGAAGATCCAGAGGAGGACCCATCTTGGAAGGGACCATGCAAGGCTGGTCTTGAGAAGGGCCTGGTGACTCGATTGGAGGACGTATCTTAAACGACTCTACCGCACAAGTACTGCCGGGTTGGCTTAAAGGTTCTGGTACTGTGTTTGCTGTTCATTGAAAACCACTACATCCTGTGGCAGAGGATCGTACGGGTTTTATTTCACTCAAGTCTGTGGCAGAGACTTTTTGTTCGTGCTGCGTACCGGCTGCTAGGTTGGTGAGAGAGACCTATCCGGGCGGGCAAAGATTTAGCTTTGAAAGGAAAATATATTCATCCCTAAAATTCCAATTATTCAGTGCTACACCAAGAAAAGGTATTTGAACTTCCCTGCAACTCTTCTTCTACCTCTTTCCTGCTACTTCTTCCAGTTATATCCCATTAAAGCTTGGAAAAAATATTCAAGTGACTGGTGCCTACATTGTCTGGTAGTAAGCTCAACTGGACCCTAGACCCGGTGTTGGTGAAATCACAGGTAAAAAAAGGTAACGGAAACAGCCCGCAACAAATCAGCAGCTCCACCGTGAGTTAGTGCTACATATATAACAAACTAAAGGTACTGATGGGAATGAGGTATGAACAGGAAGAGAAAATTGGCGCCACAAATGAAAGCTTACAATAAGAATTATCAAAGAGTGAGTTCTGACTCTTCTGGACTGAGGATAGGCATAAAGGTGCACTTGCATGGAAGCCTGCCCTGGCCCCAGCCGCTGGGGTTTTCGCATCTAATTGCAGGCAGGGTGCATTTGCATGTGTGAATGCACTCTAAATGATTTGATGGTACCCAGTTCTAATTTTCCCATTTAGAGTAGCCCACAGAAAAATGAACGCAGTTCCTTCCAAGGTTTTCCTACTCAATTTACCTCCTAGATCTGAGGATGACATACCTATCCAAGGTCTACTGTGACACAAACTAACTGAATGACTGTAAGAGCTGGTAAAGATAATGTATTTCATCCTCTATGAGGAATTTCATCTAACAATGTAATTATATAGAGAATATGTAATTATATAGAGAATTTATATTTGAACTTAGCACAAACAAGGACATTTTTTTTTTTAGTAATGTATATTTTTGTTGGCTAGTGTCACACAAGATTAACATTTCTGTCCATCTGTACGGTCGCACTCTAAAATAAACTTCAATATAAATAAGTTGAATGTCTAACACATGTTCAGCCTAATCCTCTCACTTAAATCCCGATAGACATATGAGCAGCCACCCATCCATTCACTGTAACAGCAACAGACAGAAAGCAGCCATCCTTAGCTCATTCCTAAAATGAATAGTGAGGTTGTGGCATACTTGGCAATCTAGCTTTACTGGAGCTTTTTTTATCAGCAATCATAAACATAAAATACATTAATAATAGCGTGTTTCCTGCTTCGCAGATGGTAATTATAATGTTGTGCAAAATAACACTGTACCAAACCTCTTCTACTGCGTTCACAGAACCCGGTCAAGAGTCAGGCATGGTATGTTCAAAATTAAATTGGATATCTCAGTAATAAAAAATACAAGTCTGCATGAATACATTTCTGTCATATCATGTACCTTTTGTAATTAAAAAGCATTCCTTTAGCTTTAGTAAATTTATTTTGCCTAGGCTGAGATGGTGTCATAACTCAGTCTTCTCTCTTCAAGTGATCAGATTGCAAGGTATAAGTCATGTGTGTACACTAATAAGAACTGCACAGGCACCAGGATTTACATTATTGTATCATCTCTGAGCCAGCATCTTAGGCCAGAGACGGTGCAAATTTCTGTGGTTGCAGGAAAGAAAATTTCACAATTCCCCCATCAACACAGACAGTGCTGTCAGGGGAATCCCTCATTGTATTCTCCCAGAGGGGGCGTCGAGGGAAGCCCTTCCCACTGGGAGAAGACAGTGATTATTGCTAGCGGATTTAGCAGCTGCTAATGATAATCACAAGTAAAATCTTGCAGGCTGGTTGTACCCAATTTGATTGATTGATCAACTTGGTACATTCAGCCTGTCCATACACAGTTTGAGTCCTGCTGAACCGGCCGAGATTCGACCGACCTTAGTCCAAAAAAGGAGATGCTGACCCTGGATGATGCCTAAACAAAGATGGTGCTCCCCTTCTGGAGAGAAAAGCAGGTAATGGCATTGCCAGGGGGATTACTATGATGTTTGTGAGAGGTAAAATTTACCTACAGTATACCTGTTGCACAGGTATACTACTTGTCTGCCTTCTCCCCCCATCCGCTGTCACATTTGGCACCTTTTGGGGGGAAGGGGGGAGCGGGTACCCGGTTCTGACAGTTCGAGACCCCTTCTCCTTCCCTGGCATCCAGCCCATTCACAGAGCGCAGCGTGCTTCACGCATGCACAGTAGGAAGCCAGCTGTGAAGCCGCAAGGCTTCACTGCCAGCTTCCCTAAGGCTGCAATCACACTTGAGCATTTTCATCACGTAAAACGCTTGTAAAACGCCCGAAAAAAAACACCTGAAAAACGCCCAACAAGCAAAATTCCATTCACCTGAAGCAAAACGTTTGAAGCTCAAAAAATACATGAGCTTCTTTTTGGTCAGATTACAGGCGTTTTTCTGCTTTTTACATTGGTGACCTTTTGACCTCTACAAAATCGCAGCAAAATCGTGGTAAAAATCACTGCAAAATCGCAGTTAAAGCGCGCAACTTTCTGCCTGAAAACGAAACGCTCAGGTGTAAATGCAGCCTTAGTGGAGATGGCAACGGCAGCACCTGATAGCCGATTAAAAAATCATCTCGGATGAGGATGAGGACACCACTGGATTCGTGGACAGGTGTGTGGTAAGGCCCGGCACTCCTCTTTAAGATGCATGCGCCTAAGATAAAAAAAAAAAAATCTAAAGATGCTAGGCCCCTTTAAATAGCTATAGCAGTAAAGATTAATGCCGCATATACACGAGCGGAATTTCTGATAGAAAAAGTCCGATGGGAGCTTTTCATCCTATATTCCGACCGTGTATATGCCCCATCGCACTTTTTTCGTTGAAAATTCAGATGGACTTAGATAAAGAACATGTTCTATATTTTTCCGACGGAACAAATTCCTATCGGAAAAACCGCTCATCTGTATGCTGTTCTGACGCACCAAAAATGATGCATGCTCTGAAGCAAGTACGAGACGTCGTACGTGTTGTCCTGTCGTACGTGTTGTACGTCACTGCGTTCTTGATGGTTGAAATTTGGTGTGACCGTGTGTATGCAAGACAGCTTGAGCGGAATTCCGTCGGAATTCTGACAGCAAAACCGGTCGTGTGCACAGGGCATTAGGAGCTACATGTAGCAACTGAACTAAAAGGAATTTCACCTTGGCAATAATCTCGTTTCACCGCTCTTCTTCCATACCACCATTTTCAAATATCCTACACATGTACAAATATGCCACATAGACACATGTCCCAAATACTTGGCAGAGACTTGCAGCACATTTGTGCATGTGCAGGGGATTCCTATGCATGTGCAAACACACCGTTTATTGTATCTGGGAAGTTGTAGAGACCTGCGGCATGTGTGCATGAGAATCCACCCTGTATGCACATTTATGCTGCTGGTTCCCAAATACCAGCAATGTCATGTCTAAATTTGAACAGAATTTTGCTGTGCAGATTCATCCCTTAGGGCCCTTTCACACTGGGGCGGTTTGCAGGCGCTATTGCGCTAATAATAGCGCCTGCAAACCGACCCGAAAGTGCCGCTGCTTTGTCTCCAGTGTGAAAGCCCCTAGAGCTTTCACACTGGAGCGGTGCGCTGGCAGGACGGGATCTTTGGAGCCGGGAAAGGCAGTGTATACACCGCTCCTTCCCCGTGCCTACCCATTGCAGAGGCACTTTGCGGTGGTTTTTAACCCTTTCTCGGCTGCTAGCGGGGGGTAAAACCACCCCGCTAGCGGGCAAATACTGACGGTAACAATGCTGACGGTAACAATAGCGGCGCAATACTGCCGACGCCGCCCCCGTGTGAAAGGGGCCTTAGTAAAACACTGCCTCGTGGACATACCAGGAGGCGATGGGGGTCCCTACATAATTCTAGGTGAGGAAACAGGAAGTACTGTTTTTCAGCACACAAAAGGTACTAAATATGTCTAAAAATGATTAACCCGTTTCCAATTCTGTAACAAAAATGTCCATTTTTGTTACATTACACCAGAAGCCAAGGAGACTGTGGAGATCCTTTGGGGTGTAGAAGCTGCCTACCCGGGAACCAGATAATTTACACCAAAATCAATTTTATAAGATAAAAATACCAGTGAGATAACCCTATGGGACCAGAACAATTTTTCCACTTTCCTCAACCCCTTAGTGCTCTGGGAGTCATAGTGCTATAATGTAGAGAAGGGCACAGACTAAGCATGGCTGTCACTAACTGGGAGTAAACCTGTAGAGAAGGATCGTGGAGGCTGCCCTTGTTGACCTCTTCTCCTGAAATGCTAGTAGCCTGAGTGTGGTGCTAATCCATTAGTTTCATTATTTTCTTACACATGACCTGGGTCAAGTATGCAGATTAAGAGTTCAGTCTTTCCTCTGACTTTTTAATCTGCCTGGTTGTTCCAGGACAGTGACTTAGAGATAGAGACAAGACTTGCATTAGTCATTGAAAAGGTCAGCAATGGCAGCCCTCTTTTTTTTATCAGTACAGCTTTCTTTTAAAACACTGTGGGCAGCTTCAAATAATTATTGATGCCTCTTTTTAGAAGATCGGATGATTTGAATATTAGTAATTAAACCACCTTTCAAAATAAAATCATAATAGTTTAAATTTAGAGGTTGATAAAGAGCTAAAGAGCTCACTACTGGAAATCCAAAGTGTTTCTGTTTAGATCAGGGGTGTCCAAACTGCGGCCCAAGAGGGCTATGAATCGTAAACCTACTTCAAAATGTTATTTTTTGGGGGAAATTTTTTCGTAAAAATGCATTTGTACTTAATGAACATCGGCAGCCAAAGAAAAATTTGACAGTCTCTTTATTGGACTTTTCTAAGTTTTATCTTCCCAATGAAAAAATCTCCCACTCTTCACAATCATGCCTTATTCATGTCATCAGTTTTCGGCAGCGCCTATATTTGTGAGCAACTGTTTTCAGAGATAAAGCACACAAAGGGCAAAATTAGAACCAAAATATCTGATGAGCACCTTGAGAATTCATTAAGAATTGCTACTACATTGATGAGTTCATTTATCAAAAACAGGGTCCAATATCGCACTAGTTTTATGTTACCCTCTTTTACTTTTATGATAAAAAACATTCCAAAAAAAAAAACTCAGATGGGTACATTATCTATATCAGTGATTGTTAACGTGATGTGCCGACTTTTTTTGCTCAACAGCTATCCATATTGTTAGTGTATTTTATGTGTGGCCCAAGACAATTCCTCTACTTCCAATGTGGACCAGGAAGGTCAAAAGGTTGGTTTAGATCTTTTCTACCTTTAATGACAAATTAAGAGAAAATCACATGTTGTTCTATGAATGAATATATATATATATATATATATATATATATATATATATATATATATATATATATATATATATATATATATATACACACACATACACACATACACACATACACTGTATATAAGTGGCATGGGGTAATTAGCTAATTAGCTCTCGTGCATAGTAGATTAATTAATCTATGGCAGACAGGAGGAACTATATTTAAGGGACTGGTAGCCCAATTTTATATAAAAGAGCGGGAAGCAAAACGACAGTCCAAAATCCCCAGGCAGGGGATCTTCTCCAGCTTTGGCAGAATACAAATATTGGAAAATGCTGAGCAATCTGGCTCATGAGCTCACTCTGCTTCATTTGCAGTGCCATGCTACACCTCTCACCAGCCTATCTAACTGTGTTGTCCAGCCCTCCCAGATACTTGGCTCTCTAGCCTTTAGTTGCAGCACCCTGCTGCCTGGCCAACCCCTGGCCTATGGATTGGAGTTCTCCTGACACCCCAATGGGAGCCCACCTGACTCCTGGAACTGAGACCCTTTTTGGGGGGGCGGAGTTCCACCCCCCCCCCCAAAAAATGAGTAATGTTCTTAAAAAAAATTAAAAAAAAACATTTGGAGAAAATGTTTTTTTTTACTCACCTCTAAATGCCTGTTGCTAGGGGGTCCCTCGTAGTCTGCCTCCTTCGGTGCCTGGGCTCCTGACGTCACTTCCCTCTGCGCAGGAAGGGAGATCGCCTCTCCACTCTCCCTCTTGTCAATCCTCTGGGGACCGGTCCCAGATGATTGCGGGGCCAGTGATGGCGCGTGGCGCGGCTTGCGCATGTGCAGTGGGTGCCCGGCTGTGCAGCCACAGCCGGGCGCCCACAGTTGAAATGCCGGTGCCGCTGAGCGGAGGGGGAGACGAGCGGGGCTGCGATCCCCTGCATCACTGGACCCTGGGACAGGTAAGTGTCCGATTAAAAGTCAGCAGCTGCAGTATTTGTAGCTGCTGACTTTTAATTTTTTTTTTTTTTAAATGGGAACCCCACTTTAAGTATTAAATAGCACCATCTGCCTGAAATATGTTTGGGCTGTCAAATAGAGAAGAACAATGTTTGTAAAATAGGGCGACTGTACATAGTCTTATTGTATTCCTATTAGGATATTACATTCAAGGAAGTAATCAGTCATTGCTCAGGCCATCAGTCAGTTCACATGAGGCAGTGCAGCTGAAGCAGAAAGAAAAACAGGAAAGACATCCACATTATCTTATTAGTAGTTAATGGATATATGTGTAACTACAAGAAGAGCAGAGGACAATTTGTTTTAATAATCACTTATATCTATAACAAGAAACTAAGTATGTTAATCAGGAAATGCGATTGTGTATCAGTTCAATAATATAACCTTGGCTCTGCTTAGAGAACCTGGTATGGCCATGAACACATTAAACTAACATAACCCTCTAAAAACAGCCACTAAAAAGTCCCTACACATACCTTTAGCTGTCTGTAAAATGTGCCCCTTGGGGCGAATATGGCATGACCTAGCTGGAGCTCTGGCATGCCAAAATGCAGCTTCCAACAGGGAGGAAGATACATTACATTTGGGCTTTTGACTCAGCCTGAACATACCGTGTTTCCCTGAAAATAAGCCAGAGTTTAATATTAATTTCGGCAACAAGAGACACAGTAGGGCTTATTTTTGGGGTAGGTCTTACCATGTAATGTGCTGTCTTCTCTCCCCCTCTCCCTCCCTGCCTGTCAGGAATCCGCAGTGTGAACCAAGTTAAAATGCTTGTAAAATCCTAGTCCTAATCCACTCTATTACAGTAGTGTATAATGTACAATGTGTGTGTTTCTGTAATATAATTGTGCCAAATACCTTCGTTATAGCGTCGCTCGGCACTTCCATGACTCCCCGGAGCTCTTTTCCCCACTCCGAGCACTGCAGAGGGAGGGGGGCCGAGATCTCCTGCTGACAGCTGGGAGAAGAGGAGGAGAGTAGCGGGAGGTCAGCTGAGCGCCGAGCGGTGCTGTACCGAAGGTATTTGGCACAATTATATTACAGAAACACAGACATTCTACATTATATACTACTGTAATAGAGTGGATCATAGGGTTTTACAAGCATTTTAAACTAGGGCTTATTTTCAGGGTAGGGCTTATATTGTAGCCCTCCTGGAAAATAATGCTAGGTCTTATTTTTTGGGGTAGGTCTTAATTTTGGGGAAACACGGTACAGAGGTTTTTCTTAGAACCACAAGAAAAAAAAAAAAAAGAATGACTAGAAGTAAAATAGAGACAAAATGTAAAATAAAGTTAAACATTTTTTTTTTAAATTATGCTAACCTAAAGCAGTATTAAACCCCAAAACAAAAATGTATTAAATTGTAGCTTACCATTTCTAACAATGTGGTGGCTGCATTCGTTTTTATTTTTTTTTTGTAGGCTTTTTAAAATGCATTTACACCTGGTGATCCAGCCAGTAAGTCTGTTGTTTCTAAACTTCCTTCCTGCCCAGTCAAAGTATCAGTTAAAGGGTTGAGAAAAAACATTTAACACTGACAGGGGTGCTTACAATGGTCAGCTGTTAGTTATTCATTTACAGTATGTCAAACATTTTCCTCAAAATGAAAAAAAGATTGCTCTAACTGCTTATAAAGTATTAGCTGGAGTTTGGCTTCAATTTTTTACAAGGTTTTTACAAAGTTTGTGTAAATTGTTGGCAAAACTATTGGTTGGGAAAAATAGCAGAAAGTCTCAGAAAAATAGCAGAAAGTCTCAGAAAAATAGCAGAAAGGTATCATTCTGACCACCATTGTAAGGAGACATTCTTCCCACTGACCATCAATGTAGGGATCTTTTTCCAATGACCCCTGATAATTTATTTAAAGCAGGGATTCCCAGAGACTTGATAATTAGTGCTGCTCTAAAACTAAGGATGCACTGATACCATTCTTTTTACAATGAGTACGAATACCGATACTGTTTTTTTTAGTTATCACCGATACCAACTACTGATACTTACCACAACTGTTTTGTTTAAACATCAGCTGTCAGCAAATGTACAAAGGATTGAAAAGGTATTTACAAATGAAATAAATCATTTTTTTTTTTAATGTTGTACTTTTTTCAATGTGAAAGTGTAACTATATGTAAAAGGTGTAAAAATTAGGGCTGCGGAAATTAACGATTAATTCCTCGATTAATCGTTAATTTTTTTGATCGATCAAAATTATTTTGATTGGTACTCACCTCTCCGCCAGCTTCCGTGTCTTCAGAGAGTTCCGTCGGAGATCCGGTGACGTCACGGATATCAATGTCACTGGACTCCCCCCCCCTTCCCCAGTTATTGACAGTGCCCATGCTGGACAATGGTAAAGTAATAGAACACAGCAGGCGCCTGACCGATCCAATCATGGCCTGAAAGGCTTCGACCGAGTGGGCGTGTCCGCGAATTGCAGAGCTGTGACTGCGAGCTGGTTTTGTGATTGGCCGGACACGCCCCATGCTGATGATACGTGACCCTTGCTGGGAATAAACAAGCTATGGAAGGCATTATGAAGGTGAGTGTGTTGTCTGTACTGGACAGGTCAATTGTGGAGGAGGAATCGTGGTCATTTAAAGTATATATACAGCTTGAATCTGTATTTTAGTTTTAGATTAGGTCATGCAGAGAGAGAACACCTCTCGGTTTAGGCTTTGCCTTGTGCATCCCAGTGTGGAGCTTTCATTTCACTTCCTGTCCCAGAGACACAACGGGAAGTGAAATGGCATTCCCATTTTAGATGGTTGTCAACTGGACTGGTATACCCATTGGAGGTATTACCCAGATACCAAGCAATTGAGCTGCAAGTTTGAAAATGTTATCTTGTTAAAGTGGAGGTCCACCCTAAAAACAAATTTAACATTAAAAGAAAAAAAAAAGTGTTAAGTCATGGATTGTGGAAACTAACTAGTGTCAGGTGATTGTATATAATGTATACCACATTTACCACTGACTAATACAGAGTTGCAATGCAAGGAGATCATCTAAAAGTAGTTGGATCTGTATGTGCATTATAATTAATCGAAATTAGTCGATTCATCGATTTAAAAAAAAATCGATTAATCGAACACGAAAATTTTAATCAGTAACAGCCCTAGTAAAAATATTAACGAACAAAGCAAAAAAAAAAAAAAAGTTTAATATATTAATAGTTTATAAAATAGAAATGAAAAAAAAAATCAGCAGGGAAATAATAATTAAACGGAGAAGGAGAATAAAGAGTTAATTAAGGCCGATTAGTGTAAATTAAGTGTTAATAAGGGGTTAAAACAGAGGGACATTTAATTCAAAAATAAAAATAGATAAAAAATACTTTTACATGACAGGTTGCAGACTTCATCTGCAGAGGGAGGTTCATTCTTTTAAATTGTAGATGAATAAACAGATACAAAAAGAAACAATCTTTCTTTTTATTTTTCTGTTTCAAAGCAATGTTGTTGCTAAAGCCCGAATGCGCCAATGACCGGCTGCTTTACATTTTTTTTTTTGACAGTTCCAATTGCCAGGACCTTGTTTACACTTCAGCTATCAACAGGGGAAGCCCACTGACAGCTAAATGAGTCATCGGTTGTTAAGATCTATGATCTAGTTGTAAATTATCTTTACGACTGATAATTGCTGGCTTTTTTTTTTACATTTCAGCTGTCGGTGGGGGAATCCCGCTGACAGCTGAAAGAACCAAGCCTGGAAGTATCGGTTTCAGGTATCGGAGCATTTGCACGAGTACCGATTGTTGTGGAAATTTATGAAGATGTATTTTAATATGTATTGTCATAAGTGTCTCCCAGTGTTAGTGCTCTAAAGAGCTGACTGGGGCAGACTGATGCTGGTTGAGATCCGTTTGGTAGTGAAAAGCTCCTTGGGGATGTAGAGAAGTGTTTGCGGAGTGGGGACATGTCTGCCAGCTAAGGGCCCCTGTGTGATGCACAGAACGATCATCTGGTGGGGGTGTGTTTGCTCTGCAAAGACATTATCGGTTTAAAGAGTGTGCGCTTGTCACCCCTGTATGCCTGATCAACATATTTGTGGCCCCATGAGTATACACCTGCAGATAATCTCTCGTCAACAAAGACAGTAGTATAGTCCCGTTATGCCTTGTTCTCTGAATAGCGCAGAATAAGGATTGACAAACAAATGATAAGAACGGGATTCTTTGAATCATTTTGGTCGGGAGAAGTGTTCATAGTCTCAGGCTTCCTGTGTTCAGAGACAGGGGGCTGGAGATTGTACACGCTGCCCCCGCCCAGACACGCCCATAAGACTCCCCTAGTCATTGTTGTATTGGTTGTTGTATTTATTGTGTTGACATTCACATCCAGTGTTACATCCTTATTTGGTTATTTCCTGTGAGGTCACATACTGTGTAGGAGGCGATTGGCTGTTGGAGGCAAACCCTCCAGCTTGTGACTTCCTTTGTGTGTAAATAAAAGCAAGTGGACTGCTCGGCAAGGCAGGCATGCTGATGGAGCTGAGAACGTAAGCTATGGTGATGTCTGTTTACTGGGGAAAGGGGGAGACATGGGTTATTTAAGGCTGCATTATACCATTATGGTGGAAGGGCGCTTATTAGCGCAAGAGTATAGTGGAATATCCACGACACGATACTTGTGCAAATGCTTAGTATCGGCACAGATACCGATACCAGTATTGGTATCGGTGCAACCCTATCTAAAACATAAAGCAACATATTTTTTTAACTCATTCAGAATGAATCAAACAGACAGAATCAGTACTCCAGCTACAAGGTAGGGGATATCCTGTATTGGCAAATCTTCAAAGCTGTATAATGGTGTAAATTTTTTAGCTATGCATTGGGGTTGATTTACTAAAATTGGAGAGTGCAAAATCTGGTGTAGCTCTGCATTGTAGCCAATCATCTTCTAACTTCAGCTTGTTCAGTTAAGCTCTGCCAAAAAAAAAAAAAAAACTAAAGCTGATTAATTTGCACCGGATTTGGCACTCTTCAGCTTTAGTAAATCAACCCCATTGTGAGAAGTGTATGAGAATGACAAGATTGACTCAACAGAATTATTAATATTTTAGCAGGTAAGCCAGTACACATACACGCATTTCAGCCATGCTTTTAGCTAATTGTGTCCACTTCTAGTTTAACAAAGCAACAGCCAAACCTGTTTAATTATGGTAGTCAATGTTCCTTGTTATCTTCAAAACATTTTATGTTGAATTTACCCAATCATGGTTCCGATAAGGCAATGAGAAGGCTTATCAGTGCTGTGCTGCTCATTTTGTAGATTACCCTCTTACAGACTGACATTTCACAGAGCACAATGTTTTACTTCATCTTTATTGGGCCACTCACTCCATACAGCTCTATTAAATTATGCTAACAATCTTCTTCTCTGTTCATTGTCCTTAGATTTTTTAATTACATAAAGCACTGCTCTTTTCGCTGTAGCTCAGTAGAAATTCCTATTTTCCCAACAAATCGTAGATAAGGGTTGATTGTCTCCACTAGATTGGAAGTAGCAATTTAATCTGATTTCTCTGTCTTGCATAGAGCTACACAAACCACAGGATGGATAGCTAAATGGAAAATTGTTTTAGATGTGTATAATGAGTGTGGACATGAGGTTTGTGTGCTGTTTAGCAGCACAAGCAGCTGTACCAGCTACGCTGAAGCCATGTTCCTCCAGAGTGTTATAATGCATGTAAATAAAGAAATATATTAACTCAAAAAGTCAAACAGTTCAGGGCTGATTCTGACCTGCATGCTGCCTATAATCAGCCCCTGGCGTTGAAAGCCAATGAGATAAAACGAATGAAGGAGTTTAAATGTATCTGTCATAGCAAAATATACAGCATTCTCACCCTTCATGTCTATTAATATGGGTTCTAGTCTTTTTATGCGACAGAGTCTGGAGAAAATGTGCGGAAACACTAGACATTTTCCTTTGAAATGCATAGCCATTACTTGACATTAATCATGAAGTATCTGCACAAACAATAACCTTGCCAGATCCCTCCACTTTTAAGTATAAAAAAGGATAGCTAGTCAAGAAAAAGAAAACATATTTTCAAACTGTCAAAAGGGCCTGAAGGGCTTGTGCATGATTTTTATGTCAGTACTTTAATTCTCCTCTGAGTGTTTCCAATGCAAAGGGCTGAAGTATCTTTAATGTACACGCTCAGGTTTTAACAAAAAATTCCAAAGCTTCAATTCCATGGCCCGGTGGCTTTCAGGTCCATACAGCTGGAGCCTGCTGGCTCTCAGGTCCATACAGCTGGACCCTGCTGGCTCTCAGGTTCATACAGCTGGACCCTGCTGGCTCTCAGGTCCATACAGCTGGACACTGCTGGCTCTCAGGTCCATACAGCTGGACTCCGCTGGCTCTCAGGTCCATACAGCTGGACCCCGCTGGCTCTCAAGTCCATACAGCTGGACCCTGCTGGCTCTCAGGTCCATAGAGCTGGACTCAGTTGGCTTTCATGTCCATACAGCTGGACACGGCTGGCTCTCAGGTTCATACAGCTGAACCCTGCTGGCTCTTAGGTCCATACAGCTGGATCCCGCTGGCTCTCAGGTCCATACAGCTGGACCCCGCTGGCTCTCAAGTCCATACAGCTTGACCCTGCTGGCTCTCAGGTCCATAGAGCTGGACTCAGTTGGCTTTCATGTCCATACAGCTGGACACGGCTGGCTCTCAGGTTCATACAGCTGAACCCTGCTGGCTCTTAGGTCCATACAGCTGGATCCCGCTGGCTCTCAGGTCTATACTTACCTCCTTAAATGGCTGTGGCCTCCCGTGCAGTTTGCAGCCCAGCCACAGCATATCTAGTGCTTGGCTGCCTATGCCTGGGTACTGTCATCTCATCTCATGACTTGAACTGGACCTTGATTCTGCTAAAGTACATCCCTTTTAATCTTATGGAAGTTTGCCTGTTAAGCTACAGACAGCAGGGGAGGCCACAGCTATCAGTGCAGATAGGTGAGGAGGGGGGGAGGGGGGAGTCAGCTGTGCATATTGAGGGGAGAGATCCGTTATTTTGTGTATCAGACATCATCCCTTCTTTCCCAACTGGCTTGGCTCTGTTTGGAGACACAGGCTGCCATCTTGCTAGAGGTGCAGAGCTTAGATCATCGTGTCAGAGCCCCCAGCAAAGAGAAAAATGAGCAGCACAATATTGTTATCACCAAATCTCACTGCAAATTTGATTGAGTCTAACAGTCAAAGGTGGTAGTGCCTTAAGAACCCTTTCACACTGAGTCACCTCGGGCATCAGCAGTAAAGTGGCGCTATTTTTAGCGCCGCTTTACTGTCGTTTTAGCGGCGCTATTTGGCCGCTAGCGGGGCAGTTTTAAAGGGGTTAAATCTGCCCGCAAAACGCAGCTGAGGCGGCGCTAGCAGGGCTGCCCCATTGTTTTCAATGGGCAGAGGCACTTGAGTTCACCGCTCCTAATGCACTCCAAAGAAGCTGCTGGCAGGACTTTTTCTGATGCCCTATCAGCGCACCGCTCCAGTGTGAAAGTCTCGGGCTTTCACACTGGAGTGAATGGAGCCACTGTTTCAGGGCGCTTTGAAGGTGCTATTCTTAACGATATAGCGCCTGCAAAGCGCCTCAGTGTGAAAGGGGTCTAAGTCTCACACTGAAAATATACAGCAATGAGTCTGTATGAGTCTGTAAGCACAGGAGAGCCTAGGCACACTCACACACCAGGAAGTGCTCTGCTTTTTTTCAGGAGGAATTCTGTGCAAAAAAGGAGATTTTTATGGACAGTGTTTATGCACAATTAACATTTTAATATGTTCACTATAACAAAGCAAATCTTCACTTTTTGAGTACAGGTCTAGTTCAATAAACATTCTCCTCTATGAGAGCCAACAGTCGACCCTTTGCTAATGACAATTGTGAAATAATCAGTGGTTTGTGATCATGTCTTCACTGTATCAGTTCTGACATCAGTTGCAGGTTGAAGGCTCCATAGACAAAAATGAGAACCTTTAGCCTGCTTTCAGTGGCTGCAATGTTCATCAGAGGTGCCTTCTATTTAATAGTGCAGATGTCAGAAACAGTTACACTATTAAGAATAATTTTAAAACAGAAATAAATAAATTTTTTTAATTACATGTGTGAGTGTACAACATAAACGGCATTTTTCTGAAAACTTTGTATAAATTAAAAACCTTATACGTCCTTAAATAAGAACACAAACTAGTCGGAGAGTTATTGTTAGGTTAATCAACACTGCGGATCCTGCTATATTTGGCCTCTGTATCTAGACCAGCCTTTCTCAACCAAGATGCTGTGGCACCCTGGGGTGCCGCCTGTGATTTTTAGGGGTGCTGCAACGTCCTAGTAGAAAAAAGCTGTCAGATGAGACCAATATTCCAATCTCCAGCCGAACTGTACATCGGCAAAGTGCACTCAGCAAACTGAAAGCAAAAGAAGGGGGAGTGTGTGCTGTGCTCTGTGCCTTCCTCTACAGTGCAGTACCCGGCTCTGAGTAAGGGCCCTTTCACACTGGGGTGGGGGTGGCGGCGGCGGTAAAGCACCGCTATTGTAAGCGGCGCTTTACCGTCTGTATTTTTTACCCCCCGCTAGCGGCCGAGAAATGGTTAAAAACCACCGCAAATCGCCTCTGCAGAGGCGCTTTGCTGGCGGTAAAGCCGCACTGTCCCATTGATTTCAATGGGCAGGAGCGGTGATGGAGCGGTATACACTCCGCTCCTTCACGGCTCCGAAGATGCTGCTAACAGGACTTTTTTCCTGTCCTGCTAGCGCACCGCTCCAGCGTGAAAGCCCTCGGGGCACTTTTGGGTCGGTTTGCAGGCGCTATTATTAGCGCAATAGCACTTGCAAACCGCCCCAGTGTGAAACGGCCCTTAAGGTACTGTAGTGGTGTAGTTGTTACTACTAGCAGACAATCCACCAATACACCCCACTGCCAGACTCCCATACATTGGAACAGTTGGTAGCAGCGCTAACAATAGTGATATTTGACCCAAGTGCTTGAACATAGACTGTGATAACTAACATAAAAGTACATGAGTAGTAGAAAAAATGTCCATCTGTATATATAAAAAGTGCTCAAAGCCTTAAGCCAATGTGGATAATCTTCCAATACACTGATTAAATGAATCCTCCACTGCAACCACAGTGATGACACCACACAGAATGCTCGCTTACCCCAAGGCAAGCTCTATAAGCCTGCGACCTGTTACCCGGCCAGGGCCTTTATCCAGAAGAAAATCAGGGGGGCCATATTCCAGCAAACCCTACGGAGGTGGTCAGCAACGGTACAGATCTCGCCAAACATGGGTCACAAAGGCAGCCAGATTACATAGCATTCAGATGCTCCCAAAAATGAAAGGATTCAACATAGTGTAATACTGATAACTACCTTTTATTAAAAATTACAGTAACACTTACAATGTCTCAGAAGTATAAAAGCAAAGCAGCCGGCCGGCTAGTGCAAACACCCATCCTACAAACGGCACACGCGGAACATCAGCACATCAGCTCCTCCCGACGCGCGTTTCATCATACGATGACGTCGTCTGGGGCACGGGCGACGCACTGACGTGTCGCGTATAAATACATGTTGGTTTAAACCAAGCCTCGATATGGGTCAGACCAGGAAATCATCTCGTGCTTCGCCAGTAAACCTGGCACACGCCCGGAATCACCATCTTAATTGTTGGAAAAACAATCAAACACGGGGAACCAAACAAAAACCACAAGGCTGGTATGGATAAAAGTAAAAATTTAAATTTGAGAGAAGGATCGCTGGCACCAAATGCCTAAGGCATCCACCAGTCGTGATCAACCTCTGTGCCAAACCATTATACAATTTAAAAATTAAATCTTAATTATTAGAAATAATTAAAATTGAAAGTTAACCTGTATTGATCGCCCTGTTGGATAAAGTACAGGTGTTCAGATAAATAGAGGACAAGAGAAACAGATGGGAGATTGGTGATAACGTATTAAACCCATGCACTATAAATGCTTGGGTAATCAGAATTAATTTGGATTAAATGTTGGGTATAAGTGTATACCTGATTGCAGTAGGCAGACCCCTTATAAAATTGACGTATACCATTCTTATTCCCAGTATTAACAATCCTTTACACATAGGAACAAGAATATCAAACAGTTGTTTTCATAATTAGGTCAGAGATGACTTCCACTGACCCACATAGAGTATAATTACTTTGTATGTACCCAAAACAAGGGCATGAATAACAAACATAGATAAACCCCATCTTTCTTCACATATTAAATGTCTAACACATTTGACAACTAGTCAGACCTAAAAATAAGGAATATGAATGAGTATAAATAAAGATAAATAAAAAATGGCCTAAATCAATCTAACAAAAATATTGGAAAATGATAAATCAAAATAATCAAAAGTCTGGAGATACTCCTAACGAGAGAGCTCCCTCTCCAGTGGGGACGGTATCTGCCAATCCCCAAAAAGATGGTTTTGGAGGGGTCTTTGTTATGTGTGGTCAAATAATGTTTTGAGACCGAATGCTTCGGAAATCCATTTTTAATGTTGGTAATGTGCTCATTAAGTCTGACGGGGGGCGGCGGCGGCGGTAAAGCGCCGCTATTGTAAGCGGCGCTTTACCGCCGGTATTCGGCCACTAGCGGGGCGGTTTTACCCCTCGCTAGCAGCCGAAAAATGGTTAAAAGCCACAGCAAAGCGCCTCTGCAGAGGCGCTTTGCTGGCGGTAAAGCCGCGCTGTCCCATTGAAATGGGCAGGAGCGGTGATGGAGCGGTATACACTCCGCTCCTTCACCGCTCCGAAGATGCTGCTAGCAGGACTTTTTTTCCCGTCCTGCTAACGCACCGCTCCAGTGTGAAAGCCCTCGGGGCACTTTCGGCTCGGTTTGCAGGCGCCATTATTAGCGCAATAGCATCTGCAAACTGCCCCAGTGTGAAAGGGCCCTTAAGGTACTGTAGCGGTGTAGTTGCTACTACTAGCAGACAATCCACCAATTCACCCCACTGCCAGACTCCCATACATCACTTGCAGAGACAATGAACAGTCTTTTGCTGGTTTTGTTTTTGTTTTATTGGGGGATACAACTTGGTTAGGGAAAAGGGTATATGGGATGCCCATAGGACAGTTCAATTGCCATCATATTTTAAAGATTTCACACACTAGCACATATTTAGAGCCAGAAGAGATGATGTGCATTTATAATTGCTATGATCTTCCTCCTGCATTACCATGCAGACTGTTGCTCCTCCTCTGCTCAACTCCCGCAGAGTATTGCTTCCAAGAATTCCCCATCCATTACCGTGTAAAGAATGAGGACGTCACTCTTGACTGTGTAAGAGTAATGTTCCCAGAACTTCTTTCCTCCTGCACAAAACTTATCCTTAAGTAAAGTAATGTCACATCTTCTATGAACAAGATGGACCTACTCTGAATAAGTCCTTAAGCCAGCTCTGTTTGCTCGCTGCTACTAGGCCAGAGGCCTGCAGCCCCTCTCCCCAGAGGCCTAGTAGTTTAAAAGCATTTGATGGATGGTGGACTACTGTTCCCAGCCAGCCCAGCTTGCAAATCCTGTGCCCTCAGACCACATCGATTTGACACATATCCCCACAGTCTCTCCTCTGATCCAGGACTCCTCATCACTCACCGTGTAAATGATGAAGACTTTGCTAATGACTGTGTAGAAGCAAAGTTCCCTCACAGACTTCCTGGCACATCCAGCCCTCCACTGTGGTAACACTCACCGACCCTCTCTCTGCCCTGAGTTCTTGATGAAAAACTTGACTGGCCCATATGTTCCGACAGCTTCACCTGCCCCTCCGATCCAGGAGTTCTTTATCAACGACCGTGTGATGATAAAGACGTTGCCAATGACCGTGTAGTGGCAAAGTTCCCTCACAGCTCTCCCTGGGCCTCCTCCTGCGATCGGTACACCCCCCCAGATGGGGGTGCTCTCCTGCTGCTGTCTAGTATACCATCCCCCACTTCACTCAGCCTACAACTCCCCCCAGTGGCATGTTACCTCAGCTTATATAAGAGGCCCGCCCCTTGCCAATACCAGATGGGGATTGGTCAGGGCTCCCACATGAGCTGCCTGCCACTCCAGTTCTAGGCCCAGCGCCTCTTCCAGAACATTCTCCTGGAATCAGGGGAGGCACCTCAGAACTAGAGCACAGGTGACCACACCCACTGCTACTCTGACCACTCCCAGCCCCCAGATCAAAACAGACAGGCCTAGCTTGCAGCATAGGCCTGCCTAAATTTGCCTGTGCTCACAGCCTCCTAGTAAAAATCCTATTACTAGCACCTACCTATTGATAGAGGGTGCTACAGTACATTACTGCAAACATATTTGTGTGTGTGTGTGTGCATGTGTTTGTATGTGTTTGTGTGTGTATACATGTGTTTGTATGTGTTTCTGTGTGTGTGCGCACATGTTTGTGTGCGTGTACATGTTTGTATGCGTGTGTGTGTGTGTCAGACATTCCAACCTGCAAAAACTCATTTCAGGGAGGGAGGTTTCAAACTTATTTCAGGGAGGTGACACATCACGCCACCCCCCCCCCCCCCCCCAAATAAAGTAAGCCTTACCAGTGCCAATTAAATTCAGCCTGATCAGTGCCAATTAAATGCAGCTATACCAGTGCCCATGAAATGCAGCCTTATCAGTGCCCATGAAATGCACACAGCTGCTGGAGCCTGTGGACTGGCTGCTAGGGCCAAGGGTCTGGCAGCTAGAGCTGGGCTGCTGATCCTGGGGTCTGGCTGCTAGGGCCTGGCTGCTGGACCAAGGGTCTGGCAGCTGGAGCTGGGCTGTTGGTCCTGGGGTCTGGCTGCTGGGGCCAAGGATCCGGTTGCTGGGGCCAATGGTCTTGCTGCTGGAGCTGGGCTGTTGGTCCTGAGGTCTGGCTGCTGGGGCCAATGGTCTGGTTGCTGGGGCCAAGGGTCTTGCTGCTGGAGCTAGGCTGCTGGTCCTGTGGTCTGGCTGCTGGGGCCTGGCTGCTGGAGCTGGACTGTTGGTCCTGGGATCAGGCTGCTGGAGCCAAGGGTCTGGTTGCTGGGGCCAAGGGTCTGGCTGCTGGGGCCAGGGGTTTGGCTGCTGGAGCTGGGCTGCTGGTCCTGGGGGCTGGCTGCTGGTGCTGGGGTCTGGCTGCTGGTGCTAGGGTCTGGCTGCTGGTGCTAGGGTCTGGCTGCTGGTGCTGGGGTCCCGTTGCTGGGGCCAGGGTTCTGGCTGCTGGTGCTCTGGTCTGGCTGCTGGTCCTGGGTCTGTTTGCTGGTGCTGGGGTCTGGCTGCTGGTCCTGGGGTATGTCTGCTGGTGCTGGGTCTGGCTGCTTGTCCTGGGTTTGTCTGCTGGTGCTGGGGTCTGTTTGCTGGTCCTGGGGTCTGTCTGCTGGCGCTGGGGTCTGTCTGCTAGGCTGGGGTCTGTCTGCTGGTGCTGGGGTCTGGCTGCTGGTGCTTGGGTCTGGTTGCTGGTCCTGTGGTCTGTCTGCTGGTGCTGGGGTCTAGCTGCTGGTGCCGGGGTCTGGCTGCTGGTCCTGGGGTCTGGCTACTGGTGCTGGGGTCCGGTTGCTGGTGCTGGGGTCTGTCTGCTGGTCCTGGGGTCTGTCTGCTGGTCCTGGGGTCTGGCTGCTGGTCCTGGGGTCTGGCTGCTGGTGCTGGGGAGTCATCCCAGTCAGAGAATTCCCAGCAGGAGGGGGGTGGGCAGAGGCAGAGAGAAGACTGGGCGGCGTGATCTGTAGGCTGTAGCAATTAAAAGAAAAGGAAAAACTTTCCCCTGCCAAGCGGACTCTTTCTTCACTTTCGTGTGCCGCTGCACAGTGATCTCCTATGCGACAAGTACATGACAGTCCCGGTCTGCCCGGTGGATTGATATAGAAGAGAACTGTCATGTACTTGTCGCACAGGATATCACTGCGCATTGGCACCTGAAAGTGGAGAAAGAGTCCGCTTGACAGGGGAAAGTCTTTCTTTAATTGCTACAGCCTGCAGATCACAAGTGGCGCACAGTTTTCTCTCTGCCTTTGCTCACCCCTCCTTCCCTTCCCTGCTGTATTGGCCGGACCGACGTGACCTAAAAATAAAAGTACCCATGCAGTAGTATGGGCTGTCCCCCCTCTGCCTCAGCTCGCAGCCTACATCTGCCTGTCAATCAGCCACAGACAGAGCAACCATACTCCATTTGGCTGCTCGGGCTGCTCTGTCTGTCTGTGGCTGAGTGACAGGTCCAGCTGCGAGATCGCCCTGCACTCGCGGGTGTCCGGGAGCCCACAACAAACGCGGGAGGACTTGGGATGTCTGGTGTGTACACGTGTGTACGTACATTTATTTGTTTGTGGCCACAGCATATGTACACCCCCAGCTAAAGGGGAAGCAGTTGGTGGTGGTAAAAACAATCAGTTTATCAACCCCCCCCGCAAACGCACATGAGAACAAGCCCTTGTTTACATCTGTGCGGCTGCATGCTGCATGTAGGGCAGCCCATTCATTTCAAAGGGCTTCCCTACCTGCAGAAATGAAGGGAAAGAAGTTCCCAACCCCTTTTTTTTAAATAGAGCTGCACCAAAAACACCCTGCATTTGCCAATGTGTGGGCACCATTAAGAATGAATGGCACCCCTAAAAAGCAGAGAATTTGTCTGCATGTCAGGAATGAGCGTGCTTTTCTGCACGCTACGCAATACGCAGTGAACCAAGCCTTAGATTGGAGTGCTTTGAGACTGAAAATACTTTTCAAGGGCGCCCTGAGTGGAAAAAAGTTGAGAAACACTGATCTAGACATCAATAACCTATAGTCACAAAGGATTAACATGCAAGTGCTAATGAGCTATTGTCCCAACATATAGGGGTACATAGTAATCCAAAAATGTATTGAACACTCTTCTGCTGCACACACTTTTTACAATGTTATCCCGTAAGGCAGAGCGCCTACCATTCAATAGTTAAGTTACCAAATATAAAGTACCATCATCCCAATAATCTATAACAAAAGAAGGTAGGGAGTAGGGAAAGCCGCAGTTCGCTGCTTCTGTCGCAGTTATCCTAACCCCCACATATAGGGGAAACCACAGGGGACTATTTCGGTACTGGAGGTAGTAGGGTATTGGTACAAAAGGTGAAGGAAAAATAGTAGAATAAAAACTAGGTTTTTAATAGAAAATCATTTAAAAAAAAGATAAATTTATCTCGAAAGTACAATAACATATACAGTTGTCATACAGAACAAAGCAGTACATACAACCACATGAATTGTATCCAATAATAACAGAGATTGCAACAATGACTTGGATTCTCGACCGGTTTCGCGGTGTCACCGCTTCCTCAGGAGAGTAAAGTCTATAATGTGGCATAAGGACAGATAATAAATATACAGAAATTCACAAATGCATAACATTTTTGTAATGGTGGCAGCGAGATCATTAAATAATACATTGAACCATAATATACAAATTGAGTATAAGAAAGGACAGGCTCACCCGTTCAGAATTTCTCTGTGGATATGTGGGGCCCATACAGTTCTCCCTGCGACGAACACAGGGGAAACAGAACAGCCTCTGGTGGGTAAAATATTTAATTGGTTGATTTGTGTGTGGGTCACTGCACCACAAAGCAAGGTAGAACATAGTAGGGTATAGGGGTACCCATAAGGTAGCTCTAAGTTGGGACCCAGTGTGCAAAGAGAAGAAACTAGAAATGGTGATAGGGGAAAATAGGAAGAAAGAAGGAAGAAAGTGAGGGAAAAGGGGGGGGGGGGGAAGGGGGGAAGAAGGGGGGGGAGAGGAAGGGGGGGGGGGAAACCGAGGGGGGGGGAAGGGGGGGGGAAAGGAAGAGGGAGGGGGAGAAGGGGAGGGGGGGGAGGGGGAGAAGGGGAGGGGGGAGAGGGGGAAAGGGGAAGGGGAGAGGGGGGGGAGGAAAAAGGAGAGGGGGGAAAGGAAGGGGGGGGGAAAGGGGGGGGGGGGAGAGGGAAGAGGAGAAAAGGAAGGAAAGAAAATTGGAAGGGGGAGGGGAGGGGGGGGGAGGAGAAATAGTGGGGGTGGGGGGGGGGTGGTAAGAAAGCAAAGGCTAGAACCAGGAAAGAATGGGGAAGACTAGAAAAAAGAGAAAGGAAGAAGGGAGAATGCACACAGATAATAAGGGCCATAACTTACCCCTGCAACGTGTCAACGAGGGTGGTAGAATAAAGTAAAGGAGGAGCATACACTGATGGGGATAATGGTGAATGAACGTTT